>NC_047048.1:79798513-80463096 GCF_011762595.2 Tursiops truncatus
ACTCAGTGATGGTAGTTACCTTCAAAAGAGAAAGGCAAGAGAAAATGTAAGTCAGTAGATAAATAAACCATGCAATGAAAAATGTTGTGAAGCATATATATAAGATAGGGGGTGTGTGTGTGTGTGTGTGTGTGTGTGTGTGTGTGTGTGTGTGTGTGTGTGTGTGTAATGGGCCAGCGCACTATTGATGCCCAAGCAGGGTGAGGAAAGCATCCATATGGGTGGGTAACCTGCCTTGAGTTGTTGAAGCCCAAGTGGGTGAGGAGAGAGTTCAAATGCGGAAGTGACCCCATGCCAGGTGTGGCGTCCAGGTGGGGTGAGGAAGGCTTCCACAGTGGTGTGGGGAGGTGGGGAGGGAAGCACAGCATGAGATGTTGGATCCCCAGTGAGGTAAGGAGGGCATCCACGCAGGGGGAGAGGCAAAATGGTAGAAACCAAAATCAGTTCTGTACAGGGGGACTGATCAGTAAGTAAATTAAGAATGATGTGAGCCCGGTTTTTCACTTTCCGAGAAGTAAGGTACAAATATGGAAATGGAGAAAATCAAAGTGAACTTGTGTTGTTGGACTGGAATTAGAGGTTATTGGAAGAAACTCATAGATTTTGATAGATACATGAATGGACAGATGGATAGATTCGTGTGTGTGTTGTACCTACATACATTCCCCAGTTTGTCCACTGAGAATGTTTAGGAACAGAAACACCAGCAATGAGCAAACCTAGCTCCCAGATTTTGGCTTCTAAGTACCAATATCCACTAAAAGAAACCAGAGCTTTGGAGAAAGGGCTGTTTCCTGTGCTGGGGAAGAAAAAGTACAAGACGCTGAAACATCTTTTTATGTAAGCATGTGCTCAAAGAATGACAGAAATATGTTTTTTAAAAAAATGAAGCCAAACAGAAAGGGCTCCCTCTGACCACACTAAGGACAGTTTGAGCATTTAAGTTAATAATGATAGTGGTGGATTATAACCCAATGACTAAAGTAGGAAACCAGGAGTCCATACAGGTACAAACAGACAGACAGGCAGACGAACAGTCCAGTGATAAATGGGATATTTACACAGTCTCAAAATTCCTCCCTATAAAATACCTCTCAATTCCAATGGGGAAAAGAGTAACTACAGTGGACAAACCTGGTAGACCCCACCATAATCTAACAATCAGAGGGAACATTATCAGTGATGGGACAAAGTTAAATCATGTGTTAACTGCTAGGATGCAAGGCAACTTCACTTCTGGGATATCTCTAGTGAAGATGCTTAACCTGATCCAATCATGAGGAGACATCAGACAAAGCCAAAGTGAGGGACATGCTACAAAATAAAACACTGGACTGTCGTTCTCAAAAGTGTGCAGGTCACAAGAGTCAGCCACAAACTGAGGCAATGTCCTAAACTAAAGGAGTCTGAAGGAACATGACAACAGAATGCAACATGTAACTTTGACCTAGATCCGTTCACTATAAGGGACACTGTTGGGGCAACTGGTGAAACGTCAACAGAATCTGAGAATTATTAGCTGATTTCCTGATTTTTATGGTTGTACCATAGCTATGTAGAAGAATTTCCTCTTTTGTAAGAAATACGTACTAAAGTATCTGTGGGTAAGGGGACACACTTACCCTCAAATAGTTCAGGAAGAAAGAATTCAGTCCTGTATGTGCAAATTTTGTAAGTTTTTATTGCCTCAAAATAACAAAAAAATGCAAAGTTACACTAAAAAGAATGGAAATATGTTAATACACTAAGAAAGAGAAAGTTACAGACCAAAAAGATACAGTTTTTAAATTTTTTAAAATTTATTCTTATTGAGTTTCCAACATGGTTTGTAACATTACATAAGCTTCACATGTACATAATATTTCTACTTCTGTATGCCCTATAGCAGGCTCACCGCCAAAAATTTAGTGTCCATCACCATACAGTTGATCTCCTTTACCCATTTTACACAATCCCTCCCTTCCCCTTTGGTAACCACTACTCTGCTCTCTTTACCTACCCATTTGTTTCTGTTTGGTTTGGTATGTTCCTGTATTTGTTTGTTTGTTTTGTTTTTTCTATTTCATACATGAGTGAAATCATATAGCATTTAGAAGATATTTGCAAATCACATATCTGATAAGGGTTAATGTCCAAAATACATAAAGAACTCGTACAACTCAACAACAAAAAAACAAACACCCCAATTAAAAAATGGGCAGAGGAGATGAATAGATTTTCCCAAAGAAGACAATGACCAATTTTGTTTGTAAAAAAAGGAATGCATTGTAAATCAACTATACGTCAATAAAAAAAAATAAAATTTAGAAAGTAAAATTTAAAAAATGCACACACAGGGCTTCCCTGGTGGAGCAGTGGTTGAGAGTCCGCCTGCCGATGCAGGGGACAGGGTTCGTGCCCTGGTCCGGGAGGATCCCACATGCCGCGGAGCGTCTGGGCCCGTGAGCCATGGCCGCTGAGCCTGTGTGTCCGGAGCCTGTGCTCCGCAACGGGAGAGGCCACAACAGTGAGAGGCCCGCGTACCGCAAAAAAAAAAAAAAAAATGCACACACAGACACAGACACACACACACACACACACACATCTACAATATTAATGGGGACTATCTCTGGGTGGCAAGATTGGGTCTAGAATTTTTGTTGCTGTTGCTTCTCTGAATCCTCTGAACTTCACTACTAGGAGCGGGCATTCCTTTTGTGATGAGAAAGTGTTGCAGAAAGAGTCGATCGGCTTGGCTGTTCTCAATGCTTTTTTGGGTTCTCCGAGCATCTCGATTCTTCAGCCACAGCTTTGCAGAGCTCAAGGCTTCACACAGGCAGCAAAGTAGGACAGTGTAACCTGCAGGAGACAGCAGGACTCTGCCTGTCAAGAGGTTTGCCTCATTTTGTCTGTTGCACAGAAGGTATCTCCAGAATCATGCCAGGAGAAGCCCCGTGACACTCACCCTCACAGTCAGCAGTGCTGCATATTGCCAGCATTACCCACTGGCACCCCGGAGCAGCCTTCCTGGCTACCCTCAGAGCAGTTTAAGGCCTGTACGTATTCAACACGAGTTTCCACTGTGTAGGAAGCCGAGAGGTTGGGCGCTCTCTCTCAGGATCTCCATTCAGTCTGTTCTCCGGGGCTGAAGGCTGGGAACTGTTAACAAGACGCCCCTCTTTCCTGTCACTCACACCCGGAGAGGTGCTGGGGAGAAAGGCGTCTGGCTGCTCTCCCGAAGCTGCAGAAGTAAGCAGCCCTCCCGGGTCCCCGCACATCAGGAACTACATCAGCACCAAGAGGCTGCTGTTGACAGCACTGTGACGAGTTTTTAATGAATCCTATCTGGAATTGGGGGCAGATATTTTCATGAATTTTAAATAGAAAGATGGGTTAAAGTCAACTTCTTGTTTGGGACTGAATAATGGCAATATTTGAAAAGTCACTCCAGAGCATCTCTAATATCTAGCTGATTATTCGAGTCACCGGGAGAAACTGAAAAACAGAACAGATGTGTGGGCTCCAGTGGCCATCATATGGGCCCCTGTAAGTCAGAGATGCTTGTGGAGTTGGCAGGGAGAATGAGAATGATCCTTCTTTTTTCACCCTACACACGGCAGCATCGTTTGCAATTTTTTTAAGCAAACATGCGTTGATTTGATAATTCAGAAAACAGAAGGAGGAAAAAATAGACCATCAGGAAAATTATTCCAACAGATTTGACTTTTCAGGTGGGGAATTTAAAGAGCAACCTCACACTCTGAGACTCATCTATTTGGCTCAAACTTAGTGGCTGCATGGAAAAGACAACAGACAATGCAAGGATGGTCATTCCTAATCATAGTATCAGGAACAATCTTCTTCACATTAGCGCAGCACTTTATTGTTTGTAAAGCCTCAGTGTGCGTTTTTATTTAAATAATAAATAACAGGCAGTACAGAAACAACCAGCATCAGAATCCCCTGTGATGCTGGTCAACAATGCAGATTTCCTGGGTTCTCCGCAAGGCTTACGGAACCAGAAATCCTGGGGGTGGGGGACGATATTATACCATCTTAAACACGCATCCCAGGGGGTTCTTGTGCACAGGGAAGTTCAAGAACAACTGAAGAGCGTGCTGAACCCCCCTTCGTAGGCAAGGCAGATAGGACCACCCACTTGCCCAAGGTCACATGGGGGTGAAGCGGGGGATCCTTCACCCCACTTTCCAAGAACCTTCAAAGCCACAGGGCAGCACAACTGCTCATGAATATGCTGGAAGCAGGTCCTGGAAAGTCTCTCTAGCCCTCCCGGCAGCTTCATCCAAGTGACAGAGACCGAGCATCCGCTGGGGAAGACAAAGCTAATTCTCCCCAGCCTAGCATGAGCCAGATTCTTCCAGAAATTAGGTTCCCTTTGGACTATGAGGAAGTCCTTTCGGATGCACTGTAGGAACTGGTTTTGGAAAGGCAGCTTCTCCAAGGTGACTTAACCCCTCATCAGGTCAGTTCTGGGAGCCCAGACTCAGCAGGAAGACTAGATGGGCGTGCACATGGCAGGAAGCATGGCCGTGAGTCTCAAAGCTTAGAAATGGGTCAGGAAGTCAGGGACACAGGTGCACAGTCACCTGAAACACGGCTGGGACCGCCTGCACCGGCACGCAGCTGCTTGGGTGGCCATGAGCCCGTGAAGGGGGAGACTATTTGGACAAAGTGAAATGTTCCTGCTCAGCCCTTCCCCTCCCCCGCCTTTCAAGCAGGTAGCTTGCTTTTTACTCATTTCCTCGAGAGAAATGTGCGGCAGAAAGCAGATCGCCTGTAAGACTTTCAGCACCTCAGCCATAATCGACGTGAACCCGTGACCGAGGAGGCTATCCCCACCCACAATTCATCAGACCTCAGAACTACCATCCGGATGCGTGGCGGGGGCCTGGCGAAAAGAAAAACCGAGGAGAAATTCCCTACCAGCCAGTCCAAATGTGTGTGTGTGTGTCAGGGGGGGCGGGGGGGTCTTAGAGGCAGAAATACAGTTGAGTTACAGAAGATTTTTAAAGAATTGTCTTCCTTGAAAACATAAATGTATAGATTTATGTTCAACCTGTGAAGCTTTTCAGGAGCCGTGTTTACTGGTTCACAAGAAGCAGGCTGACTCTTAGGGAGAAAGTTTCCTCCACCTTTCAGCTCCAGGGTCAATGGGGACGTTTCACAGACTGAATCGGACCAGACACCTGAGCTCTAAACAGGTGAGTGTTGAAGGGCGCTGAACCATCTAACACAGACCCAGTAGTTCGCAGGCCTCATGCCCCATCTTCTCATAACCAAAGATATTCTTTAGAAACAAGACATGATAGGCAGGACTTAGGAACGCAAGCCTCTCTCTTCTCTTCAGGCTACCACTAACCTTTGAGGCACTTTTGTGCAAAGTAGGAAAAGGAATGTTTACTAAAGATACTTCCATCAGAAGGTTGTCATAATATGCTTGTCAGAATACTGTTTACTGCTTTCTGCTAGAAAATTGCAGAAATAAACACATAATTCTATGATGTCTATGACAGACATGGCACACCCCTGGAATAGTGCAGTGTACAACCTTCACAACTGGACATGGCAGCCCTGTATCATTCATCATTTTAACAAGGCTTGACCTTGAAAGAACATTATGGTGAAAGCAACGAGGAGGTCACTTACAGCAGGCTACTGTTTCAAAACTCCCAGACTGCTGGGCTCAGTAAACACTAACACCACACTCTGCTTTCCAGATTGCAGGATTTCCACCCAGAAAGTGAAGCAGCATTCACAAAGAGGTTTGCAACTTGTAGGAATGGTAAAGTTTACAGAACATGGGGCACGCAGTAGGGGCACAGTAAGTGTGTGATGGTTTATTCAGTAAAAAATGGATGTGCCCAAACCCCAAGAGAAGGCTCCTGACTTATTTCCTTCCTAACAAACCTGGCCTCTAACTCTCAGAAAATCATGGATGACTTTGTGACTCTTGCCAACCTCAACCATGGCACTGTGCCAACTTCTGGTAGTAAAGGAGGACTTGGTATTTTTTCTTTAGTTTTTAAACAACCAATTCAATCAGAGAAAAGGCAATCTTGCAAACTAGGACTTTTTAATGGCTCTTATAGATTCCATAGTCCCCTTTATGGATACTTATAAAATATTGCAAAGTCCCAGCTCCCCAGAGACCAGCCCCAGGTGCTTCTGAAGTTGTTCCTAAATCTTGAAGCCTCCAGAGGCCTCCTGTCCCGAGGAGAGAGAGCTGGACGTGGCTTCCTTCCAAGCCTGGAAATGGCTTCCTTCCAGGCCCAGAAACAGCTTCCTTGAATTACTGAAACGTGGGCTGTTCCTCTCCCCCGAGAGAAGTTACCAGACTATTCCAGCAGCATTACTCCTCCAATCAGGCTAGCCAAGAAACGGAAGGGCAGAACCTAGCACACTTTCCGACACTGCTCGTGGTTCAAAAAGTCACACTAATGAAGGGGAGTTGAAATCTTTGCGTATGAAACAGCATCATTTTACCTGTAGAGAACTGGGCTCAACACTGAGAGAGAGAGAGAGAGAAGGAAAAGCACAACACTTGAACAGAAACCAGGATCGATTTTACTCCTTTCCATTTGACTGTCATATCAGAGAGCAGTGAAATTTTATCATTCGCTTTTTCTCAGGTTTTGGTTGAATTTGTTTTTATCCTTGTACATTACCTCTTTGACCAAATGCTTCTTATGCCTGGAGTTGCTCCGTTTTTTTTTTATGTGGGGAGCAAAAAGCATGACACCTTTTCACTGAGTGTTAAAAAAATGTTCACACTCGAAGTGAATGCCAAGCTATTTTAAATGAAGCACTCATGAATGCATATGTGTTTCCAAATAGCAAAGGAACTGAGAAGAAAACAGCCGTACACAACTGACAAAAGAAGCTGGGTCCATTTGTGTCAAACACGGAACATGATCAAATCCCCCTAACCCCATCCTGAGAGTGGAATCACGCGGATCGGCCATTGCTGTTGGCTAAACAGGATAACTGTCCAGTCCAAACAGTGGGCTACAGAGTATAAAATACAGAAAAACTTTTGTTGTAGCACTCGGGGGGCGGGGCGGGGGGGGGGGGCTAGAGGTATTTTCTGACCTGAGTATTCAGTGGAAACGCATTCCTTAAAGTCCTTGGCCAATGGTAACAGCCCTCTTTCCTGGGTGGCAACGCCCTAACCAGGATGATAAAGCCCTATCCTCACTGGTGGGACAGCCATCTCCACACCCACCAGAACCTGCTTCCAACTTAACGATCTTCAGCCTCCCTGAATGCTTGGTCAGTGCACTCCCCCGCCCCCGGAAATGGGCCCCAGGCCTGCTCTTGCTTGTTTAACTCCCTTCTCTCTGGAAGGCTAGGAAAGAAAACCACTGAATGGACAGGTCATTTTAAACCATGTTTTCCTCCTGTCCTGAAGAAAAAAAAGTAAAAATGTGAAAATAGCGACTCAGCCTGTATTAATTTCCCTGCACTTTCTTCCCTTTATTGATTGTACCTTGACATCCAAGCTGAAACACGACAACACAACAAACCAAAACAAGCAAACAACAACCAAAAAACCCCAACAACAGAAAAAAACCAACGGGAGAGACACAAAGTCCATTTCTCTACCCTTCACTCTCAGCCACAACAGTTATTTGTCAGAGTTCCTCATCCTCCCAGGGAACTAGCAGACTGATGCCCTCTGAGGTTCCGTCAGAATTTCCAGTTCCTGGAAAGCCAGAGGGTCAAAATTTATGTTCTCAAGGTAACTCCATGGGAAATAAAGACTACCTTAGTTCAGTACCTATGACAATATATTTTCTCATTATAAATATCACCAATTGGACCTAAAAATTTTTGAGAAAGCCTTCTGCCCTTGAATGAATTTTAAACGTACTTTCTGGTCCACTGGAAATTGCTGGCATCATGGATCCTTCTGAATATATTCTCCCATTCTCATTCCCTCCCTCTCTCTCTCTCTCTCTCTCTCTCTCTCTCTCTCTCTCTCTCTCTCTCACACACACACACACACACACACACACACACACACTTTATTAAGTTGAACAATGTCTTCTGAAGCCAAATGCCAAGTATACTTAGACAGAGACCCTATAATCCCTGGAGAAGGATCACTTCAGTCACAAAGAAAAGCAAGATGCAACTACATCTTTATTTCAGAACAAATGCTGACAAAATAAGGACTGTCACTAAGGGTTTTCTTTCTTCACAAGGCGCCACTTTCTGCGGGTGACCTACCTTCGTCTTCACACCGGTCTCTCACGTCTTTCCTGGAGGTGAGGTCTTCCTGTAGCCCTTCCTCTGCACAAAACGGCAACACTCCTTCCAGCCTTTTCTCATCACAGAGCGAGAGTCTCGTGCTTACCTGCATGAAGGCCTCGTGCTCACTGCCTTGGGCTCCCCGAGTTTAAAATAGGGAGGATAATGAGAGTACTTGGACTCCGGGGTCACGGCAGAGAAAACGCCCTGCCCCGGGATGTACTGAGGTGGTAAGAATCACCTGGGGAATTTGTTACACCTGTCGGAAGCCTAGCAGGTGATTCTGATGCAGGTGGTCTGTGGGTTTTACTTGAAGACAGAGCTTCGTAAACTGTACTGTGCCTGAGAACCATGGGGACGGGAGGGGCAGAAGATCTTGTTAAAGATATAGATTCTGACTCGGTAGGTCTGGGGTGAGTCTAAACCCCACCTGGGTTTCTAACGAGCCCCCAGGATATGGACGCTACTGGTCCACAGGCCACACTGTGTGATGGTAGGTCTCTCCATTCCAAGTGTGATACCCAGGCCAGCAACACTGACACCATCTGGGGACTTGTTAAAAATGCACATGGGGCTTCCCTGGTGGCGCAGTGGTTGAGAGTCTGCCTGCCGATGCAGGGGATGCGGGGTCGTGCCCCCATCCAGGAAGATCCCACATGCCGCGGAGCGGCTGGGCCCGTGAGCCATGGCTGCTGAGCCTGCGCGTCTGGAGCCTGTGCTCCACAACGGGAGAGGCCACAACAGTGAGAGGCCCGCGTACCGCCAAAAAAAAATGCACACGCTCGGGTCCCATTCCAGACCTACTGCACCAGAATCGACATTTTATCAAGATTCCTCTGGTGATTCTTACACATCTTCTTAGTTTGAGAAGATGACACAGAACTTCAGGATCAAATTCACAGAGAATTTGTTTTCCGAGAAAGGTCAGAGAAGACCAAAAGCCACAAAAAAAAAAAATCTTTTTTTGATTCTATGCCATTTGAAACCCAGATTAAAGGTAGGCCTGTATTACAGGGGACGGAATAACCTATTTAGAAACCAACTTCTGAAACCCCACGTCCCTCCCTACCAAAGAAAACCACAAGAATTCAACTTGAGCTCCATAGCTCTGAATGTGAACCGCTATCACATGCTGTCACCTCTCCTTGTTTTCATTACTTCTCTCTGGTCATTAGGTCAACCGATTGGGGGACCCATGGATTACCATCGTTCTGGAGACAGATGGTTTAGATGGTAAAGGTAGATTGGTAAAGCCCAGTGCCCTCGGTCAGAAGGCGAAGTAGAACCACACTTTGCGACCTCTGTTGCTCCTTATGAAGATTCTGGCTGTGTTTGCTGTCTAGGGGGGTCTAAAAAGGGCAGATGTAACCACTTCTATAAACTCAGTATGTAGCAAAGCATGTAACACATTATAAGATAATTTAAGCTATGTTGGTTGAAGCTGTTTATTCTAAGAATCAAAACAGTAACTTGCTAAAAAACTAAAAACCAGAAGAAGACATTCAGCTATCCAGGTTTCTAGAAACCAAAAAGAATGGGGAAAACAGCCTTAAGTCCAAAAAAAAACAAAGAAAAGAAAGAATTAAAACAAAATTTTAACTAGATAATCAGGCTGTTATAACAGAATCCGGGATCACCAGGAACCCCCAAAAGCACTTGGAATCGGGGAGGTCCTATGTTTAAGCTCCTTATTTCCTTCAGTTTCGTTTTCTTGGAGCAGAGAGTTTTCCTGTGATGAATGAATATTTTGACTTGGTGATTAATCACCGGTATACTGGAAGACCTGCCTGCATGTTTCCTCCCACAGAATCCTGCAACAGCTTCCTCGATGCCACAAACTGCAAAAGGGGGGCTCCCAAAATTGTTTTAATTGACAACCAACCAGGAAGTTGAGCATGGAAATCTCCACATGAGACATCTATAATTATAGTTCCTTCTGAAAAGAAATGGGCCATCTTCTGTTTGTCCTTTAATGTTGAGAAAAGGGGAGAACTTTTCCCCAAAGTCTTTAGTTTGAAAATATTGGTCTTTATACGCATCACCACTCATTCTTTCCCTGAGTCCTTCATGATGCTTTAGGGGAGCTTTTAAAACTTAACTTCCTAACAGTAAGTCCTTCTGAAAGGAGAGTTTCCTAAATTCATTGATCCTCTTTTGCCAAGCTCACTGGATCTGGACAAATTAAACATATAGTAAAGATTTCCTATGCCAATTCAGAGTACATTCTCTAAAAATTCAGAAAGCTTTTCTTCAACTCCAAGACAAAGAAATGAGAGAAAGGTAGGAAGGACAGGAGCGAGGAAGGGAGAGAGGAAGGGTTGGTGAGAGAGAGAGAATAAATCATGTAAAACATATATTTCCAAATCCGAAAGGACAAAACAATTCAACTAACATATATTAACCTTTATTCTATAACAGAGACATAAATAATTTTATGAATTCATATGACCTATACAAAAGACAAAATAAGATATTGCACTAAGTTTAGCTTGGGCTATTTGGATTTCGTATTAACTAAACAGATAAATCTATACAATTTAAGGAGTTAAGGCAAAACCAGATGATACTTCAAACACAACAGGAGGTTTGAAAAATAGGTATAATTAAAAACAAGGGCATCCCATCTCCAGTTAATAAAGTGGTCATGTCTAAGGGAAAAAAAAATCCCTTAGGTTCTTAAAAAGTGGTTATTATCAATCACGTTAATTAAAGTGAGAAATAAAGTGTAAGATTTCCCGTGGAGGAGAGCTGTTTTGCGGAGGTTTGAGGATTGAGCACTTAGAATTCGGGTAAGCAACTTTTTCCTTGTTAGATTTATGATCTACTCTTCCTATTAGAAAATATAATTTGGAAAATATGACTCTTTCACATATAGAATTAAAATACAACTATGAAGCATTTTTTTTTTAAAGGGAAGTCCTGATGCTGGCCTCATAGAGTAAATTTGCAGACAAGCCATTACCCTATTTGTAGAGAAGACACAAAGCCAGCAGTTACCCTAAGAAAACCAAAAAAACTAATTCCAAAGCAATAAAAACAAGTGAAACCAGTATAGCAACACAGCACACAATTCTTTGGCAGTATCACGCAAATCGTTGACTGAAGTCAGAACTTTTATACAGTTCTCTAATTCTCAGACCCAGTTGCCGGTCTTTGAAAACTAACTAAATAAAATGCCACATCTGCAACGAATTCAGTAATTCCAGGAAATTAAATTCAGAATAAACCTTGCAGACAGCTTTGAACTGTTACGCTTAAGCATAGATGGGTATCAACTGCTGTGAGTCCTGATCCAAGTACACTGAAACGCACACGCACAAAAATAACCTGTGGAGCTCAGTACTGCTTCAGACAGGCCTAGCATCCTTACAGGGAATCCATATTTACCCATGAGAAACCAAGGAAAGACATCAATCCAATGATGAGGAAATGATCTTCCAGGAAGTCAAGGGTGGGCCGCCCCTCACCCGGATGAACGTCGCGAAGAAATCAAATTCTATAGGGGGAACACCAGAAAGCCAGAGAACGTGGAATACTGCCAGCCTCCAACCAAGTTACCTTTCTCCAGTTTTAGGTAAACCTTATCCTCTTTATCCAGGTAGAGCAGGACCCCATTCGTGGCAGCCTCACGTGTAACGTCTTTATCCCCAGCGAAGGCAGATATTACTGGTTTTCCATTTAACATCAGGTTAACCTACAAGGAGAAAAAAAAAAAAAACCACTGAAAATCTCTCTCTAAAGTCAAAACAAATGAATTAATAAAACAAAACAGAAACAGACTCACAGTTACAGAGAACAAACTAGGGTTATCAGTGAGAGGAGGGCTGTGGGAGAGGAAGATAGGGGTAGGGAATTAAGAAGTAAAAACCACTATGTATCAAATAAATAGGCTACAAGGATATATTGCACAGCACAGGGAAGTACAGACATTATTTTATAATAGCTTTTTTTTGTGGTATGCGGGCCTCTCACTGTTGTGGCCTCTCCCGTTGCGGACCACAGGTTCCGGACGCGCAGGCTCAGCAGCCATGGCTCACGTGCCCAGCCGCTCTGCGGTATGTGGGATCTTCCCAGACCGGGGCACGAACCCATGTCCCCTGCGTCGGCAGGCGGATTCTCAACCACTGCGCCACCAGGGAAGCCCTATAATAGCTTTAAATGGAATATAATCTATAAAAATCTTGACTCACTATGTTGTACACCTGAAACTAATATTGTAGATGAAAGAAAAGAAAAGAGAAAGAAAGAAAGAAAGAAAGAAAGAAAGAAAGAAAGAAAGAAAGAAAGAAAGAAAAGAAAAGAAAAGAAAGGAAGGAGAAAAGAAAGAAGGAAAGAGAGAAAGAAAAAAAAGAAAGGAAGTCAAAGCATCTATGAGGGGCAGGGGGTGAAAAATAATGTCTAAAATGACCAACCTGGTAAAATAACTGATGTTCAGTAAATATATCCCTTTCCTTTCAAATTAGCAGATAGTGGTGGCTAGGCTTAGTATGATCTTACCAAGCTGATCTTTCTTAATTAAAACAGTTTTTTTTTAATTTCTCCCATAGAAATTTCCTTAAATGCTCACAAAAGAATACCATCCATGGAGAGCAACCTAGCCATGTGAAAACTGGCTTCCCTTCAGCACATAACTTAAGCCTACTATTGAATACTTTATTTACCTCTCGTATTCAGTAGCAAGTTTTTGGCAATGATGCGAGCCTGTGGCTTCCCAGTACATTAGCAAAGAGAGCCCCAGTGCCCTTTGCTCTGAGAAACCCAGGTACCGCAAGGTTCTACTAACATCCTTGCAGGTTTACTGTACCGCTGAGACATGCAGAGTGCTAAAAATCAGTTGAAATTATGGAATATGTGTGTTGTGATTTCTTCATTTTCCCTGATAAGAAATGTGTATTAAAAATAATAATCACCACTACCACTGAAGATTTTAATGATGGATAATTAGCAAAGAATAAAATCAAATTTATTCCCTTCTCTCCTTACTACAATTTTGATTATACTGTGTTAAACATTACAAAAATTTCTAAATGTTGGGGCTTGGGAAAAGCTTTTCCATGGAAGGAAATTTGTTTACTAGATATTCATTCCTTTTATGTTAAAAATAATATTGAATAAATTAAATCTGAGACCTATCAATTTATCCACGCACTAGGACATGTAAAAGTAGTAGATGAGTGTGTAATCTATCATTCATAGATGATAGTATACATAGTATACTTAGTATACAATATTGTATACTATATTGTATACATAGTATACAATACAAACATTGAACATACGATAAAAAGTTATCCTAGAATTCCATAGACATGTATTGGTGTTACTGGGTGCTGGCATGTTAGATACTATAGGAACTAGCTTCATCATTGTCCATGAGTGTACATTCAAGCCCGTTCCTTAGAAAGCACAACACAAAATATATTAACTGTGAAACTGCAATTGGTAAGAATTCATCAACATCAGAGTAACTGAGGATAAACTACTTAGAGGATAAGCACAGCACATCGTTTCTTTAAAAGTATATTGAATAATTGTTCCTTCATAGATTTATTCTCAGTCGTTAACTGTAGCTCATAATTTTAACGATGACAGCAAATTTGTTTTATCTATTTAGTAGTTACCTGTAAAGCTCTGATAATCTTACTAGTTTTTTTCTTACAAATTCAGGTAATTTTTGCACATGCATTAAAAGCATTCAAGATCTTATAAAGAGATTTGTGTCACTGAATTTTTACTAAGCAATATATATATATATTTCTTTTTTTTTTTCACGGTACGCGGGCCTCTCACTGTCGTGGCCTCTCCCGTTGCGGAGCACAGGCTCCCAACACGCAGGCTCAGCGGCCATGGCTCACGGGCCCAGCCGCTCCGCGGCATGTGGGATCTTCCCGGACCGGGGCACGAACCCATGCCCCCTGCATCGGCAGGTGGACTCTCAACCACTGCGCCACCAGGGAAGCCCACTAAGCAATATTTTTTAAGTGACGTTGTTATTAAGGTAATAAGGTCAATTGCTTATTCTTCTATATGCTTCTTGTCACATGCCTTAATAGATGTTATTGGAAATTAAGTGTTTTAAAAATAAACTGCTATGAAGATGGTTGTTTATTTTTACAATGAAACACATCTTTGGATAAATACTTAAATACATAACCCACTGCTGATAAACACTGTCACCTGAGGGTACAGAGGGAACAGGTCGAAAGACATACCTGGATTGTTTGGCTCTGGTAGACTTTAATTACGTGAAAACTGAAACTGTAAATTCCTTTCCTTGGTGCTACAAAGACAGACTCCAGGGTGAAAAAATTACCCACATTTACTAGGATCTACAAATAAAAAGAATAAACAGCAGTCAATTATTACAATATTCTCTTCTGTAAGTAAAATAAGTTTTCCTCCTTCCTTTTTCTTTTCCTTTCTTTCTTCTTTCTTTCTTAAGAAAGAAAATTAACTTTTAAAACCATAGAAAATAAAACATTGAGTTCTATCCCTTTTTCTTTAGTGACTTGGAAAACGGATTTGTATATTGGAAGGTTCTTCTGTCTTTTAAATGGTATAAGAAAAAATAAAGTAACAGCTTTGTAGTCATGCCTCAATTCCAGCAAGGCCCAATGGCTCTGGAAACATCTAGAAACACGTGAAGGCTTATAAATATTAGCTTTACCTTGAGAGTCAAATAAAAGGCTTCTGCCACATATTTACGCGCCTACCCTCTATGAGCCTTCACAGTGCCCAGAGGTGACGTGTCCAAGTCAGCCAACTGGCACCCATGGGCTCTCTGCAGTCATTCCCGGACACACCACACAGAGGTCTGGACACTCCCTCCACCGTGTGACATAATCCATGACACTGAACAGTTGGTACACAGAGTGAGCTGAATGCCCAGCCCTCCTCTGAGGCTCCGCCAAACCTCTGCTAAGCCCCACGGCCATTTGTTCCATTCCTATGCCATCCAGGCCTTAATTATAATATTTTGGCAATGACTCAGCCTTTGCAGGCTGCCAAAGAGTAGAGACTGTGAAACAGGTGGCCTTCTTGTGCTGCTCCCAGTGTTATCCGTCATCCATTCCCTTATCAATCACCTGCTCTTTATTTAAAGTTCAAGGGGCAAAAACGAAGAGTGAAATAAAGCACTGCTTCCCAAGAAAACAACAGTGCACTCTGTATTCCGAAATGTTCGGCCTGATTCTACTGGTTATGAAATTAGCTCTGAATTTCAATAAGTGACCTCATAAGCTAAATGTCACATAGGTATGACCCTTCCTATGAAAAAGAGCAGGAGAATGTATGTGTGTGTGTGTGTATTGCAGGGGCGGAGGGCAGGAGATAACTAGGGTTTCTTCCATCTCTCTCCAAGAAATAAATCTATAAGTGGCATTCAAAAAAATCAGATGTCCTTCTAAAGATACATTTCCCCTGTATCAATGGCAATCTGCTACTATCTCTTTTGAACACTACATTCATGCTAATATTAAGCCCTTTGCATAATTCCCTAAAGACATACTATTGCCTGTGAGCAATGCACCAGAATTATAGTGATGGTCAGGTAGATGTACCAGGCTCAACCCCCAAATTAAAATGTATGTTGGTGTAGCATTTTATTCTGAGATTACACCTTTTTCCAAGTAAGCATCAGATTTCTGTCTCCGACCCGATGATCAATGGTCTTTCAACAAATCACAAGCTATGCAATAATTCCTAACAGAGATTTTACAAAGATGTGTTTAAGCACATTTAACATAATTTGAGGTACTTAGCAGGGACTTCCTGAATCAGATACAAGTAGCATAATTCATTAGCAATAATGGAACCGGCTGATTAGTGTTGACTACACATAAGGCTGGATGTTGACTCTACATTGTAATTAGAGCATCCAAGCACATCGAGATCTATAACCAAATGTGTCTTGTTGTCTCTAAGATGCATGGGCACCCGGAACAGAAGAACAAACCCTTCTCCTCTTCTAACTGACAGAAAGGTCACTGAAAAGAATGCACTGTACAGAGGATAGTGCAATGTCCACGGTATTTAATTAATGCATTGACACACAAACCAGGGGTCGTGCTGACTTCATTTACATCAAGACGGAAAATACTGCACCAAAACCCCAAAGGGGCTGCTTAATTCTTTTAAGATGATGGCTATTCAATAGGAAGCCCCAGAGAGGCATTCTCTGTCTTTGGCCAGCTGGAGAGTATATTACTTAGGAACAATTAAGTAAGGAATAGGAATGTCACCGCATCCCTTCCCTGGCACGTCCTGCAGCACCACTTAACCTGTGCTCTTGCCCATGCGGCACACAACTGTGAACTACACATACGACTTTGGAATTTAAAAGACTCTGGGTGCTGTTGACGTTGAGATGATACCCCTGGAGTCTGATTTCAGTTTTAAGACTCCTTGCTAAGCTGATACCCTGGGGTTTCTCATCAGCCAAACCCCAGAGCTCCAGGTCGCTAAAAAAAACAAGCCACAGCTTTCATCAGTTCCTCCCCCACCCCCTTATCCTCAGCCCCCAAGGCTGTCTTTCCCCACTAATTTGCATGTCTCTGGAAGGACCGGAGCAGGGGAAGGGAGAACGGCTCCCCAGCGCTTCCCTATGGGAGCTCAGTGCAGCTGCCCGATTCCTTTTCCTCTCCTTCTCTCAACTTTTCTCCAAGTAGCCGAGAAGGGCTTTCCGCTGCAGCGGTACCTGCAATGTATATGGGGATCCCGGCGGCGGAAAGGTGGGCGAGATGAGACCGGGGCCACAGCTTCCTACACTCCCCAGCCACCCGCGAGATCTCTGCAGAGATCTCTTTGGGGAGCCCCCAGAGCTCTCTTTGGGGAGACGCTTCTCCACCTGGGAGAAACAAATCATTTATACAGCATCAGAGAGAGTACTGTGCCGGAGAATGGCCTCGGCAGCACCCGCAGAGGAGTCTGAGCCAGGGGGCCAAGCCCTGGCCAAGAGATTTCGAGGTCCAGGGACCAGGATCCTGCCAGGTCCTATGGACCTGTTGCTGTTAAACTTGTGCTGAGCTCTCGACGCCTGGCTCTACACCCCCGGCCTCTTTCCCACCACCCCAGCAGCTCTTCCGGAGGCCAAGAGGGAATGGGGGGCGGGGTGGTGGCGGGAGAGATATCAGAAGTTTCAGACCAAAACCTTTGCGGAGGCGAGTGCCGAAACGATCGCCCAAATCGCAATCAGAGCAGCTCAACCCGGGTCTGAGCTGCCTGGACATCGCTCCTCCCGCCACCCGACTCCTGACACCCCGCATCCCTCGGGGTCTGACCTGATCGAAGTAAATGATGCGCGTCTTGTTGCTCATCTCTGACGGCTCGTGGTTGGTGCTCCGCACCGCCGAGAAGGCGACCTTGGAGTTAGCCGCCCGGACCGAGATCCCCAGAGGGGAGGAAGAGGAGCCCTTGGAGTCCGTGGCCGGGTTCGAGTCGCACACCACGAGGCACTTGCCTTCCAGCACGATGGGCTCCGTGTCGTTCTGCGCCCAGACGGGCAGCCCGGGCAGAGTGAGGGCCAGCAGCACAGCCGGCACCACGGACAGCGCCCGGCCCCCAGCGCCCATGGTGAGCCTCGTGGGCAGCCGGCTGGCGCTTCTGCTCACCTGCGTCGCCTCCTACCCCGGGACCCCGGAGCTCGGGAAGATGCCCGTGGCTAGATCGACAGCGCTGCGGGAACGGCGGCGGCGGCGCGCACACTTCCAATCCTGTGGTTTGAAGTCAAAGTCTCCCCTCGCGCTCTCTCGCTGGTTCTGCTACCTTTGTCCTTTAAGGAGCTCATGCAGAATCCCCTATACCCCACCCTCCTCCGCCCAAGAATCAGCCCTGCCTGGGGCCCCTGCACCCACCCTTGTTCCTAGACATCTAAAAGTCACCAAACCCTCACATTCACACCTCAAAGAGGAAAATGATAAATTCCCCAAACCCAGTCACCCCCGGGTGAACCACGAAGCAGGAAAAACGAAGGAGACTCAGAGAAGCCACGGGGACGGTGGATGCCGAGTGGTACCCGTGTCGGTCCAGTACGTGTCTGGCTCGCGGCAGGGACGAATTACAGAAGCAGAAGGTGTTTCCCGGACTGGGAAGAACGCGAGGCTGTGTTCATGGCCAGGTCTCTAGCGACTCTCAATTTCGCTTAGCCAGAAATTCCCCAAAGCTTGGTGTCTCTCGGAAGTCGGCAGCTACGCATTGGCTAGCCGGATCCCCAGCACGGAAAGCACGAATTCCCGGGATCAGTTCTCAGATGCGGGGCGGCTCGGCCGGTGGGGTCCTCTCCTGCCTCGGCCGCACGCCCGGAGTCCCTGCGCACAACTTTCTCTGTCCTCGCGCAGCCGGGAGAGCGCGAGGCGGGCACACGCGCGCTATTTATAGGAGCGCACGTCCGGCTGGGGTTGGCTTCTAGCTCAACCCGCCGGCTCCAGGGAAAGGAGAAGAAGGAGTCCGGTGACCCCCGCTGAGCAGCTCCTGCCTGGCGCTTAACGCACCCCGGGGCAAGCGGGGCGCACAGCACTGCTGGCTGCCAAGGTCTGAGGCCACCCAGCCCCGGGGAGCGCGCAGCAGGGATACTGTACGCAGGGAGAGGCGCCCACCGCCCTGCGCCTGGGCCAGCTCCGCGCCTGCTCGCTCCCTCCTCGGTCTGGGCAGGCGGAGGGGGCTGAGGCTCCCCTCGCCCCTCCCGAGCACCGGACTCCGCCGCCGAGCGCCCTCCGAGCGGAGCGCGGCGCTGCCAGCCCCGGCTGCGAAGCTGGATGGGCGGCAGCGGCCTCGCGCGGCGCGCTGCTTGGCACCTGGGGACCCACGCCGCCGTCCCGACCGCGCCTTGCCCAGAGACTGCCTCCCCAAGCCCTGGGGCCTGGCGAGCTCCGGGAAGCCTTGGGACGGACCAAAGCCGCTGGGGGCCGCTGGGAGAAGGTGCCTCAGGCCTTCCGCTCCGCTCCGGGAAGAGGAGCCTCAAAAGCTTCAGGGTGCGCCTTCCCACCCACACCGCGAATCCACCCAGGCAAAGCCAGAAAAAGAGAGAGGAAGTTAACGCAGCAAGAATCAGCCCTCCGGAACCTTCCCCCTAAAAAATGCCAACCCCCTCCTGAGAATACCGCACCTTTCTCCCTCTTGATGTACCCCGCCCTCCCCTCCCCCCGTGCCACCCCATTGCCACCTTGGCCTCTGATTGACAAGGTTTATCTTCCTCTTCCGCAGCCATCACTGGGAGGGAAAGGCTTGTCTCTCTGATGGGCTGCATGAACTTGGCCAAGTCACTTACCCTTTCTGAGAGGGAGGGACTCCACTAATTAAGGTCCCATTAGCCCACTGGTTCTATGATGCTTTGGAGTCATGTCACTCCCTTCCCAAATTCCTTTTAGTGTCCCAGCTGCCAGAGGACAGGCCCCACATCTTTAATCAAAACAGCATCCCCATCAGCCATTCGGAGCTCCTAGAAATGTACTGACTAATTATTCACTGAAGGGGTGTTCACTGAGCATTGTCTCCCGATAGATGGCTTTCTAGTCCTTCCTGAAAGAAGAACAGCCTCCTTAGCATGGATTCAAGTCCCTCCACAACAGAAGCCAGACCAGCATCTCCAGGCTTGTCCCCTCATAAGGCCCTTCCAAAGGGCTGGGTGTTGAGCCATAAGCATTGCACTGCAGCTCCAATTGTTAAAATAGTAAATACTCCTACTGGTCGGTATTTCCCTAGCCCTTAGCTCCCTATAATCTTGCAACTAAAGAGTTGGTGCCTGGAGCCAAAGGGGCCTCCAGATTCTCCTCCAATGGGGCCAGTATCAGTTCTGATTTCCAGGTGCTCCTGCTGTGCTATTTGTAACAATGTTGAATGTCACTAATCTAAGCTACAACCAAAAAGAGTGAACTGGTGCCTTCTGAAAACGGCCACCATTTCCCCCACCCCAAGCCTAGGGTAGCTTTTCATCTGAACCCTTGCTGCACTTTGTAACGCTCTCCCGGCTTCTACCACAGTCTGCCTGGACAGCAGCTGAGATTTCTTCTCGTTTGATGCTGCCCTTGGAGGACAGGGGCTGGGTCTAGTTTGGTTCCCAGTTTGCGTAAGTAATTTGCCTTCCTTGTCCAAAACAGCTGTTTAGTAACTAAGACCTGGGCTGTTCAATTTCAGGCTGGAAGGAGTTTGAGAAAAAAGCTCTGTTGACTACAGAATTGTTAAATTGTCAATAAGTTGTCTTCCCTACCAACCCCAATATATTCTCTCTGTGTCCTTTTCTTCTCTAGGCATTTTTCTTCCTGCAAGAACTCAGATTTAAAGAAACTTCTTCCCTCCCTCCTCTTTTCCTCTCCAAAAGTACTCATTTCCTAGCCCCCTAATCCAGCAGAGTGACCATATCAGGGACTCAGTAATTGATTTTGAAATGGCTGGCTCTCCAGATAGAATGTCAGTATCAGTCATTCACCTTATAGTATAAACTGGTTTAAATAAATCTCTCTCGGTAAAGTTTACATTCAGGCCTCCTGGGTAACTGGAGATGAAAGTCTTGGCTTCTTACTAAAAGATGTTCCCCTATTCAGGGTGTTCTAAAGATGTGGAACACCACTTTTTCTTTTGACTCCTACCGAGAGAACTTATCTGATATGGCAAAGCACAGGGTCCTGTCTCCCTTTCCCACCATGGATGATTGAACAAGGACAGCCCCTGTATTCTAGAGCTGTCAATCCATTTGATGCCAGAGATCCGTGACTTATATGTCCTGACTCAGCCAGATAAGGTGGGGCTGCTAGATTTTCTCTCTCTAGGATCTGAATGGGACACTGATATGGCTTCCAGTAAGCACTGGGTCCTGCAGAGGAGAGGTCTATAGTCTCCTGAACTGGCCGTCTAAGGGCCATGTGCAAGTTTAAGCAGAGGAGCGTGCCGGAAGAAATAGGAGGACTGACCACACTTGTAGGCTGGGGCCGATTCTCTGCACTTCTGAGAAATGGAAGGGGTGAGGGAGTGAATAGTATATCTCCAGCTTGTTAACTCCTACTCACAAGACATCCAGCAACCCTGAGTTTCTTGAGAGCCTCCTGCATCCTTGTAATAAAACTGATTTCACTTGAGCTAGTTTTAGGAACCGACTACTGTTCCTTGCCATCCAGAATCCTCGTTAGAACAATGTCCCAGAAATCATACCACATAAGCCCATGCATCTCCTGCCAAAAGACATTAACAAATCCAGTGCCCTGCCTGTGGGAAATGTTTTCCTAACATTTTGGGAACGGAAGCATCACCTGCTCCCCAGCCCTACTCCAGCCCAGCATCCCCAGGAGGAAAGAAACAGGATCAAGTCCAAGTTTCATACCAGCCACAACACAGATCTCTCTCCCTCCCTCCCTTCCTTCCTTCCTCCTCCCTCCCTCTCTCTCTCTGTCTTTCTTTCTTTCCTTCTTCCTTTCTTTCTCTCTCTTTCTTTCTTTCTTTTTGAAGATGTACTATTTTTAAAACCTAGTTGTGATTGTGACCCAAATGTTTCACTTTCCTGAGATTCCCAGATTGCATTTGATGCCAGGAGTTTTGTTGCTAGACCTTTAGCAATTTCATTTCTCTGTGCTTGTGCTCAACATAAAGTAAGTTAGTAGAAGTAAATTAAAATCTGAACTGGTCTTGCATAGGAAAGCAATACTCCTGTGGTCAGTAACATTCCATTGTATTTACATACCTCGTCTTTACCCATTCATCCATCCATTCACGGACGTTTAGGCTGCTTCCATGTCTTGGCTATTGTGAACAGTAGCCCTATGAACTTTGGGGTGCATGTATCTTTTCGAATTAGAGTTTTCATCTTTTCCAGATATATGTCCAGAAGTGAGATTGCTGGATCGTATGGTAACTTTATTTTTAGTTTTTTAAGGAACCTCCATACTGCTTTTCATAGTGCATGCACCAATTTACATTCCCACCAACAGTGTAGGAGGGTTCCCTTTTCTCCATATCCTCGCCAGCATTTATTATTTGTAGACTTTTTGACGATGGCCTTTCTGACTGGTGTGCAGTGATACCTCATTGGAGTTTTGATTTGCTTTTCTCTAATAATTAGCGATGTTGAGCATCTATTCATGTGCCTATTGCCCATCTGCTTGTCTTCTTTGTAGAAATATCTATTTAGGTCTTCTGCCCATCTTTTGATTAAGTTGTTTGTTATTTTTGATAGGGGGAGTGAAATGTTTCATCCATGCTTAGGTCCAAGAAAGGGAGGCCAATGAGGCAATGGGGATTTACTGGAAGGACCATATCTCACAGAGTCCAAGGGCAAAACTAACCTTTGGGAATGTAATGAAGCCTTGTGGATAACTCAAAATGTTGCCTTTCCTCTATCTATCTATCTCCATCTCTCTATCTTTCTCTCTCTTTGGCATATCTGCATTATTCTTTTGCTCACTGCAATCTAGCCTTCTCTGAAGCCTACGTGATAGACGGTGGCAACTGACACTCCCAAATTTTACACATAACAGATCCATCCACCCAGAGGATGCCCCCAAATCCCAGGGAAGAGACTCACTGCCCCATCTGGGATCACATGTCCGCCCCTTGCAGTGCACCCACAGTGATTCCCACAACTGGGTATGTGGAAAATTGGAGCAGGGTCCAGAGGAGAGTACAATTCCTAAAAAATGCTACAAGTAACGTGTGGTGAAGTGAAAAGGAACAAGATACAGATTCATCTATCATGTGTGATTCCGTGTTAACAGACTGTAACTGTATAGAGATATGGATATGTTTGAAAAAGCAAAGGAAAACTATGAAAAGCTAGACAGCAAATTGTTAAGAGCAGAGAAACAATAAAAGGAAAAGAAACTGTTAATTTTACTTCAGCTGTTTATGATTTGGATGGCCACAGTAATCATGTATTACCTTGTGATTCACATTTAATACAGTTTTTTAAAGGAAGAGGGTGCTGGGAAGACCATCCAATAGAAATCTACTACATTGACTTTTTTTCATAATTTAAACTTAAAGTTTGGAGAGAAAAGGAACTAACATTCCTTCTCATAAGCAGCACTGGTTGAAGAGCAATTTCCTTTCTTTTGTTATATTGATACAACTCTAAAAAATCACTCACTCAACGTCTAGGAAGATGCCCAGACATATAAAGCCTCCCAGTCTACATTTAAGAAAAAAAATTACATTGCAACTGGTTAAGCTCATGAGTCATATCAAAATAGCTGATTACATTTTAGATTCAACTCAGCATGGTATGTGCCTGGCCATGTTAGTTTCAGTTGCACACATAAGGAGGATCTGAATGTAGAGTCCAAACCAATAGCTTCTACTCTTAAGAATCTGCTGGGAGGGCTTCCCTGGTGGCACAGTGGTTGAGAATCCACCTGCCGATGCAGGGGACATGGGTTCGAGCTCTGGTCCGGGAAGATCCCACATGCCTCGGAGCAACTAACCTGTGAGCCACCACAACTACTGAAGCCCGTACGCCTAGAGCCCGTGCTCCGCAACACGAGAAGCCACCGCAATGAGAGGCCCGTGCACCGCAATGAAGAGTAGCCCCCGCTCGCCGCCAACTAGAGAAAGCCCACGCGCAGCAACGAAGACCCAACACAGCCAAAGATAAAATAATTAAATAAAATAATTTTTTTAAAAAATCTGCTGGGAGGCTTATTATCAATGCAGATTCTCTGGCCCTCATCTGAGAGGACGGCTCTGCCCACGAACTGGGAATCTGTTTCTTAACTAGCACCTGGGTGAATCTGAAGCAGACGGTGCTTTGACTTTGTAGATGCCACTGGTGGGGTGCATCCCCCAAGGGTCCATCTGCGGTCAGGTTCATTATCCCTTTGGCTGAAAATAGGGCATTTAGAATCAGCTTCACCTCCTACTAGCTTTACGACCATGGGAGAAGTTACAGACCTTCCTTCAGCAGGAAAATTGCAATCATAAAAATAATACTCAGCCCAGAGTCTTGGTGGGGATTGAACAGGGAAACATGAACAGGGAAACGTAAACAGGGCGCTTAGCACAGTATCAGGCACCCAGGAGGCGATTAATTAAAGGTAGCGACTATTATCATTAATTTTGGGAATCTATCCCCAACTAAAGGCGAGAGGGCACCACAGCACCCTGGACCAACGCCCATCAATTGTTTGCGAGCACCAGCCACTTAACCTCACAGACGTCATAATGGGGGAGAAAGCAGCTTCCCCCAGTGTGGGAGAGACCGAAGGTCCAGAAACCCAGTGCAGAGACAATAAGCAAGGCCAAGTCTGCGGGCAAGCCATCGCCGTCAGGTGAGTGAGTGCCTGAGTTCTAGAGTGATGAGGCTGAAGTGAGTTAATCTGCGATAATTCTGCCTGGTTAAAGGCTCTTACGTGAAGCTAGGGCACCAGGCAGGTTTGTGAGCTTCCTGCGAGAATGGACAAAGAGGCTGGTTTTCATTTTATTTCTTTCTTCCCCATTCCCTTAATCACTGGATCTCATCACTAAGGATCTGAAAGACACATTTAGCAGAAATCAATTCTCCCAACTGAAGAGTAACAGAAAGTGAAGAACGGGCGGCCAGAAACAGTCACTACAGCAACAGAGCAACCAGAAAGCCCTGTGGGGATGGGGGGAAGACACCTGAGCCAGACAGAGGTCTCTTGAGGAGCCGGTAGTCCAACTATTTATGTGGCAGTTGGCGGGTCCCAGACACTTTTAATTTCCCTGAGTTTAACCGTGCATTTGCGGGAGAGAGAGAGAAACAGCTTTAATCCACAAGGTAACCCTTCTCTCCATCACCCTCCACGGCACCTGCCCGGAGTGAGTGTGGGATGGGAGGCGTGAATCAGCTGAGGCAGCTGACAGTCTCGGCTCCCACTGTCTCTCTCAGATGAGCATACTGCGTGGCTGAGTGTGAGTCTAGTGTTTAAAGAGAAGTATTTTCCTACAACATGGCCACTAAAAGCAAGCCAACCACTTCATCCGGCTCTCAGCTGAAGAACAGGCAATCTGTTTTGACTCTAAAGGAAAAGCTACCTATGGTGGCTCCCTGACAGCTGCTGTGTCAGCCACCACGGTGAGAATTCCAAGAGGATTTTCAAGGGTATGTTTGACCCTAAGCAATGTTTCCCTTGTGCACTAACTTTAGAATCTAACCCTGGAATACAATGCAACTCCATTGGTTTTTTCCTTTGTTTAGGGGAAAACCTCAATTGCTGGTAACTTCTCCCATTTAATTGCCACCGCTCCTCTGAGAGATGGATCTTATTACCCCCATTTCACAGATGAGGAAAGAGAGGGCCTGAGAAGCTGCTGCCAAAGGGATGGATTTGATTGCAGGACACCTGTCTTCTCGTCCAAAGGTCTTTCCCCCCTAAGACCACACATGAAGGTTGAAACAAAAACGTGAACGGCTTCTGGTACGCTCAGAACTATTTTTTGTCAGTTGAACCAAATTCAGAAGAGAAACTGACAGTAGTCCTAGAATTATTAATATCAGTAGAGAGCAAGCAGGAGTGAAACTTATGGCATAAGAAGACAGATTTCAAATCACAGAATTTTTTATAAAAGCTATTGACCACAAACTCAAGGTGGAGTAATATATGTGGTATATATATACACACATATACACATATGTGTATATATATTAAAATATATAATAAACTAAATAATATATATGGTATATATATATGCAATTAGATAAGTGGTTAGATCATCTTATGACCTTCTCATAGCTTTATGTGCTTTTCACTTACAGCGCTCACCAGAGTTGCAATTCTACATTCATTGCCTTGTCATGTGACTCAAACTGTCTTCCCTACTGTGCTGTAAGTTGCATGAGGGCAGAAGTGGGCTGCTATTTGCGCATCATAACTGATTCCCCACAACAGTTCCCGGCACACAGTCCAGGAGTGTTAGATGTTTGCTGAAGTTAATGAATAAAGCGGTGTGGCACAGATTCTAACTCTGGCTACCTTCTCTGAGTGTACTTCCAACTACAACACTAGACAGTTTCAAAAATTAACTCATGTTTTCTCTAAGAAGCTCATGCACTCTTCGTGCTGTGTAATAAGCCACCCTTCTGTACCTGGGAATTTGATATGTTTCTGGGGAAAGTGTTGTTAAGTAGCTCTTCTGTTCCCCGGACACCCAACAGCTGTGCCTTGTTTTCTGTTCCTCATGCTGGGTTGTATCTTCACTTTTGGCCATGCTACCAGCTCGGCCACTTTCTTATCCACCACTGGGGTTACGATGATGCCTCTTCTTTGCTAGGTTGTGGGCTCAGTGAAGCAAAATCTGCCCTTTGCCTGCTAATTGGGTACCTGCAGGATTCTAGGAACAAATCCAAAGTGAGAGGCTATGGCTTCTGAATCCGTTGGCTTCCGGCTATTTCGGCTGGCTGTGAGCATCCCGAATGACAAACAATACACCGACTAACTTGACTTTCTTGGCCATCTGTCTGTTGGCTAAATAACTACCTCTTGGATAGACCAACTCATCAATTAGGCAGCTGGTGTTTTGGCGACTGACTGAGCTGAACAACTTCTGGGCCGGGTCCAATATTTCCTGACCACACATAAAAAATGAATTTCACAGGGCTTCGAATGAGCTTTGGAGAGTCTTTATAAAGCAAAAGAGATAAGAACAGCAAAGTGAATGAGGAAGTAGATGGGCTGTACTTTAGAGTGCAGCTTTGTAAGGCATGAGTCACTCTGAATTTTCCCCTTGTGGCTGTATCTCATTGTCTCTCCCTCTCGCCTTTCCAGGCATCCTCTGCTTTTCTTTTCTAACCCTCTTCCTACATTTTTTGTCTCAAGTTCTTAGTCTTATACTCCCTTCAACCAATATATAATTAGGGCTTAGAGTGGATTAGGTGATGGGAGCAAACTCAAGTGCCTTTGGGGGGCTGGGGGGCGACACTTGCTGTTCTCTTTGGTTACTCAACATCAGAAACCTCTTCCTCTGTCTGGGGACCCTTCCTCCTTATGAAGCAGAGCCCATCTCCCACCACAGAAGCTGAAAGCACCAAATACTCATGTTCAGCCTCCCTTGCAGCTAGGGTGCAAGCATGTGACCCAAACTCTGCAAATCAGACACACCCACCCCAGACACTGAATTTGAAGTCTGTGAGAGGGAGCAGGGAGCTGGCAGAACCCCTTCTAGGGAAAGTGGCTGCTGGTGCCGCAGTTCTGGGACAGAGCCAGCATCACGTACCTAGAGCAGGGGATACGGGTGCAGCGTGCCTCAGGGTCTGTGCTCAGGGGCCATGGCTGTCCTGTCTCAGTGGCCTCAGTTCAGTAGCAGAAGTTATGAGCCAGGGTGTCACTCCTGGCTGCATCAGATCCAACCCAGTTCTCCAATTCTCTAAGATATTCTGTGAACCACTGAATGCACTTTAATAAATTCCTTTTCTACTGAAATTAGCCAGTCAGCTTTGGTTGCTTGCAACTGTGAGTCCAGATGGACACCGGGGCTAATCAGGGACCATAAATGGGTGACATCAGCAGGAGGTAACTCTGAAAAGGTAGATCATCTACACCTCATCTCCAGCAGGCAGCTGCTAGTAAACCTGGTACAATGCCAGATATTTGATTTTTCAGTAGAAAGATAAATTCAGATTTTCTGGTGAAACTCCCACTTTTAGATATTAGCAACTAGTTCAAAAATGTTTGGGGGCTACCCAAACATGACTGTAAGCTACAAATAGCTCCAGAACTGCCAGCCTGCATCCTCTTTACTTTTTAATTTTTGTTGTTTGTGTGTGTGTGTGTGTGTGGTGTTTTTTTGTTTTTGTATTATGTCTGGTTTTGTTCTGTTTTTACTTTTAGGAAGCATTTCAGGTTACCTGTGACAGAGAGGCTTCTTTATAGTAACGTTTTGTGTGTGGTTTTTTTTTTTTTTTTGAAGTGTGGTGCTTTTTTTTTCTTAATTACTATTTTTGGCCACGCCACATGGCTTGCAGGATCTTAGTTCCCCGACCAGGGACTGAACCCACGCCCTTGGCAGTGAAAGTGTGGAGTCCTAACCACTGGACCACCAGGGAAGTCCCATAACGTTTTTATTTCCCATTTGAACTCTACATTTTACAGGAAATCAGCTAACTCATAGATTTAGACAGAAAATTGTTGGGGACTAGGGTGGTCTGAATGGGAAATAACACATACTAATTCCAAACTACCACAGCTGCCCATACGGCCCTGATCAAACCCACCCAGCCAATCAAAATGTTTGAATCATGCAACATCTCCAGCCTCAGATATTGCCTCTGTCTCGGAGAAGCATCCAATCATCTCCTGATGTTCCTGCACCAACTAGGATGCCTTGCTCTCACCTTGACCACAGGCCTTGCTGTTTATTGTCACAACCTCACAAGACAAAGTCTCAGGATGGCATAGCTCATTGGTAGGACCTACATCTAAGCTGCAAGGGAGGCTGGACAATATGCTCCTGGCATTTTCAGCTACTAAAGCGCAAGGTAATCCTCTCACCAAGACTCAAAAGGATGTAAAATTCCCCAGACACTGAAAGGGGTTTAGGTGCTGGTGGCCAAAATGTATTGCCCATGTTCACTAACTCCCAGCGCCTTGCACTTCTGGGCTCTTCTTCACAGTACCCTCCTTCAGCCAGGGTTCTGGTCTTCATCCTCAAGCCTGATTCCCCTCCTGCCTCCCCATCAGCGTAGAAAGAATCAGATGATATCTACCAATATAGACTGTGATATTTAGAGAATTTAAGTGCAATCAAATACGGCCTTCTGCAAGTACACTTGGTTCAATTTAACCTTTCACTGAAGCGTCTACACTTTGTCATCTTACTACAATTGTACTCACCAGTGTTTGCCAAAGCAGGATCTTTATCAGGATAACCAAGAAAGCATTAAAAATGTTATCAATACAGAGGGCAAGCCCAGACCCATTGAATTAAATACTGTAAGGATGGGGTCCTGGGAATCTGTATTTTAAGGCTTCCTCGGCGGTTTAATGTTCAGCCTGGTATGGGTATCTTTTGATTTTGAAGGTGGCAGAATTAATCCTCACTCGGATTAAAGTGAGGTTGCCTAGCATGGTGGGCATCTTGTTTTGACACGCAGGCACGTGCCTCTCCACTGGAAAGCTGCTACTCCTCCACTTCAGTGTCACGACCGACAGGGCCAATGCTGATCATAATACCCTTCTCCTTCTCCAGGAGTGGGCCTGGGACCCTGGCCCAGCGAATCATAATGCCCCATGCTCTTGGCCATGCTGGTTGATCCAGAGATGAGCATGTCACCCAAGCAGAACCAATCAGAGTTGTTCCATGAGGATTTTATATCTGGAAGCAGAGAGAAAGGACCCTGCCCTTGCCTTCTGAGTCAGGAACCTGGGTGGGCAGGAATCAAGGCCAGCCGATGGCTGTTTTCTTTAACAGCAGTGTTAGAGAATGATGCCAAAATAAGGAAGCTTAGGCAAGAAGCAGAGATGGAGATGAAAATTTTCTGCAGATGAAATGTCTGCCCACTCATACTTAAGCCTCCCCCTCGCCCATATCAGGACTTGGCCCAAGTGGAGTCCACTGGGAAAGGCAATCTCTTGTGCACAGCCTTTGAACCCTCTCTCGGCCACATGAGGATGGGCCTGGAACACTTCCTTCCCAAGAGATAAGGAGTCCTCCCAGCCTGTGCTGGGCTTATCATCTTGGGTGGGAATATCGTTTCCTGTTTCAGGCTCATGTGCTCTTTTGTTCTGCTTTAAGGGTGTGGCATACGGCACAGGACCAACCCCACTGCTACCTCTGTTCCCTGCAGGGAGGGGACAGCGTCCTTCTGCTGCAGGACAACAAGGGTACATATAAGCCAATGACCCTGCATCCACTGCCGTGGGGGACCCGATGTCTATTACAGAAGCTGATCTTTCTCTGTCTCTCTCTCATGAAGAAAGTGTTGCTCCAGCCAGTACCAAGATGCAGCAGGCGGAAGTGCTCAGACTTCTGCTCCTGGTGACAGGCCACAGATGCCACTTACTCAACAGAGCCAATACATCCTTCTTATATTTAAAGTAGATGAGGGTGAACTTCTGCCTCTTCCAACCAAAACCTCCAAAGTAATACAGTTGTCTTTTGCTTTCAATAGAAAACAGTAAAAGGATACGGGGGCAAATGAATTTTCTACACTTTTTGGTAATCAACATGAAACGAACATTTCCCTGCTAACGTTTTACTATTCTCAGCTCTATGCAGGAAGATGCTTCACTTAAGTTTACAAGAAAAGTATTAACAGAGAAACCAATCTGACTCGGTGCAGTGACAAGAAAGAGCTGTGTGGGTCCAAGACCTTTTGAGGACAATCAAGTGAGGACTTTAGCCCAAATGAGCTAGGAAGAAACCATCCTTAACAAAGACAATTAAAATGATGAGATGGAATCAATAACAAGCCCTGAAAGAACACTTATTTCCCAAATCTTTGACCAAAGGAGAAAATTCTTGCTTCCCAAACCTCCAGTTGTTCTGTGGCCAGCACGGGCAGCAGAGAGAGGAAGGTGAGCCACAGATGGTGAAGGGAAGGAAGAACTCTGCTTCCAGACGCACATGAGACACAAAGATGTCAACCCAGCCTCCCAAGAGCTTCCTTTACAACAAGCAGATGCCAAAGAAGACAGACTCGTGTGCAATTACTGATCTTACATGGCTTGCCAAAGCCCCATCAAATAGCCTCTCAAAAACTCAAGTTCTCATTATTCACATTGCTATGGAAACACTCTCACATCAAACAGAAAAAAAAAAAACCCACAGGAGTTATTCTCAAGTTCTACACAAACTGTTGAATCTGTACTGTGTGAGCACGTGTGCAAGCATGTGTGCAGGTGTGCATTTGTGTGCACGCATGTGCGTGCACACACACACACACCCCACACGTCCTGGAAGAAACCTGCATACGCTCATCCTCTGGACTGCAGATTTACATGAAATAGCCTTTTCCAAAGGGAAATGGTTGAAAATATCTTCATAAAGAGGATCTACAGAAGTCAGCTGCTTTGGTCCAGGGGAAGGGGTTCCTGTTTGATAGATGAAACACGGAGGAGAAAGGTGCCATAAAGCTTTCTTTGCTCTTTCAGGAAGGAACCCCCCCCCCAGTCCCCTTCCTGGGTTTTCAATACTCGCTTCCCTACCTTGAACACCACTCCCTCTCAAGCGCTTGAAGTCCCCTTTTCTTTCTTCTCTTTTCGTCAGAAAGTTCTGAAATTGTACCTTTGTCGGGACTAGACAAGGCATCCGTATTACAGTTCCACAACAGAGTATCTAATTCTATGATGAAAAGTGGGCAGAAATGGAATATTCACCTTTTCTAGAAATGGGAGTGGGACCCTTCTAAGGGTCCCCTAGGATTTCTTCTAGAAAACAGGCCTCCACCTTTGCTCCATCTTCACCGCCATCACTCTGGTTAAGCTACCAGCATCTCCCACCTCGGTACTGAAAGGCTTTCTGACTGGTGACCCTGAATCCAGGGTGTTCCTCCTCTTCCATTCCCCCCAAATGATACCAGAGAGATTTTAAAAACTGAAGTTTGACCATATCATTCCCCTGATGAAAATGTTTCATTTGCTTCCCATTACCTGTAAGATAAAACCCAATGTCCTCACCTTTGCTATGATGTCCACTCACCGCCCCACCAGACTCTCTACTTTCCAAGTCCAGCCACAGAAGCTGAGTGTAACCCTTCACATCCAACCATGACCCTTCCCATCTCAGGCCTATGTGCCCACAGATCCCTCTGCCCACCTCGACCCCTACACTGGGGTCACTGCTACATTTCCTCAAGACTGCTTAAATGCCACTTCCTATGGGGCCCCTCCCCTTGTCTGGTCCCGGAATGCCCTCACCTCCCAGACATACTAGGTTTGCTTTTCTTGTTGATTGTCACAATTACCACTAATCGTTTTACTTTCTGATAGTTTATAAACTCCCTAAGACCTATGATCAGATCTGTCTTGTTCAGAATGATAATTCCTATACCCTGCACAATGCCTAGCACTCAGGAGGAATTCAATAATTTTGTGTTGAATGAATGAGTGAATTAACTAATAGAGTCTGGAAATTGACGCTCTAGCTGCAAACCCCTTAAGGGATAACTCCGTGGTGCTTCAGCCCGCTGCTGTTCAGTGTCCAGGTATAAATCTGCATGACGAAAAGTGGCCTGAGCCAGATCTCTGCTTCTCCAAAATGCAAGTGTCCATTAGGTCCCAACTTAATATTATCCAGACCTCTGCCCTCAAGATGGGGGCAGGGGAGAGCAGGGGCAGGGAATAAACAAGGAGGAAAAGTTATCTTTGGAGATGGACTTAAGAACTGAGAGTGAAGTCAGACAGAGAAAGACAAATGTCATGTGATATTGCTTATATGTGGAATCTAAAAAAACGGTACAAATGAACCTATTTACAAAACAGAAATAGAGTCACAGATGTAGAAAACAATCTTATGGTTACCAAGGGGGAAAGGCGGGGGCAGGGATAAATTGTGAGATTGGGATTAACATATACACACTACTATCTATAAAATAGATAACTAATAAGAACCTACTGTACAGCACAGGGAACTCCACTCAATACTCTGTAAGGACCTATATGGGAATAGAATCTTAAAAAGAGTGGATGTATGTATATGTATAACTGATTCACTTTGCTGTACAACAGGAACTAATACAACATTGTAAATCAACTACACTCCAATACAATTTTTTTTTAAAAAAAGAACTGAGAGTGTAAGGTTCCAGGGACCACCTCAGGACAGATGTGAGGCAAGTCAGCTCGAAGTAGACTCAACCTTGACAAAGGCAGTCAAGGTCACAGCAGAAGCATCCCAGGGCACAACCCCAATACAAGGTCAGGCACGATATGGGAAAAGGAGCAGCACATTTAGTCCCTCAGCAAGTGGAGAAGAGCTTTGTGACAAGAGGATCAGAACTAAACCCAGGAGTGGAAAATTCACACTGGGGCACAATATTCACTTACTTCCCAGAACATGCTTTAGGGACCTGAGTGCTGGCTCAGAGGAGCCATATTGGGCTAGACTTATTCCCTGTGGTTTCCCTGATTCCTTCGGCCAGAGCTCGTCTCTCCTCCTCCAAAGACAGAGAGCAACCTGCATGCACCCTTCACTGCACTCAGCACGTTCTGACTTGGGTTAGACTTGCCCTTGGGCTTCTTGGCTGGCCCAGGAATGCTTGAGGCCGTCTGATTCATGTCTGTATCCCCTCCCTGCCACAAGGAGAAGCACAGCGTTTGACACATGGAAAACAGAATCATGATCTCTCCCACCTACTTCACTGAGCTGTTGTAAGGGCTGTATAAGATAAATTGTGTACAAATAATTTCGTAAATTGTATATGCATTACCTGTATGTCCCAAGGCTGCATATTATTTAATATTCAAACTCCCACATTCTGAGATGAGAAAGAAGTCTAGTCTTTCTCTCTCTCCCTTGGAAGCTCCTTGATGGTATGTTCAAGAATCCCAGGAGGACGTGTCCAGTTAAAAGGGGCCATCTTAATAGCCCTCACTATCTTCCAGGGCTGGACAGTCTGAATAGCTGAAAGCCCAAGGCTGTGGCCTCTGTAACTAGAACCACTTCTGTGATGAAACGCTGCTCCATCCCTTGCTGCTGGTGTCACTGTGGTCGATCCTCATGGTGATTTTTCAGGTGTGAAGGAAGGGGTTCCTTTCTTATAGTTCTTTGTGTGGCCATGGATAATCCTTGCCGAAAATGGTTTAAGCCCCCAAATTTAACTTTTTATTCATCCGTTCCTTCTGTTTGGATACAAAGAGCTATTTCCTCCAAGACACAGGGAGAAAAAGAATTTCAGCATCATCCACATACTGTCTTCAAACACTGCCCTCCTCTCCAATAGCTCAGGCTTTGATTTGGTCAAGGTCACTGTTTCAAACTCCCTCCTCCCTAATGATGAGTTTATGAGGCTTTTCTTCCTCATCTGACACCCAGGCTCAAGACCACACGATTTTATGGGAAATGTTTCAATAATGTTGAACCACAAGGAAAGGGGTCAAATTCTTCACCAGCATCCTCTTAAGATGCCCCTGTGGTCTTATGCCCATTGCTGTAACACCTCCCCCGTAAACCTCCACACTGTGATACCAACATAATCGAAATCCATGTGTTTCATAAAACCCTCACCTCAGAACAATGGCCCAGTGCTTGCTTTTCATTCGTGTAATGAAAGAATCAATTCTACTGTTTCTCAAAATACAAAGGGTGACCCAAGGTGAAGTGAGGCCTCCACCACTAGAAAAAGAGTACACCTCCCTTTTTAATAACTGGTTCTCCAACTTCATAAAGAAGTAAAATCTCACCTCCACCAGGTACTCGATTAGATATGATATTAATGTTCTGGAGGTATTCTCATTATGGTGGGCACATAATAAACATTAATGCTTGAATGATGGTTCAAATCATAATGCTGATTAAAGTGTGTGAATGGTGTAGGGCCCACATAATTCACTTTAGAGCATTGTGATGGTTAATTTTATGTACCAACTTGACTGGGCTAAGGGATGCCCAGATAGCTTATAAAACACTCTGGGTGTGTCTGTGAGGACGTTTCTGGAAGAGATTAGCATGTGAATTGGTGGACTGAGCAAAGAGAATCTCCCTCACCAATGCAGTGGGCATCAGCCAATCTATTGGGAGCCTGAATGGAACAAAAAGGCTGAGGAAAGATGAATTTTCTCTCTGCTTGAGCTGGAACGTGGATCTTCAACTGCTTCGGACATTGGTGCTCCTGACTGTCGGGCCTTTGGAATCAGACCAGGACTTGCACCATCTGCCCCACTGGTTCTCAGGCCTCTGGACTCAGACTGAATTACACCATCTGCTTTCCTGGGGCTCCAGCTGCACACGGCAGATCATGGGACTTCTCGGCCTCCATAACCACACGAGCCAATTCTTACAGTAAATCAATCTCTCTCTATAGATAAACAGATAGATAGATAGATAGATAGATATTTTTTTTCTGATTCTCAGGAGAACCCTGGCTACTAGTAGAGATTTTGATACCAGGAGTGGTTCTAGAGGAACAGAATTTTAAAGATGAGTTTTCTTATTTATTTATCTATTTATTTACTGACGTATAGTTGATTTACAGTGTTAATTACTGCTGTACAGGAAAGTGATTCAGTTATACATATATATATACATTGGTTTTTTATATATATTCTTTTCCATTATGTTTTATCATAGGATATTGAATATAGTCCTCTGTGCTATACAGTAGGACCTTGTTTATCCATTCCACGTTTAATAGCTTACATCTGCTGACACCAACTTCCCACTCCATCCCTCGCCCACTCCCCTCCACCTTGGCAACCACCGGTCTGTTCTCTATGCCTGTGATTCTGTTTCTGTTTCATAGACAGGTTCATTTGTGTCATATTTTAGATTCCACATATAAGTGATATCATATGGTATTTGTCTTTCTCTTTCTGACTTACCTCACTTAGTATAATAACCTCTAGTTGCATCCATGTTGTTGCAAAAATTACTTCATTCTTTTTTATGGCTAAGTAATATTCCATTGTATACATGTACCACATCTTCTTTATCTGTTGATGGCCATTTAGGTTGTTTCCATGTCTTAGTTATTGTGAATAGTGCTGCTATGAACATAGGGGTGCATGTATAAAGATGAGTTTTCTGATTTGGTTCTAGTGTTTCTGGAATTGGCTCTCTAATATGATCAAAGATTCTATTTCCACTAGTAAAAAGAGCACCTATTTTCCATGGTGTGAACTACTAATGGAGATATGCAAAATACCTGCTTTGGATAATCCTAGTCAACCACTCATAAGAAGTAAGGAGCTAAGTGATTCTGTATATGATAATTTCTAAAATTTTTGGAAAACTAAGGAAAATAATAACATTGGTTGGTTGCTCCTATGTTGCTGGACAACGTGGTGAATGAAAAGGATGAGCTCAGGGATTTGATAATTAAATCCAACTGATGATGCTGATTATATTACTTATAATTAATACTGATCATAATTGAATCTGATTGATAATGCTGATTAAAACAGTGATGTGAATGGTTTGGAGCCCATATAATTCGTATCAGAGCATCTATTCATTAAATGACATGTAGTCAACATCCATCCCATACTTATTAACAACTATCAGGTACCACATGTGCTCTGCACTCTTGCAGCCTCCAATCCATTCTCCTCACTACAAACACAGTGATTTTTTATTGAGATATAGTTGATGTACAAAATTATATAAGTTACAGGTATAACAAAGTGATTGTTTTAAAACCCAAATACTCTCGTGCTTAGAACCATGCAACGGTTCCTATTGTTTGTAGGAGAAAGACTCCCCACCACTGAAAGGCTTTGCAGGTTCTGACACCCACCCCCTCCCCATCCTTGCGCGGAAATACACAGCCTTCCCGCAGGTCCCCGAGTGGACCCCACTCGTTCTCACCACAGGAACTTCCCAGAAAATAGTTTCTAATCCTAGAACGACCACCTCCCTCATCACTTGCTTAAATCACATTCATTTTCCAAGCACCACTGTCCAAGAGAACTTTCTCCCATGATGGGGATGTTCTAGGTCTGCACTGTCCCGTAGGCAGCAGTGGCTGCTGAGTACCTGAAATGTGACTAACGCAACTGAGGAACTGAATTTTAAATTTCATTCCACTTTAATTAATTTAAATGTAAATAGCCACATGTGGCTAGTGGTTACCATGCTGGATAGTGCAGCTCTAGAATTCAGTTGGGGGAAATTCAAGTGAAAATGTCTTGCATTACCCTCCAACTTTAGGTAGATATGTATGTTAACCTTGTACTTTTTAATCATGGAATTTCCCACAGAAATTCCATGTGTTATTAGTATGATTATTTATCTTCAATTTCCCCCACTTGTCAGCAATTTCAATGAAGTCAAATATGTTGGGTCTGTTTTATTCCATATTGATCCCTACAGCCTAGTACAAGCGCCTGCCATAGAGCAGACGATAACATTTGTGAATCAATCAATCGATGCGATGCTGTGGCTACACGATTACAGAAATGGACTGCACATTTCTAAGCCTCAATTTATCTACAAAGTCTATGGGTCCCTTCAAGCTTAAGCACTTTGTAGATCACATCTAAATAGGAAATTACAGAAACGTGGCACTAGGTGAAAAATTCTAGATTATGACTTGAGACCATTTTGTCTCCACAATGACTTTTCCTAAAGCATTTCAGAAAATAACAGTAATTTATACGTCAAAGACCAAATACGCTCTGAAATTTTATCAGAGCACATTTCTGCCACTTCATTAAGGCACACAAAATCTATACAATCCACATTTGACGACTGAAGCAATTCACTGGGGTGACCACTTATATTTTGCCGGGCTTGGAAAGCTTTTCAGATTGAAAGTCAAAATCTGGGACCTCAAAACATGAGAAACACCCTTGGTAATCACTGCACCTCTGATTCATGCAACCTAGCAACTAATAAAATATGGATCAGAGAGATTTAATATAAAGTTATAATTATCTTTTACTTCTTATTACTTTTGGTAATAACTTTTGTGGCTTTCTCATCACACACTCTTCTTTCAGAACAAAGTAAACCACACCAAAAGTACAGAAAGGTTCATTTGGCCAAATTGTAAAATAAATTGCATAAAAAGTGGAATGATGGAGGGTTTACATTGAGATTGAAAGTTTATAATGAATGTAAACTTGGCAAAGGTCTTGTACACAATACTAGGTTAATTGCCTCCTGTCAAGATTCAGAATATAGATACATCATAGTCATCCTCTGGACCTAGTTTAAAATTATCCTTCTTTCTATATTGCCCTAGCCATGCAAAGGCCCTCCCCTCCTCTTTGCCTGGGGTAAATGCTTAATAAATGATCCACGGTGATGAGTTCACAACGGTGACAACACAGACAGCATAGCACAGGGGTTACACGCACAGGCACCGGAGGAAGACTGCTTAGGTTTTAGATGTGACCTCAGTTTCCTCATCTGTAAAATGGGGATAATCATTGTACCTACCTCCAGAGTCAGCATGAGGATTAAATGAGATAATTATGTGAGAAGTGCTTGACACACTTTATATGTGTCAAACAATATCAGCTATCTTGATGACGATGACAGAGGAACAGAGGCAGACACACTACAGATCTGTGTGTGAAGCTCCTTGACTCAGCAACTTTGTAAAACACACAATATTGCCAATAAGTTTAATGTGCCACCCTCTCTAGTGGCATCTATGTTTAATTAATAACTACCCCTTATCAAGCACCCATTGAGTACCAAGTACACATAATCTCATGAAATCCTCCTGGAAATAGAAGTAATTGTTGTAGTGGTATAACAATAACAATAAAAACAATTCCTAACAATGTATGAGTACTTGTTGTGCCTGGCAATGTGATAAGTCCGTTACGTTTACTACCACATTGAACCTCCCTTAGCAAACCTGTGAGAGTAGCAAGACAGTTATTTTCATTTTAGAGAAAATTAACTATGGTCTAGAGAGCTACGTAACAAGTCCAAGATCAGACAATCTGTACCTGGAAAAGTTCAGATTGGAACCCCGGTGTCTCACTCCTAACAGCTGCTACATTATACTCCCTCAATCCTACCATCTTGGGAATTTAGAATTAGAAAACAGAGTATGAATCAGTTGACAGTAAAAATATGAGCGAGGTGAATATGTGGAGGAGAGCTGGGGCTAGGATGGGGCAAATGAAGTGCCCCGAATGCCAAATTCAAGGAGGCACTCACTCTCAGGAAGAACCCAAAGTAGCTGGGATGGGGTGGGTCATTGGGAACGGTGGTAAGTGGGGCCACTCATGTTTCTACCCTTTGGTTCTAAAACCCATGTTTCCTACCTATTGGGAACACAACATCATGTAACGGACTTGACTCAGGGCATGTGCCGAGACCGGATGATGGCACCCCATCCTCTCAGGTTATCTCCAAGCTCAGTTGCTTCTTCAAAAGGCCATTCCTTACTCTATCAGGCAGCTCTGAGGGCTGCAGAAAGCAATGGGACCAGTGTGACCCTGGCCATGCCCTCCTTTACTGTAACGTGGTCCACCATCATGTTATACAAGATCCTGTACTTGAATACAGTATTCAGATACTGTAAAACCTTGGGACGTGCTGCTGGCAGAGGCTCTGTGAGCAGGAGAGGAAAGGCCATACCTGGATTAGGTGTTGACACCAGTGAAAATGAAATGTTGTGCCTTCCATGAAGGAAAGGGACTGATGTAATCAACTGACCACCAAATGGCTGGATAGACTCGTCGTGGAAAGGCATTTTATCAGGCGCTCCCTCAGCACACACTTTGTTGCTGGCAGATTAGACACCCAGCAGCAGTGGCTGCTACATCAGTCTTGATGATCCAAGCTTGCTGTTGGGCCCATGTATATTTTCCAACCCTGCCAACATAACCATCCCATCATGCACTGTGGCAGCACCGGGAGGTTGATGACAGATGTTGGCTGACATCAACCAGCCGAGTTATTCTGTCTCCGTGATTATTCGGTGCTTCTCCTCTGGTGGTTGCTGTCTGGTGGACATTAACATGAAATGCAAGGGTCTTCACACTTTGCACCCACTCCAACGGTTCACCCACATGCCCTTTCCCCAAACCATATTGATCCCATTCTTCCAATCTTTCTGCTTCTGGGCTCCCAGCCAACCATCTAAGCCATTATTCACCACCCAAGAGTCCCTATTCTATCCTTAGGGCCCATCTCTTTCCCCACAGTGTACATCTGGGCACACTGTCCAAAGCTCTGCCATTGGGAAGATTTCACTGCTGTTTTCTGGGTCGTCCCTGAGTGTGCAGCAGCCTACTCCGACATGCTGAGCTAACTCGTCCATGCAACAAATCTGGTCCCTTTTGTCCTTTATCAGCTAGTCACAGGAGAACCTTCATGTGGCCACAGGTCTGAACTGATGGATAACCAATGGTACAACCCTGGTGAATGATGTGGGGGACTGGGCCACCTGCTCATGGAGTTTACTTGTGCCCTTTGGCCTTGCTCCTTCCCAAGTCCAGATATGCCACGTGCACTGCACGATGCGTTGCTGCTGGGCCTGACAGATCCTAGATCACCATGAGCAGCCGTGGCCACATGACCACTTGATATCCCATGGTCAGGGACTCTATCTCTACCGGGGGCAGTAGCATTCCAAGAGCTATTTTTTTTTTAATTGTGTATAATTCTCTGCTGCAGATAGCATGGCTATGCTCCAGAAACCTAGGGCTCTGCATTATTATTTTCCTACTGGAGGTTGCTATAAACTCCACTTTGCATCTTTCCCCACCACAGATGCTTCCAAAGCCATATGGGCTGTCAGGTCAAGTAGCCCAAGCAGCAGGAAAATTGTCCTGCAGCCTGGACCTCTGCAGAGCCTTTTTCTGCTCTAGGCTTACTCACTGCTGGAAGCTGTGAAGTTATGATGCCCATTCAGTGTCCCACCTTGAGAAAAGGGAGCCAAATCTTTACACCTCCTTGACAACAGGACAAACAAAAAACAAAAACAAAAAAACAGGGCAAAGATGCTCTCTCTAGCTAAAGGAAACACAGAGAGCAACTCATCTGAGATCCATCAACCACAGACACTCCCAGTTGCTGGAGAAAGAATGCCTCAGTCCTGAAGCGGGGGTCTGGGTGATGCACCACCCTGTCCACAACAGGATCTGTTTAAAAGGCCTAAGGGGAGTTTGCAGACACAGAAGAATTAAGCAGATCATGGTAAAGGTAGGAGCCCATGTATCTCAAGTGAGAGAGAAAAGCAAAGACAGAGAGACAGACATGCTGCCTGTTTTCCCAGCTCTTCCCTAAAATTGGTTTCTGTAAGTATCCTCTGTGTCTTTAAAATAACTCATCTTTCCATAAACTTATCTGATTGGGCTTCTGTTCCTTGCAACTAAACACTCTCTGAGTGTCTGTAGGATTTTCTACCTATTGGTTGTAAGGAATTTAGAAGAAATAGTGGAAATTAAAACTTCCATGGTTTGAGAATGCAATTCAAAGATTAGAAAGTACATTCACTGTTCATTTAAAGAGTGCTTTTAGTTTTATTTCAATTTAACAAGTAGAAACTGAAAAAGGTATATAAAACCTAAGGGTCTGATTAAAATGAAAACAACTCTTAAAATTAAGTCAAGCAACTTAAGGGCTTTATTTTACCAAAAGCATGGCTCTAATAGCATTCACATAATTTATTTCCTAAAGACCATATAATGCAAGATTTGGGGATGGTAAAAAAAATTTTAAAGCACAATCAGGGATATTGTCATTATAGAACCATCTATCTGTTGATGAGTTGTCAAAGTATCTTGAGAAATAAGATCTGTTTTACCTTTATTCCCCATTAATTAATAACATTATCTTAAGAAACCTGTTGTATCAGTTAGCTACTGCTGCATAACAAACCACCCCAAATCTCAGTGCCTTAAAACAAGCATTTACTATTGGTCAAAGGATCAGCTGAGAAGTTTGTCTGGTCTCTGTCTGCCATGCTCACTCATACTTCTGAGATCAGCTGGACTTTAGGTAGATGGCACTGCTTTGCTGGGCTATCTCACCCATATCTAGTCTAGGATGACCTTAACTGGAACCACTGGACTCTTCTCCATATGGATATTTATCTTCCAGCAGGCTAACTTGGGCTTGTTCTCATGGCAGAGGCTGGGGTCCAAAAGCCTGAGGTGGAAGTATTTAATTCCTCTTGAGGCCTAAGCTTAAACTGGCATGTAGCCAAATCCCTCACATTCTATTAGCCAACGCAAGTCCCAGAGCAAACTCTGATTCAGAGATCAGGGAGGAGCTTCCATGATGGGAGGAGCTTCAAAGTCACAATGCAAGGGTCATGGGTACAGAAGGAGAATGTTTACAGTCATTTGTGTAACCTATCGCAACTATGAAGACTAATAATCATTCTATTCGACAACTGGCTAGCTGTGTGACCATGACTAATTTAATTACCCTATCTGGTCCTCATTCTCTCAATTTATAAAATAGATAATAATATAAAACCTACCTCAACATTGTTGTAAGTATTAAATAAGGCAACATATAGTGCATGTCACAACACCTGAACATACTCAACAAGTACTATTATTTCTTACTGATATTATTTGTAAACTTCCTCATGTGTATATTAAAACTTTCTTTATAGATCCATGAGTGGGGTTGGGCATGGATGAACAGGAGATGGCAGTGCACTCAGAAGTGAGGAACAGATGCCTTTATATTACATTTCACCAAGTCCAATTCTCTCTGGCCTAAGCTATCTTTTGATGAGTAGATAAGTTATTTTATGCGAAAATGAGAACTTCACAAATGGTTACCCAAGAAGGAAAAGACAAAAGTTCAAAGTGCAACTACAAAGATGTCAAAAACGAAAGCTAGATGATTTGAAAGTAAAGGCACTGCTTTTACATTTGGCTTTATTTGCATTTTTCATTGGTATTCTGTATTAATACAGAACAGTAGCTAATCTAATCTATATTTACAGCTTGTCGAACAACTAGGTTATTAACAGAACACTTTCTCTACGGCCTTTTCTTTCAAAAATGTTCTAAATGAAGGGGAATTACTCTATCTTAACTGAGAACAACAAAGTCAGAGAAGATTATGGGCAAAAGCTAATTTCCAAATATAGGGTTTTATATTAATAGAGATTTTCTTTATCAAACTCATACCACTTTGGATTTTGAGTATCTTTGCTGAATAGTTTCTTCATCTTCTACTACTGTATCAGGGTTTATTCAAGTCATATTCTTTTTCAAGATGACTAGTTGAAGTAAAAATTCAAAAACAAAAGGTATGCATATAGACTAGAAAACACATTTGAACATTAACCTAAAATTAAATGTGGTAAAAATATGATTTCCTATTGTAAACAACTGTAAACTGCCCACAAATTTGTTAATTTAGATAAAATGGACCAAATCCTTAAAAGGTACAAGCTACCAATACTAACACAAGGAGAAATCAATAAACTGAATAAAAAATTAATAACATTCTAAGAAAGCACGCACCAGGCCCAGATGGTTTCACTGGTGAATTCTAGTAAACACTGAAGGGAGAAATGACACCAAGTCTTCACAATCTATCCAAGAAAACAGAAGCAGAGGGAACATTTCCTACCTCATTCTATGAGAACAGAATTACCTAATACAAAAACTAGATGAATAAATTATAAGAAAGGAAAACTATAGACCAATACCTCTTGTGTACATAGACGCAAAATCCTCAACAAATATTAGCAAATCATATTCAACAACGTATAAAAGGAATCCCACAACTGAGGTTTATTAAAGATATATAAGGCTGGTTAACATTTGAAAATCAATCAGTACAATCCACCACATCAATAGGCTAAAGAAGAAAACTCACAAAATCATATATATTGATACCATGAAAGCACTTGACAAAATCCAACAAACCACTCATGATAAAAACTCTCAGCAAACTAAGGATAGAGAAGAAATGTCTCAATTTCTCAATTCAAATTAAAGAACAGCTACAAAACACCTGATGCTAAAATCATACTTAATGGTGAAAAAGTGGACATGTCCCCTAAAATTGAGAACAAAGCAAATTTGGCCTCTCTTGCCACTTTTATTCAATATCATACTACAAGTCCTAGCTAGTGCAATAAGGCAAGAAAAGAAATAAAAGGTATACAGATTGAAAATAAATAAAATTGTCTTTATTCATAAACTACACGTTTATCTATGTAGAAAATCTGAAAGGATTGACACACACACACAAAAATAAAACTGGAACTAATAAGCAAGTACAGAAATAGCAGGCTTCCTGTCACAGGGTTAATACACAGAGGTCAATTTCTTTTTTATATATCAACGATTAACAACTGAAATTTAAAATTACAAAAACAATGCCATTTACAGTGGCACCCAAAATAAATGAAATACTTAGGGATACATGTAACCAAATATAAACAGGATCTAAATGTAAAACATTACAAAATTCTGGTGAAAAGTCAAAGAAAAATGAAACAAATGGAGATACATGCCATGCTAATAGATTAGAAGATTCAATATTGTTAAGATGTTACTTCTCCACAACCTGATCTACAGACTTAATGTAATTCCAATAAAAATCCCAGCCAGCTATTTTATAGATAATAAAAAAACTGATTCTAAGGTTTATATGGAAGACAAAAGTTTAGCCAATACAATGCTGAAGATGAATAACAAATTTGGAAGAATCATACTAACTGATTTCAAGACTTACTACAAAGCTACAGTAATCAAGAGAGTGTCTTATTGGTGAAAAAACAGACACATAGATCAGTGAAGCAGAATAGAGTACCCAGAAACAGACCCACATTAATATAATCAGCCAATTATAAAGGAGCAAAGGCAATTCTTAAAATGACTAAGAAGGTACCAATCAAAGTTAGGTTGGATGGCCAGTCTTACTACAGAAGTTATGGTATGTACTTAGCACAACCAGCCCATGGCCTTAAACACAATCTTTAGCCATGACCCTCAATAAAACAAACACAGAGACAATACTCTTGAGAGAACCTCTTGAGGTGTTAATTGAACTGACATGACTTTTCTATAAGCCAGACTATCGGGTTGAGGCTTCCTTGACACCTACTACAGTTGAACAAAAATAAAAAATTCATTCTCTTTTGATAAGGGAACTCTAACAATGGGAGTTCCAGAATAAAAAGGGATCTTTTGTTTTGTTGTCTTTTTTCTTGTTGCCATTTGAGTTTTTCAATTCAGAGAGCCAAATGAAAAATCAAGCTGTATCCAAATCACAAGGCTATCACTTATATAAAAAGAATCTTAGAAGAAACTCAAAATGCTTCAGGGCCCATGGACTTCTTGGATCAATGGCATGAATGCAGATGTGGCCACATGGCAAATTTTAAGTTAAGATGACCCCTATTCCCTGACAAAGTTTATGAAGTTAATGTATACCTGGATATATCTGATTTAGTTTTAGCCTTTTGTGCTTTTTTTGGAAGCAATGACACAATCTGCTTATGTCATTACCATCACCATCAATGATGTGTCATTCCAAGAGCAGAAAAAAGAAAGTCTGAAAGAAAGAGAAAAATCAAAGAATGTTTATAACGAGAAAATTGTATGTTGAAGAGGAAGGCAGCAATTCTTGAAAATACTATAAGAAAATTCTTAAAATAGCAGCAATTTTTCTTGTTAACCGCATTGGAAATAAGACAGCGCAGTATTTTGGTGAGCATGATATTTTTATGTTAGTAATAAGGTGCCAAGAAGATAACTGGGAAATTGCAGGCTTTAGAAATTAGGTTCATTGGCCGCATGTTCCTATCCTCCCTGGGGAGAGAGATTTGTCTGAACTTCTCAAAAAATTGAAAGGAGCTGAAATAAACCATGCTTCTTATTTCTTGAGATTTTTTAAACTTAGCTGATGTAAATTTCTTTATAGGAAGTGAAGTATTTATGGGAAGTTACAGGTCAAATTCTGGCTCCATCTCTTACCAGGACCCATCATATCGTTAGCATTCAAAAACACTACATATTATTCTTATTGCAACTGCAATTCAGCATGCCCCACAAACCCTCCCCTATTCCACCACACAGGCCCTGTCTCAGGTTTCTTGTTTTACATCCCTTTCCAAAGCCCTTCAAATGATGAATGGTGTGATTGTGGAGATGTGAAACTGACTTTTAACCCACACCAAAACCTGCCTACCCATCAGCATGTGTGTTGGGTTATTTCTTCTTCCATTCAGTCACATGTAGAAGGCTGCACACTTCCTCCAAATGGTGGGACCATTTGTCAAATCATTCTTGAAAGTTCGTCCAGTTCAATTCAGTTCAACCATTCACCCAGGAAAATCTCTCATTTTTTTGTAGGCATCCCTTGGTTTTGACCAATATGGCCACACTCAGCTTGTTAAATCCCTTTAGTCAACTCATATTTAATTGAACACTTACTATGTGTGAAGAGCTATGCTCAATTGAGAATGTGTTCAAAGAAAACAGATACGGTCCCTGACATTTTGACACTTACAACATAGTAGAGAGACAAACAGTAAATAAGTAATCAAGCAAAAAAATAGATAAATATAGAATTATACATTGTGACAAATGCTACAAAGAAAATTAACCTGACACAGCAATGTTGAGAGTAAGTGCTGGGAATGCTCCTACTTAGACTGCAGTGAAAGAAGATCTCTTAAATGCACAGAGAAATGACTAGTTTTATGCTGAGGAGTGACAAACTTGGATTCACATTTTCAAACAGGCACTCTGGCTGCTCTGTAGAAAAATAACCAAAGCACAACCATGTGCGTGAGGAAACCAGCGAGGAGCCTTTGATGGATATCCAGGCAAGAGATGATCCTAGCTTGGACGAGAAGAACCTTACTAGTAGCTACAGAGAGAAGCGTACGCCTTTGAGGGATATTTGTGAAATAGGAATGGCAGAATTGGATGTTGAGGGTTAGGAATAGAAAAGAGAGTATCCAGGGTCACGGCCAGGCAGAGGTGGACTTGTCATGAAGCCATGGAGATGAAGCCTCAGTTCCCTCCTTACACAGAGACACATCCAAGGCTTTGGGGCAGGGAGGGGGGCGGGGGCGGTGAGGTCTTAGCAATAAATGCATGTGATCATTTCGCTGTTAACATTCTCAAAAGTAAAACATATGTATACTTTTTTAAATGGAGTGTCCTCAGATTACACAAGCCTCAGACCCCCCAAAACTCTATTTACCTGTTTTCAACTTTGAGCTTTAACCACTGGGCTAAAGATGGGGCTCCCCCTTTATGGAGATGAGGAACAAGTGAGGCTGGGAGGGTCAGAATTCCATTGGGATGTGGGAGTTTGGGATACCTGCCAAGCACTCAGGTCATCAGACAAGATCCTAAGTGGCTTCCAGATCTTTTCAAACATCAAATCCACAGGAAAAAAAAAAATTCCACCATTGGCAATAGTCAACTTCTAAATTAGTGGTTCTTCATATTTAAAAATTATCCTTGATAATTTAGAAAACTTACAGACTTTTCCTTCAGAAAATGCCCTTAAAAGTAATAGTTTCATTCACCCTGAGCCAAGAGCTCATCTCTTCTCCAAATGCAGTCACCACCCTATGGGAGAGGCAAAGAGTAGATGTTCCATTCTCCCAAAGATTACCTGGTAGACAAAACATTTTGTTTTCCTGTATGAATGTTGGGATGTTTGTTTAAAATCAGCCATACTGCTTTGTGGTCTCATCTTATCCCCACAATGGCTACACATTCAAGAACATTGGAGACGACATGGTTTCTATGCTTACACCTTCTGAGAATGTTTATTTTCAAAGCACATTTTCATCTCTTGTGTGTTCCCAGGCAATGCTATTTTAAAGAACTGAATGTATTTCCTAGTCTCAGTAACACGTGCTGGGTTTTTTTAAGAGCATCAACCAATCACTGGAGAAATTCATGAATACTAAATATTGCTTTGCAGAATGCCTTTTGCTCACTCCCTCCTCTGGTTTGAGGAGGGACACCTCCTCCGGTGTCACTCAAATGTCCTGTTTATTCACCGAGTCGTATTACAATGCCTCTCAATTTCCTACCTAATTCCATGATAGACCTGGGAAAAAGAAGTATGGGGAGATGCTCCTTCCCCACTTTGCTTGTAGGAAAATGAAAAGGTTATTTATCAAATCATCAAACAATCAATACAAATTGTATTCAGACCCGAATTCAGTTTCCTATGACAATGGCAACTTCTGCAAGACTGGCCTGTCCAGAAATTAAAGGGATCCCGTGAAACAAAGAGGACCCTCAGTAAGTTTGCAGTCCTCACATGGACCCCAAATCTTATTATCCCAGGCAAGCCCCTATCCATCTGTCACCTTCACTAGACAGAGAGCTTCTCGAGGACAAAGGCGCTCATGAACTCACCTCTGTGACCACACACTTTGCAGAGAGTAAATATGAAATACACACAAAGGAACTGAATGGTGAGACTGGTTTGGCTACTTGGCCTTGCTGAATCTGTGGCTTTTCGATGTTGTTTTGGTTTTCAGCTATAATTTTGGGGGTGCCTACTACCCTGCAGGAACGTTACCGGGCATGCTCCACAAACTGTCTCTTCATCACTCCTAAGAATCATGCTAGTGACACTGTCCCCATTTTGCTAATGAAAAAGCAGCTTCCAAGAAAACTTACCGGACTGTTCATGCTCTTTCCACTCTCCCACACTCACTCCATCACTCACTCTGTTGCTGCTACCCTGGCCTCCAGAATGTCCATCAGACACTTGAAGCATCAGCCTACCCCAGGACCTTTGTCCTTGCTCTTTTTTTTTTTTTTCTTTTGGTCATGTCACAAGGCATGCGGGATCTTAGTTCCCCAACCAGGGATCGAAGCCGAGCTGCCTGCAGTGGAAGCGCCGAGTCTTAACCACTGGACCCCCAAGGGAGTCCCTGCACTTGCTATTCCTTGTGCCTAGAAGGTCATCTTCCCCAGCTATCTATACCCTCACTTCTTCTTGTCATCTACCTTTCAATATCATTTTTTCAGAGAGGCTATTCCTGAGCACTCAATTCAAAACTCTTTCTTTCCCGACCACTGTCTATTCTTCTGCCCTGTTTTATGTTTTGTCATAGCGCTTATGGCTACCTGTCAGTACGCTACATTATGCAATACATCTTGAGTTCAACTGTTTCTTAAAATTTTAGAATTTCAGATATAATGTTGACTGGCTTCACATGACTTAATTTTGTAGCTATTGGGTTTTCCCCCCATCGTTTTGTGTTTCTATGTGACATTTTTCCAGGTACCAGTTGATATGGTTTAGGCAGGTAACAGAAGATGCCAATTTGAAGGTGTTGTGAGCACCGTCACCATCACCACCTTGTGGAACGTTTCATTGCATTCTTTTTGATTGGTAGACATTTATTTATTATTTTCTGTTTCTTCTTTTATTGCTATCAGCACCATTTTCCACCCCAGACAAAGTTAACTAAAAATTAATCCACAAAAATATTAAAATGTGGATATGTTCCCTAAGCCTTGTTTTTCATTTATCATCTTTATGTCCTTGCCAGTAAACTTTTTTTGGCGTTTGTTTTAACTTTGCATTCAGTGAGAATTGATGGAGTGTAGGGGTATGAGTCTGGCTTTGATCAAAATTTCACAAAAGGATGTAATTAATAACAAAACCGGCAATGAGGATGATAGCTGACATTTAACGCGTGAAGACTACATGCACGGCAGCGTTATACGTGCTTCAGATGTGTTTTCAGATCATCCTTACAGCAGCAATCCTATCACACAGCACTATTACTCTCACGTACAGATGAAGAGAACAGGCACAAGAGGCTGGAAAACATGCTGATAAGTGGTAGAGACCGGATTTGAACCCAGGCAGTCTGACCTAAAGTGCTCCTATCTGCTCTGCAATGTTGCTGGCACATTTGGGAGCTGCTACCGGTTTTCAGTCCCTGAGATTCGACACAGTCATCTTTCAGGAATGTATAAGTGCAGGAAGAGAAAGCAGACAGATCCAGAAGGCTGATGCACAGTGAGTCAATGTGAGATGAGCCGTGAGGTTGACTACTTACGTAGTGCTTCTCTAAGTGCTTACACATGTCATAAAGTTTCTGGTCTCCCATCAACCCTAAGAGGCAGGAGATATTATTAGGCTCCTTTTACTTTTAGGGAGACAGAGGTGTGCAAAGGAGAAGTCATCTGTCTAAGTTCACAGAGCTGGTAAGAAGAACTAGGGGTCATGCCCCGGCAGCTTGATATAAAATTCACCCCCTTTTACCAAGACTGCTTTGTCCTTAACAGACTGAAGCTTTTGTTAAGATGCAATACTTCACGGTGACTTTTTATTTATCGTTTTTCCTTTTTTCACCTAAAAAGCTCGAGGGACAGACTGTGCAGTGCAAGGAGGCTTTAAGCCATGAATACTCTTTAAAACTTACAACAGTAAAAAATAATAGGAGAGTAGGAAAGAGCAACAGTTCCCATAAATCAAGGGGTTTTTCCCCCTGCTTCATCTGAGCATTTCCAATTGGCATGGAGTTTTCCAAACAACAAGCTTTTACGTATGTGGGGGATTTAGAGTCAATCGATAGCCTCAAATTTCACATTATTAAAGTAATTCTGAACCTGTTAAGAATTCTCACCCATAAACCACGTGTCTATGTTAGAACTGGATCAGCCACGGAATGGGTCAAAAATCTCATTTTTCAATCCACTTCATCAACCAGACAGTACTTGACAAGTACCCCCCAGAGTAACTCAACTCATTTATGAAAACAATTAGAAGAGAAGCTTTGGGGGATCAAGAAATGTTGCCCACAGGAGGTGAACCATCAAACCCATGCCTTTAAACACGTTTTTAGGCGTGGTCCCACTGCCATTAAAAATAATCGGGAATTGTCAACAAACTCCCATGTCATGGTGAAAAGCAATACTGACATGCTCTATGTTTTGTTGGTATTTTGGCACAGAGTTGAAAGGTCGGGTAGCAAAGTGCTTCACAAAATTAACATGCACAGGAATCCCCTGTGGGAAAGGGGAGGAAATTTGTTAAAATGCAAACTCTAATTCAGTAGGTCTGGGTTGGAGCCTAAAATTTTATTATACATTCCTAACAATTTTGCAGGTGATGGGTTACATTTTGAATATAAAGCTTACATCATGGAAAAGTCACAGGCTTTCAAATCAGACCCACTTGGGATTGAACCCCACCTCTGCCACTGCTTGGCTGTACGACCTTGAGCAACCTTTAACTTTTCTGAGCCTCCGTGTTCTCAGTTGTCCAATTTGCCTGATAAGACAGAACCCATAAGATCGCCCTGCAGTGTCTGGAAAAGAGTAGGAGTTCAATAAAGAGAAGCCATCCCCCAATCATAATGCATATTATTATGCTAATATTAATTATTATTATTATCTAAAAAGATTGAGACAAAATGGAAAAGATGCCAGAGGTGAAGTCAAAGATGTGGGTGAGATCCCAAAAGCCATCAAATAAGGTTCTTCTGTTCATTAACTGAGCATCCTCTGGGCAAGTCAGGGCTTGAGGACTTCACATGCATCACTCCTACAACTGAAGGAGTAAATCATCGCATTTAGTCGTTGCCATGACCCAGGAAGAAGGTACTAATACCACCTGCATCTCACAGAGAAGGAAAGTGAGGCTCCGATTTACTAACTTACCTAAGATTTCATGGCCCACAGGTGACAAAGGAGGGACTTGAACTCGGCTCTTCTAGCTCTCAAGCTCTTGCTCTTAATCATTAGTAAATGGTCTTGAGAATACAGCTGGCAGGCGAAGTTGAGTGAGGTGTGGTCCCTACCTTAGACAAGCCCCCAGTCCCCTGGTGGAGGCTGTTTGAGGACAATTTGAGATATACCTCCAACAGACAAAATCACTCTAATTACTCTGAAAGAACTGGAAAGCCCCATCAATGAGGCATCCACTTACCTAGCTTTGCAATGAGAATCTGAGCGTTAGGGTGTCTTTGGGAAGAATCTGTGCATACGCGGAGGTCCGCAGTTATTCTTAGAATCCCAGCTGCTCTAGAAGCAAGCGATTCAAAGCACTCTGCCCGAATTGCCTTCCCTATTGAATGGCGCCACCTTCATGGAATAATCCCACCCCTGTTGTGTTAAATTGCTTTTCACATTTCCTCTAGTTCCTGCTATGTAATCCTGAGTAATTCATTTGCTGACTTATTGATGCTGGACACAGGTGAGAAACCCTAGCAAATACAGCTCGGTTCTCTGATTGTTTGTATAACTCAGGGCTCTTTTTGCCACAAGTGACAGAAATCCAATTCAGACTAGTTTAAGGGAAAAAATGTTATTTATTGACTCACCTACCTGAGAAATCTAGGGTGATGATCTGACTTCAGGAACAGCTAGACCCAGGGAACAATGCCAGTAGGACCTAGTCTCTCTATCTCTCAGTTCTGCTTCCCTTTGCACTGGCTTAATTCTCAGGTGTCTTCTGATGGTAGCAAGACAGCCCACAGGAACTCTACGCCTACATTGCTATCAAAATGTAAATTCCCTTTCCAATGGTTTCAAGAGACGTCCTGGATTTACCTCCAGTGGACTGATTCTGGACATGTACCTATCCTTAAAACAATCACCATGGCCAGGGGGATCAAATATGCTGACTGGCCAGGACTTGATCATGTGACCACCCCTAAGGCGTAGTGGGACAGGGTCATCCAGGGACCACGTGGACGGGGTGTGGGAAGAGTGATCTACTGAGATGCTGTTGCCAAAACACGTGCTGGGCTGATGAAAACATGAGAAAGTTGCCACAGCGCTGATGGACAAGGTCTCACAAGATACCAAGAAACGACAAAAGGATAGGAGGGAACAGAGTTAGGAGTGTGAGATGCGCTGAAGAGGATTTATCCCATCTTGCCTGATCATCATTTCCAACCGCATAATATGGAGACTTAAAATGGAGGAGGAATGCAGGCTTGTGCTGGGACACAGCGTTTCGTACAACTGCTATAACTCCTGGTCTAAAATGGTACCGCTTTTGAGGCAGACGTAAGGCATAGTCCTACCCACCTTCCTTGTGGCTCTCTATAGGTACTGGAACATGATACAATTTCCCAAGTCAGTACAAAAGCAATTCATCTTTATCATCTATCTTTTAGGTTTTGCCAAGACCCCAAACAGCAAAGACGTCTGTAAATGAGGGACCCTCCTGAGCAAACTAATGGAATAGCAATGCCGACTCTGGTGCTGACAACTGTGGCAAAACACTTTCTGACTGCCACCAAGTCAGTCTGGAAAGGAAAAAAGGGAAAACAAAATATGTGCATATCTGCATGCGCATACACACACAGTTGTACAGAAAGCATTTAGCTAAATGCAGTAGACCACCCAGTGCTAAAGAGTTAAGCCAAAGGTAGAAACAGAGTAATTACCATGACCAGCACAAATTCTGCTTGAGGCCTCAGGGGCCTGGAGACCACAGAAACAGCAATTGTATTCAAGGCTAGTTTACATGATCCACATATCGGTGAAGAAGTCTCATATCTGGGGAATTTAATGATCCACAGAGAATTGCCAGCAAGTTAAAAAACTATCTAGTGTGGAGTTTACTGGATTGGATTTCTGCATCTTTTTCAGTTTGACCTCCTGACAAGGGACACCAGAGGGCTGATGAACTTAACGAAAATACCTGGGAACTCAGCAGAGAGTGCAAATCTAAGATGAAGTGATACTGGAATGATTTTCCAGGATATGACTTTTACAAAGCTGTCCCTCTTTGCTTAGAGAATTCAGCATTGCTATTAATTGTAAGTGACAGAAACCCCAGTTCAAAACTGGCTTAAGCAGAAAAGACAGTTTATTATGTAACTGAACAATCCTGTGGCAGCTGCAGGCATGGCTGTGTCAAGGACTCCGATGATGTCAGCAGGATTTGGCTTCTCTCTCCCTGTCAGCTCTGCCTTCCACTGCACTGCTTTCATCCTCAAGTTCATTCTGTGGTTCCCAGTGGCTCCAGACTTAAATCATCGCAGATTAAAGATGACAGGAAACAGACTCTCTCACTTGTATTTCCATCAAAAGTCCTCTGATACTCTCTGAAGAGGCCAGCATGGATCCTGTGTCTCTCCTGGACCAGTCACCATGGCCAGAGGAGTTTTATTTAGTCCCCGATTGGCCAGTTCTGGCTCACTGGATCCACCCAAGGAGCAAAGAACAAATCTCCTTTTAGTGGAGGAGGGGCTAGTTCCTCAAAGGAAACGCAGGATAGTATTACCAGGAGAAAAGAAAATGCCTTCTTCATAGACACAGGAAATATCTATTAAAAAATCTAAGTGTGAAATGTAAATCTATAAAAAAAATTTAATATAGAAAATCTTCATGAACTTTGAGCAAAAAAAGTTCTTAGATATAACAAAGGCAGTCTGTAATAGAAAACAAATTGATAAATTAGACTTCATGAAAATTTAGAATTTTTGCTCTACAAAAAATTGGTCAGAAATTAAAAGTCAAGCTAGTGAGTGCAATATTTGTAAATCATATATCTGACAAACTTGTATCCAGAATAAAGGACTCTCAAACCTCAAAAAAAAAAAAAAAGAAAAAAAAAAGAAAGGGTTTGGGGGAAGTTAAAGCCTCCATCAAGGCTAAGAACAAATGGTTGTTCACAGGTGGACAAAGCAACTTTCTTAGTTTTCCTGACTCTCCCCTTTTCATGTCATTTTTCTGCTTGCAATACAATTCACTTCCAGCCCGTCTGAAAATCAAACCACAGACTCCACTATCCAGAGCCCAGTGTTAGATGAACTTCTTTTCTTCAGGAAAAAAAAAAAAAAATGATTCTGAATTTTGTAAATGATTTTTCCTCTCTGATCGAGGCAACTACATCAGCCCCTTGAGGGGGCTGGTTTAATATCAATTAACTAGAAATTATGCGGGTACTCAATGTCATGTCAAATAATAAGACTTTTGGAAGGCGCAGTGAAGAAAATATGAATGGAGAATCTCCAGCCACACAGAACGTTAGGTTCATGGGGAGTATAGGAAAGGGACATTGAAAGGATATGGTAAAACCCAAAGAAACAAGAGTTGCTGTCCTTTTAACACACAAAATGGGGAAATTTATTTTTCTTCAGTAGGACATATGCTTCCATGTTTTTGTCATCAGACATTCCCTTTCCTTAATTAAACATTAATGAGTAAGTTCACCATTAGTAAAACTCACAGTAAAACTTCAAAGAGCTTTCATTTCTTTTAGAAATCATGGCCCTCTCCCAACTTCTCACAGCACTCTTGCTGCTAAAAATAAATTAATTAAACAAAGAATACACAGTTGATTTTTAAATGAACAGAAAGTGTATTAAGGAAGTTCCTGTCTGTGGAATACAATCTTTCTCTAAAAAAGGATCACTTTGTAATGTGAATAACCACTCCCAAACCGGGGGTAAAGAACAGATATGTTCCAACTCTTCTTGATTCAGTGACCACCTAGAGCAAGGGCCAGCACACCTGTCCTGTGAAAGGTTAGATAATAAATATTTTTGGCTTTGCAGGCCACACAGTCTCTGTCCCAGCTATGCAACTCTAGCTTTGCAGTAGAAAAGCAGTCATAGACAATATGTAAACTAGTGAATGGGGCTATGTTCCGATAAAACTTCATTTATAAAAACATGCAGGGCTTCCCTGGTGGCGCAGTGGTTGAGAGTCTGCCTGCCAATGCAGGGGACACGGGTTCGTGCCCCGGTCCAGGAAGATCCCACATGCCACGGAGCGGCTGGGCCCGTGAGCCATGGCTGCTGAGCCTGCACGTTTGGAGCCTGTGCTCTGCAACGGGAGAGGCCACAGCAGTGAGAGGCCTGCGTACTGAAAAAAAAAAAAAAAAAATGCAGGGGGCCAGATTTAACCCCACAGCCATAATTTGCTGATCCCCGATCTAGATCACTGTGTGAGGAGGATTCTGAGGTTCTGTCTGAGCTCAGCAGAAAATATCGTGCAGTCAATCAGTGAGGGCTGCCAAAGGCTTGGGGAAGAAGGGTCACAGCGCATAAGCCACACATCTGCTACTCTTGCAAGCTGACCAGTTTGTCATTTCAGCCACATGCTCCCACATGTTCCCTGTGTCAGGAATTGTGACCTCGCTGCCTAGGGTGGAAGGTGTAGCCTGCGTTTCCTTTTGAGGTTAACTGATTGCCCTAGACAGGGATCAAGCTCACGACCTTGGCCTCATTAGCACCAGCCTTAACCATGTAGCTGAGACATCTTGCTACAGATCAGGCTGCTGGAAAAGCAGGAAAAAAAATAATAATAATAATGTCCTTGTTCCTTTGAAAATGGGAGCAACTCACACTGGGAAAATGATCATTAGAAGAACAAAGAGTTAGCGTCTGTCCCAATTTAACCTCTTGTCATTAGATATCCTTAGCTCCCCTACTTCAGGGCGTGTGGATTAATGAAACTTACGGTAGGCGTGCTCCACCTTGAATAAACACAGGCAAATGCTAGCTCCTTTACAAGGCTGATAATGCACTATTTAGTAAGAAAACTGGAAATCATTTCCAAACTATGTAATATGGGAAAATGAAAAGAAAGTGTAGGCTGATATCACTTATATGTGGAATCTAAAAACACGGTGCAAATGAACTTATCTACAAAACAGAAATAGAGTCACAGATGTAGAAAACAATCTTATGGTTACCAGGGGCAAAAGGAAGGGAGGAATAAACTGGGAGGTTGGGATTGGCATATACATGTTACCAAATATAAAACAGATGACTAATAAGGACCTACTGTATAGCACAGTGAACTCTACTCAATACTCTGTAATGACCTATATGGGAATAGAATCTAAAAGAGTGGATATATGTATAACTGATTCACTTGGGAGTACAGCAGAAAGTAACACATTGTAAATCAACTATACGCCAATAAAAATTTTTAAAAGAAAAAGAAAGCACAGGAATTCATAACACTGTGAATTCTTTTCCCCCTCCAACCATGTCATAAGTGTAGGTAAAAACAAACTGTTATTTTTCGAAAGAGATCTCCTAAAATGAAAGCACAAAACCAGGTATTTTGAAGATTTTAATTTCACCTGTTGTTTGGAGGTCTTTACACTGATTACGAAGGTGTTTAGGAAACACCTGTAAAGTAGATGTACCAATGAATGAAACTCCTTAACATATAAGCAGAGCTGGCTTCACTGGCATGTGACCCATACTGTCACCCATGACCCGGGGCTCAGAAGGGCCCCCCACAGGGAAGAGCCCTGCCCTGGGCTTAATGCTCAACTGTTGCCATCTTGAAATACTTAATAATTTTTTAACCTGGGGCTCCACATTTTCATTTGGTACTGGGCCCCCCAATTATGTAGCCAATCCTGAATGTACAAGTCACTGAATATAATTCATTTCTAGTATCCTCAATGCAATTTGGTGAAAGGTATCCAGGGACTGTTCCCTTCCTTCCGTCCTTCCTTCCTTTCTTTCTGCTTTCATCTTTTTCATTCATCCACTCAACAGTATATTTGTGAAGGCTTTCTCTGAGTCCCCCAGAGTTTTAAGTTCCTTCCGTTACAACTACTCTGTACAAAGGAGAAACAAAGACTCAGGCCATGTACAAGGCCACGTGGCTGCAAATGTCAGATCCGACACACGGCCCTTGGCCTATGGGATTCAGGAGTCTGATCTTTTCACCACTTCTCAAATCTTACTTTAGAAAAGTCTCAAATATAGTTATTTTTCTTCACATCCCATGTTACCCAGAACCCTCAAACAACTCCCCAAAGAGTGACCCGTGACCTCTGAGGGGCCGCCCCTCTGACTCAAGGTAGATGAGAGTGCTCATCTAGCACCACTTCAAAAGTTCACTTAAACGAGATTCCACAAACGTACACGTGGATGGTAAGCTACAGCTAAATTACCAGGCAGCAAACTGCACTGCCAAGTTCCTGGCTATGCCTACCTGTGCTTTCCTGAACTCACAGATGAAAGCTGAAACCCAGCCAAACAGCCCTTGGGAATCCTGGTCAGGCTGTTCCCCAAACTGTTCCTGACAATGGCAAAAAATAATAATAAAAATCATTTTACTGTCTTACTTTGGCAGATATTTTCAAGCTTGTAGATTTTTTGAAATGCCAAGGGAAGTTCAGCTCAGAGTTTGAGACCCTCATGTTATTACCACAAACAGCTGAGTAAAATGACTTCTTCGGAACTCTCCATTGAGAAATTTGAGATGCTGGGACCAATATGCCCGAAGTCAGCACAACCATTAGACTTAGCAACCTTCTGGCCGGGGCCATGCATTTTAATGGGGCTGCGTTTCCAAGAACATTTCCTCTGACAGGTGAGAGAAATGAGAGTTTGGCTTTTCCACCCTAGCACACTGACAGCTTTGACTACCGAAGAGTTAATACTGAAAACATCTGTGCTGTAATTATGTCAGATTCATGCTGATTTGGTGGGAAAGGAGGTTTCATTAATCTGGTCAAAAGAAAACTTAAATGTCAATCGGAGATACTCTGAACATTCGGTACCAAAGAACCTCAAGGCGTTCCCCTCTCCCCAATTGGTCCCTGAGGTTAACTGCTAGCACTGTACAGTCACCAGACCCAACCCCCAGCAACACATCAAGATGCATTTAGCCAAATGACCGAGACGGGGAAGCTGTTCATAACACCTCTCCGAAACAGAGCACTCGACATTTGTGCGGGGACATGTCCCTTATCACTCACCCCAGGACACAGCAGCGTGTCCAGCCCACAAGATGCTCAATAAATATGTAGTGAATCAATGATGGAACATATTAATTCATTAATTAAAGCTCTTTCTTCCTTTTTTTTTTTTTTTTTTTTTTTTTTTAGCTAAAAGTAATAATGTCCAAAACCCCTAGAAGATTTTCCTAGCAACCTGGCCAAGCTCAGCCATGTGTGAGGAAGTTGTCTTACAACACTGAGCAAAGGACGAAAGTGACTGTTTCTCGAATGCCGAGTATCTTCCAAATGCTTTCCATGTACTTCATGTTCACAGCAACCTGTGAGGTAGGTCTTATTTTTGTCCCTATTTTACAGGTGAAGCAAATGAGATTGGTGATGCCAGTTAGGCACAACCAGACTCCAGGAGAGGATAGAAATTTTGTGGAAACCTGAAATGTATTCGATTGGGGACCTTTTCATGAAAAAGAAGACAACACTGCAAACACAAAATTGGTGACAAAAATAGCATTTACCTTGATTGAGGAAAGAAATAACAATTTACTACAGACTTAGAGATTCATGACCCTTCCTTCTAAGCTCTCTTTAGCAATATCAGAAATGCCTCCTGCTTGCACCCCAACGTCCCGTTCTCCCTGGAACATTCTATAAACTCACAGCAACTCCCAGAATCACAGTGGCCCATGCACGAGATGAGCCTTGAGGCCTAAGCTTCATCAGTTTCAGGGTAAAATTGCCTCGGCCTAGATCTAACCTCTCCGAACCTTTGTTTTCTCATCTTTAAAATGGGGATTAAAACTGTACCCACCTTATAGGGTTGTTGTGAGGGATAAAGGATTTTAGTACAGGTAAAGTACTTAGAATAGTGTTTAACCAAAGAAAGCATTCAATAAAAAAGGAGAGAGAGAAGGCAGGAAGGGAGGGAGGGAGGGAGAGAGGAAAAAAGGAAGGAAGGAAGGAAGGAAGGAAGGGAACAAGAAAGAGAATAAAAGAAGGGAGGAAGGAAAGAAGGAAGTAAAGAAGAGAGGGAAAGAGGCAGAGATCAGTCTGGGCAAATGTGTTATCCCTTGATAACTCCATCAAATCTGTTCCCAAAGTATCTGGTTCACAATGTTCAGTGAAATGACCTAAGAAATGGAAATCTGGGTGGAAGAGCCTGAGCCTGAACCTTACAGCATGTCGATGATGATGATGGTGGTGGTGATGATGATGATGACAAATGAAATGTGTTTACAATGTCCATTCACAGATTAATTCCTATAACCTTTGCACTAGTTCAACCACAGAACACCTGAGCTGGTTAATATATAGTTAGAAAAAACTATAAGATAGGAGATTGGTTCAAGATGGTGGAGTAGAAGGACGTGCTCTCACTCCCTCTTGCAAGAGCACCGGAACCACAACTAACTGCTGAACAATCATTGACAGGAAGACACTGGAACTCACCAAAAAAGATACCCCACATCCAAAGACAAAGGAGAAGCCACAATGAGACAGTAGGAGGGGCGCAATCACAATAAAATCAAATCCCATAACTGCTGGGTGGGTGACTCACAAACTGGAGAACACTTATACCACAGAAGTCCACCCACTGGAGTGAAGGTCGTGAGCCCCACGTCAGGCTTCCAAACCTGGGGTCCAGCAACAGGAGGAGGAATTCCTAGAGAATCAGACTTTAAAGGCTAGCAGGATTTGATTACAGGACTTCGACAGGACTGGGGGAAACAGAGATTCCACTCTTGGAGGGCACACATAAAGTAGTGTGCACATTGGGACCCGGGGGAAGGAGCAGTGACCCCATAAGAGAGTGAACCAGACCTACCTGCTAGTGTTGGAGGGTCTCCTGCAGAGGTGGGGGGTGGCTATGTCTCACCATGAGGACAAGGATACTGTCATCAGAAGTTCTGGGAAGTACTCCTTGGCGTGAGCCCTCCCAGAGTCTGCCATCAGCCCCATGAAAGAGCCCAGGTAGGCTCCAGTATGGGGTTGCCTCAGGCCAAACAACCAACAGAGAGGGAACCCAGCCCCATGCATCAGCAGACAAGTGGATTTAAGTTTTACTGAGCTCTTCCCACAAGAGCAACAGCCAGCTCTACCCACCACCAGTCCCTCCCATCAGGAAACTTGCACAAGCCTCTTAGATAGCCTCATCCACCGGAAGGCAGACAGCAGAAGCAAGAAGAACTACAATCCTGCAGCCCGTGGAACAAAAACCACATTCACAGAAAGATAGACAAGATGAAAAGGCATAGGGCTATGTACCAGATGAAGGAACAAGATAAAACCCCAGAAAAACAACTAAATGAAGTGGAGATAGGCAATCTTCCAGAAAAAGAATTCAGAATGATAATGAAGATGATCCAGGACCTCAGAAAAAGAAATGGAGGCAAAGATCGAGAAGATGCAAGAAATGTTTAACAACGAACTAGAAGAATTAAAGAACAAACAAACAGAGATGAACAATACAATAAATGAAATGAAAAATACACTAGAAGGAATCAATAGCAGACTAACTGAGGCAGAAGAACGGATAAGTGACCTGGAAGACAGAATGGTGGAATTCACTGCTGTGGAACAGAATACAGAAAAAGGAATGAAAATAAATGAAGACAGCCTAAGAGACCTCTGGGACAACATTAAATGCAACAACATTCGCATGATAGGGGTTCCAGAAGGAGAAGAGAGAGAGAAAGGACTGAAGAAAATATTTGAAGAGATTAGGGTCAAAAACTTCCCTAACATGGGAAAGGAAATAGCCACCCAAGTCCAGGAAGCACAGAGAGTCCCATACAGGATAAACCCAAGGAGAAACATGCCAAGACACACAGTAATCAAATTGGCAAAAATCAAAGACAAAGAAAAATTATTGAAAGCAGCAATGGAAAAAAGACAAATAACATACAAGGGAACTCCCATAAGGTTAACAGCTGATTTCTCAGCAGAAACTCTACAAGGCAGAAGGGAGAGGCATGATATATTTAAAGTGATGAAAGGGAAGAACCTACAACCACGATTACTCTACCCGGCAAGGATCTCATTCAGATTCGATGGAGAAATCGAAAGCTTTACAGACAAGTAAAAGCTAAGAGAACTCAACACCACCAAACCAGCTCTACAACAAATGCTAAAGGAACTTCTCTAAGTGGGAAACACAAGAGAAGAAAAGGACCTCCAAAAACAAACTCAAAACAATTCAGAAAATGGTAATAGGAACATATATAGCGATAATTACATTAAACGTGAATGGATTAAATGCTCCAACCAAATGACACAAGCTCACTGAATGTATACAAAAACAAGACCCATATATATGCTGTCTACAAGAGACCCACTTCAGACCTAGGGACACATACAGACTGAAAGTGAGGGGATGGAAAAAGATATTCCATGCAAATGGAAATCAAAAGAAAGCTGCAGTAGCAATACTTATATCAGATAAAATAGACTTTAAAATAAAGAATGTTACAAGAGACAAGGAAGGACACTACATAATGATCAAGGGATCAATCCAACAAGAAGATATAACAATTATGAATATATATGCACCCAACATAGGAGCACCTCAATACATAAGGCAACTGCTAACAGCTATAGAAGAGGAAATCGACAGTAACAAAATAATAGTGGGGGACTTTAACACCACACTTACACCAATGGACAGATCATCCAAACAGAAAATTAATAAGGAAACACAAGCTTTAAATGACACAAGAGACCAGATAGATTTAATTGATATTTATAGGACATTCCATCCAAAACCAGCAGATTACACTTTCTTCTAAAGTGCACACGGAACATTCTCCAGGATAGATCACAACTTGGGTAAAAATCAAGCGTCAGTAAATTTAAGAAAATTGAAATCATATCAAGCCTCTTTTATTACCACAACGCTATGAGATTAGAAATCAATTACAGAGAAAAAAACGTAAAAAACACAAACACATGGAGGCGAAACAATACGTTACTAAATAACCAAGAGATCACTGAAGAAATCAAAGAGGAAATCAAAATATACCTAGAGACAAATGACAATGAAAACATGACCATCCAAAACCTATGGGATGCAGCAAAAGCAGTTCTAAGAGGGAAGTTTATAGCTAGACAAGTCTACCTCAAAAAAGAAGAAAAATCTCAAATAAACAATCTAACGTTACACCTAAAGGAACTAGAGAAAGAAAAACAAACAAAACCCAAAGTTAGCAGAAGGAAAGAAATCATAAAGACCAGAAGAGAAACAAATGAAAAAGAAACAAAGAAAACAATAGCAAAGAACAATAAAACTAAAAGCTGGTTCTTTGAGAAGATAAACAAAATTGATAAACCATTAGCCAGACTCATCAAGAGGGAGAGGACTCAAATCATTAAAATTAGAAATGAAAAAGGAGAAGTTACAACAGATACTGCAGAAATACAAAGCATCCTGAGAGACTACTACAAGCAACTCTATGCCAATAAAATGGACAACCTGGAAGAAATGGACAAATTCTTAGAAAAGTATAACTTTCCAAGACTGAATCAGGAAGCAATAGAAAATATGAACAGGTCAATCACAAGTAATGAAGTTGACACTGTGATTAAAAATTTTCCAACAAACAAAAGTCCAGGACCACATGGCTTCACTGGTGAATTCTACTGAACATTTAGAGAAGAGCTAACACCCATCCTTCTCAAACTCTCCCAAAAAACTGCAGAGGAAGGAACACTCCCAAACTCATTCTATGAGGCCATCATCACCCTGACACCAAAACCAGATAAACATACTACAAAAAAAGAAAATTACAGACCAATATCACTCATGAATATAGATGCAAAAATCCTCAACAAGATACTAGCAAACAGAATGCAACAACACATTAAAAGGATCATACACCATGATCAAGTGGGATTTATCCCAGGGATGCAAGGATTCTTCAATATACGCAAATCAATCAATGTGATACACCATATTAACAAACTGAAGAAGAAAAACCATATGATCATCTCAATAAATGCAGAAAAAGCTTTTGATAAAATTCAACACCCATTTATGATAAAAACTCTCCAGAAAGTGGGCATAGAGGGAAACTACCTCAACATAATAAAAGCCATATATGACAAACCCACAGCAAACATCATTCTCAATGGTGAAAAACTGAAAGCATTTCCACTAAGATCAGGAAGAAGACAAGGATGTCCACTCTCACCACTATTATTCAACATAGTTTTGGAAGTCCTAGCCACAGCAATCAGAGAAGAAAACGAAACAAAAAGAATACAAATTGGAAAAGAAGAAGTAAAACTGTCACTGTTTGCAGATGACATGATACTATACATAGAGAATCCTAAAGATGCCACCAGAAAACTACTAGAGCTAATCAATGAATTTGGTAAAGTAGCAGGATACAAAATTAATGCACAGAAATCTCTTGCATTCCTATACACTAATGATGAAAAATCTGAAAGAGAAATTAAGGAAACACTCCCACCTACCATTGCAACAAGAAGAATAAAATACCTAGGAATAAACCTACCTGGAGAGACAAAAGACCTGTATGCAGAAAACTATAAGACACTGATGAAAGAAATTAAACATGATGCAAACAGATGGAGAGATATACCATGTTCTTGGATTGGAAGAATCAACATTGTGAAAATGACTATACTACCCAAAGCAATCTACAGATTCAATGCAATCCCTATCTAATTACCAATGGCATTTTTTACAGAACTAGAACAAAAAATCTTAAAAGTTGTATGGAGACACAAAAGACCCAGAATAGCCAAAGCAGTCTTGAGGGAAAAAAACGGAGCTGGAGGAATCAGGCTCCCGGACTGCAGACTATACTACAAAGCTACAGTAATCAAGACAATATGGTACTGACAAAAAAAACAGTAATATAGATCAATGGAACAGGATAGAAAGCTCAGAGATAAACTCACGCACATATGGTCCCCTTATCTTTGACCAAGGAGGCAAAAATATACAGTGGAGAAAAGACAGTCTCTTCAATAAGTGGTGCTGGGAAAACTGGACAGCTACATGTAAAAGAATGAAATTAGAGCACTCCCTAACACAATACACAAAAATAAACTCAAAATGGATTAAAGACCTAAATGTAAGACCGGACACTATAAAACTCTTAGAGGAAAACAGAGGAAGAACACTCTTTGAAATAAATCACAGCAAGATCTTTTTTGATCCACCTCCTAGAGTAATGGAAATAAAAACAAAAATAAACAAATGGGATCTAATGAAACTTAAAAGCTTTTGCAAATAAAAGGAAACTACAAACAAGATGAAAAGACAACCCTCAGAATGGGAGAAAATATTTGCAAATGAATCAAAGGACAAAGGATTAATCTCCAAAATACATAAACAGCTTATGCAGCTCAATATTAAAAAAACAAACAATCCAGTCCAAAAATGGGCAAAAGTCCTAAATAGACATTTCTCCAAAGAAGACATACAGATGGCCAAGAAGCACATGAAAAGCTGCTCAACATCACTAATTATTAGAGAAATGCAAATCAAAACTACAATGAGGCATCACCCCACACCAGTTAGAATGGGCATCATCAGAAAATCTACAAACAACAAATGCCAGAGAGGGTGTGGAGAAAAGGGAACCCTCTTGCACTGTTGATGGGAATGTAAATTGATACAGCCACTATGGAGAACAGTATGGAGGTTCCTTAAAAAACTAAAAATAGGGCTTCCCTGGTGGTGCAGTGGTTGAGATCTGCCTGCCAATGCAGGGGACACGGGTTCAAGCCCTGGTCTGGGAGGAACCCACATGCCACGGAGCAACTAGGCCCGTGAGCCACAACTACTGAGCCTGCACGTCTGGAGCCTGTGCTCCGCAACAAGAGAGGCCGCAATAGTGAGAGGCCCACGCACTGCGATGAAGAGTGGCCCCCACTTGCCACAACTAGAGAAAGCCCTCGCACAGAAACAAAGACCCAACACAGCAAAAATAAATTAATTAATTAAAAAAAAAACAACTAAAAATTGAATTACCATATGACCCAGCAATCCCACTACTGGGCATATACCCAAAGAAAACCATAATTCAAGAAACACATGCACCCCTATGTTCACTGCAGCACTATTTACAGTAGCCAGGACATAGAAGCAACCTAAATGCCCATCAACAGACAAATGGATAAAGAAGATGTGGTACATATATACAATGGAATATTACTCAGCCATAAAAAGGAATGAAATTGGGTCATTTGTAGAGATGTGGATGGATCTAAAGACTGTCATACAGAGTGAAGTAAGTCAGAAAGAGAAAAACAAATATCGTATATTACCGCATATATGTGGAGCCTAGAAAAATGGTACAGATGAACCGGTTTGCAGGGCAGAAATAGAGACACAGATGCAGAGAACAAACGTATGGACACCAAGGGGGGAAAGTGGCGTTGTGGGTGGTGGTGGTGTAATGAATTGGGAGATTGGGATTGACATGTACATACTGATGTGTATAAAACTGATGACTAATAAGAACCTGCTGTATAAAAAAATAAATTAAATTTTAAAAAAAACACTATGAAGTAGATGTTCTTCCTTGCTTCTCAACTTCAGAGTTCTGAAGAAGCTCTACCCTTGGCTCATCAGGAAAGATGAGTGAGTGGCTCTCAGAAGCAGACGTGGGTTGGATACTGTGTTAGTCACATTGACTTTAGCCTATGAACTCTGGTTTAGATTCCTCTTCCATCATGACTGTAGGATAACTATTTTCCATCTCTATGACTCACTTTCTTCCTGTATAAAATAAGAGTGATTTAACCTGCCTTTCAAGTTTGTTGTGAAAATTATATAACATGTGCAAAGTACCTGCTGGAGGTCTGCACGTAGCAATGCTTAACTATTAACACTTCTGCAAAGCCACAGAAATGGACTTTCCCTGTTGCCCAGTAGTTGAACTCTAGGGAATATTTCCTAAGAAAAATTAACATAAGAATAAAACTATAGGCACAAACATAATCCTTTCAGGATCATCTGCATTTGTGTTATTTTCTTTTTAGAAAAGGATTAAAGATGCTTGTTATCTGCAATAGCAAATAACTGGAGACAACCTAATTGCTCAATAGTAATGTAATATGGAAGGTAATTATGGTACATCAATATGATAGAATATTATGAGGACACTAAAAATGAGCATTTTGAAAACCGCACAGTGACATGGAAATGGTTTTTTGTATAATGTTATGCAAGCGAAACAGAATACAAAATGTCATGCCTGCTCAATAATAACTAGACTAGATTGGTCTCATCCACAACAATCTAGCCGGCACCTAGTACGGAGTAAGCACCAGGTGAATATGTACTGAATGGACTATAAAAACATAGGGCCAGACTTGGAAAGGCAGGTGCAAAAAAATTAAAAGATACTGATAGTATTAAGAGTTTTTTTTCATTGTGCAGTTAAAAAGGAGGGAGTAAATAAGAAAGGTAGGGAGGAAGCAAAGAGAGTAAAAGAGGGAGGAAGGGAGGAAGAAAGGAAGGTAGGAAAGAAGGAAGGAAGGGAGGGAGGGAGGAAGAAAGGGAAAGGAAAGGAGGGAGGGAGGGAAGGGAGGGAGAGAGGAAGGAAGGAAGGAACGAAGGAAAGTAGGAAAGAAGGAAGGAAGGGAGGGAGGGAGGAAAGAAGGAAGGAAGGGAGGGAGGGAAGGGAGGGAAGGGAGGGAGAGAGGGAGGAAGGAAGGAAGGAAAGGATGGAGGAAGGACGGAGGGAGGGAGGAAGGGACTGACTGAAGGCTCTTCTGTTTGCAACACTGATAGCCACTAAGAGCCACTCAGCCACTTAAAATCTGAGACCTCGGGGTCACAGGAACTTATATTTGAATCTCAGCTCCCACCCCCAATGTTTGCTTGCCTCAACATTTTGACAAAGTATGTAATTTCTCTTAAATCTAATACACAGAGATATAACATCAGGCAAACAATAGCACCAACCTCTTGGGAATATCATGATGATGAAATACAATAATTTATGCAAAGCAGCAAGGGTGACACATATTAGAGACCTAATAGTGATAACTGCATTTAATATTATCTTAGCATCATTTTATCATCATAAGAACAATTCTTCTGAGCCACTTACATAGAGCAGAGAAAACAAATAAAGATAAAACTCTTCTGCCAGGTCCTTGGAAAGGGGCCATGCAGTAAGTACCCCTAGGGGACACAGGTGCTGACCACCTGTCTGGAGCCCCTTGCGGGTTCAGCTCTTCCGGTTTAAGGGAGTTTGCTTCTCACGGTCTCACTGAACCAATTCATCTTCTCATCAAACTCTTTCTTGCACAGACCAACTGCAATGGCTCCATAGAAATAATTAACATGCCCCTGGCAGCCTTTACTGGTATTCGGTTTATAAAGCAGTGACCTAGAGATGGGGCATCTCTTGCAGATTAATGGCTCACAAGGGTCATTACTGGTGCGAAGGCACTTCAGGGGCTACTGATTCCTTTCGACCGGTTGTTAGCCCACAGTTTCAACTGCCAAGTGCTTCGTGCACACGAGGGTCTCCATTAGCAGTTGGGATGTGCATGCAATACCAAGATTTGCCTTCATACGCTCCACTTTGCATTTTTCAAAGCAAGGAGAGAGGGACTTGGTACTGGAATCAAATATTTATTTATGCTGGAAAACATCACGCAAAACAACCCTATTCTGCTGACACCCAGGACAACGTCTGCCTCGCCACAGTTGAGATGGCTTACGGCCTGGCCCAAACCCGTTTTCTTTTCTTCTTTGTAACGGAACACCAATTATATTCTGAGGGCAACTGCTCAGCCGAACGGCCACGTTTCACAGCCCCCTCGCAGCCAGGGTAGCTACTGAGATATGAGCAGAAGTCACTCTGTAAGACATCTGGGAAAGCTCTGGTGCCATCTCTTCCAGCTTCCTACCTGGGCACCAGAAGGCAGCTCGTGGCCTTAGGAAATGTTAGAGATGGTGGAGGCAAACGCTAAAGGCGCTGGGGTGCCTCCTGGCTTCCTGCAGCTGCTACAGCAACTCTCTTCTGCCCACCTCCAGCCTCTTGCATATGTGAGAAAGAGAAAAAAAACTGTCAAGAACTGGGAAAGTCCAATATTTCACCCTACTCACAAGATAACAAGTTAGCCTGCCATGGTTTCAAGGAGTCTGGCAGAAGAAACGAGACTCCTGGGTCAGAGACAAAGGATTCTATTCCTCCCAGCATAGCAGGCCGCTCGAGCCTCATGGTCACAGCAGTTTCCTCTGCCCCACCCTGGCTACACCGCCAGCACCACGGAGGTAACCAGGGGCAGCCCACGTAGATTCTGTACACACAGTGGCACGGCATCACAGCTGAGGAACCCTCAAATTAGGACACCCGATTTTTTGTAACTGGCTGTGAACAAACCTGTCCAAACCTTACGTTGTAAAGAGACTTTATTTTTATTAACCTGCCCAGCAAACAAATCTTCCCTCTGCCCCAGGGGGAGACACTATCTCTAGCTTCCAAAGCTGTTTGCAACAAACATCTTGCAGAAGGCGCTCCACGACAAAAGCTGCCGGTACCTCTGCTCACAAAACATGCAGAAATGAGGAAGAGCCACGCAAAACCACCACCCAACAACAACCATCTATTTTGTTTAAGCCACTGTTATTTCCAGTTTGTTACCAGCCACTGAGTGGAACGCCTTGGCAGTTCTTCCAGTGGCTGCATCATCGTGTCATTTCCCTTTACAAAGAATAGAACGCTGGTCACGTGACTCTCTTCCAGATTCAGAGGTCACATCGGGTAGAAGAAAGCACATGGGCTTACTCTGGAACCAGACTGTCCAGGTTCTGATCCCAATCTCACTGTTCATTAGCTGTGTGACTTATGCAAGTCACTCAACCTCTCTGTGCTTGGTTTTCTTATCTAAAAAGTAGGAATGATAAGAGCAGCTACCTCACAGTTGTGGTGAGAATGAAGAGTGTTAATACACACAAAGCATTCAGATAGTGCCTGGCGTAGTGAAATGTGAGCTGGGAGCAGAGGAGAGCATAGTCGTCACAAGCAAATCCCAGCTCCACCACTGATGAGCCGAGTTTTGTGGGGTAAGCTCCTTAACCTCTTTAAAACGTCTTTATCTGCAAAGTAACATGCTCCCCTCAGAGAGCTGTGGGTATGAAAAGGGATAATGCATATAAAATGTATAGCACAATGGCCGGCACTGGGGCAAACCCTTCACAAAACAGCGGCTATTACTGCTATTGTTGTTCATTTTGTGTTGGACTTAAAATCTGTTCTTTAATCATTTAGAGACATCAGAAGACTTTTGTAACTCCTTACTTTATCACATGAATATTTTTAGTCAAACATTATTAAATTTCTCTGATTGCAGACCACTTTAATCTTCTGGTTTCGTTCTGACAGAGATCAACTGGGGTCGTCCCAACCTCATCAAATTCTCAGTCAATTCAATTGCATCATAGAAAGATACAGGTCCTCAGAGCTAACCATTTTTATGCTTCTGAATCAGCGAAAATGATTTGGTCTTTCTTCTTTTAAAAGGTCTCTGAACTCCATTTGTTCTAAATAATACTTTCTAAGAAGGATCCAACTGCTAACTGAAAGCATTTCATTCCCCATATATTAAATAAAAATGAGATCTGGAATTCCTCATCTACATTAAAATCCTCCAATGCTGTTCACATCTTTAATGTGACTAACATATTGAAACAATGTGAGAAATTTTTAAGTTGAAAGATTTTATACATTTTCTTAAAGTAAGATGGATCTGAAGTATTTTTTAAATACAACATTTACGAGAATGTCACTATAGAATTTCTTCACTTCATCACATCTTTTTGACAGCTAAGAAAGGTCTCCTTCATACTTCTAAATCAAATCCTGTAATAAATGCACAATCTTGACTTGAGACAGGTTTATTACACAACCGAAACCCCCAGCAGTAAGCTTATAATTAAGTGGTAGTCTTAATAGACAGTGAGCTTGGGCATATGTTCCAATTATGTGCAAAGATTTGAAAAGAGCTGACTGTTGGGTGACAGAAGGATTTCCAATTTCTTTAAGTGTTTGGGAGGATACTTCATCCTAGCAAGCTCACACACGTGCATCTCTATTCTTCACGCTTTTTCTGACATCGCTGGGCTGAATCCTCAAACTCACCAAAATAAATCTTGGGTTCCTTCTGTTAATATATTTTTCAACTTCAGGACTGTAAAAAAAAAAAAATCTCTGAAAAACAGTCCCAGGAGTTTTGAGGGTTACTGAGGCAGGGAGTCCAAGTAACAAAAATCATACCAGAGTCAGGCACAATTCAACAAGCATTTACAGAGGATGGACAGTGAATCACATATGAGGAGTTCTTCCTTTATCATCTGGCAAACTCCTATTCATCCTCCTAGGAAGTCCAGGTGTCCTCCCTCTAGGGAGCCTTGATTTCCCTTAGCTCAGAGTGGAATAGGCATAGGCATCCGTTCTGTGTCATCTCAAAGTGCCCTGAGTACATCTCAATCATTGCATTTATCCCTTTTAATGTATTTTTAATTTTTATATTATTCATTTGTATCCTTGGTACTTACCATCTGACTTAGAGCATAGCAGGTGCTCACATAGGTGCTGTAACAATACCTACATGAAAAGTCTTTAAGAAGATTAATGTAAGAAGAGAAAACAAGTTTGAGGTAAGGCACTGATGAAACTGCAGTGCTACAGGTATGGCAGAAGCAGGTAGTGAAGGTATTGTATGCCACGTTATGGGGCAGGATGTGAAGAACAGTCAAATATCTACAGGGCACAGAGGGGTCATTTTTTAAAGGAGAGTAGGCTAGGTAGCACTACTGGGAATAGTGGGGACTTTAGCAAAATGAACAATGAAAAAGCCCACAATGTGAAATTTCCTAATTTCTAAACAAGGCCCATCTTCAAGCGTAGCAGGATATGGCCACCAGTTTGAAACCTCTGAGAAATTGTATTTCCCAGTCCAGGTTCCAAGAGTGGTCTTCTATGCTTATGCACTAGCAAAAAAAGGAAATGATCACTCATAAGCCTATAGGCCAAAAGAGCATGCATTTTTTCCATTTAATTAAGAAAAAGCCAATAATAAGGATTTTTAGCTCCAGCTAAGATAGAGTTAACAGAATCAGATTTACACTCCAACATTAAAAACCTAGAAAGCCAGACAAAATACATGAAAAAAAAAAAATGGTCTGGGGCTTCCCTGGTGGCGCAGTGGTTGAGAGTCCGCCTGCCGATGCAGGGGACGTGGGTTCGTGCCCCGGTCCGGGAGGATCCCGTGAGCCACGGCCGCTGAGCCTGCGCGTCCGGAGCCTGTGCTCCGCAACGGGAGGGACCGCGGCAGTGAGAGGCCCGCGTACCGCAAAAAAAAAAAAAAAAAAAAAATGGTCTGCAAATAATGGCAGCATAAGACTAAGAAGAGAAAGCCCTACAATTGCACCCGCTGATTGCCTGAAAGCAATTTCCAGGCTGCAGTACTGGGACAAGGAACCCAAACAGAGCCTGGTGATCACACAGACATGAGGAAAGGAAACCCAAAGCTGCAGAAGTCAAGGTGGCTAGAATTTAGGTATCAAGCCGTAAGAATGGAGGAAGCTGCAGAGAAAGACAGCTCCAGAGATTTGCTGAAGGGTCTTCAACTGAATACTGACAGGCATGTGCAGAAGAAACTACCCAAGGCCAAAAAAGAACCACTGGAAAAATGAAGGAAGAACTATTTCCAGAGCTTACACAGGGCTGGGAAGTTTATGTTCCCAACAACCAGCGAGAAAAGATTTCATAGTACAGAGGGTGTTGGGTAGAATCCTCAGAAGGATATCACACTGTAGTGAAACTAAATTAGCCCTAGACTAATGGATACTCCCGTTCTGACTAAGCAATACCTAAAAGCAAGTCTCAAAAGGATTCAAGCGATTCCAAATAACTTAACAGTGTTTCGGAACAAAAATCCAGTTCTATTTAAAGGAATATAATAAAATCAATTCCAGCAAACAGCAACGTAAAATTCACAATGTCCAGCAGGAATAAATAAACAGGTGGCATCTCTATAATTCCTAACGAGATAATGGATAATAAGGGAATGTTATGAGCAAAACTATGCCATGAAATTTGACAACTTAAACGGAATGGACAAGTTCCTTCAAAGATACAAAACCAGATATTACTCAAGAAGAAAGTGGTAACTTAAATAGCCCTACATCTACTGAAGAAGTTGAATTCATAGTTTAAAAATCTTTCAACAAGGGAAACTCCAGGCCAGATGGCTTCACTGGTGAATTCTATACACTCTTCAAAAAAATACAAGAGAAGGTGATACATTCCAAGACATTTTAGAAAACCAGCATTACTCAGTTAACAAAACCAGCAAAGACACCATTTTAAAAAGAAAACTGCGCACTTCCCTGGTGGCGCAGTGGTTGAGAGTGTGCCTGCCGATGCAGGAGACACGGGTTCGTGCCCCGGTCCGGGAAGATCCCACATGCCGCGGAGCGGCTGGGCCCGTGAGCCATGGCCGCTGAGCCTGCGCGTCTGGAGCCTGTGCTCCGCAACGGGAGAGGCCACAACACTGAGAGGCCCATGTACCGCAAAAAAAAAAAGAAAAAAGAAAACTGCAATGTACATACATATCTCATGTACATGACTACCAAAAATCCTTTAAAATCTTAGAAAATTGAATCCAACAACATGTAAATCAAGTGGGGTTCATCCCAATAATGTAAGGTTGATTTAATTTTTGAAAAGCAATCAATGCAAGTCAATATATCAGCAGACTAACGATGAAAAAACATGATCTTCTCAAAAGATGCAGTGAAACATTTAATAAAAATCCCACACCTGATATTCATGATAAAAAGTCTCTGCAAACTTGGAATAGAAGGGAATCTCTTTGACCTGATTAAAGACACCTGTGGTAAACCTATAGCCAACAACATACTGAAATGCTGAAAGATTAAACCTTTAATCTTAACATCAAGAACAAGGCCAGGATGTCTACTCTCATTGCTCCTAGCCTACATCATACTGGAGGTTCTTGCCATTCTAATACAAAAAAAATAAAATAAAATGCATATGGATTGTAGGAAGAAGTAAAACTCTATTTATCATTAGACAACATGGCAGAAAATCCTAAGGAATCTACCAAAAATAACTACTAGAACTAATAACTGAGTTTAGAAAGGTTTCAAGATTCAAGGTCAATGTGCAATGACAATTCAAGGTCATTTAGATGTCCAGATACTAGCCCTGAACAAATGGAAATTGAAATCTTAAAAGTACTAATTAAAATAGCATCAAAATTATTAAATACTTTGGAATGAATTTAGGAATAAAACATTGCTAAGATAAATTAAAGAAGGCCTAAATAAACAGAAGGATATACCATGTTCATGGATTGAAAGACTCAATATTGTTAACATGTCAATTATCACCCAGTTTATCTATACATTCAATGTATTCCCAATCACATTCCTTGCAGGAATATTTTGTTTTGTTTTGTTTGTGTTTTTGTTTGTGTTTTTGGTTTTTTTTGCGGTACGCAGGCCTCTCACTGTTGTGGCCTCTCCCGTTGCAGAGCACAGGCTCCGGACGCGCAGGCTCAGCGGCCATGGCGCACAGGCCCAGCCACTCTGCGGCATGTGGGATCTTCCCAGACCGGGGCACGAACCTGCGTCCCCTGCATCAGCAGGCGGATTCTCAACCACTGCGCCACCAGGGAAGCCCGGGAATTTTTATATAAATGAATAAGCCAATTCTAAAATTCATATGGAAATGCAGAGAACTAGAATAGCCAAAATAATTTCTCAAAAGAACAATAGAGGATCTGCAGAATTTATTATAAGTCTGCAGTAATCAAAACAGTATCATACTGGGCTCATAGTAGACATACAGGCCAATGAAGCAGAATAAGATATTCTCAGTATTAACTCACACATGTATAATCAATCGATTATCAGCAAATGTTCAATTCAATGGGGAAAATATAGTTTTATCAACAAATGGTGCTAGAACAATCAGATGTCCACATTCAAAAAAAAAGAACTTTGGGGAGACCTTCAAGATGGCGGAGGAGTAAGATGTGGAGATCACCTTCCTCCCTACATATACATCAGAAATACATCTACATGTGGAGCAACTCCTACGGAACACCTATTGAACGCTGGCAGAAGTCCTCAGACTTTCCAAAAGGCAAGAAACTGCCCACATACCTGGGTAGAGCAAAAGAAAAAAGAAAAAACAGAGACAAAAGAATAGGGATGGGACCTGCACCTCTGGGAGGGAGCCGTGAAGGAGGAAAAGTTTCCACACACTAGGAACCCCTTCACTGGTGGAGAGAGAGGGTGGGCGGAGGGGAAGCTTCAGAGCCATGGAGGAGAGCACAGCAACAGTGGTGCAGAAGGCAATGCAGAGAGATTCACGCACAGAGGATCAGTGCCGACCAGCAATCACCAGCCCAAGAGGCTTGTCTGCACACCCGCTGGGGCGGGGAGGGCTGGGAGCTGAGGCTCAGGCTTCGGTCGGATCAAAGGGAGAAGACTGGGGTTGGCTGCGTGAACACAGCCTGAAGGGGGCTAGTGCACCGCAGCTAGCCAGAAGGGAGTCCGGGAAAAAGTCTGGAACTGCCTAAGACGCAAGAGACCATTGTTTCGGGGTGCACGAGGAGAGGGGATTCAGAGCACCACCTAAATGAGTTCCAGAGAAAGGCACGAGCCGCGGCTAACAGCGTGGACCCCAGAGACAGGCATGAGATGCTAAGGCTGCTGATGCCACCACCAAGAAGCCTGTGTGCGAGCACAGGTCACTGTCCACACCTCCCCTCCTGGGAGTCTCTGCAGCCCACCACCTGCCAGGGTCCCGTGACCCAGGGACAACTTCCCCGGGAGAACACACAGCGCGCCTCAGGCTGTTGCAATGTCACGCTGGCCTCTGCCGCCGCAGGCTCACCCCACATCCGTACGCCTCCCTCTCCCCCAGCCTGAGTGAGCCAGAGCCCCGGAAGCAGCGGCTCCTTTAAACCCATCCTGTCTGAGCGGGAACAGACGCCCTCAGGTGACCTACACTCAGAGGCAGGTCCAAATCCAAACCTGAACCCGCGGAGCTGTGCGAACACAGAAGAGAAAGAGAAATCTCTCCCAGCAGCCTCACGAGCAGCGGATTAAATCTCCACAGTCAACTTGATGTACCCTGCATCTGTGGAACACCTGAATAGACAACGAATCATCCAAAATTGAGGAGGTGGACTTTGGGAGCAATGATATATATTTTTCCCCTTTTTCTCTTTTTGTGAGTGTGTATGTGTATGCTTCTATGTGTGATTCTGTCTGTATAGCTTTGCTTTTACCATTTGTCCTAGGGGTCTGTCTGTCCTATTTTTCGTTTTTGTTTTTGTTTTTGTTTTTATTTTTTAGTATTCTTTTTAGCACTTGTTATCATTGGTAGATTTGTTTTTTGGTGTGGTTGCTCAACCTTTCTTTTTTTTATTACTTTAAAAAAATTTTTTTATAACTTTTTATTTTCATAACTTTATTTTATAAAGATAAAAATCTTCTTCTTTCTTTCTTTTCTCCCTTTTATTCTGAGCCATGTGGATGACAGGCTCTTGGTGCTCCAGCCACACGTCAGGGCTGTGCCTCTGAGGTGGGAGAGCCAAGTTCAGGACACTGGTCCACCAGAGACCTCACGGCTCCATGTAATATCAAATGGCAAAAGCTCTCCCAGAGATCTCCATCTCAACAGTAAGACCCAGCTTCACTCAACAACCAGCAAGCTCCAGTGCTGGATACCCTATGCCAAACAACTAGCAAGACAGGAACACAACCCCACCCATTAGCAGAGAGGCTGCCTAAAATAATAATAAGGCCACAGACATGCCAAAACACACCACCAGACATGGACCTGCCCACCAGAAAGACAAGATCCAGCCTCATCCACCAGAACACAGGCACTAGTCCCCTCCACCAGGAAGCCTACACAACCCACTGAACCAACCTTAGCCACTGGGGACAGACACCAAAAACAACGGGAACTACGAACCTGCAGCCTGCAAAAAGGACACCCCCAAAACAGTAAGTTAAACAAAATGAGAAGGCAGAGAAACTCACAGCAGATGAAGAAGCAAGACAAAAACCCACCAGACCTAACAAATGAAGAGGAAATAGGCAGTCTACCTGAAAAAGAATTCAGAATAATGATAGTAAAGATGACCCCAAATCTTGGAAATAGAATGGAGAAAATACAAGAAACGTTTAACAAGGACCTAGAAGAACTAAAGAGCAAAGAAACAGTGATGAACAACACAATAAATGAAATTAAAAATTCTCTAGAAGAGATCAATAGCAGAATAACTGAGGCAGAAGAACGGATAAGTGACCTGGAAGATAAAATAGTGGAAATAACTACTGCACAGCAGAATAAAGAAAAAAGAATGAAAAGAATTGCAGACAGTCTCAGAGACCTCTGGGACAACATTAAACGCAACATTAGAATTATAGGAGTCCCAGAAGAAGAAGAGAAAAAGAAAGGGACTGAGAAAATATTTGAACAGATTATAGTTGAAAACTTCCCTAATATGGGAAAGGAAATAGTTAATCAAGTCCAGGAAGCACAGAGTCCCATACAGGACAAATGCAAGGAAAAACACACCAAGACACACATTAATCAATCTATCAAAAATTAAATACAAAGAAAAAATATTAAAAGCAGCAAGGGAAATACAACAAATAACATACCAGGGAATCCCCATAAGGTTAAGAGCTGATCTTTCAGCAGAAACTCTGAAAGCCACAAGGGAGTGGCAGGACATATTTAAAGTGCTGAAAGGGAAAAACCTACAACTAAAATTACTCTACCCAGCAAGGATCTCATTCACATTCGACGGAGAAATTAAAACCTTTACAGACAAGCAAAACCTAAGAGAATTCAGCACCACCAAACCAGGTTTACAACAAATGCTAAAGGAACTTCTCTAGGCAGGAAACACAAGAAGAGGAAAAGATGTACAATAACAAACCCAAAACAATTAAGAAAATGGTAATAGGAATATACATATCAATAACTACCTTAAATGTAAATGCATTAAATGCAAAAACCAAAAGACACAGACTGGCTAAATGGATACAAAAGCAAGACCCGTATATATCTTGTCTACAAGAGACCCACTTCAGACCTAAGGACACATACAGACTGAAAGTGAGGGGATGGAAAAAGATATTCCATGCAAATGGAAATCAAAAGAAAGCTGGAGTAGCAATTCTCATATCAAACAAAATAGACTTTAAAACAAAGACTATTACAAGAGACAAGGACACTACATAATGATCAAGGGATCAATCCAAGACAAAGATATAACAATTGTAAATATTTATGCACCCAACACAGGAGCACCTCAATACGTATATAAGGCAAATACTAACAGCCATAAAAGGGGAAATCGACAGTAACACAATCATAGTAGGGGACTTTAACACCCCACTTTCACCAATGGGCAGATCATCCAAAATGAAAATAAAGAAAGAAACACAAGCTTTAAATGACACATTAAACAAGATGGACTTAATTGATATTTATAGGACATTCCATCCAAAAACAACAGAATACACATTCTTCTCAAGTGTTCATGGAACATTCTCCAGGATAGATCATATCTTGGGTCACAAATCAAGCCTTGGTAAATTTAAGGAAATTGAAATCGTATCAAGTACCTTTTCTGACCACAATGCTATGAGACTAGATATCAATTACAGGGAAAAATCTGTAAAAAATATAAAAACATGGAGACTAAAAAATATACTACTTAATAACCAAGAGATCACTGAAGAAATCAAAGAGGAAATCAAACAATACCTAGAAACAAATGACAATGAAAACACAATGACCCAAAACCTATGGGATGCAGCAAAAGCAGTTCTAAGAGGGAAGTTTATAGCAATACAATCCTACTTTAAGAAACAAGAAACATCTCATATAAACAACCTAACCTTACACCTAAAGCAGTTAGAGAAAGAAGAACAAAAATACCCAAAAGTTAGCAGAAGGAAAGAAATCATAAAGATCAGATGAGAAATAAAGGAAAACGAAATGAAGAAAATGATAGCAAAGATCAATAAAACTAAAAGCTGGTTCTTTGAGAAGATAAACAAAATTGATAAACCATTAGCCAGACTCATCAAGAAAAAAGGAGAAGACTCAAATCAATAGAATGAGAAATGAAAATGGAGAAGTAACAACTGACACTGCAGAAATACAAAGGATCATGAGAGATTACTACAAGCAACTATATGCCAATAAAATGGACAATCTGGAAGAAATGGACAAATTCTTAGAAATGCACAGCCTTCCAAGACTGAACCAGGAAGAAATAGAAAATATGAACAGACCAATCACAAGCACTGAAACTGAAACTGTGATTAAAATCTTCCAACAAACAAAAGCCCAGGATCAGATGGCTTCACAGGCAAATTCTATCAAACATTTAGAGAAGAGCTAACACCTAACCTTCTCAAACTCTTCCAAAATATAGCAGAGGGAGGAACACTCCCAAACTCATTCTACGAGGCCACCATCACCCTGATACCAAAACCAGACAAAGATGTCACAAAGAAAGAAAACTACAAGCCAATATCACTGACGAACACAGATGCAAAAATCCTCAACAAAATACTAGCAAACAGAATCCAACAGCACATTAAAAGGATCATACACCATGATCAAGTGCAGTTTATCCCAAGAATGCAAGGATTCTTCAATATACTTAAATCAATCAATGTGATACACCATATTAAAAAACTGAAGAATAAAAACCATATGATCATCTCAATAGATGCAGAAAAATCTTTCGACAAAATTCAACACCCATTTATGATAAAAACCCTCCAGAAAGTAGGCATAGAGGGAACTTTCCTCAACATAATAAAGGCCATATATGACAAACCCACAGCCAACGTCGTCCTCAATGGTGAAAAACTGAAACCATTTCCACTAAGATCAGGAACAAGACAAGGTTACCCACTCTCACCACTCTTATTCAACATAGTTTTGGAACTTTTAGCCACAGCAATCAGAGAAGAAAAAGAAATACAAGGAATCCAAATCAGAAAAGAAGAAGCAAAGCTGTCACTGTTTGCAGATGACATGATACTATACATAGAGAATCCTAAAGATGCCACCAGAAAACTACTAGAGCTAATCAATGCATTTGGTAAAGTAGCAGGATACAAAATTAATGCACAGAAATCTCTTGCATTCCCATACACTAATGATGAAAAATCTGAAAGAGAAATTAACGAAACACTCCCATTTACCATTCTAACAAAAAGAATAACATACCTAGGAATAAACCTACATAAGGAGACAAAAGACCTGTATGCAGAAAACTATAAGACACTGATGAAAGAAATTAAAGATGATACAAATAGATGGAGAGATATACCATGTTCTTGGATTGGAAGAATCAACATTGTGAAAATGACTCTACTCCCCAAAGCAATCTACGGATTCAATGCAATCCCTATCAAACTACCACTGGCATTTTTCACAGAACTAGAACAAAAAATTTCACAATTTGTATGGAGACACAAAAGACCCCGAATAGCCAAAGCAATCTTGAGAAAGAAAAACGGAGCTGGAGGAATCAGGCTCCCTGACTTCAGACTATACTACAAAGCTACAGTAACCAAGACAGTATGGTACTGGCATAAAAACAGAAATACAGATCAATGGAACAGGATAGAAAGCTCAGAGATAAACTCACGCACATATGGTCCCCTTATCTTTGACCAAGGAGGCAAGAATCTACAGTGGAGAAAAGACAGCCTCTTCAATAAGTGGTGCTGGGCAAACTGGACAGCTACATGTAAAAAAATGAAATTAGAACACTCCCTAACACCATACACAAAAATAAACTCAAAATAGATTAAAGACCTAAATGTAAGGCCAGACACTATCAAACTCTTAGAGGAAAACATAGGCAGAACACTCTATGACATAAATCACAGCAAGATCCTTTTTGACCCACCTCCTAGAGAAATGGAAATAAATACAAAAATAAACAAATGGGACCTAATGAAACTTCAAAGCTTTTGCACAGCAAAGGAAACCGTAAACAAGACCAAAAGATAACCCTCAGAATGGGAGAAAATATTTGCAAATGAAGCAACTGATAAAGGATTAATCTCCAAAATATACAAGCAGTTCATGCAGCTCAATATCAAACAAACAAACAACCCAATCCAAAAATGGGCATAAGACCTAAATAGACAATTCTCCAAAGAAGATATACAGATTGCCAACAAACACATGAAAGAATGCTCAACATCATTAATGATTAGAGAAATGCAAATCAAAACTACAATGAGGTATCACCTCACACCAGTCAGAATGGCCATCATCAAAAAATCTACAAACAACAAATGCCAGAGAGGGTGTGGAGAAAAGGGAACCCTCTTCCACTGTTGGTGGGAATGTAAATTGATACAGCCACTATGGAGAACAGTATGGAGGTTCGTTAAAAAACTAAAAATAGAACTACCATACGACCCAGCAATCCCACTACTGGGCATATACCCTGAGAAAACCATAATTCAAAAAGAGGCATGTACCACCATGTTCACTGCAGCTCTATTTACAATAGGCAGGACATGGAAGCAACCTAAATGTCCATCAACAGATGAATGGATAAAGAAGGTATGGCACATATATACAATGGAATATTACTCAGCCATAAAAAGAAACGAAATTGAGTTATTTGTAGTGAGGTAGATGGACCTAGAGTCTTTCATACAGAGTGAAGTAAGTCAGAAAGAGAAAAACAAATACCATATGTTAACACATATATATGGAATCTAAAAAAAAAAGGTCATGAAGAACCTAAGGGCAAGACGGGAATAAAGATGCAGACCTACTAGAGAATGGACTTGAGGACACGGGGAGGGGGAGGGGTAAGCTGGGACAAAGTGAGAGAGTGGCATGGACATATATACACTACCAAATGTAAAATAGATAGCTAGTGGGAAGCAGCCGCATAGCACAGGGAGATCAGCTCGGTGCTTTGTGTCCACCTAGAGGGGTGGGATAGGGAGGGTGGGAGGGAGGGAGATGCAAGAGGGAAGAGATATGGGGACATATGTATACCTGATTCACTTTGTTATAAAACAGAAAGTAACGTACCATTGTAAAGCAATTATACTCCAATAAAGATGTTAAAAAAAAAAAAAATGGGGGCTTCCCTGGTGGCGCAGTGGTTGAGAGTCTGCCTGCTGACGCAGGGGACATGGGTTCGTGCCCCGGTCCGGGAGGATCCCACATGCCACGGAGCAGCTGGGCCTGTGAGCTATGGCCGCTGAGCCTGCGCGTCCGGGGCCTGTGCTCGGCAGCGGGCGAGGCCACAGCAGTGAGAGACCCGCGAACCGCAAAAAAAAAAAAAAAAAATGTAATTCACACCCACCAGAACTACTGAATCAGAATCGTCACTTTTACAATCTCCCCACTGTACTTGTGTACCCATGAATGGTTGAAAGGTACATTTCTACCTGGACACGTCTTTTCTGTCTGAGAAATACACACATTGTATCCAGTTTGATATAAATAAAACACTCAAAAATGAAAAAAAAGAAGGGGGGGGGTAAACAAGGGGGTAGACTGTCTAGCCCCAGAGAGTGGTCAAGAGAATTGTAACCACAACCAAAGAGGTGAACAGACTGATTATAGGACCCCTATCCCAAAATGTAACCCCAACAGCGCTGGTAAATAGAAAGACCACTGAGCATGAAGCCAGACAGACCTCAATTTAATTTCCAGCTAAGTGACAAGTTTAATTTCACTGAACCCCAATTTTATCCATTGTTGAATGGGGATGGTAAGACCTCCCAGTGTTGTAATGAGGTATAAATGAGATCAAAATGGTGCATCCCTGACACTTACTAGGGACTAATACATGCTCACTCCCTCTCGATACTGACTTTGAGTTCCAAAAACTTCTCTAATTAATGACACTCAGTGACAACCCTTAACACACACAGGCATAGGATTGGGGACAGACAGAGAGGGAGATACATGCCTCCAAATATCCAGACCAAAAAGACAAAAAAATCTGAATCTGTTAGAAACAGCGAGAACTTCCAAAATTTCATAGCTAAGATGCACACAACTGTGAAAAATGTCATGATCCTACTTGCCCCAAATCAGAACTAAGTAATCAAAAAAAAAAAAAAAAAACCTTGTGGTAACTTTCTCCAGGGATAATGGTTTCTAGTGTCTAACACTTGGAGAGCAGCTTCTAATTGAGGAAACAGAGCCAACTCTGGCTGGTGCAAAAGATTCTGTTGAACAAGGGTGCAAATCAAGGTGAAACTTCTCCCCTTTCCTCGAAGCAGAGATAACTACACATAGAATACAGTGATAACAGGCAGGTGGGACTATTATATTCTTTTAAAAATAGGGAACAGCAGGAGGTTGATAGCTCCTAGGTGAATGTGACAAGAACAGAAAGCACAATAGGATCGGAATCCATCCAACTGTCAAACTTGGTAATATTCTGATGAAATAAGTTTTTTTTAACAGAAGAATACATCTTCTCACCATCCCCGCTACCCACCTCATTTTCTCCTCTGGATATCCTCACCAACCACATCGTAACTGATGGCAACTGATGGGGATTTCAGTCCCTCCAAGGGCTACACTCCGGCCCAGCTCCCCGTGTTTCAGGAATATGTGGTGTTCATGTAGATAGCACGTTCTTAGTAGAATCTGGGAAGATGTTCTTTGGCAGAAAATGATTTCACAGACATTTTTCATTATGATAGATGTGGTATTACAGCCGTTATAAAAAATTTCAAGCTGTGTAGCAGCTTTGTCACTAGTGTTATAAATCACTCACTCGTATATTAAAGTCTGTGGAAAGAAACTGAAGGAAAGGGGGAAAAGAAACCCTCATCTCCTATTTACAGACGAGGTATAATTTGGTATTACCCTTAAAGGTTCAAGGCAGCTTAGGGAATCTGTATTTAGTGCTTCCGTGAGGATCAGGGGATCACATTCCATGACTGCTGAGCTGGGGAAGGCACAGGCCATGCAGAGAGCAGTGAGCCAACATTTTCTGCTGTAAATCCTGATGGCAAAGAGAAAGCCTGTGCTTCCAAGAGACAGAGGGCAGAGAAACCAACCGCCATGTGCAAGATAAGCTGGTAGGGAAATTAATTAAGGATTAATAAATTACGTACGTTAGAAGCAACTCCATGCCACTAATGCAATTTATTTCATCCACATGGAAGTCTGTGTGTAGGATGGTCTATCTCTGTCTGCCTTTATAGGCAACTGCGGTATCTAATTATGTGCTATGATTTCCGTTGGGCTGAGAAGGTCCTAGCTTGGGGTATTCCAAATTTAAGGATGCCCTCTCTCTCTAAACCATATTGGATGTTTGACATTTTTAACACAATAGTATAGCCGTGGCAGGGAGAGGCAAAGACCAGGGATGGAGTTACACCCACCCTTTTTCTCTATCCAAAGCACATACCTGAATTCAATGCACGCTGCTTTTAGCCTCCCTCACAAAGGTGGGATTCTTCATGATCACAATGGGCTGACACCTAATTTGGCTCCCTGGTGGAGGCAGAGTGGAAGGAATGACTGAGGGAATGTCCCCACAATCTGCAGCTAAGCCTCGAACCAGTGATTCTCAACCCAGAGGGGTTCTTCTCTCCAGGGGACATGTGACAATGTTTGGAGACATTTTTGATTGTCACAACTGCTTTCTCATACGTAGAGACTAGGGATGCCGCTATACAGCCTACAATACACAAATTTCTCCTCATGAGAGATGCCTTCTCCAAGCACCAATAGAAAAGAGCGACCCATCACTCCATCCCTTTATCATGCTTTTTCAGTAACCTCTTCACTCTTCACAGTACCTAACATTCTGCCATGTATTAATTTGTTTGCTTGTTATCTGAATCCGTGACTCCACTGTCACCTTCACAAGGGCAGACTTTTTAGTCACTAACTGCATCTCCAGGGCTTAAAGAGTTCCCAGCACATAGTAGTGGCTTAATGAATATGTATGGAATGAATGGAAGCTGGAGTTGAGGAAGGAGATGGGAAGAGGATGCGAAGGGAGCGAGGATCAAGAAAAGGGAAGAGGGGCTTCCCTGGTGGCGCAGTGGTTGAGAGTCCGCCTGCCGATGCAGGGGACGCGGGTTCGTGCCCCGGTCCGGGAAGATCCCACATGCCGCAGAGCGGCTGGGCCCGTGAGCCATGGCCGCTGAGCCTGCACGTCCGGAGCCTGTGCTCCGCAACGGGAGAGGCCACAGCAGTGAGAGGCCCGCGTACCAGAAAAAAAAAAAAAAAAAAGGGAAGAGGAGGAAAGGATGGAGGAGGAACGGCAGCGGCAGAAACAAGAAGCAGCGCCAAGCTACTGCAAGGCTCCAGGAGCAAGTCTCAGAGTCTGTCTCCCCTTCGCCTGTAACAGGACATCATTTCCCAGCTTCTGAAAGCAGAACCCTCCCTCTATCAGCTGCTCTGTCAGAAACGGAGGCCAAGCTAGTGCCCGACAGGATGGTGGGTCCTGGGAGACCCCACAGCAGCCCAGTGCAAAGGAAGGAAACTTCACCTCACTCTGCAAAGGGATGATGATCAAGATGCTTTGGTGTTCTCTTCCCCAGCTTCTCATTTAAGTAGTTACTGGTGGCTACAAGATATTCTAATACCACCACAAATGCCTGGCTGGGTTTTAGCTGTTTGCACAGTTGCATTTTCTGCTTTAATAGCTGGAACACAGAAATCGCAGTTAAGTTCAGTCATAAGCCTTGAAGAAACTGAATCCTTTAATCATGAAGAAAACTCCCCAGCTGAAGTAAACAAGCAGGTCTGAAACAGTTCTACACATCTAGGGTTTCACAATATTCTCAAAGGAGACATTTACAGAAATTATAAATACCTAAAACGATCCTTTGCTTTGGGGGCTTAGAGAGCCTCAACTCTAGTGAATGGAAGTAAAGCATAAAAATATATAAGACTTAATTGCAATAGAACACCTGCATAATCGATCATTTCAACACGACGGTGGTCTAAAATCATGATGTCTGAGGCTGTCAAACTGCATTGTGGGAAACAAATGATAAAGCCTGTTTGGGTCAGACCCAGCCCCTCAAATATTTCTGCTGATTTTCCTGTTTGATTGGCTTTTGGTTGGTTGGTGGCCATGTCGTTGGTTTTCTGCCTCTTTTCTGCGGCTGAGACTTTTACAATGAATCTGCGTTTAGTAGAGCTTCAAGGCAGGTTGGGGGTACCAGATGCTTCTGTTCGGTGATAATAGGAGGGGAGTGAATATGACAACACACGCAGAGGCTCATAACTGAGGTCCTATGTGATAAGAATAAACAGCTCTACCCCAGGGCAAATTTTGCATCCAGGAGCAGACAGAGGGACAGTTTCAAATCAGCCCACCTCTAAGTTAGTTTCATGCTACTCAGGATTTCCTTGGCTTTAAGAACTGTAAGCCAGAGATCAAAACCCTTTTGCCTCTGCCTCTGAATAACGCGGCAAATGGCATCTTGAAGCCAAAGCTGGATCATTACAGTCCGAAGAAGCAATATTAAAGTTGTAGACTTCACCCCACCCCCACCCCCCACCCCCCGGGAAAGGCTCATTTCCTATTGAGAATTTTTACAGTTTCCATCTGACTCCTTAATAGTATCTAATTGATGGATTTCAATTACAAAGGAACAAAGAGTAAGCGCGGCTGCTCTTTACGGGCTGGAGATCATTCATATATCCTGGAAATCTTCTTATCATTAGAGGAGGTCCAACCTTTGGCCCAAGTGAGGAATTTTACTCATCTACCCAGAATATGATTAAAAAGAAACCCAGAATAGAATGAGACAATTACTGCCGGGGCCAGCATGCACAGAATGGGTTTTAAATAAAGCATGAATTATTCTCAGCTATAGAGACCCTATTCAGGGTAAGCAGAGAGCCAGGGGGACAGTACAAAAAATAAAATAAAAACCTCTGCCCAGAGACCCCACGTTCAGTGCTCATCAATATTTAATTTCCTTGCTTCTCTTATCTTTCCATTCCTGCAGCCCTGCGTTCTCTTCAACTGAATGGCACTGGTGTCATATTTTAGACACCAACAAAAACTGCTAGGCTCACACTAACGGTGACCTATGACGCCGGTCAGTTCAGTAAGCAGTCACTGAGAGCCTACTATGTGCTGGGCTCTGAGAATATGAAGATGGGGAAGACCCAAGTGCCAGCAATGATCAGGAATCCAACTCTGGAGCCAGGTCAAGGTCTTGCCCACTTTCTTACTCTGTGACATTGATATTATAAGTGCTAATATACGTAAAATACTTAGAATAGTGGCCAACTACGTAGTCAACTCTCTATAATGTGAGCTTAACTATTATCTTTCTAAGAGGCCTCAGACTATGAAAAAAAGCAAGAACAATCATTCCAACCTTATGGGTGATACTGATCATTATGGGAGCTCTGAGAGCACTGAGGATGCCCTGAGTGAGAGGGAAGGAAGTCAGGCTGGAATAAGGAAAGATTTCCAATAAGAGATGGAATGTAATGGAAAATTTTTAAAAAGGAAGAAAAACCCAACTGGTAGCCAGCACCTCTTTACAAATGCCCGGTTCCTCCTTAGGAATGAGGGTTTTCTCAACTGTGCAATCCTTTCCTCAAGACTAAATACTTGAAATGTGCTAAGAGAATAGATCTTAAGTGTTCTCACCACACACACACGAAAAAGATGGAACGTATGTGAGGGCGTGGAGGTGTTCATTACCTGGACTGTGGCAATCACTTCACAGTGTCCACACATATGAAATCATCACGTTGTACAACTTGCGGAAATGGCATTGCACAGCCTAAATATATACAATTTGTATTTGTCAGTCCTGCCTCAATAAAGACAGGGAGGGGCCTGGAGCCTAAAGCTGAGAATCGTATTTACGAGATGAGCTGATCCACCCTGCTCCAACTTCATCCAAGGGATACAGCGTATCTTCAGGCCTCTGCCAGTGCTGCCCCAGGTGACACCACCAGTGGTTAAGAGTATGGCAATGGATGCCTGACAGCCAGGGGTTAAACCCTGGCTTTGCTACTTACTGGTTCTGAAAACTTGGATAAGTTACTTAAGCTTAAGGAAACTGGTGACTCAATTTCCTTATGGATAAAACAGGGACCAAAACAGTCCCTACCTATAGGGTGGTTATGAGGATGAAATAAATAAATGCATGTAAAGCATTCAGACTAGTGAATGGCAGAGTGTGAGCCCCATATAAATAGCGATGGTGGTGACTGCTTTTTAAAACGACAGTGTCTCCAGGATCAGAAGTGGCAGTTTGGTTTCAAAACCTATTCACCATCCCAACTCTTTTTTGTTTTTAACAGTTTTAGGAGTTATAAGACACATACAGTAAAGTGCGTGTATTTAAAGAGTAATATCTGAGAGCTTTAACATATGTATACCCCTAAATCCACCACCACAATTAAAAGTTCCCTTTGTAATCTCTCCCCGAGTCATTCCCTTCTCTCCCCATCCCCCTGCAATCACTAACCTATGTTGTCACTATAGATTAGTTTGCATTTTACAGAATTTTATAGAAATGGAACCATCCAGTATGTACTCGTTTTGTGTCTGGTTTCTACTCAGCATAACCATCTTGAGATTCACGACTGTTGTAGTATGTATCAGTGGCTCATTCCTTTTTATTAGTATTTTATGGTTGTTTATTCATTCACCGGTTGATAGACATTTGTGCTGTTTCTACTTCGGGCTATTATAAAGCTGCTATAAACATTCATGTGCAAGTCTTTTTATGAGTATGCATTCCTTTCTCTTGGGTAAATAGCTAAAAATAGCTCAATCATGGAGTATATGTATTTTTCACTTTTAAGAAACTCTCAAACGGCTTTCCAAAGTGATTGCGCCATTTTACACTCCCCCCAGTAGTGTATGAGAGTTTCAGTTCCTCCACATCTTCACCAACTCTTTGCTTGGTTAGTCTGTTTAATTTTAGCCACAGATGTGTAGTGGTATCAAAGTATGGTTTTAATTTGCATTTCCATATTCCACATGCATTCTTTCATGTGCTTACTTGCCATACAAGTAAGTAACCTTCTTTGGTGAAGGTTCTTTTCAAATCTTGGCCCATTTTTTGAACTGGGTTGTCTGATTTCTCATTAGTGAGTTTTGAGGGCTCTTTATATAATCTGGACATAAGTTCTTTATTAGATGTATCACTGAAAATACTGGCTTCCAGTGAGTTGCTTGTTTTTTCGTTCTCTTACCAGTGTCTTTTTAAAAGGATACTTTTTCCATTTTGATGAAGTTCAAGGTATCAACTTGTTCTTTATGGATCATACTATTGGTCTACTGTCTAAGAAATCCCTGCCTAACACAGGTCTCAGAGGGTTTCTCCTGGGGTTTTCCCCTAGAAGTTTTACAGTTTTCGGTTTTTCATTTAGACTTTTGATCCAGTTAAGTTAATTTTTACATGTGGTCAGTGGTATGGACCAAAGTTCATTTATTTACATATGGATATCCAATTATTTTTGCACCATTTGTTGAAAAGACTATTCTTTCTCCATTGAATTGGTTTTATCTCTTTGTCAAAACTCAGTTGTCATATAGGTGGGGGTCTATTTACAGGCTCTCTCTTCTCTTCCACTGATATATTTATCTATCTTTCTGACAGTCTTGATTACTATAGATCCGTAATAAGCCTTGAAATCAAGTAATACTAGACCGCCAACGTTTTCTTTTTCAGAGTTGTTTTAGATATTCTAGGTCCTTTGCACTTCCATATGAATTTTAGAATGAGCTTATTGATTTCTACAAAAATTCTGGCTGAGATTTTGATTTGGAATTAGATTGAATACACAGATAAATTTTGGGAGAATTCATATCTTAACAAAATTGAATCTTCCAACAATGAACATGGTATATCTCTCCATTCATTTAGATGCTTAATTTAACGAGGAATATTTTATAGTTTTCATGTATAAGCCTTTCATGCATGTAGCTTCATAGGAGTTTCACATTTATCAAATTTATCCCTAAGGGGGCTTCCCTGGTGGCGCAGTGGTTGAGAGTCCGCCTGCCGATGCAGGGGACACGGGTTCGTGCCCCAGTCCGGGAAGATCCCACATGCCGCGGAGCGGCTGGGCCTGTGAGCCATGGCCGCTGAGCCTGCGCGTCCGGAGCCTGTGCTCTGCAACGGGAGAGGCCACAACAGTGAGAGGCCCGCATACCCCCAAAAAAAAAAAAAAAAAAAAAAAAGAAATTTATCCCTAAGTGTTTCACATTTGTGATACTATGGTAAATTGTATTGCTTTTTAAATTGCAATTTCCAATTATATGCAGCAAGGGTATAAAAATACAACTGATTTTTGTATATTGATCTCAAGCCTGCAAACTTGCTAAATTTATGTGCCAGCTGCCTTTTTGAAGATTTTGTTACGATTCTACATAGAAGATCATGTTACCTGCAAACAAAGGCAGTTTTACACCTTCCTTTCCAATCTGGATGCTTTTTGTTTCTTTTTCTTGCCTTATTCCCCGGCTAGAAGCTTTAGTACAATGTTGGATGAAAGAGGTGACAGCACACATCTTTGTCTTATTTCTGATCTTGAGGAAAACCATTCAGTCTTTCACCCTAAGTATGCTGTTAACTATAAATTTTTGGTAGGTGTCCCATATTAGACTGAGGAAGTTCCTTCTATTCTGAACTTGCATCTGTTAAACAGCATTCAGCTGAATATTCATGGGGACCTTTGGCAGATCTCTGTAGTTCTCACTCCCCTCTGGCATTCCATCCTGCACCTTCTACCCACCCTCACTTCCCTGAACTCTCCCCAACTCAGGGAATCTGCTGGGCTCCACCTGGGTTCCCTCTCTCTGTGTATCTGGAAACCCTCTCCAGGCAGTAAACTGAGGCAAATGTGGGGCTCACCTTTTTTGTTTCCCATCTCTCAGGGATCGCTATCCTGCACTGTCTGAAGTCCAGTGTCTTGAAAGCCATTTTTTAAAAATACATTTTGTCTCCTTCTTGAATACTTCAGGAAGGAGGTTAAATCTTCCATCTTAGTTCGAAGTAGAGTCTTTGTCTCAACTTTTATGCTTTTACTCTGGTTTCTAACGAGAGCCACTCCTGTTTTCCCCCACCGACCGAGCTCTATGCCTTGGCACTCAATTTCTCTCACCTTTTGTCTCTCTAGATTGGCTCAAAGAAAAACTATGGCCTTGGGATCAGGAATATCTAGGTTCAAGTGCTGGCTGTGGCACTGATGAAACATAGTAGTTAATTTGCCCATCTATAAATTGAAGTAACAAAATCTACTTTACAGGATTGTTGGAAAGATTAGATGCCATCACAAGTGAGGCAACTTCTCCTTTGACTGGTAAATTACAGGGACTCAGTAAATGATGGGTGTCATTATTGTTACTAGACTTCTTGTTCCAGCTTATTCTCTCTCCCTCCTCTTCTTCCCTACCTCCACCTTCCTTTCTCCGAATCTCTTCAGCCCTAATATTTGATGATTGTGGGCTGTGGTGACAAATTACACTTTAAGTCTCTAGCCCCATGACAGCTGAGTCATGCCATCAAGAGTCTGTAGAGTGGGAATGAGTCCCAGCCCTGCGATATCAGGGTGTGTGGGTGGCTTCTGCAGGAATCACTGACAAACACCTGTTAAATATTTTACTTTTCTGAGACAATCCTCAGTCACTCACTTTTAAGATTTAAAATAGAGTCTCTCTGGACTTCCCTGGTGGCACAGTGGTTAAGAATCCCCCCGCCAACGCAGGAGTCACGGGTTTGAGCCCTGGTCCGGGAAGGTCCCACATGCTGCGGAGCAACTAAGCCCGTGTGCCACAACTACTGAGCCCTGTGCCACAACTACTGAAGCCCTACGCATGCCTAAAGCCCGTGAGAAGCCTGCGCACCGCAACGAAGAGTAGCCCCCGCTCGCCACAACTAGAGAAAGCCTGCGCGTAGCAACGAAGACCCAACGCAGCCAAAAATAAATTAATTAATTAATTAAAATAAAATAAAATAAAATAAGAGTCTCCCTACAGTTGACAAAAGACCAAATACACCTGGGCCACCATCTATGATTTTTCTGATGGCTTTTTGCACAACTCCATGGGGAACCTATCACCCTATAAACACTGCACATTTATCAAGTGTGACAAGTGCCCAACAAATAGCAAAGCATATTGAGAAGAGACACCTTTTGCTACTTTTCCTAAGCAGACCTTTGGCTACAGGGAAGTTAAAAGTGGCTGAAATAGTTCAACTGAGTATCCCACTAGTTTCATAATGGAATAAAGATTCACCTCCTCACTGGAAGCCAGCTTGGCTCCCCTTCCGGGAGTTTTTTTCAGGCCTGGGAAACAGTCCATGGATTGAGAAGCAGTATAATTTAGTGGCTAAGAACACGGGCATTCATATAAGCCAAGATTGTGTTCCAATCCCAGTTCCACCATTTATTTACTAGTAACGCTGTCTTGGATAACTTGTTTGACCCCCTCTGTGGAGTTTCATTTGTAAAACGAAAGTGAACACATCTGATTTAGGTAAGATTTTATGTGAGGTTGGCATGAGATAATATATGTAAAGTGCTCTGTATATAGTGCATGCCCAGTAAATGGTAAATTATATCATTACTATCATCATCATCAGTGTTGTTGTTATTGGCAATAGTAAATCTAACCAGGATGACACTGTCCAACAGAATTTTCCATGATGACAGGAAAGTTCTGCATCTTTGTTGTCCAATATGGTAGCCACAAAACACAGATGGATAGTAAGCGACTGCAATGGATAGCAAAGCTCTAAGGAATCCAACTGTCTTAGTCTCTTCAGGCTGCTATAACAGAATATCATAGATTAGGTGGCTACAAAGTCCAGAATTGAGGCACCAGCAGATTGCCTGGTGAGGGCTTCCTTCTTGCTGTGTCCTCGCATGGCAGAAGGGGTAAGGGAGCTCTCTGGGGCGTCTTTTACAAGGGCCCTAATTCCACTCACGAGGATGGAGTTTAATGATCATTTCCTAAGGCCCCACCTCCAAATACCATCACACTAGGAATTAGGCTTCAACCTAGGAACTGGCGGTGGTCAGGGGTGGGTGAGACACAAACATTCACTCTATAGCACCAACGATGGGAATCACTGATTGGGAAACAGAGCAGGACCCTGTGGTCCTTCCCCGCCATGTCCTCCGCCTGCCTTTTGTCTGTAGAAAAACTTTAGTCAAAGAATAAATTTAATCAGAGAAGTGAGAAAATGCAGAAGCAAAGGAAAACAGTCCAACAAGACCAAATAATAATAGTTTAGTCATTAAACAAAGTCAAGGACCTTTAGTTCCTCCTCAAGGGCTAGAGATCATATTCTGAGCCATATCCTGTGAACTGTGTTGTAGATACTGAAACCCACACCAGGTGGAAGAAGTTAGCTACAGGATGGCCAGACTGTAGCCATGACATAAGCTGCCACAGTTCCGAGAACTGGTCTCAAAGAAATGGGAACACACTGACCCTGGAAATCAAGAGTAACCGTACTCAAAAGAATCAAGACGACACAGATCAGACCACCGCATGAGCAATTTCAAGACGACCGTCAGAGCTGACTGTGCTGTGTCTGCGTGTAGCCCCCCCTCTCCACCTATATACCCCTGAAACTCCCCTTTAAAAGCCCTTGCCCACTGATTATCAGTGGGGAGTCGGCCTTTTGGACATGAGTCTGCCCTCTCCCCTGGTTGCCGGCCTCCGAAATAAAGCAAACTTTCCTTTCCACCAAGCTTGCCTCTGGAGTACTGACTTTCAAGCGTGAGCTGCTGAACCAAAGTTTCAGTAACAATTGGGAAATCTCACAAAAATTTTGCACCCCGACAAAGGGAAGACATTTCCAAGGATCAAGGCTGTGGTGACAGCACCTCCACCGGGAAAGCTAACAGCTTGCACCTTGGGCTTAAAGGGCTGATCTGCCCCAAGACACCTGACTGGCCCCCTCCTTTCCTCACTTAAGTCCTTCCTCAACAGCCCCTCTGCAGAAGAACTTTCTCTGACCAGTCACCATTCCACCCCTCTCTACCGCTCTCCTCTACCAGCTTTATTTCTTGGCAGAGCAATTATCATTGACTTTATTTGTTGCTTTGGTGACAGTCTTGTCTCCTACCCGTAGAAGGTAAGCTTCATGAAGGCAAATTCTCTTTCTGCTTGAATAAGCCCATGACCTCAGTACCAAGAAGGTGCCTGGCACGTTGTAAGGTTTCAGTACCCGTGTGTTGAATTTAATACAACCAGGTTCCCTAAAAGAAGGCCAGAGCCAGAGGTTTATATGCAGCAGAATACTTTTGTAAAATTAAAAACACTCCCTTCCCTTCAGCCTCCACCCTCACCCCTGCATGTTCAGACAAGCGTCTGGGGATTCTCTGGCAACCACCAACAAGAGCTCTGTAACGCTCAACCCCCAGCGCGCAGGCAAGGCTTCGTTTCCAGGCTGGGGAAAGCGTTCTGAATTCCAAACAAGACCCGACATTTAACATCCTCTCGTTTTTTTCTCTCAACAGCTTACTCTCCTCACAGCTAATGTGATTAAGCATTCACAGCAATGGGTGTACATTTTTATTAGGGCTATGACAAGTGATTCGGAGGTAATTAAGCAATGGAATGTTTCACACAATGCCTACTCCACTTAGGGAAGAAACTCGAAGCTTTGCTGGATTCACAGGCAAAAGGGGAAAAAAAAAACATTCGGAGAGGGTCACCTGTTGTAACAAACAACCATCGGAACTATTGTTGGGCCCTGGATAATCGTAACAAAGTGAAAATTCTCATTTATACAGAATGATGAGACAGATACAAAAAAATCAATATAAAGCTGTGTATCACACAGCCAGTTATTGCAGTCCTGTTCTTCTTCTTTTAAAAGAGGCAGCATCTTAAATGTACATCAATAGAGGGATGAGTACATAAATTGGAATTTTATGTAGCATTTAAAAGAATGAGGTAGAATGATAGACACTTAATGGAAAGATGGCTGTGCTATGTTATAAGGAAAAGACTGTTGTAGGTTAGTTCTCATTTTAAAAAGAAACTTAATCAATATGTGTATGTTTATTTGTATATTGAAAAGTGATTCAAGGACACGTGTCAAACTTTTGCAAGTGGTAACTTCTAGGAAGTGAACTTGAGCCTGAAATTACAATAGGCATGTATTACTTTGCAATTATAAAAGATATTAAAACATTTAAATTTTTAAAAAATTAAGCTGAAGTAAAAAAACAAAACAAAACCAGGAGCCAAAGAATTACAGGAATAACATGATTGTCACCATTTCTACCCCCCGTCTCCAATCCCTGCCACACACATACACACACACATACACACTTACTTTTGTTTTCCCAGCAAATAGCATTTATGTTTCAATATTAAACAATTTATATTAATTGGATTGCAGGAGAAAATCTGTCTAAATTCGGAAGAAAGTAACTTTATACAATATAATAAAGCCACAAAGCGTGCTGATCTTATAAGACTCTAAAGCCCTGTTAGTCTTTGTTTGCATGTATCCACACAAGAAAACAATTATGTGCAGAATCGCATAAGTAGTCTTTCAACCTCTTTATCACATTCTTACCCAGTCGCCCTTTCAAACAAGAGAAGGTTTAATATCATTCTTCTCATTCTTAGAATACAAAATACCAGAGAGTGGAGTAAAATATCCCAGTAACTTCATGCAAATGACACACATCCAAATATACTCTCCCAAGGTAGGGGAAGAGAAAGAAATAACACTGCAAACCTTCCAGGTGATTCCACCTGCCACCCTAGTCAATGAACATCGTATGGTCTGAGTGACAGTGGGACGCCCATCATGACCAGGGCCACAGCATGACTGTCAGGGCTCTGGGCACTTCAGCTTTTGTGGGCCCTTTCCTCCATCAAAATATTAAAAATTACGTTTCCTCATGCATTGCTTTAAAGACAAAAAAAAATCTAGGCTAGATTCATTATCAAAAACACGTTATCATCTTGCTCATTTTTTCTTCTGATTTTAAAAGAAATTAACATTAAAACATTTTCACAAGCTTCTAAAAGTATCATGTGCCTTAGGCACTGTGTTTCCTGCACCAAACGCAGAAGTCGGCCCTGGTTCAGAGTCCAGTCTCTACAATGCCCTGTGTCCCTCACTTCACTAAAAATAATTCCAGTGCTTGCACGTTTCTATTTTTTTTTCCTAAAAACAGCTGAACACAAGTCAGCTAACTTGTCTGGTACTCAAAGAAACAGTGATCTGTGCAAACACAAGAGGAAAACTGGCCGTGACGGACAGACTAAGGAACAACCTGTGGTCTCCCACAAATCCTAAGGTGCTGTTGTTAAGGGTAGTTGTTACTCTCTGCTAATTTTACCTTCTGCTTTGGCATTAGACTCCAGCTCCACATAAGATCCAACTCCACTATGGTCTGAACTAATGCATCGTCAAGGGCTCTTTGCATATAATCAATATTAGTAATAATAACCTCTATGCTTCATGTGTCTACAACGTGGGAGCCATGTGCCAAAGCGCGATGAGGTTTACGTCACTTAATCCTCACGCTAATTCTACTCACAGGTGTTATCATCTGTGTTACATAAAAGAGAACGGGGGCCCTAAGAATTTAGGTGGCTTGTCCAAAGTCACACAACCAGTAAATGATGAAGCTGAGGAATGAAGAAAGAGAAAACTGAAGTCCTGTTCCAGAGACACGGACTTGCCTTGTGTCCACCCAATCTCTTGGTACCTGCTACATAATTCTCAGGGTCCAGAGCAAAATAAAAATGTGAGGCCTCTAGTTGAAAAGTTATTAAGTGTTTCAAGATGGGGACAGCAGAGCATTGAAACACGGGCAAGAGCCTCTGGGCTTCAAGGGCGACTGTATGCCCACGCAGCCGGCCCTGCGTCTTGCCCTCTGAGTCTGCAGACCCGGCATGGCAGTCCCATTCTGGAGCCCTTGCAGAGCTGCTGCAAGACTCTGCTCTGGCAGGTGGACAGGCGACACCTTCTGGCTCCTTACATCAGCCAGCCTGGGGCTTCAAGGAAAGGAAGCTCTCACACTCCAACAGGCACTGGGATGTGTCCGAAACTCCACCCCATGACACACCACCTTTGAAAGGGCTGCACCCTCTTCTCCGTCTCTGACATCAAAAGCAAACCCCAGCCTCCCTCCTTCCTCCCCAAGCACCTCTCCAGCCCCTGCATCCTCACATCCCTGCCACACAAGGTAAACTGGAGGATGCTTTTTCCATAGGTGGGTGTAAGTCAGTTACCCCCACACACAGCCCCACCGCCACTACTCCGAGGTCTTCACAGTGCCTTTGGGGGAGTAAACCATGATTTGGCCACTCCACCCCCTGCAGAAATTAATGCTGTTTTTAAGAGGAAACCAACTTCACCCCATATACTGAATTAAGTTTCAAAACCATTAAGGAATGAAGTGCAAACCAAGAAAGAAGAGTAACACTGATATACTTGAATTAAGCGTTTGCTATGAGCTAGATACTGAGTTAAGTGCTTAGCATTTTCTCATTTAATCTTCACAGCAACTCGTTGAGGTTAAGTACAATTTCGATCGCATTTTACTCATAAGACAGCGGAGATTCAGGAAGGTTTACATAACTTGCTCAAGGTCGTAGGGCTAGTGGGTGTGGACAACAGTAGCTGGAAAGGAAACCAAAAGCTATGCCCAAGCCCTACATGATGGTCAATATTTGCTGTAACCTGGAGTAGGGAAGGACTTTACGTATGACATCAAGCATGACAGCATAAGGGAAATCTGATAAATGTGACTACGTAAGAATTGTAAAGAAAACACATGTCAGAAAACACAATGAACAAGACTGAAAGGCAAACCATCATCTATGAAAGCATATATTCTGGAGCACTAATCCCTTACAATGTATAAAACACGAATCAGTGAGAAAAAGGCAAATACTCCATTGGAAAAAAACAGACAAGGGACGTGAAAAGGCATTTCACGACGAAGAGTAAAGGACATGTAACAAAGCACTCAGCCACACCAGTCATCCAGGAGATGCAAAGGACAACATTATGCCATTTTTCACCAGTGTCAGTGAGATTTATTTTCTTTTTTAATGATGTAAAGGAGATAGTTTTTGTTTTGAAGTATATTAATGAGATGTCCTCCTATTGCTTTTCCCAACCTCAGCCCCTCCCACAACCATTCTGCTAAAGTCATTCATTTGCTCCACAGGAGATTAGGAATCTTACAAATGAATGGAAGGAAGGAAGGAAGGGAAGGAGAGAGGGAGGAAGAGAGAGAGAGAGAGAGAAAGAAAGGAAGGAAGGGAGAAAGAAGGAAGGAAGGAAGGAAGGAAGGAAGGAAAGAAAGAAAGAAAGAAAGAAAAGAAAGAGAAGAAAGAAAGAAAAGAAAGAAAGAAAATAGTCCATGTTTAGCTTTTGACTACCAGAATAGGTTTTTGGAGCCTCTAGTCTCAAGAAAATGGTGTCAACATTTTTGTGATTGTCCCAAACTAAAGAAAGGTAAGAATGGTAGAAAATGCTGGTTTGATGGGGCTCCCAAATTTATAGAGAGGTCAAAGATGGTTTCTCCGACGAGGTGACATTTCATCAATGACCCAAAGGAAGAGAGAAAGTCAGACATGCAGAGGGATGGACAGAGAGTGAGCCAGGCAGAGCCCACAGCAGGCACCAAGGCCCTGCGGTGGGAGCGGACTTGTCTCGTCCAAAGCGAAGCATGAAGCCTGCACAAGGAGTGATCCAAGAGGAGAGTGGGAGGAGAGGAGACTGGAAAGTGAGCACAGCCCTGCCCTGTGGAACTTTATCGCCTTGGTAACAACTTGGGATGCTCTTGGGCGTGCGATGGGAAGTTGCAGGATTTGCAGGGGGATGACGTGACATTGTGACTAGTCCTAGCCCCAGAAGTGTGAGCGGAAGCGATAAATACTTCACCTCCCAGCTGAGACATTTAGGAGCCAATGTGCCAACACCCAGAGCCACTCTTTTCTGGAAGTTCGTACGTTGAGACGGTGGAATCACAAGGCAGAGGGATCCAGGGCCCCTTCAACTCTTTTTTATATGTATCTCTACACATTGACCAAGGAGACACTTATCTATTTACGTAAAATGGAAGGCTCATTGGAATATTTTTGGATGTTGATGAAAATAAGCTTTACTGCATCCTTTAACAAATGCATACAAGATGCCAACAGTTTTAAACATTTTTCGGATTTGGGGTCCACTAATAATACCGTCAGAACTGAAATACACAGCAGTAGTATGAAAATTTTCTGGAGTTCTTGTTGAGCTACTAGATTGCTCTTTTTTATGCATTATAAGTTGTGAATTTTTAATTGACGTCAAAGCACTAATAGTTTTGCAAAAAGAGAAGTTATTTTAAGCAAGGTCTGCTTTGTATGACAAATTGCAAAATTGCGCTGTCAGCGTGGACTCGTTAGAAACAAAATCTTTAGCTGTAATTTGTGAACAAGGAGCACAGAACAATAATTTAGGTAATAAAAATGTATTCAAGAAAAAACGATTAAAGTGAGACGAAAGCGAAGCATAGTTTCCCGTGATGTCGACACCTCTCTTATCCATTATTTTCATTAATACTTTAAAACATTAAGCTGGTTTAGTTCCTAAGAACTTAAAAATAAAATGCTAACCAACTTCAGGTTTCTTTTCTCATATTTCTTAGAGCTGTAGGTTCAGAGCCTTGGGAACCACGGAAGGGAAAGGGGAGAAAGAACCAAACTGTCTGAACTTTGGAAATAAGACTTTCATCCAAGTTGGACACGTTCGTTTAACGTGTCATTTCTGTCAAAAGAAGAAGAACCTTGAAGGTTCACAGGACGCACAGGATCTGACTTTCTTGCCAACTTTCCCGAATGGGTGCTCTAGCTAGAACGATGCCTTCTTCTCATCTCTCCATCATGCTGTCGCTCCCACATAGGTAGCCAGATCTGATTCCATCATAACCAGCATCCGACACCATCTGCTCAGGGACCAGGCGCCTGGCAGAACTGTGTGGACACTGGCTGTGGGAGAGCAGACGCTCCCTGTCACATCCAGGGAGGCTGCCCGCACGTGTACATCCGGGTTAGTTTGTAAGACCAACCTCCCCCTCACCAGGCAGACGGTACTGGGTGCAGCTTGGGGCAGAGCCTGGAGGGTGGTATCAAGGCCAGGGTGGCAGCCAAGGGGGCAGCAGTGGCTTTGACTACACAAGTCCTGTAGCACAGCCCTAACAGCATCGGCCCAGCTCCTGCCCAGTCTTCGTTGGGGGCTCCAGAGCCATCATCAAACAAGCCATTGTTTTGATGGATTTTCCTCGGTCCCACCTGCCCCAGGGAAAGTAACCTAAGTCTCCCTTTTCCATTTGCTGGAAAGAGCCTACAAAGAATGGGACAGAAGACCACCAGCAAGCTCTCCGTGGTAGAACTCAGTCAACCAGGGAGCACAGGACTGTTGAGACTATTCCAGATAGATGGCTTGAAGGTGGGGAGGGCTGCGTCTGACTACAGCTCAGGCACTCATTTTGGAAGGATTGAAAAGATGCAAGAAACCCTCTGCACCCCTCCTGTCCCATGTGGTTTTGAAACCTGCCATCTCATTGGTAGTTCCCTTTGAATTAAAAAAAAAAAAAATCAAAATATGGTCTAGCCCAGAAGAGAGAAATACCCTCAAGTTGGGAAGACTCCACTGCTGTACTGCAGGAACAAAAAGCAGGTGGAATGACTTCAGGGGGAGAAAACTGCAAAATTATAGGAAAAGTCAGATCAGAAGTTAGGAGGAATGAGACAAAATAAGGAGAGAGATTTTTTTCTCCTTCCCCCAAATTTCCAGAGTAAATCTTGGGAAAGATTCACACACACACACACACACACACACACACACACACACACACACAACACACACACAACACACACACACACACACACACACACAACACACACACACACACACACACACACACACACACACACACACACACACACACACACACACACACACACACACACACACACACACGATTCCAAATGCCATTCCAGAGCACAGAGCTCAGTGGAAAGAGGAATTCCCCAGCAGTTCTGTAACAATAGTTCTGGTTGCTCCTCAAACTTACCACAATGTTCTCCAGCCATGAACTTGACTCTCCAACTTTTGTCACCTTGCAAACACCTGACACATGACTGAAAACCCTGCTTTGAACTCACAACAGCTTCTGGAATTCTTGGTCTCTCTTTCACCTTCTCCCCAATAGCCCAATTCCATGCCTGGCTCCAGTTTTCGTTTGTTTGAAGCAATTTATTCCTTATAAAAAGTCTTGGCTAATGGTGTGGCTTTGATTTTTGTAAATAATTTTCATTCCCTTCGTGTTCATTTCTTGCATTTATTTACTTTTTTAGTGTGGAAATACCAGAGAACTTCAGGATTATATAACTGTCCTGGATTCTTTTACGAATCATTCTCTTTGCTATGAAAATTTTACTCTCATCTACTCTCACTTTATTTTGAGAAAGTGTGTCTCCTTTTCACAAAATTGCAAAGTAAAAAAAAATATTTGCTAAACAATGCATTCCAGTTAAAAGATACATCCCTTCCTTAAAAATAGCTGTGACATGAATAGCACCAATTTTCTTTCCAAAGTAAAATTAGTTCCTCACAACAATCTTTATTCTGGAAGAAAAGATAGGTGCGGCTGTGTGACCCTGGCAAGGAAAGCTGTGTCTCAGTTTCCTCATCTATAAAATGGGGATAATACTAGAAATGAAGGACTCATATTCAAGATGACACTTCTCTTCTCTGAGAAGTCCCCCTCCCACAGGGTCCTCTTCCCGACGAGGGTGGACACTTTCTCCAATCAGATTCTCTCTCTCAGGGGTCTGGAATTAGCATTCAGACATAGCCGGTCATATCACATGAAGGGGGGTAAACTCGCCAACTTTAGGAACAGCCTTCTCATGCCATGTTCACGGAGTAAAACCAAGAAAGCTGGTCAGGAGACATAAAAGAGATAAAGGTGCAGAGAAATCTGAGGGAGGTGAACAGATCAGAGGAACCTCCAGAGTTCCTGATAATATTCCACCTCTGAAATCCGGTTCCTATGAGATCTGACCGAATTCTGACATTTAACTGCCTTAAGACATTATGGCGGGGTGGGGGGGGGGGGGGTGGGGCAGGGATAAATTAGGAGTTTGGGATTAACAGATACATACTACTATGTATAAAATAGATAAACAACAGGGTCCTACTGTATTGAACAGGGAACTATACTCAATATCTTGTAATAACCTATAGTGGAAAAAAAATCTGGAAAAGGATATATATATGTATAACTGAATCACTTTGTTATACAGCAGAAATTAACACAACATTGTAAATCAACTATACTTCAATTTAAAAAATAAAAATAACAATTAGTTCCAAAAAAAGAGACATTATTATAGCCTCATTTTAAAAAAGAATTCTCTCCATTTTTTATTTTTTACTTTTATTTTTTTGCTAAATGCACCATCACTTGTTTCTCTTGCTGACAACTGGAAGGATCTTAACTAAAACACAGAAGGAAAAAGAATGCCAACGATATCTTCCTTTACCCACACTGGCCCTTGGAAGAGAACTCTCTGCTCGCAGACGGAGCTCCCGAGGGCCCCTCCCAGGGAAGGATTCCAATTAAAGTGAAACAAAGTCTTTATAGCACGAGATCATCAATATGCAAAAAGGTGACACTAGGCCAACATCACATCCAGTTACCCAAATGTCTTGCTCAGGTAACAGCCTTTAAATAGTCAAAGGCTCTCTGGCAAATCATCTGCTTTAGAGAAATTAAAGCCAACATTTTATGCAGATGATTTCACATCCTCTTAACAGCTACTCTCCGAATAATGGAAAGAGCTTGCCACCATCGACACCAGGCCAACAGGGCCCTGCAGAGCCATGTAATTTAGCTGGGGGAGTTCATTCCAGCTCAAGACCCCACTTGGGCTTCCATGTGACTCCCAAGCAGTCTGTCACTCAAGAGAGGCCTCAAGGTGAGACCTCTTCCAATTTGCTATTTGAAAGGAGTCAGGCCTGGGTGGTCCCCGATGCTCACAGCCTGAGGACCAGATGTGTTATAACAGTGTCAGTGGACAAGGTCAGGCTCATTTGGGAGCTGGGTGAGGGGCGGGGGAAGATCTGAGAGTTCCCGACCCTACGATGTGTTGACGTGGGGTCTTTGAGAGACTGTTCAGAGAAATTCAGGAATGGCTTCCAGGGACGTGGGGGAGGCCAGCGTGGAGCCGACTGCGGAATCATTTCCCTGCGCACAGACGTCAGCACGATGAACCCTCTTTGCTCTCTGCACCCAAAGGGTCCTGCTCCACGCGTCCAAGTGGACCCATTTAGCAATGAACTAGCTCTTCGTTTAGAGAGTAGAAATTCATACTCACTCTGCAGCCGAAGGGCTGGGCAAATTTAAGGTCTAATTTTGATGCAAACCGACTCACTCTGCTATATTTCTAGCTGATATTTTCTCTGGGCCCCTGTTACCAAGGGGAACGTAGTGCAGTGCAGACCCCCCCATCTCCCAAACAGTGGCACAAAATCTAAAGAGTTCGGCAGAGACTGCTTAAGCCCAGGGCTCCGAGTGCGAGATGACACTTGAGAAGACAAGCTTCTTCGACCTGGTCAACGTCCCCACATTTCTACGGACATCGAGGAATTCCTAGGAACCATGAGGGCTCCTCAGTGGTGGAGGAGAAACAAAGTCATACCAGGGCTTTATTTGTGTAGATGCGTATTGACGTCTGGTTTCAGGCCCCCACGCAAAGAGTTTTCAAGTCGTCACTGCCGTCCTTATAACAAGAAAAAGCTGGGCAAACTGGTAATCAGTGTTTGGTATGGGAGCCTTCAGAGAACTGAGGTTGCAGGGCAACCTGCCATCCTGAAATCTGAAGAGACAGGAGAATTCAGAGCCACGGCCAGGATGTGCTCACCGGGAGCAGAAGCCACTGGAACAATAACTGGTAGGAACCTTGGACGGTAATTTTGGTGAACTGCTGGAGGCTGAGTATGGACCAGCATGTGGGCTGCAATCTTAGGGGGACCCTATAATTTCATGGCCTTTACTTCCAGAAGCCCCACCAGGTTCTCATGGTGAAGATTCAAGTAGGATCCCCTGTGGCTCTGACTGGGGGAGAAGTGTCGTCCTTGTGAAACATACGGAGCCTTCCTCAGAGCACAAGTGTCATTCATCTCGGAGTCCCTAGGGCCCTACATCGTAGGTTTCACGATATTTTTGTTGCGTGGAACGATGGGTGGTTGGATGGATGGACATTTGGGTGGATGCATGAATGAATGGACGATACGGGATCCATGCCCTCAAGGAAATTATGATACAGAAATTCCTAACTTTTATCTCTCACAAAACACTAACACCATATGATGTTTGCTTGGTTTGTTTTGTTTTTTGGCCATGCCACGTGGCTTGTGGGATTTTAGTTCCCCAGCCAGGGGACTGAACCCAGGCCACAGCAGTGACAGCACAGAGTCCTAACCACTGGACCGCCACGTAATTCCCTAACGCCATATGATGTCAATAGCTATGCCACTGTGCTAAAAAGTTCTTCTATGCTTAAAAATATTGGAGGAAATGCTCAATTTAGCAACTTAAACAGATTTCTTTACTACTAGAGACTGGATACTATGCACCTTTCTTGTCCTAGAACTTAGCACAGCTATTGTTAGACACTCAGTAAGATAATCAAAAGAAGGAAAACATCATAGAATAATCCACTCATGTTCCTTCAACCCACAAATATTCACTGAGCACCCTCTGTACTGCAGGCACTAAGCCAGGGTCTAGGAGTATAATGAGAGCAAAAATGGGCACGCTCTGCCATCATGGAGGGTGTAGTGTAGTCGAGGAGACAGACATTAAACAAATAATGCCACGGATTTAAGTGCAAATTTGCAACGAAGCAACATTCACTGCAATGGAGAAGTATATGGAAAAAATACAATAAAGCAAACAGCCTGGTCAGGGAGGTTAGGAAAAGCAAACAGAGGAATTGAGAATGAAAACATTGGGGAGAATTAATATGGCAAAATGGACTGGGGGGAGCGGTACTGCTGAGAACCCAGCAGAGGAAACAACACGTGTTACCAAATGCCCCTTTGAAGTCCTATAGCAGGAGGGAGCATGGCTCGTACAAAGAATGGAAATGAGACCAGCATGGCTGGGAGTAGGGGATTCCACACTGTCAGTTACTGTTTAAGCTTCTAGGTGCCGTGGTGACTTGTTACACAGCAACAAATGACAAATACAGGTCACTAACTCAAAGAGGGTTCAGGTTTCCGTGCTGGATATGCTCCCTTGATCCTTCCAGATTCAATCCTCACCATTCTCTACCCTACTTTTTGTCTTGGAAGTGATTCTACGGGTTGTATCACCCAGGCTCCCTTTCCCTCTGACGTTCACTTAGGTTTGGCCAATGGGCAGCCCCAGGAGAAAGTCGGGGGGGCGGGGGGCAGGAGAGGTCAGCCCTTGCTCTCTCGGCTCAGCTGGGATGCAGTCTGACACTGACTGCATCCGTCTACCCAGGGCCACAGCTCCAAGTGAGTGGTCCCCTCCCAAGGTCTCAGGTCTCTCTGGGTTCCAGGGCCTCCTGCTGTCACTTGCCCCAGGGCCCCTTCACCAACCCTTGCTGGTTTCCTTGCTTCCTCTTGCCCACACCTTTGTAAGCAATCTTTTCCAGTGACCCTCTTTATGCATCCCCTCTGAGTGTTGCATCTAATTGTGGGGGACATATGCAACTCCTCATCTAGAGAGTGATGAAGCTGGGACATAGAGTTTCAGAACCTTGAAGTTATTCTTTTAAAAACTAGAGTAACTATACCTCTCCCCAGGTAGCCTAAGTACAGAGACTGGAGATGCTCTTCGACTTCAGACCTAAATGGATCCGGAGCCCAAACCGTGGAAAGTGACTGAACATCTTTGAGCTTCAGTTTTTTCACAAGCAAATCTGCAACAATACCTCCCAGTCGCTACATAAAACTGCCGTTAGCATTAAATGCAGGCAAGTATGTAAAACGCACGGCACACAGTAAGGGACCAGGCAACATCACCACTAGGACTCCACCAGCAAAAGATCTCATTTTGCTAAACCAACCTGACCCCAAAGGCCATTTTGTACTGTCAACGGTCCCGAAGGTTATGGTGATCATCAGTTCAAATGCAGACCCCACCCCCCCAGGATACCGGAAACATCTACAGAGATACCATACCCATCTAACCCTCTTTTTTAATGCACCTTAGCCCAGCAGAGCAGCTGCAGCGAGCATCACTTACCAATGTCATGTGCAACTTCTTAGTTCAAAGGAAGGGCTTGGCCTCTTCAAGTGCTGCCACTGTTCAGCATCTCAGCGGTATTCAGAGGATGGCACTGGTCGTGGAGTCCTGTCACATCAAATTTTCTCCTCCTGGGGTCACACGTTGCCTGGGCAAGTTTCTGAATGTGCAAAAGCATGAGGGAGGGAAAGAAGAAGATGGGAATCTGCACCTGGTGACATTACCAGAAACGCGTTTTGACTTCAGGTTACGGTTCTTAGAAAGGTGCTGCGTTTACAGCCGTTCCAACAGTGGTTTAATGAGTCCCTGAATGCTGACAAGAGGGCCACTTGGACGTGAGTAATTGGGTCACTGCGGTTTCCCAAGGACACAGGGCAGGCTGCGAGGTCTGAATCACTGGCAGAGAAGTGGCTGGTGGACCCAATTCAAAGTCACTGCAAAGTGACGGTGGGCTGGAAACAGGGCCAGGAACTAGAGGGTCCCCAGACAGATGGCACAACCCAACCAGGAGTGCAGCTCTCCCGGCCTGGCGGTCTCCCCCATCCCTGCAATCAGACCTGCTGGATCAAGGCTTCTCCAGCATCTGTCCTTTGTGCCCCATCAGCATGATTTTTGCATGCTCACATCCACTCTTCTATTAGTTCCTTAGTTTTCTTTTTCTTTTTTTTTTTCCCCTGACCAGAGATCAAATCCAGGCCCTTGGCAATGAGAGCATGGAGTCCTAACCCCTGGACCGCCAGGGAATTCCCAGTTCCTTAATTTTCTTCAAGTGAACTCAAAATCTACTTAAATTTATTTTAATTGGAATTTTATATCACGACCACCATGGAAGCCAGCATCACTTGCCATAGATAGAAAGCAACAAATAAAATAAATACAATGAAACAAGCATCATTACTAGATTCCAGCTAGATACTGTTTCCAGTGGAATGGTCGGAGTCTGTCTCTTGCTTCTCCTGATACAAAAGGGATTATCCAGTGTTCCAGCAACAAGTGGGCTTTCTTTTTCTCCTATAATCAGAAACATTAAAAGAGAATGGAAAAGAGAATACCTTTCCGACTGTGTTATTCCATTGTATTTTATGCTAAAATCACCAAGTAACACACCCACAATCATCCTGTTACGTAACCCAGGGTTACCCATCTGGGATAGGTGCGCTCCTCTGTCCTCCTGAAGCCTGGCCCAAAACAATAACGCCATAAATCATGGTTTGTGGGCCTCCTGCACATTAAAAGAAATAACTATTGCAATTAACCTCTTCCAAGTGCCACCTAAAACCATGTCGTCTACTCCCCAGGGTACAGATGCCATCCTTTGGGAAACACCAAGATACACTGAACTTCAAGTCCTTTGGTTAAGGAGCACATGGAAATCCCAGTGAAAGAGTTCCACACTTTCTGTTGCTAGAAAGGTCTTCATGGCTGGGACAATGTCAGGGAGACATCACGCTCCAAAGATTGTGGAGGGAGGAAGTTGGAAAACAACAGGGCTCTCATCCTGGTGAGGACCCCCCCGCCAGGGCTTGGGGACACAGTGAAAAATGGAAACCACACTCAAAGGGTCCTCGGAGGACCTGCAGCCAACAGGCCAGCACCATCTCTGCCCTGTGCTGGTAAAGCTGAAAAGCTGGGATGTGAACTTAGACGCCAGTTGTTTCCAAAGTCCATGTCCTCCCGCATGACCTGCTGTCTCTCCTGCCTACTAACGGTGACAGAGTTTTAATGTTAACAGAATTTTTTTTACTGTCACACCCACAAAAGTTTTCCATTCCTCCTCCCTCAACTCTCTCAAGCTCCTTGGAGTGTCTCTTTGGCCCTGACTGGCTATATTGGGACTGCTTTTTCCCAAAGCCATAAATGTGCAGGAAATTCAGGGGACAAGGATTAAGGTAAGAAGACTGGGGTCAGGAGGAGGCTGAGAAAAGTGCTGGCCACTCACACATGGTTTGTTTTTTTAATCTGCACGTTTCTCGTCTTCTCCTCACAGCCCATGCCCTCCCTGCAGACCACGTGGAGTCTCTGAAATTAAAGAGTCACTGCCTGTCCAGCAACCAAGCAAGGAAGCGAGGGGCTGACGTGACAGTGAGATGACAAAATGGTCCAGTTGTCCCTCTGGCACCCAAGGTCCATTTCCCTCATCCCAGAATTTGAGAGATTACAGATAGAGGAACCAGACTTTCCGGGTTTTATCGGGGAAAGACACCATCACTCACTGTGTGACTTTGCTTAAGTGGCTTAACCTCTCTGAGCCTCAGTTTCATCTGCCTGAAATAAGAGTATCAGTGACATTAACTTCACAGGTGATGCAAAGTTTGGAAGAAATATATTAAAAGGGATTTACAGCATCTGGCTCAGAAAAGACACTCCAAAAAAAAAAAAAAAGCAGCTGCTTTTACTGATAGGTTCTTTGGTAGGTGATGGCAAGATTCCCATGCCACACTCAGAACGGCAAAGGAAAACCCTAGCTGCTCCCCCAGAGCAGCGGGGAATCCCGACAGCTACACCTCCCCTGCAGTCCGACAGTACAGACAAGGTTGTGATTAACTTTACCAGAGATATTTCTAATTTAAACTGAGTTCTGTTGGACAGCTCATCTTGTCAGAGGAGAGGAACACAACCACCGATGACCTTTTCAAACAAAGCTAATTGCTCGGGTTTTAAGGTTACAGAGCTGAAGTTTTGCTGTATATTGATCCAGGGGTGAAAATTTCCCTCCTAATTTCTAATTTCCTCTGGAGGAGACAGTAGGAATTTGCCTCGATAGCACCCATCTTCTCCGGGAGGAACACAGCTACTCAGAAACTTGTCATTTCCAAATCCACTTGGCCAATGATGCAGTGTCATTTCTCAAGTGAAGGATCTTACTTAACTACTTAGGTTTTCACTTAGTCAATAAACACATGTTACTGTACGGCCTGGTGGGCCAGGCAATGCACTGGGTCCGGCAGACACAACGCTGAACAAGTCTTACAGTCGGAGGGGAGAGACGGCTATGAATCAGATGATTACATAGATCGAGGTAAACTGTGTTGCTACTGGGTAACAACCATGGCGGGCCGAGTGCTCCTTCAGGTGCAGGAAGAAGCGGGGGCTTTGTCTCTGGGGGATTTAAAAGTAACTCGGTCTGGGCTTCCCTGGTGGCGCAGTGGTTGAGAGTCCACCTGCCGATGCAGGGGACACGGGTTCGTGCCCCGGTCCGGGAAGATCCCACATGCTGCGGAGCGGCTGGGCCCGTGAGCCATGGCCGCTGAGCCTGCGCGTCCGGAGCCTGTGCTCCGCAACGGGAGAGGCCACAACAGTGAGAGGCCCGCGTACCGCAAAAAAAAATAATAATAAATAATAACAATAATAAAACAGCAACAACCGCTGCCACCATTTACTGAGCACTTTCTCTGTGCCAGACACGCAACTATGACTTTTTCTATTAACCCACTTAATCCGCACAAGAACTCTGTGATGGGGCTTCTGTTGTCATCCTCTTGTTCACATAAGGAAACGGAGGCTCTGAGAGATTAAGCAATGAGTACACCGCCACATGGCACATCAAGGATTCAGACGCAAGTCTATGCCTAACCATCCAGCCACCAGCCGTAGATGTTTTTAAGGATATACCTGGAAGAATGGGTGCTGATGGACACCATCATCACCACCATCATCATCACTATCATCATACCATCATCATCAACATCATCATGACTATACGAATAAAATGTCAACGGAAACACAAATCATTATGAGGCTCCACAAATACAAAAGCACACTCTACAGTAACATCAGATGTATCAGCTATGTCCCATGTGAAAGCTTGAGCTGTCAGGTAGAGCTCGTAGGAGCTAAACAACCCATTCTTTGCCCATTTTCTCCAATAATCTCAGGAAATCATCATATCTATAAATAAAAAATCTTTTATATTGTAGAGTCATGACATTTTTAAGTGGAAAAACACTTAAAACGGAGGTCATCCAGTCTAACCCAGGCCCAGAAATGTCAATGGCTTTCCCATCATTGAATGGACACCGCAGACCGCAACAGCGGAAACTGGATTCTAAAAAGAATACCCCATAGGGAACTTCCAGGGGAAAAGAGCATCAACCCACACGATCTTCTGGACAGTGTCCTGCTCCAGTTCCAACAAGTCTTCAAACATCCCTCTGTCATTGGGAGCTTGAAATGAGACTTTGTCAGGTTTCTCCCCCTCCCCCTTTATTCAGAAAGTAAGTTCACTGTAGAACAGCAGAGTTCAGACGGGGAATGTGGAAGGTCTGGGTATCACTGGAGGTTACATAATTGATGATCCTATTTTTAAAACTACACATGTAAGAACCCAAGACTTTTAAATATTACACACAGCAGAAACAGAAAACAGCTAAATAAACCAAAAAGATGAATGAATGAATGAATATCTGAACATAACTAGAGGCCCAAGTGGTTCTGTCCGACACGCTGTATCCCTCTTCAAACTAAATAACAGTACAACAAAACATACAGCCAACAGGAATCCAAATCTTTACCCATTCTCATGAATCTTGATAAAAGAGAATACTGTTCATATACATCAAACATCTTCAAAAATACTTTGTACCCAGTTCTGCCACTCACCATCCTCCACATGAAAAATAATTTTTCCCCGAACTCTCACTTCTGAAATCTCGCCTGGAAACCCAGCCTGTATGGTTCTTCTGATGACTCTTCCCCCACTCTCCTCCTTGCCCCATTTTTTTGTTTATTTGTTCGTTTGTCTCATTATGTAGTTTCCTTGGGCCTGACTTCTTTCATTTTTATTCTCTCATCCCATTACTCAGATTCTGCTTCATCAAGGAAAGCTGAGGCCTGGTGCCCCCAGCTGTCACTTTTTTTAGACAGCAGGAAGACAAGGGAAAGACAGAAAAAACTACAAACTAATATTTTTCATCCCATTTATTCACAAATATATTTTCAAGATGTATTTCCGTATGCAGGCTTAAAAAACGTGTTGTCTTTTGATCACAGCCGCCGTGGCAAAGCTGTCTGTTTATACTTAACATAATGTCAAGAGCTGGTGCAGAAGTTCACAGCAGCAGAGAACTCTATCATTTGAAAGTTTTGAGGAGGAAGTTACTGCAATCAAGTGAGAAGCCTCAGATCAGCCTCTTAGAGTCCAGCGGCTAAAAGACAAAAACAAACAAAACATAAAGTGGGCCGCCTAGTTGATCCTCAGAACCCAGCTAAGGGCTAAGGACAGAGCACAGCTGAATCCTTCCAAGTCCCTAAAAAAGTGTTGTTTTTAAAAAAAATGACTGTTGGACCGGTTAATTTAATTATGAGGGGAGAAGGGTTCAATTTCATTTTTAATTATTAAAGCTAATTTTTACTTCCTTTAATTAAACTGTGCATAAAATACCCTTTCCTCTGCCTCTGTTTAAATAAGACTAAGCAGGGCTTCCCTGGTGGCACAGTGGTTAAGAATCTCCTGCCAATGCAGGGGACACGGGTTCAAGCCCTGGTCCAGGAAGATCCCACATGCTGCAGAGCAACTAAGCCCGTGCGCCACTACTACTGAGTCTGCACTCTAGAGCCTGCGAGCCACAACTACTGAAGCCCGTGCACTGCAACTACTGAGCCTAGAGCCTAGAGCCCGTGACCCGCAACAAGAGAAACCACCACAATGAGAAGCCCACGCACCACAGCGAAGAGTAGCCCCCGTTCACCGCCAACTAGAGAAAGCCCGCAAAGACGCAACGCAGCCAAAAATAAAATAAATAAAAATAAATAAATTTATAAAATAAATAAATAAGGCTAAGCAGAGGCATATGCTTCCTCTCGGCACCCCCAACACTCTCTTGCTCTGTGCTACCATCTGCTGATGGAGTTTCATGGATTGGGATGTTTGCCTCACACTGAGGTCCTGAACACACAAGGTGGGAAGGCCTGTTCGGAGGAAGTGAGGATAGAAAAGAAGAATAAATTATTCAGTTTGTCCATCTGATACCCAGATGAGTCAAAAAGGAAAAGAACCGTCACCACAGACTTCTCAAACATACTTTTATTACCCAGGGATGTTTACCTTTATTTCATAATCCTAGTGCCCACAAAACCCAGTATTGCATCATGCCCCATCTCCACTATCACAAGATTTAATTTGGAAAAAAATGCAAACTTCTTTTTGATGATCCCTCTCTCGGTGTTCAGAATGGCTTTACGTTCAGATCGATCCAGAAGAAATCATTTTAGAAGCCTGTCACTGCACATTGCAAATGGCTGCTAGGACACCCTAGTGTATTTCACCATTATTAAAACAGCTACCAAAAATAAATAAAGGAAATAAAACAAAGAGGAAGCCCATGCGGGGCCTGAGTAATGCAATGATTAGGAAATCGTCTCTGCTTTGGTAGATTAGAATCAAGGAATGCAACCATTTTCATCATTGGTATAACTCTTTGTAACTGATTTCAGTGATGGCCCCAAAAGGATGGTGCCTGTTCTTTTGTTACCCACAGTTGATAAATGTGAATCAATTTTTCATTTTGAAGTGTTATTTCCTTTTGCAATTTGCCAAGTGCCTTTTCATGCCCCATTTGAAGACTGTCTCATGAACAAGGCTCCTTCAGGGAAGACAAGTTAATTATCTGACTGCCATTCTGATTGTTGGCTGCTGGAAAGAAAAGTCTTTGCCAGCTCCGATGGTGAGGCTCCAACACTGCCGTTTGACAATGGCGTCAAATTCCTACAGGACCAGTCATGGGCAAGGACGACAGCAGCGATGGTTAAGAACCCAGACTTGGAATCAGGCAGACCTGTACACAAACCCTGCACTTACTTTGCGCAAGTTATTTAGCCTCTATGAGCCTCTGTTTCCCCATCTGTAAAGTGGAGATAACATTAGTTCCTACATTGTAAGATTATTATGAAGATCAGATAGCACAGTATGTACTTAGCTGTTGGCACACAGTAAGCCTTAAACAGCTACTTCTGTTCCGATAAACCATGACAACTGCACGATTCCCTTCCACTCACCAGATGATAGCGTGGAAGGTTATTTCAGGTTTCCCTAAATATTATTGCAGAAATGTTTCCATACCAGGCATATTTCTTCACTTAGCATATGTTTAAGGATGCATATGAGTAAACTCCATGAAGGATGTTGAAAAGTGTTTTCTCTGGATGTGGCTCTTCAAGGTTCCTGGAGTGGATCTATAAAACATCACTGCTTGCTTGGGATACTTTTCTAAATGCAAATTAGTATTCGTAGGCTCTTCCTCTTTCTTCCTTAAGCATATAATTGTGGTTTGTTTACTAACCACTCACTTCTACAAATACATTCTTTTTAGTCATCTAATTATTAAGGATCTAAATGGAAGGGATCTGGGACAGTGGCATTCCCCTAGTTAAAACCATTAGTTTAATATAAGACAAGAGAAGGAAGGGGTAGAAGAGTCCCTTTGGTTTAGCATTTAAACATTCAAGCTGTGGGATGCATATTCTCATCTGAGTTTCAGAAGAAGAAAACGAACAGTACAAGAGCCAAATATGTATTAATTATGGCTTATTTATTTAGTGCCACTGATGTGTGTCAAACTATGCAAAAGGTAAATTGAAGGGGGAAAATAAGGTCCCAGCTCAAGAGAAAAAACCATCTCAGAATTCGTTACCTATGCATCCAGACATTCTATGTAGGGGCTGGTGACTGATGATGACAGGAAAGTGGAATTAAATCCATGGTGAGGGGTAGGGTGGGGATAAGGTGGGAGGATAAAAGAAGGGGGTTAAAAGACAGAACAAGGCCAACACTGCTTAAGGTATTGGCCAGGCTGGGTCATGTCAAGGGAAAATTCCCCCTGCCCACTCTCAGCTCTTCAGAATCCTTCATGAACCAGGAAAGACAAGATTCCAAATCAGAGGCAGTGGTTTAGACCTCCCGACTGTAGAGCTCACCACTAATTCTAATCATGCAGACAGAAGGCCCAGGACGCCCCTGGCAAGACATTTCCCCCTGATGAGTTAACAGAAAGAGAATCACCAGCCCTGACAGCAATATGTAACTCTGGACTTTTATGGATGCCATTACTAAAGTGTTGCGGCTTAAAAGAAATGCCTGCTGGATGATTCTAGAATCCTGAACCTGCAGGCTGGTGCAAATCATTTTACCAGAGCAGGAACCATGGCACACTCCTCTATCTGATTTCCCAAAATGATCTTTTTTTTTTAATCTCCCCTTCTGAGGTATAATTTATATACAATTTACTCATCTTAAATATGCAATCTGATGAATTCTGACAAATGTGTACAGTCATAAAAGCACTACCAGAATAATGATATAGAAAATTTTCATCACCCAAAACGATCCCTCACGGCCCTTTGCAGTCAATACCCACACCCACCCCAGACCCTCGCAACCACCAAGCTACTTTCTGTTAATATATCCTTGCCTCTTCTAGAATTTCATATGAGGTCTCTTGTCTCAAGTGTGTATTTGTTATTCAGCACTTTTTATTGCTGAATAGTATTCCATTCTGTGAGTATACCACAATTTGTTTATCCATGGACATCTGGCTTCTTTCCAACTTTCTGCTAGTATGAATAAAGCTGCTATGAATATTCAAGTACAAGTCTTTGGGTGAACATATATTTGTACTTCTTTGGGAAAAATACCTAGGAGATTGCTTGGCTATACAATGAGTGTTGTTCAAATTTATAAGAACTTCCCACATGTTTTCTAAAGAGGCTGTATCATTTTGCATTCCCATCCTTGCCAACACTTACTACTGTCAGTCTTTCATTTTAGCTATTCTAGAAGATGTAAAATGGTATCCAGTGTGATTTTAATTTGTACTTCCCTATGGACCAATAATTAAGCAACTGTTAATGTGCTTATTGGTCATTCATATATATTCTTTGGTGAAATATCTATTCAAATCTTTTGCCAATATTTTTAGTAGGTTGACTTATTGAGTTCTGCATATACTTGGGATACAAGTTCAAATAAATTCGGTATTTTTTTTAAACATTTTTCTCTGTGGCTAAACTTTCCATCTTCTAATGGTATCTTTTGAGGAGGAAAAGTTTTTCATTTTGACAAAGTCGAATTTAATAATTGTTTCTATTATGGTTATCATTTTTGTAACCTAACAACTTCTTGCCTAACCCAAGACCAAAAAGATTTTCTCCTGTTTTTCTACAAATTTTATATTGTCAGATCTTACGTTTAGGTCTATGATCTATTTCAGTTTAATTTTTGTGTATGAAATGAGTTGAGGGTTGAAGTTCATTTTTTGCATATAAATACCCAGTTGTTCCAGCAGCATTTATTGAAAGACAATCTAGTTCTTTTCTTTGAGTCAGTTTTAAACTGTATTCTTGGTAGGTGTTGGGCTATTGAATCACCACTGCAGAAAGCTGGTCAAAGCTTCTGGGTAAATGGTCTCCACAGAAGTCACTGTAGTGAGAGGCAGTGAGAGATGATTTTGAAATAATGATCAACAGAAGTGTTTCATAGATATGGAATCTAAAAAATAAAAAAAATTAAAAAGAAATTAAAAAGAAATAAAGGTTCTCAAGAGCCTAGGGGTAGGACAGTAATAAAGACGCAGATGTAGAGAATGGACTTGAGGACACGGGGAGGGGGAAGAGGAAGCTGGGACGAAGTGAGAGACTGGCATGGACATATGTACACTACCAAATGTAAAATAGATAGCTAGTGGGAAGCAGCCGCATAGCACAGGGAGATCAGCTTGGTGCTTTGTGACCACCTAGAGGGGTGGGATAGGGAGGGTGGGAGGGAGACGCAAGAGGGAGGAGATATGGGGATATATGTATGCATACAGCTGATTCACTTTGTTATAAAGCAGAAACTAACACAGCATTGTAAAGCAATTATACTCCAATAAAGATGTAAAAAATAAAAAAAATTAAAATATTTTTTAAAAATAGAAGTATTTAATACACATATTACAGAATCCTACTCCACAGTCATTTAAAATGATGATAAAGATCGATATTTATTGATGATGGAAAGACAGTTAATAAAGTACCATTTAACAAAGTGATAAAAAATTTATCACTTAATGAAGTAATAGAAAACATATTACAGAACGGAAGAGACATGATGGTTTCATGTTTCTAAATAGAGTTGGAAACAACAAGATACACAAAGACAGACAAATTGACAAAACACTTATTCCAAAAAGTTCATCGTGATCATCTTTAGGTGGTAAATTAAAGGTGATTTATATTGTTTGCAATTTTCTGAAGTTTTGCAATGTGTGTGAGAGAGATTTTCACAATTAAAAAAAAAAAGCTATTTCTGTTTTGAAATAGTGAGTGGGTAGAAAGAGACAGAAATGAGGATAAGCATTAAGTTACTACTCCAGATTTGAAGGGTTAATTCATCCCATTTAGTACTAGAAAGCCTTAATGAGTCTCAACATCATGTGAATGGCATGCAAAGAAGCTCAATACACTTCCAGACAAGGCACCTATTACCTGTAAAAAACATCTGACATCTGTAACTCCTATATTTGAGGATGCTAAAGTTGAATGCATGGCAATAAGAAATACCCAGGAAGTGTATAAATAACGGTAGAAATTAGTAGTCAAGCTTTTTCAAATTAATTTTTATTCAGATTCAGTTGTTTATGGCCATAAGGCAATAAATACCAAGCTACTTTCTAAAGAATCTTGGGGTGACTTCTAATTACCTATAATTGGATCTTCTGCCTTGCAGATTATCTTCAGTGGCTCCGGAACTATTACCCCATTCATCCCAGCAGCTCTCCAGCTGAGTGGGGTCACATAGCCCAACACCTATCAAGAATACAGTTTAAAACTGATTCAAAGAAAATAACAAGATACAGGAATCGGGGATGGACTAGCATAGAGAAGAGATGCCTAAGGGATTTCTAAATTACTGCCTTCGGATTTTTTGATAATAAAGTTATTAACCATCTAGGCAAGAAATAAAAGGGAATAAATAAACTTAAGTTAAAATTAGAAAGACTTCACTCTGACCAAAGGATGTCTTTTCTTTTCTTTTCTTAATTTTTTTCTTTCTTTTTGGCTGTGTTGGGTCTTTGTTGCTGCATGCAGGCTCTCTCCAGTTGCGACGAGCAGGGGCCACTCCTTGTTGCGGTGCACGGGCCTCTCATTGCGGTGGCTTCTCTTCTTGCGGAGCACAGGCTCTAGGCACGCGGGCTTCAGTAGTTGTGGCACGTGGGTTCAGTAGCTGTGGCTCGCGGGCTCCAGAACACAGGCTCAGCAGTTGTGGCGCACGGGCTTCGTTGCTCCGTGGCATGTGGGATCTTCCCGGACCAGGGCTCGAACCCGTGTCCCCTGCAGAGGCAGGCGGACTCCTAACCACTGCACCACCAGGAAAGCCAAGGATGTGTTTTCTTAATAACATTCTTCCATTTATTCACTGTGGCTCAGGCCATGGCCAAGGTGCTGAAGTTTTCCAGTGATGACCACTGAGGGCCTCAGATTTTAAGGGGGCCACGTGAGGACAGTTACTTGGATTACTAAAAAATAATTGAGCTTTAGGAACCTGGCTCCAAAATTTTGACCAAATATCAGTGATCAAAATCGTCATTGACTCCATCGATTAATACTTCCTGAAAATCAAATACAAGCTGGCCATTGCCCATTCTCCCCGATCTCTTATTTATTTCCTAAGCACTGTGTAGAATATGTCAGAATACACAGCTCTCACAACAAGTGGGACATTCCCTTTAGACTGATTTCAGCGTGAGCAATAGAAGCTCCGCCTCCATAGCTCTGACAGTCACAGAAACCCCGACGCCCTGGTCAGCACTGTCTTTTCCTCCAGGTGCTGGGGTGGCTAAGCGCCAGGGGTGCTAGGAAGAGAAGGAAGGAGAAGACACGGTGGCTTTGGTAACTGGGAGGAGAGGAGAGCAAGTCCTGCAGGCTTGGCTCTGCAGGAGGAATGATTTTTAAAAACCATTTGCAAATGTGACTTAAGAAAATAATTTCACAATAATTTCACACCAAGTCAGGGTTCTCAAGAGGAAAACTTCCTCTTCTCCCACTCTCAGATCTTGCCTGCCTTGAGGCTTCATAAATGAGGGCTTTTGGGTCACACACCTCTGCCTTCAGAAATTGTCAAGGAATAAAAACTGAGTGATCATAATCATTAGAGAAATGCAAATCAAAACTACAATGAGGGCTTCCCTGGTGGCGCAGTGGTTGAGAGTCCGCCTGCCAATACAGGGGACACGGGTTTGTGTCCCGGTCCGGGAAGATCCCACATGCCGCGGAGCGGCTGGGCCCGTGAGCCATGGCCGCTGAGCCTGCGCATCTGGAGCCTGTGCTCCGCGACGGGAGAGGCCACAACAGTGAGAGGCCTGCGTACTGCAAAAAAAAAAAAAAAAAAAAAAAAACCTACAATGAGGTATCACCTCACACCGGTCAGAATGGTCATCATCAAAAAGTCTACAAACAATCAGTGCTGGAGAGGGTGGGGAGAAAAGGGAACCCTCTTGCACTGTTGGTGGGAATGTAAATTGATACAGCCACTATGGAGAACAGTATGGAGGTTCCTTAAAAAACTAAAAATAGAACTACCATATGACCCAGCAATCCCACTACTGAGCATATACCCTGAGAAAACCATAATTCAAAGAGTCATGTACTAAAATGTTCATTGCAGCTCTATTTACAATAGCCAGGACATAGAAGCAAACTAAGTGTCTGTCGACAGATGAATGGATAAAGAAGATGTGGCACATATATACAATGGAATATTACTCAGCCATAAAAAGAAACGAAATTGAGTTATTTGTAGTGAGGTGGATGGACCTAGAGTCTGTCATACAGAGTGAAGTAAGTCAGAAAGAGAAAAATAAATACTGTACGCTAACACATATATATGGAATCTAAAAAAAAAAAAATGGTTCTGAAGAACCTAGGGGCAGGACAGGAATAAAGATAATAAAGATGCAGACGTAGAGAATGGACTTGAGGACACGGGGAGGGGGAAGGGGAAGCTGGGACAAAGTGAGAGAGTGGCATGGACTTACATATACTACCAAATATAAAATAGATAGCTAGTGGGAAGCAGCCACATAGCACAAGGAGATCAGCTCGGTGCTTTGTGACCACCTAGAGGGGTGGGATAGGGAGGGTGGGAGGGAGACGCAAGAGGGAGGGGATATGGGGATATATGTATGCATACAGCTGATTCACTTTGTTATACAGCAGCAACTAACACACCACTGTAAAGCAATTATACTCCAATAAAGATGTTAAAAAAAAAAAACTGAGTGATTCATTAAACTGCTTTACTCCACTTATCTAGTTAACACTGCAAACAAGTTCACCTGTATAAATGTCTTGAGTTGGTATGCAAAGAGGAAAAAATAATGTTGTCAACCCATCACAATAATTACAGCTAATAATTACTGAACATTCCCTATGGACTGATACTAAGCCAAATACTTTACATAGATCATCTCATTTTATCCTCACCCTAACCTATGAAGTAGCTGTTATTATCACCTCTCTTTTATGGTTAGGGAACTGGAACTCAGAGAGGTTAAGTAAACTGTTCAAGGTAACACAGCAGTGGAGTCAGGATCTGAACTCTCACCAGACTACCCCTAGTCTGGGCTTTAAGTCACCCACTGTCTGTGGGCTTTACATTGGAGAGAAGCAGATTGAACTCTCAGAGCACGTACTGGCCTAATCTCAATATGCTATTTAAGGTTTTATGTTTTCTTTTTGCTTCTAAGTCAGAGCTTTGCCAAAACAGAGCTCTTCATAAGACCATGTTTGATCAGGATCGAGAAGCACACAGTGAAGCCATTCAGACAAAGCCTGGTGCAGCCTCGTAGCAGCACAATTACCTCCCTCTCCCTCTCCTTAGCTGCTTCCCCCTTCCCAACCAACTCCTTCCTTTATTTGGAAGGTTTTCAGATTTTTCTGCTAACACACTGTGGGAGTTTGACATGGCCACTCTGAGAGCTGAGAGGAGACTTTTTCAGTCTTGTGTTTCAATAAAAGAGGAAAAGGAAGAGAGAAGGAAAAAAGCGAGCAAAACAAGGGAGGAGGCTGGTGATCTTTTTAGCGCTCGTTCAAACAAGCAACTGAGAGTTGCAGTTGACATAGTTTCCTAAATCGTGAAGCAATTATTTTCTAAATCAAGAAAAAACTGCCAGTCAGACAAGAAACCAATTAAATAACGCCTCCAGAATCTGGGGGTTCAGCACTGTCACCTCCGCTGACAAATGGGTGTATTAATAATTAGCATAATAACTAAAAGTTTTTTGCTGTTGTGCCAAGCCTTGTGCAAAATCATTTATATGCACATCATATTTTTTAATTTTTATTTAATTAATTTATTTTACTTATTCTTTTTTTTTTGGCTGCATTGGGTCTTCGCTGCTGCATGCGGGCTTTCTCTAGTTGCAGCAAGCGGGGGCTGCTCTTCATTGCGTGGCCTTCTCAGAGCGGTGGCTTCTCCTCTTGTGGAGCACAGGCTCTAGGTGCACAGGCTCAGTAGTTGTGGCGTGCGGGCTCAGTAGTTGTGGTGTGCGGGCTCAGTAGTTGTGGCTCACGGCCTCAGTAGTTGTGGCACGTGGGCTGAGTAGTTGTGGCTCGTGGCCTCAGTAGTTGTGGCACGTGGCCACAGTAGTTGTGGTACATGGGCTCAGTAGTTGTGGCTTATGGCCTCAGTAGTTGTGGCACTTGGGCTCAGTAGTTGTGGCTCGCAGGCTCTAGAGCACAGGCTCAGTAGTTGTGGTGCATGGGCTTAGCTGCTCCGCAGCATGTGGGATCTTCCCAGACCAGGGCTCGAACCTGTGTCCCCTGCCTTGGCAGGCGGATTCTTTTTTTTTTTAACATCTTTATTGGAGTATAATTGCTTTACAATGGTGTGTTAGTTGCTGCTGTATAACAAAGTGAATCAGCTATACATATACATATATCCTCATATCCCCTCCCTCTTGCATCTCCCTCCCACCCTCCCTATCCCACCCTTCTAGGTGGTCACAAAGCACCGAGCTGATCTCCCTGTGCTATGTGGCTGCTCCCCACTAGCTCTCTATTTTACATTCGGTAGTGTATATATGTCCATGCCAGTCTCTCACTTCGTCCCAGCTTCCCCTTACCCCTCCCCGTGTCCTCAAGTCCATTCTCTACGTCTGTGTCTTTATTCCTGGCAGGCAGATTCTTAATCACTGAATCCCCAGGGAAGCCCTGCACATAATATTTGATTCTCATAATCCCTTGAAATAGGAACTTTTATTATCCCCAGTTTACAGATGAGGAACATGAGGTTCAGAGGGATTCAGTGATTTACCCAGATTGTTAGTCACATAATAGAGACTTGAATCCAAGCCTGTTTGAATCCACCGCCCAGGCTGCCAACCACTCTTCTGAACCAAAGGCCAGCACATATTTGCTTTAAAATGTTAGACAGTTCAGCTTTGTGGGCCATATGCTCTCTGCTGGAACTACCCAACTCTGCTTTTATAGCCCAAAACCTGCCAAATAAGTGAACAGACAGGCAAGGCTGTGCGCCAATAAAACCTTATTACAAAAGCAGGTCACCAGGACTTCCCTGGTGGCGCAGTGGTTAAGAATCCGCCTGTCAATGCAGGGGACACGGGTTCGAGCCCTGGTCCGGGAAGATCCCACAATGACGCGGAGCAACTAAGCCCGTGCACCACAACTACTGAGCCCGTTCACAGCAACAAAGAGTAGCCCCTGCTCACGGCAACTAGAGAAGGTCCTCGCACAGCAACGAAGACCCAACGCAGACAAAAAAAATAAATAACAATAATGATAATAATAAACAAAGATAAGCTGTAGCTTCTAGCATTTGCAAAAGCTGTTTAAAAAAAAAAACAAAAAAACAGGTCACCAGCCAGATCTGGCCCCAACTGTTTGACAAGCCTGTTCTATTCCTTCATAGAGGAGAAAAGATTTGAACCGAATCTTTGAAGGACTGGATATTAGTCAGCTAGGGCTACCATAACAAAGTACCACAGACTCGGTGGCTTAAATAACAGAAATTTATTTTCTCACAGTTTTGGGGGCCAAAAGTCTGAGGTCAAGGTGTCAGCAGGGTTGGTTCTTTCCAAGGCCTCTCTCCTTGGCTGCCTGTAGATGGCCATCTTTTCCCTGTGTCTTCACCTTGTCTTCTCTGTCTGTGTGTGTGTGTCCTAATCCCCTTTTTTAGATGAGGACATCAGTCATTTTGGATTAGAGTCCACTCTAATGACCTCATTTTAACTTGATTACCTCTTTAAAGACCCTGTCTCCAAATAGTCACACTCTAAGATACTGAAGTTAGAACTTCAATATATGAATCTGGGGGTACACAATTCAGCCCCTAACAAATAGAGTAGATGTCAACAGGTGAAGAGAGGAAGGAAAGAAAAGTAAGGGAAGTACAGGGGGTTCTGAGTGGCCAGACTTTATCCTGGATGGTTAGGAACGCTTCTCTGAAGAAGTGATATTTCCATTGAAGTTGCTTAAGAAAACCATCAAACCATCAAGCAATCAAACAAACAAAACAAAGAGTATTTATTGGCTCACGGAACTGAGAAGTCCAGGCGTAGGTCTAGCTTCAGGTGTGGCTTGATTAGGGGCTCAACCAATGTCATCCACAGAAGGTGATGTGAGTAGAAAAGTGCCTTCATGTGTTCAACAAACATGTATCCAATTTTCTTTTCACACCGGCCTTCTCTTAGCACTAAGGGTTCTCCAATGAATAAGGTTCTGTTCTTGCCCTCAAGAAGGTGCCAATTAAGTGGATGCCACCATAGGGGAGAGCCTGCCTGAGAGTGACACCCACACAGAAGAAAACAGTGCTGAGAAATGGAGAAGAGAGAGCCGACGACATTGATGAAGCACCTGGATCAAGCCACACCTGAAGCTGCTGAATCCTGAATTTTCCAAATCCATGAGCCAATAATTTCTTCTGATTTTGTTTGCTTGCTTCTTTCTGGTTTACTGAAACAACTTCAACTCAAATATCCCATCTTCAGAGAAACTGATGTTGACCATCCACAAGGCTAGATCTTCCTCATTATACCCACTCATCATCCCCAATGCTTTTCCTTCACTTTAATTACAACTGCAATTAAATTATGCAATTAATTTTTCTAACAGCTGCCTCCCCTGGGAACTCTACATTGGCGCATAGTGGGTGCTCAATAAATTTTTTAATATACTTTGTCAGAGCAGTTTTAGGTTCACAGCAAAATTGAGTGGAAAGTGCAGAGAGTTCTCATGTACCCCCTTCCCCACACAAGCACAGCCTCCCTCGCTATGAATATCCCCCACCAGATGGTGCATTTGGTGCACCATCTCCACTGACTCATCATCATCACCCAGAGTCCACAGTTTACATTACGGTTCACTCTTGGTGTTGTACATCCCATGGGTTCAGGCAAATGTACAGCGACACGTACCCCCCACTGCAGTATCGTACAGAATAGTTTCACTGCCCTAAACGTCCTCTGTGCTCCACCTAGTCAACCTTCCCCCTCTTCCCAAACCCTGGTAAATTTACTTTTTAAATAAACTACAAAACTGTATTTTTTATGCCTCCACTCCTTTGAGACTCTGGTTTCTATTCCGGCCTTTTCTTCAAGCCTCCAGGATAGATCCAACCAAGTGATCAGTCCATGCTTAGGTTAGGATCGCCCCCCAGCTCAGCAGGCAGGAGCACAGGATGCTCAACAGGGGTCCCAGGAAGGTGGCCTCAAAGTTTCCAGGCTTATGCTGTCTACAGCCTTAATTCTATTTTTTAAACCAGCGCCCATCTGCTTTTTGTCCCGAGTGCCAAAATGCATCTGGAATGAGGCATAATCCTCCCACTTCCAACAGATTCACTTAGTGTAATGTCACAGGTAAATGTATCAAAACCCAGGAGACGTTCTATTTATGGTAATTGCTCTGAAATGTTACCCACGCCTCTCAAAATATAGGTGTTGTCTTGGAGCATGTGATGAGAGGGTGAGGCATGCCTCTTTTCCCTCTCTTCACCTTGGGCCCCCTCAAGAAACAAAAGGCTCCCAACAGATAACAACTCCCTGTTTTCTCGGTTTATTTCAAGCCAAAGGTACTCAGAGCCTCACAGGTTCAGGTCTGATCTCACTAATGCAACTTATGTAATACTTAGCATTGTCAATGTTAAAGAAAGCAGTACCGGCTGCCCCCTCCCTGACCCAGCCTCTGAAAAACACTCGCTCTTTCATATTCTCATCTGTCTGCTAGGCTTTCTGACAAAGACAGATTGGGAGAGTGGGTGGTGATACACTGCAGAGTATGCTTCCTGTCTGAAGGTGATGAGTATATTTCAACACCAACTGATTCAGGAATCAGAGATTGCAGTGCTGATTTTCCAACATCTACCTCCTGGAAAAGTCATGAAGCCCCATCCACGGCTTTGCCCGGCTTTCCCCTCATGCCTGGTCCTTGCCTTATCTTCTGCCTCAAGCCACCCCCCTCTCTGTCCCATGATGCAAAGGCACCAGCCACAGGAGGACAGAATGCTAGAGGGGGGCTGCTACCTTGAGCTCTGCAGCCTTACACAACAGGTCCTCCAAGGATCAAGGAGAGAGAACTGACAGGATGTGGGACTCCCCTGATAGGATCTATTGTTCACTCCACAGATATTTATTGTGTGTGTTCTGTCTGCTTGACAGAGTGCTGGGAAGAAAAGGGTGTAATGGAAAAAGAAAAAGATGACAGTTTATGCCCTCGTGGAGCTAAAAATCTATTCAAGAGACAAATGTTGATCACAAAATGCAAAAATATGTGTAGAATGTCCAACTATGATTAATAATACAAAGAAATACGGCCCTGCATGTGGGTGACAACAGGCATGGACCCAATCAAAGGCGGCTTCCCTCGGGACTTACAGATCCCAGCTCATTCATCTTACTTGACTGTCATCTCCTCCGAAAACTTGTCCTTGACCCCAAAAGTATCCCCCCCAACCCACCTCTTCTGCTCCCTGCCCCTCACTCTGCCTCAGTTTCCTCACCTCAGTTTCCTTACCACCACTTGGAATTACACGACGTTCTCATCTGCCTCCCTTTGCTAAGAAAACACAAGCTCCATGAAGGAAGGGATTTTGTCTTCTTTTTGTCCTACTATCAGCACCTAGAACAGTGCCCAGCATGTAGTTGGTACTCAGTAGATATTTGTTGAATGAATGGACCAACTGGGCTGATTTCTGAAGAACCATTAGGTGGTACCCAGGAAAAATGAAGAGAAAGTGAGATCCGAGGCAGTGCAACCAGTGGCACAACCGCTAGGTGGCAGGCGGGACCACAGGAGGGAGGAAAGAAATGGCGCACTAAGAGTGAGAAGCATGAGGGGGGAGGACAGCCTGGAGGAGGAGGTGGGATGATGTCTAGGATTGCTCCAGATAAAACTGTGACCATTAAGAGCGTTGATCCTTACCTTAGAAGTACCAGGGAGCTAATGAAATAGTCGAAGCTGGGAGGAAGGAAGGTGGTGGTGAACATATGATCAGATTGGCCTTGTGAAGAGACCAGTCTGGCTGCAAGTCAGAGTGGACCAGAGTGGGCACAGGAGTCCAGTAGGGAGGCTACTACGGAGTGGACAGGAGAGGAAGCAGCTTGGTCTGAAGTCGCAGTGATGGACAGACGTCAAGAGGGTCAAGGTATTTTTAAGAGGTGAAATCCACAGGCAAGGAGAAGGATTGTTTACAAAAATGAAGTGGAGGGGAAGGTTGGGAGTGTTTCCCACGTGACACTCAATGAACCACCAGACCCAGTGTCAAGGCCAAGTTCCTCAACTCCCAACAGCAAAGGGGAGGCTGAGGCTTCCTGGAAGGCCCAGCTTACACTAATCCCAAATGCACAGCCTTATGAAGAGGTGTTTCCATTCCATCCCATGCAACTCTCTGCATCGTTCTTTTTCCACCAAATCTAAGGTCTCTTGGATGCTCAGATTTTTATTTTTAGCATATTCACAATTCTCCTGCTTTTCCTCTAGCTGATCTGAAACAGCCAGAAAAAACATGAGGAAGGGCCCATTCCTCCACCTGCCCAGGGAAAGGAAGGCTGCCTACAATAGTTACATCTTCAAGACTCATCACAAAATTACAATCTCATTCATACTTTACGTTCTACCGACAACCCAGCTGGTGAATTTAATCCACCTTTGAAACCCACCAAGAACCTTCACTATATCAAATACAGAGGGCTTTTGAACAATTTCAAAATACAAGGTGCCTCTGGTTAGAAGTAAAATTGCCAGGAGAAAATCTTTGTTCGTGTGTGTGTGTGTGTGTGTGTGTGTGTGTGTGTGTGTGTGTGTGTGTGTGTGTGTGTGTGTGTGTGTGTGTGTGTGTGTGTGTGTGTGTGTGTGTGTGTGTGTGTGTGTGTGTGTGTCACAATGGGAGAAGACAGAAAATACCGATCAAGTGGGGAAGGCACTCTCTCTCTAACACACACACACACACACACACACACACACACACACACACACACTCCTGAATGTGAAACAGAGCAGCTTGATCCCGTGGTGGGTTGCCATCATCACTTGTCAACGTGTACTAATGACAGCACACAGCATCACACTTCTCTCTGATACACATAAACAAAGCCCAGAGCTGTTAATAGGTTTGCAACGACATTATGGACTGCTCAAAACACAACCGTGACTGCTTCAGAGACAGAATGCAAGCAGAAGGAAACACAGAGTAGGTAGGCCCACCCAGACACTCTCTGACATGCAACTATTACAGCAGTCACAAATTTTTATTCCAGACCAAGGCCAAGGGACACTGATAGGAAATCTGCTCAGTTTAAAGAGGTTGCTGTCCCACCACTGCAGCTCGAAACCAGATGCCATGGTACCCTTCTTGCTCAGAAGTTGCTGGAGTCAACGCCTGAGAAGGAAATTCCAGATCCACTTCTGGCCGCCAATCTAAAGCATCCTGTCAGTGCCACTCTGCAGATAGGAAGCCTCATTTCCAACAACTGCAGGGAGGTGGCCACTTCCTGATCTGGAGACAGGCCCATCGAGAACTGTTTCAGCTCCCCCAGCATCAACCAGATGTTCAGTAATGTTACTGCATCTCTGATTTCAGATTGGGTTCTATTTTCAGCTCTGCCAGTTACTGTGTGATATCAGGCAAGTTACCTACCCTCTCTGAGCCTTGATGTTTTCCTCTGCAAAACGGGACTAAAATATCATTACCTCCCACTCTGATTCTAGAATCATCTGTATGGATTAAATGTGATAATACATGTGAAGGGATGGGCCGAGTAAGAGGCTCACATTTTGTTTCTTTACCACGTATTTAGTGTATCTTACGTTAGATGTTTTTCTAAGCTGTTGACAAACATGAACACATTTAATCTTGCAAACAACCCTATGAGGTTGATACTTCTGTTGTCTCTGTTTTACAGATAAGGCAACTGAGGCTTAGAGACAACAAGGGATGTACCCACAATCGCAGCTAGTCTGAGCAGGACTCAGACCCACACCTGGCTCCGGAATCCACTTACCCACTGGACCCACTGCACTTAGCAATCAAGAAATGTTCCCTCTTCTCATTTCTTTAATCCCCTATTCCAAGCAATCTCCAAATCCAGCTGGTTCTTCCTTCCTTTGATGCGTTTCACTCAACTCTACCTTTCCAAGCAACTGTCATCACCTTAGAAACTTCTGGCCTCCCGCTGCTCTAATCCACCCTGTACATCACCAGAAAGTCAACTCTCCTAAAATGTTACTTTCGGCCTAACCAAGCTGCTCAGACCCCTTCAATAGCTCCCTTTCACTTGCAGGGTGAACCCCAAACTCCTGTGGCCCCACTGTCACCTGGACCACTCCAAGCTACCTCCGCGTGAACCCACGCCTCCGCCACCCTGGTCCCACCCGGACCACCACAGGGGCCGTCTTCACTCTTCCCTTCTCACGTGTGCTCACACTGGCACATCCCGAGAAATGCTTTCCCTGCTCCTTTCAAGCCTCTGCACAGCCTTTATCCATCTTTTAATACTTTTATCCATCCTTTAATGCCCACTGCTCACATCTATGGGTGAATCTTCAACTGAGAGGCCAGTGACAGTGAGCTAGAGCAAAGAATGCAGTGGAAGAGAGATCCTCAGAAAGAGAAATCTGGAAGCAAAATCTGGGATCAAATTTCTGAATAGACTAAGACAGAGAGAGAGAGAGAGAGACAGGAGGCAGGGCGGGAGAGAGAATAGGGAAGCCAGTGAGCCCAACGCTGAAGTTATGTAACAACATGTCTTTCTTTGCTTTAAAGAGAAAAACCAGAAGTCTCAGCTGGTGTTCAACAAATCAAATATAATCCACAGATATGTTTTCTTTGCTTTAGCCACCCTGTTCTCACATCTCCCCCCGGCAACATTTGCCTGATCTGAACAGCAGCTGTTCCCCTTAACCAGGGCATCTCCTCCCCAGTCTGCCACAGTCCCTGCTGCACCTTATTACTCAACACTGAAGTCAAGTTGCCATTTGTCCTTATACAGGCATTCCTTCTTTTCTTGGAGTAGAAAGCTACTTCTTGTAACTGAGCATCTGTCAAAAGAAGAAAACTCAAACAGACCAAAAGAGACACAAATTTCAAGGCAAAAGAAGGAAAATACTTTGTGTGCAAATGAAGACTATCTTACATCTTGAATATGCAAACGCCTGCCTGATTCACTCTCTGTACCTGCCTGGCGCTGTGGGCATTTGAGACCGTGACCCCAGCTTTACAGCGTTCCTGGGACTCGGATCCTCTTGCCCAGCCTTCCTCTGATGGACCTGCTCCTTGCCAATCACGAACTAGGTCTGCCCCCAAAGGCTGGGTCCCATGCCCTGAAGCTTTTCCTAACTTGCTTCTGCTTCCAAAATTTATCCTCTCGTTTGGATGGCAGATTGCTCACTAGGCAGGTAATCACACAGATTCATTCTACATAAGGCATGATGCCTGATGCCATCATCTCTCACATACTCTACCTCTCGGGGTACAATTTAACAGGTGTCTACGGTGCTTTCAGCTAATGGTTATAAGTGGGTTCCTGAAGTTCAAAGTTCCTAATAAGTTCCTCTCAGGTGCTGGTGTGGGAAATCAGCAATGGGGAATGAAGTGGAGGGAAGACCAGGTAACTCACCGGACCAGCTCCAATTCCCCTGCATTATGAAATGGAGTTCTGTGTAAGACGCTACTTGGCAGGTTGCCGGGAGTGGTGGGGTGTAGAACTTTTAAGAAAAAAATGTCTATGTTTTAAAAGCAATTATGTAGCAGTTATGGTTTTTCTTGCAAACAAAGGAAACCAACTCCTACGGACTGAGTTTACAAAAAGCATCAGGGCAGAAGGAAAGAGGCACTTAACGGAATCTTCGGGAGCCCAGACGGGCCAGGCTTAAGCGAACCTTCTCAGGACCTGCGAAGCTGGAAGCAAAGCAACCACCTCTAGCCACGCAGCTTGGGTGCTACCCTATAGCCACTGCTGTTGCCACGGCTAGAATGAACGGCTTCCCATGGTGGCCCTCTTCTTACTTGACTTAAGAGTTCTAAGTCCCAGGAAAACATGTCCAGTCAAGGACTTCTAGATTGCAACACTGCTGACACTTGGGGCTGGGTAGCTCTCTGTTGTGATGGGCTGTCCTGCACGTGGTAGGAGGTTTAGCAGCATCCCTGGCTTCTACCCACTAGATGACGACCAAAACTGTCTCTAGACATTTTTGTCCCCGGGAGCAAAACTGCCCCCAGTTGAGAACCACTGAGTTAACCCAACTTCAGACATACCCTAGCCATCTCAGGGTGGGTGGGGGCAGGGTTGGGCCCTCAGCGTCCACAGCAGAAGGCAGGTGCCTACAACTGCCCTTGACACTCAATACCATAATTCCCTCCAAATGAAATCAAGGGCCACTGGGGTAATAAACAACAGAAAGCTAAAATTCCACATATGACTAGCTCCATCACCTTAAGCTTCAAGCAGCCAAGGTTCTCAGCCATCGTGAACCAGCCAGTGGAAGTAACAGCAACGTTCTAGGAGCCCTCCTGTCAGCTATCACCTACCTCCGCAACCCACTCATCTGAAGATACCCATCAACTAAGCTCTCCAGATTCAGTGCAGAGAGAAACGGCGGGTCCGGGGAGGGACTTTCCAGGCTGCATCGCCACCCCGCCTCCCCGGACTGCTCTAGGTTGCCGGACAGCGTTTAGGAAATCCCTTTCATCAGTGTGGAGTGGGACCACATGTTAGTTCTTTATCGACCACCACAGCAGATTTGTTCTCCTGGCTGCATACTCTGGACACGCTAAATCTGTACCGTGTGGCTGTCACGGGTTCAGGATTCCATGAATTTACGGCAGCAGATCCATCTCTGCCACCAGGTGCTTGGAATTTTTCTTTCCCACCTGGACACAGAAGCTTAACCACAAGCCTCAAATTCTGGAAGCTCTTCAAAACTTTCAAACCTGGTCCCACCCAAACAAATGGGTTTAAGATCATCAAACAACAAGGAAAGAAGAGGGAAAAGCAAATATAAATACAAAATAAAATAAATCGCTAAAGAGCTTAAATGGCCTCTACATGTTATGTCTGATTTTAAAGTTTGTTCTGTAATTGTGATTCTTTTTTTTTTGGCTGTGTTGGGTCTCCGTTGCTGCACGCAGGCTTTCTCTAGTTGCAGCGAGCAGGGGGCTACTCTTCATTGCGGCGCGCGGGCTCTAGGCGCACGGGCTTCAGTAGCTGCAGCACGCAGGCTCAGCAGTTGTGGCTCGCGGGCTCTAGGGCGCAGGCTCAGTAGTTGTGGCACATGGGCTTAGTTGCTCCGCGGCATGTGGGATCTTCCCAGACCAGGGATCAACCCTGTGTCCCCTGCACTGGCAGGTGGATTCTTAACCACTGCGCCACAGGGAAGCCCTGTGATTCATTCTTAGTACACAACTACATCTTAAGTAGATAATCCTCTACAGAACAGTTCTTATGTAAACAGCCAGTAATTTTGATATATTAGAATTAAAAGAAATTTCCTAAGGCCAAATTCTGCCATGTTTTAAGAAATATGCCTTGGTTATTCCAAGAATAATTTTGCTTCAGGGACCCAATTAAAGTTATCAAAACTGTAGTTTCTTCTGCATGCTAAAGATGCAATATATTTCACACATACCTCTACAGGTTATTATTTTTCAGTATATTTCATTTTATAGTTTTTTTAAAAAATCATCAACTGTGGGGAGGGACTTCGATGATCACATAATTCTAAATTGCAAACAAAAAGCACAAAGCTGTGTAATCATGAAGGCTTGTAGTGAAAGAATGAACAGGTTTGTTCATGGACAGTTGGAAATAACCTGCTTCGAATAGATTTGTTTGTGAGATGTTGCAGTTTTCAAAGCTCTGAAGTTGAAGAAGCGGTAAGCACAGTTCATGTGAGGTGTAAACAAGAAGTGGTTGTTTGTTTCTGTAGCTGCAAAATTATGGGGTGTCCCATATGGGCTAGCATCTTGTATGTTTGCAGATACGGTAATTACCCTCCGAGGATCCCGACATTCGGTGCTTCCCGGGGAAGAAAGGGAAACGACGATAAGGACAGTTGATGACAGCCTTTCAACTGTCTCAATCCTCGTGGCTGCAACAGTTTAAGGCCTGAGCCACTGGAGCAGTCACACAGCCAGAGAGACAAATGGAGAAGGTGTTACATGTGAAACAGACCAGGTAAATAGACACGGTTCTGTTCACGAGCTCTGTCGCGTTGTCAGCCTCATAACTGGCTGAAGTTTCTGACATACTTCAGTTAGCCAGGTATTTTACTTGCACAGAAGATCTGAGCATTCTGACCTTTATCATTTCATAAAGAGTAAAGAACTTGCCTGTCACACCATCATTTCTGTTATATAGCTTCAAAAAGTGAAAGAGAAAAAAAAAAAAGGAGTAAAACCACATTCTTCCATTTCCCCGTTGAAACATCACCAAGGCAGTCTGTGTTTCAGGGTCCTATAGACGGGACCCCAAACTGGCCCCAGAACTAACGGCTGACTAGGAGGCTTTGTGGGCAGAAGAGAAGCCTCCTGGATCTATGATGACAGAGCTGAAATTTCCAGATTTTTTCTTTTCAAAAATAAGTTGGATTTGATTTTTTTTTTTCCATAGTCTAGTGCAGCGGCCAGCGAACATTCTTCGTAAAAGGCCGGACAGTAAGCTTTCAGCCGTGCAGTTTCTACTGCAACTATGCGACTCTGCCCTTGTAGCCTGAGGGCAGCCGAGGCGTTTACAATGAACAAGTGAGGCTGAGTTCCAATAAGACTTTGTTTCACGAAACAGGCGGCAGGCCAGAGGTGATCCATGGGCCGAGGTTTGCTGACCCCGGGCCTAGTGGTTGGGCGGACTCCATATACCCTCAGAGCTTCAGGGATGCTACCAGCCATCTGAGGTTTGGGGAAAATCTCTCGACGTGACAACTGTGAAATTTTGCTTCAAACAGTCAGAAAAAAAAAAAAAAATACAACAGCAACAGAGCATCACTCACTTATTTTTACCTCGGGGATTCCATCTCCCTCATACAAATCCATGACAGATACTTTCCGGTACCTTTCACAGCAGAGTTGTCTAAAATGACCCCAAATGAGAGGACTGTAGTCCTCGCTCTCTGCCGCCGCGTTGGCAGGTGTGATGAGAGATCAAGGGAATTTGGAGCCGCTTCTCATCCCCTCAATCCCTTTCCAATCCCAGGAAATACCCCCAGATCTGCCTCTGGACAGACTGACCCCAAACAGCATGAGGTCTAAGGCCTCGCAGCCACCACATTCCCCATGAGACCACCCAAGCAGAAGCACCCAAGGAGAATCAGGGATTCCATGTCACAGGCTGAGAACGCCTTTTGTGTGTGTGTTCCAGGGGCTGGGATTTTTCTAAAGCATCACTTTTCTCTAAAACTAAATCCCTCCCCCCACACACACAAACTTCTGATGCTTTCTAGAGGAGCTGGCTCTTTTTGTCTGTTACCATAAGTCACCTTCCCTCCACCCACATTGATTACAACATAGTTGTTAGTTGCACATTTAATTGGTTTGTTTTCCAAAAGCCTTGAGTAATGGGAATTAATTCTCAGCATGACTCTTCCCAATGCTATGCTTTTTTTTTTTTTGCAGTAGGCAAAAAGCCCTTCAATGTTATGCTTTATATCAATGTGTTAATGTAACCTCTAATTAATACCAATTTGTAAAATTCGAATATTAAAAAAATATCCCAATTATGAAATTGGCATACAGGTAACCCCCTTGATCTTTCCTTTGATCCTTCAGCATTCTTTCCCTTTATCCCTCCTGGCCAATAATAAGCTATCCACACACTTGGATACTTGATTTCAGCTCCTTGGGGCTTTTTCCTCCCCGTTTCTGAGACCCTTACTGGAAAAACCCAGAGCCTCCAACTTTCAGGGTGAATGAGCTATGGCCTGGCCTTATTTAAGACACAAGACTTGGGCTTCCTTGGTGGCGCAGTGGTTGAGAGTCCACCTGCCGATGTAGGGTACACGGGTTCGTGCCCCAGTCCGGGAAGATCTCACATGCTGCGGAGCGGCTGGGCCCGTGAGCCACGGCCGCTGAGCCTGCGTGTCCGGAGCCTGTGCTCCGCAATGCGAGAGGCCACAACAGTGAGAGACCCGCGTATCGCAAAAAAAAAAAAAAAAAAAAAAAAAAAAAACAAGACACAAGACTTGTCACTCAGCCTCTGAAAGTTCCCCCCACCCCATCCTCACAGTTCCCCAGCCATGTTCCATGGAGAAGCAATGAATAGAAAGGGCTTTGCTCCTCCAACCAACCAGGTGAGCGAGGGTTTTTAAGAGGCTGAAGGCGGCTTTTCTAGCCATGGTGGAGCCATTTAAATAACAAGGGTCAGGATTAGCCCTTTATAGAATTGAGGTGGGAAAAAAATCCGCAGAGGCAGGGAAATGAGAAAGGTAGCGGAGGATTCATCCTCTTACAATAGATCTGTTTCCCATCTTGCTAAGCACACACAGCCATAATTATATTGCCTTCCGCCGACTGTATATACACTTCCTCCCTGCCATAAACACACACGCGCCTCTATAGATGAAAACTGATTTTAATATAGAAACCCCAGCATCTATAATTCATGCTCTTTAGCCTTTACATATTTATTCTGTATTTTAATTAAGGCCAAAATCTGAATACTTTAGATGGATGGTTTCTTTTTTCTTCTATGCATAGCTTATAGGCAAATTACCTGGCAGAAACCCAGATGTTATGCAAACACAAAAGAGCCTGCGACTAGTAAGCTATTGTCTGGACACAACTGGCTCCGGAGAGCTTGGAAAGCTCTCTCCTTTCAAAGGCACCCATCTCAAGATTGGCAGTACTCATCCCCCCTGCAGTCATTACAAAACGAGAAGATAAAACACCAAAGTTTGGGGATTACCAGCACAGCACAGCTCTGCACAGGAAAGGAGCAGTGGGTCATATCTGCTGACATCTGAGTGGGGAGGGTATGAGGGGTCAGGGAGTTGAAAGTGGGCTTGGGAAGACCCTGAAATGGGCCAGGAATTCTTCGTCAGGGCCTAGAACTGAAGTTCCTCAAATGGCTGCTGGAATGATCCAGCCAACACAAAGACTAGATCTAAAATTAGAAAAGCCAGAAGGTCACACTTGATGTTTGGTTGGAAAAGCCAGACTTTTTGATGAAATGTTGATGCTCTGAAACCCTAGGAAGTCTTCTCATGAATAATATATCAAGGAAGGTGATCTTTAAAATGTGAAATTCTACCTAAGCCTTGTCCAAGTAGGCATATCCGGGTGTTCTTTTTTAATTTCTAAAGCAGGCCAAATCTAGACTGATGCCTGTCTTATAAATAAAGTTTTATTGGAACACAGCTATGCTCCCCTGTTTACACATTCTCTGTGGCTGCGTTCACTTTGGGACATCAGATTGGAACACTGGGGACACAGACCACCTGACACCCCCCAAAAAAAAGCCTAAAATATTTACTCTCTGACCCTTTATGGGAAACATTTGCTGACCCCTGCTTCCAAGAGATGCTCCTCTCTCGTCTGCCTTCTATTTTCTCCCCTCAGGAAAAGAAGGGAGAAACGAATCTGAGACATTTGAAATTCCCAAATTCTCACTGTTGTACTGTTTCTTCTAGTCTTTACAGAAGCAATGAAAAAACTGCAGAAAATTCTCCCCAAGCATCTTCTCTGCAGGTAAAACAGCCCATATTAATTTGTCAGGCTTCCTAATAATAATATCCTGCTAAACACTTCTAGACTGGCTAACAGTGATGAAAACAACGCAGTCAGCACCACGGACAGGGTCTACCATCCAAGGAGCACCTAAGGGCCAAGCACTGGGCTACAGCTTCAGCCCCGTTATCTCAGTTTTAATATTCACCCCACCACGGAGTAGATTCTGCTAGAATACCAATTTGACACTGTTGATAAGGGACAGCGGAGGTTCTGAAAACCAAATCTGTCTGGTTCCAAATCCTGTCTTCTTAACTACTCTACCTCCTAGGATGTCTGTGCTCTGGGCCCACGTTTGCTGCTGATGGTAACAGCTGACACATCCACGTATCCACCAGGCACTGTTCTTTTAACCCTGAAAACAGACCCATAATGAGAAAGGTAATACGATCACACCCATTTTGCAGACCAGGAAACCAAGGCTTAGGAAGGTGAAACGATGTGTCTGAGGTTATCCAGCTCGTGGGAGGTGGTGCTGGGGAGCTGGTTCCAGAGCAGACCACTAGATGCTTTGTCTCCCAAGGTCTTGGCTTTCCACATACGGGCTGTAACTTTCCAGAACTTGACGAGCTAAGATGAGTAAACAGTAACTCTGGAGATGTAGCAAAAGACTGATTTGCTCAACAAGTAATGTTTGTGGGCCACAGAGCACAGACAGAGCTTCCCAGTGGTCCCTGTGGACACCGAAACTCTGCCTCTTGGCCCCGTCATAACAAACATTCAATTAAACACAGATGGACGTATTGTGAACGGCTCTACAATGACGTGTGCTTCTCTCTTTCATCTTGTAAGGACTTTCTTAAGTCCTCGGGGTTCTCAGATCTCCAGCTACAATGCACACTAAATAAACCAGTAGATAGATAGATTAGAGATAGATAGATATTGAGAAAGTGCAAAGAGGATACAGATGACACTGCTATATTAAAGTTGTTAATTGATACTTAGAAAGGACATTATTTTGGGCCACCCAAAATCCACCTGCCTGTCTTTGGGTAGAGTATCCTGATTCCTTTTACAGGAGTCACCTTGTCCCTACTGATCAGTCTGATTGAAATGAACCTGGAATGTGCTCTGCCCTCTCCTGGCGAGAACAGGCCACACCCCAAGCTAGTTTTCTCAGCTGGCCTGGGAAACTCCAAAAGGGGGAGTCTTCCCACCCAGGACTCCTCGTGGACCCTGGTAGCAAGTCTCTTCAATGGCCAAGTTCCAGTACCTGCCAAGCCTGGCTCCAGCCTCCCCTCCATCTTGCATAAGTTAAGAAAACTTATGCACTTACGCTTGTAACCAACCAAAACGAACTTTCACAACGCCAGGAGCACCATTCTTGAAAAACGAATTGCCTTCAACCAGTGTTATTTCAGTCTCACTTGGGGTCTCCTTTCTAAGAATATTTTTAAACAAATTTTGTTTCTACTTTCCCTTTAAAAAAAAAAATCTAGATAGGCATTTTAAGATGCCAGATAGGGTAGAAATTGACCAAATATAGACAGACGTACAAAGAGAAATTTTTAAAACTATATTTATACTTGTTTAAAAGGGTAATATCTGCACACATTATTCTGATCCTGTCATCAAATATGTTCACTCTCCTCCCTGGCATTGACTCTCTAAAACTTTGATAAGGGCTTCCCTGGTGGCGCAGTGGTTGAGAGTCCGCCTGCCGATGCAGGGGACACGGGTTCGTGCCCCGGTCCGGGAAGATCCCACATGCCGCGGAGCAGCTGGGCCCGTGAGCCATGGCCGCTGAGCCTGCGCGTCCGGAGCCTGTGCTCCGCAACGGGAGAGGCCACAACAGTGAGAGGCCTGCGTACCGGGAAAAAAAAAAAAAAAAAACTTTCGTAAGCAGAGAGTCTCTGAACTCAGCTGGGTCTTGACCTCAATCTATTGACAAAACAGGTGCAAATTTGCTGCAAAGCATTACTGTCTACTCCATGTTTTACTATCCTGTCATGAGTTATTTCATTAAATGCTTTGATAAACATGATCCACGATGTTTACAGAATTTCTTTAATCTCTTACTTCCATAAATATCACAAGAAAGGAAACAGTTACTTGGCATACTTTGTTCACAGGGAACCCATAGGAACCCTACAAGCAACTATTCTCTTCTCAATGTGCTTATAAATGCTCTGTATAAATATCTGTCCTACAATTTCGAGCCTGCAATGGTTTCTATAATGTTCGGGATAAAATCCAAACTTCTGACCATGGCAAATGCCTCCCCCCTCCCCTGCGTTAAATGCCACTGCCTAAAGCCCTCACTTCACAGACACTTCCTTCTCCACCCCACCCCCCCGCCATCCTCCTCCTTTCTCCTTCCTGGTGCCCAAGCTGTCACCTGTCCCTCACATATGCCAAGCCTCCTCTCACCTCGGGACCTTGCACTTGCTCCTTCCTCTGTCTGGAACACACCTCTAATCTCCAGGACTGGTTCCTGCTCACCATTCAGGTCTCAGCTGAAATGTCACCACTTTAAAAAGCCTTTTGCAGATCACTTAACCTACAGTATTCCCCGCTCTCTCCACCACCGGGTTCTGTTTTGCTGCCCAGAACTCACTGTGATGCAAAACACCTTACTTGTGCTTTGCTTCCGTACCTGTTGCCTCAACTACAGTGTAAGATCCGTGAAAACAAGGATTTGATTATTTCTAGCAGTTAGAACCGTGTCTAGAATAGCATGCCTGTGAAAGAAAGGGAGGTTAGAACGGAGAGAGGGAAGAAGGAAGGGAGGAAAGCAGAGGGGCAGGGAAGGAGGAAAGAGCTTTACAAAGCCTCCGTGTCCCTCTGGCTGCTTATTAATTTCTGAAATCTATGTTTTCAAAAATTAGGACATCATTTGCCTCTCCCTAACCCTTCTGACCATCATAGTAATAATGATTCATCAGAGGCAGAGCTAAGATTTATGGTACCATATACAATTTTGAAGACCCTCTTTAAGGAAAAGAACACATTATGAACATCATGCCAGGCATGCAAGTCCGTATGTATTTAAAATGAGAAAAGAAATCATGACACGTGATACATGTCTTGGAAACTCACATCCCTTTCTTCTGAGACCTCTCTAGGTAATTTGCCAAACTGCTCCAACAGAAATGCTTCCTGACAGTGGCCTGGCCTCGGCTACATACCTGGAACACTCTGACCCCCAGCAACCCCCAGAGCTCACAGGGGTTCAGGCACGGAGAGCCCCAGAGGCCGGCGCTTCACTTGTCTTCCAGCCCACCTGCCTCACGTTTATAAAACACTGCGCCCAGCTGTCTAAAAGTCTTCACTCTTGTTATCTCATTTAACCCTCACAGCCACCTGATAATAAAGCCCCCCTGATAACACATCCCCATTTCGCAGATGGGGAAACTGCTGCAGGAGTTTGCAGGGATCCGCAACAGCGTTTATCGATCAGCGTCCAGGGATGTGTCCTCCCTTCCTAGGAAAACGTGAGCTCATTCGAAGCAGTGCAGGAGCCTCACCACCTCCCCATCTGTCTTCCACTTTGATGCCATCTTAACGATAGTCTTTATTAGTCATTTACGGTCCAAGCTGCGGCTCATTTTTTTTCTCATCCCCTGACCGCACTTCTAACATCTTTATGTTTGCGTTCATTATTGCTATTTGCAGTAGTTCTTAATTCAGTGTCTTCCCGAGTTCCATTAGCATATTCTTCATTCCCTCTTGCAAATCACACAGGCAGATACAGTTAATGATGCTAAAGTGTGTCTTCACGACAGGAGTGAACCCCGAGCTGGGAGGGAAGGGCATGGTGTCTCACTGAACACAGTGGCTAGAGTCAAAAACATGGGTAACTCCCTCCCTGTGCCCGTGAAGCTGTGACAGATGGGAACCATGCCCTGCTCTGGGGATACAAATAGGCGCAACCTTTCCATGTATGTTTGGCAATTTCTATCAAAATCACAAATGCATTTACACTTTGACTCAACAAGTCTACTTCTAGGAATTTATTTATTTACATACACATATATTTACATATACACTCACACAACTGCAACGAAATGAATGCCAAAGGTTATTCGTTGCAGTGTTATCTCTAGTAACAGGAGGTTATGAACGGCCTATGTGTCATCATTAGGAATCTGGTTAAATAAATGACAATCCAGCCATACAATGAAGTATTATAAAGCTAAAACAAGAAAGAAGCATCTTATACTCAAATATGAAAGGAATTATAAGATATAGATCTTGAAAGTAGTAGGTGCAGAACAGTATGTACAGTTGGATGACTTTTTATCTTACACGTATTTTTTTACCTAGATGAATAAAAACATCAAATGAAGAATAAACAAGAAATTGCTAACAGTGTCTACAAATTTGTTTTTGGAGGGCATGGTAATTAGGACAGGAGAAATACTTTCCACTAGCTATCTTTTTATCATTTTTTAATCTACATGACTGGATTACCTTGTCAAATCTTAAAATTTAAAATTAAATGGGTCACCGCACATCCATTAGAATGGCGACTATTAAAAAAAAAAGAAAGAAAGAAAATAGCAAGTGTTGACCAGGATGTAGAGAAATTGGAACCCTGGCGCGCTGCTGGGGGGAGCGCAAAATGGTACAGCCAGTGTGGAAGACAGTACGGCATTTCCTCAAAAAAGTAAAAATAGAATTACTATATGATACAGCAATACCAATATATCCAAAATATATGGACATATACCCAAAAGAATTGAAAGCAGGGTCTCAAAGAGATATTTGTACACTCACGTTCATAGCAGCATTATTAACAACCTAGGAAGCAACCTAGGTATCCACTGACAGATGAAAGGATAAGCAAAATGTGTCACGTACATACAATGGAATATTGTTCAGTCTTAAAAGACAAGGAAATTCTTACACCTGCTACAATATGGATGAATCTTGAGGACATCGTTCTAAGTGAAATAACCCGTCACAAAAAGACAAATATCGTATGATTCCACTTACATGAGGAGTAGTCGAAATCATAGAAACAGAAAGTAGAGTGGTGGCTGCCAGGGGCTGGAGGGAGGGGAGAATGAAAGTTATTACTTAATGGTTATAGTTTTAGTTTTACAAGACGAAAAGAGTTGTGGAGATGGATGGTGGTGATGGCTGCATAACATTATGAATGGATTCAATACCACTGAACTATACACTTAAACATGGGTAAGATGGTAAATTTTATGTTATGTGTGTTTTACCACATACACAAAAAAAATTGTTTTGACACCAAAAGCAAAGGCAACAAAAAGTATCAACAAATGGGACTACATCAAACTAAAAGCTTCTGCAAAGGAAAAGAAACCATCAACAAAATGAAAAGGTAACCTACTGAATGAGAGAAAATATCTGCAAATCACATACCTGATAACCGGGTAATAGCCAAAATACATATAAAGAATTCATGCAACTCAGTAGCAAAAAAAAAAAAAATCCAATTACAGAATGGGCAGGGAACCTGGATGGACATTTTTCCAAAGAAGACATACAAATGGTTACAAGTACATGAAAAGATGCTCAACATCACTAATCATCACGAAAATGTAAAGCAAAACCACGATGAGGAATCACCTCACACCTGTTAGAAGGGCTATTATCAAAAAGACAAGAGATTAAAAGTTTTGGAAAGGACATGGAGAAAAGGGAACACTGGGGCACTGTTGGTGGGAATGTAAATTGAAGCAATCGCTATGGAAAACAGGATGGAGATTCCTCAAAAAATTAAAATAGAACTACCTTAAAGACCTAAATGTAAGGCCAGAAACTATCAAACTCTTAGAGGAAAACATAGGCAGAACACTCTATGACATAAATCACAGCAAGATCCTTTTTGACCCACCTCCTAGAGAAATGGAAATAAAAACAAAAATAAACAAATGGGACCTAATGAAACTTAAAAGCTTTTGCACAGTAAAGGAAACCATAAACAAGACCAAAAGACAATCCTCAGAATGGGAGAAAATATTTGCAAATGAAGCAACTGACAAAGGATTAATCTCCAAAATTTACATGCAGCTCAATAACAAAAAAACAAACAACCCAATCCAAAAATGGGCAGAAGACCTAAATAGACATTCCTCCAAAGAAGATATACAGATTGCCAACAAACACATGAAAGAATGCTCAACATCATTAATCATTAGAGAAATGCAAATCAAAACTACAGTGAGATATCATCTCACACTGGTCAGAATGGCCATCATCAAAAAATCTAGAAACAATAAATGCTGGAGAGGGTGTGGAGAAACGAGAACACTCTTGCACTGCTGGTGGGAATGTGAATGGGTACAACCACTATGGAGAACAGTATGGAGGTTCCTTAAAAAACTAAAAATAGAACTACCATATGACCCAGCAATCCCACTACTGGGCATATACCCTGAGAAAACCATAATTCAAAAGGAGTCATGTACCAAAATGTTCATTGCAGCTCTATTTACAATAGCCAGGACATGGAAGCAACCTAAGTGTCCATCATCAAATGAATGGATAAAGAAGATGTGGCACATATATACAATGGAATATTATTCAGCCATAAAAAGAAACGAAAATGAGTTATTTGTAGTGAGGTGGATGGACCTAGAGTCTGTCATACAGAGTGAAGTAAGTCAGAAAGAGAAAGACAAATACCATATGCTAATACATATATATGGAACCTAAGAAAAAAAAATGTCATCGAGAATCTAGGGGTAAGACAGGAATAAAGACACAGACCTACTAGAGAATGGACTTGGGGATATGGGGAGGGGGAAGGGTAAGCTGTGACAAAGTGAGAGAGTGGCATGGACATATATACACTACCAAATGTAAAATAGATAGCTAGTGGGAAGCAGCTGCATAGCACAGGGAGATCAGCTCGGTGCTTTGTGACCACCTAGAGGGGTGGGATAGGGAGGGTGGGAGGGAGGGAGACGCGATAGGAACATATGTATATGTATAACTGAGTCACTTCGTTATAAAGCAGAAACTAACACACCATTGTAAAGCAATTATACTCCAATAAAGATGTAAAAAAAAAAAAAAGTAGAACTACCAAATGATCCAGCAATTCCACTTCTGGGTATGTATCCAAAAAAAAAAACAAACCCACTATTTGAAAGGATTTATGCACCTCCATGTTCACTGCAGCATTATTTACAATAACCAAGTTACGGAAACAACCTAAGTGCCCATCGACAAACAAATGGAGAAAGAAAGTGTGGTACACATATACCACAGCATATTATTCAGCCATAAAAGAGAAGAAAATCTTGCCATTTACCACAACATGGAAGAACCCTGAAGGCATTATGCTAACTGACATAAGTCAGACAGAGAAAGACAAATATTGTACAACCTCACTTATATGTGGAATCCAAAGGAGAACACCAAGCTCATAGATACAGAGAACAGACTGGTGATTGCCAGAGGCGGGGCAGTCAGGTGGGGAAGAGGTAGGTAAAGGTACAAACTTCCAGTTATTAAATAAATTAGTCATGAGGATATAATGTACAGCATGGGGATTGCAGTTAATAACACGGTGCTACATATATGAAAGGTGCTAAGAAAGCAGATCTTAAAAGCTCTCAGCACAAGAAAGGAAATTCTGTAACTGTGTGTGGTGATGGATGCTAACTAGACTTGTTGTGGTAATCGTTTCACAATGTACACAAATATCCAATCATTATACTGTACATCTGAAACTAATATAATCTTATATGTCAATTATACTTCAATTTAAAAAAAAGAGCTGATCTGAAACCTGTAACTTAAAATGAAAAACATGAAAAAAGACACTAAAACATCTAGAAAAGAGAAGTTGGGCTTAAACACGGCTCTGAAATATAGAAATGACTGAACTTTATAATATTCTTAAAAGAGTGTAGCTTAATACTTTTCAAATGTATGTTATAGCATAAATAAATGTTATCAAAGTGTTTTTTCAGAGGTAAAACAAACTTGTTTTAAGGACTAGATAGTACTCATTAGAATTACTCTACAGAGTCCCATTAACATCTAAAAAAATTTTAGATAATGTCATTATTTGAGAATTGATATGGTATCAGAGAATTATAAAATTCTTTTCATCATGCCAAATTTTATCAAAGGGGGAGCTGGTCAGTTATAAATTGGTGAATTTAATGTCTTTAACAAGAAATCTATTGAGAGAGATGGTGGCACTATTTTCTGCCTAGAATCCTTTACCCCCTTCCCCCCACCCCTTCCCTGGAAATATCTTTCTCTTACTCTGATAAGCTGCCATCATCCGGTAGACACAGCTCAATCACAGGTCCACCTCCCGCTCACAGGCTGGTCATGTGACTCAGGCTGGCCAATAAGAGCCCTCTGACTTTGAACACAGTGATTGGCCCATGGTAGGGCACATGACCCAAACGGGGCCAATCAGCATCCTTATTCCGGGAAAGAAAAGGGAAGGCTCTCACTCCTGATGAGATTGTGAGCACTGAAGATACTTTAGCCTGGAGCTGCCAATGACCTCCTCTGTTGCCACACAGAATAAGGAGGGTGAAGACAGTTGAGGGTGAAGCCAATTCAGAGAAATGCAGAGCCAAAAGATGGAGAGAATTGAGGTCCCCACAGCAGTTTGAACTTATGGATCCAGCTATATCTGAAGTCAGGACCAATCCCTGGTCTTTCCGATTATTTGAGCCAATAAATTCCCCATGTTGCTGGGGTCACTTTGAACTAGCATCTGTCACTTGCACGCAAAGGAGTACTGACTAATATGCACTTGGTTATCAGCAACACTGCACCGTTTGTCTAGTGATAAGGATGGTCCATGCTGATCCCCTTACCAGCTTCTCCTGGGTCCTTCTTATGACTAAGGACTAACCATATCAACAGTTGCTACAACCTTGCTCTCATTAGTTTCACGCTCTTACCTACTGAGTTAATGCCACGAATCAATCAATACTTCAAAGGCATTGTTCTGAGGATAACAAGTGCTGTCAATAACGACAGATCTCCTTCAACAGCGATGTCCTAGCAGTGAAGATAAGGCGCAAGAGTGGGCAACAAAGTCGCCACAACCTTGGGCTATGATGTCATTTATTCCTACCTGATTCAGCCTAAGCCCTACTCACTTCAAGGCCTGAGTCACAGCAAACAGTTTAAGAGGATGAATGACTCAAAGCAACATACCACTCAGAATTCCTTCCAACTTAGGAAGCTAGCAAAGCACGGAGGGTTTTGGCGTCAGACGGAACCCGAATTCATAATCCTGCTCTGTCGCGTGCTAGCTGCGTGTCTTTGGGCCAGCCACCTAAGCTCTCTGTGCCTCAGTTCTAACCTGTAAAATGAGGATGGTCATTGTTCCTAAATCAAGGGATCCTCGTAAGGACCCAGGAAGGTACCACAGGGGAGGAACCTGGAACAAGTCCGGACACGGAGAAAGTGCTCAATAAAGGTCAGCATTCATTTTTTTATTTATTTATTTTTTTTTTTTTGGCCACGCCACACGGCTTGCAGGATCCTAGTTCCCCGACCAGGGATTGAACCCGGGCCCCCCACAGTGGAAGTGTGGAGTCCTAGCCACTGGACTGCCAGGGAATTCCCAACGTTAGCATTCAATATCATTTATTCATTCAATAATACTGGATGATCTCTCAGCAGCAAAGCCCGGTGACAGATGAAGCGGAGAATATCAAGTTTCTCAGACATGGGTCCTGACTTCGAATAACTTACTGTCTATTAATAAGAGAGCTAGGACTACTATTTAGGTAGCTATTAATAAAAAAATAATAATGCACTTCTTGTCCTCGGCCCTGGCAATTCAGTGATCAATAAGACAATGATCTTTGCCTTCCTGAAGGGTATGTTTTATTGGAGGAGACCGACAATAAATAAATTGGTATTTAACTTAAAGTTCTGATAAAGACTACGAAGGAGAGTCCCCAGCCTTAGGAGAGCAATAACAGGGAGTTTGAGGTGGGGTGTATTGATGTGAAAGTGATGTATTGCTCCTCCGGGTACACCAGCAAGACAATGGAAGACAGAAGCAGGAGAGGGAAAGGGCGAGGGCCAAGCAAAGGGCAACCTCCCGCAAGGTCACAAAGTGGGCAGCTTCAGCCTGACCCCGCAGGGGCCACAGGAGTGCAAGTTATGGCTCAGAGTTGTCTCAACCTGAGGCCAGCAAGCCAGGGTTTCACACTCCACGCCATCAGCCCTCAGCAAAGGGCCGCGCTGGGAGACACAAACCTAGACGTTCCTGGGTCTTCTTGGCTGTGGGCAAGGTGGCTCCAGTAGCCCAAAGGAAGTCCTTCAGGGCGGAGTTGCTGGTAGAGGGGTGGAGGGTAGGAGCCCCCGAAGCCTCCGAGCAGTTAGAGAGACCCAGGGGATGTGGGTGGAGCTCCACAGCAACCATTACACAGAGGACCTTAAGCTCGTCAGGAGGGGCCAGCAGGAAAGGCTCCCCTGAAAAAGGGCCATTATAGCCGTGCAGGAGTGGCTCAGCCAGGGCAGGGGCAGCTCGCTTTGAGATTAATTAAGGGATTGTTCAGATAGAACATGTTTGTGGAAGGCAGTGAATCTGCGACCTTGTAGGATACCATTCCATCCGGGCTCTGTCTGCAGCCCTAGCCCTTTCTGCCGGGCCGGGTGGATGGCTGTCACCGGTGTCACACACCCTAACTAGCGATCAAGGGCTGTTCCCAGGAAGTGCTTGACAACCTCAGAGCTAAACGACTCAAACTTTCAGTGGCCTATCCGTTGCTCATCACACATCCTCCCAAACACAGAGCACTCGTTGCCCCCTGCACCCCTTTCTCCTGCAGACCCTTGCCGTTGATCACGCTTGCCTCGCGCATAAGTTCTGAAAGACCTCAACTTTCCCCACCAAGCACGCTCCTAGGCCTACTGAAAAAAATGTGATCCAAGAAACAGGTTTTAAGAGAAATCAGATCTGGATCTATCTACACCAGTACTTCTCAACCGAAGAGGGCTAGGGGCCGGAGTTACTCCTGGCACTAGTGGGTGGAGGCCAGGGGTGCTGCTGAACACCCTACATGCACAGGACGGCTCCCACAGCAAAGAATGATCTGGCCCCAAACGGCAGCTGTACTGAGGTTGAGAAACCGTGACTGAGAACAATGGCCGGATGTGGGACAAAGGTTGGATCTACAATCTACAACCTCCCCCTTTTTTGCCAAGATCAGTGATGTGACGTGTATAAGGCATGATTTTTTTCAGTGTCAAGAAACGGAAGCTATATTCAAACTACATTAAGGACAAAAGGTTTATTACTCAATAACTGATTGGTCCAGGCATGGCTGATCTGGGGATTCTAATGATGTCATCAGGAATCAGTCTTTCTCTGCCCCCACCCTCTCTCTCTCTCTCTCTCTCTCTCTCTGCCCTCCCCGATTCTCTCTCTCTCCTCCTCTCTCTCTCTGTTCTTTTTTCCTCCCTTTTAGGCTTATATCAAGTAGCCTCTCTATGTGAGAGCTCTAAGGAGTACAGACTTAACGTCTAGCGAAACTGACAACCCCCAGAGGCAGGAGAGCTTCTCTTTTCCAATACTGTAGTTACATCATGATCTAGGACTGGGCTTGATTTCCTAACTGGAGCGACTCAACCATCCCTGAACTAATGGGGATACAGAATTCTCATAGGTCATGCCTGCATCCCATGTTCACATCTGGGGCCAGGGTAGGTAAACCCACCCAGAACCATATACTGAGATGGGTTCTCCAGGGAAATATGGTGTTTTGTGTGTGACTGTGCATTCAATCCTCACATCGACCCTGGAACAAAGATGGTGTATTATACCCACGGTACAGACACAGAATCCCATTCAGAAGGCCACGTGGCGGAGTGGCTGGGCTTGGCAGTGGCAGGAGCCAGAGAGCCACGGTTCAGTTCCCAGCTCGACAACTGACACTGGGCGATCACTTACAATCCCTTCTGTGTTTTGGTTTTCCTGTCTGCATAGGGAAATGGTTTGCTGTGGGAATTAAATGAGTTAATATATATCAAGGGTACTGATCAAGGGTATTGATCAGTCATGCCTGGGACAGACTAAGCACTTAATAAATGTCATGCATCATTTTTGAGAACTAACCCAAGCTACTCATTTTTACAAAAGGAGAAACTGAGGCCTGGAAAGGAAATTTCTCTTCTGACGCGAGGAATGCGGGACAAAAGAGCCCACCTGCCCTGGCCTTGGTGCTCCTTTCACTACACCGTGGACCCATCTGAAGACTTCATTCCCCTCTAAACTTCATCAGCTCCAACAGTTGGAAATACACCCCAGAACCCAGCAACAGTTGATTTATAAAATTTCCATCCACTAGGCGATGCCAGCCTCCCCAAATGAAAAGCCTTCCCAGCCACTACGGGGATTCAGAACCTAACCTTCCTCCGTCGGGGTGCTCATCCTACTTTCATGCCTGCAGAGGGTGAGGAGGCCGGTTTTGAGGTTCACCCACACACTGCTCTGGCTTTCCCGGTAGCTTCCCTGCCTCCTTCTCGGGGTCCCTGGAAATCCATCAGCTTCATGATATGTATTACCTGCTCCTTCCATCTGTGCGTTAGCTACAGAAAGAGAAGCTGTGCGCTCCTTACAGACAGCATGCGAGGCAGAGAGAAGAAAAGGTGATGGCTGTGTTTCCTTAGCGCTGTTTTCCTGGCTGTCTCACAATCGGTGCTCCATAGCAACTCGATAGCATATTATTAACCAAAGAGCTTTTTCAGATAAATACCAGCTACTATAATGACACAGGGCCTAGGTGGAGAGGCAAAGATACATGCTAATTTTAAAATTAAATTGCTCTCTCCCTGCATGTCTAAGAGAACGGAACAAGGATAAGAGGAGGAAGTGACAGGCAGTTAGGATGGAAAAGTCCATCACGTGGGAGGATTCCTGCGGAGCTTAGGGAAAGGCAGCTGAGATCGTGGAGAGAATTAACGCTCGCTGAGCGTTTACCACATGCCAGACATGATGCATTATTTCATTCAGTGCCCATAATGACCCTATGTAAACAAAGATGTCTCCAGGATCCTCACTTTACAGATGAGCAAACTGAGACTGAGAGAGGCCAAGTAACTGGGATAAAATCACATTGGGTGTGAAGGGAGAGGCCAGGATTTGAAAGTAGGCAGGCTGGCTCTGAATCCCATGAACTTGGGCATTTTGCTAAATGGACCCGTGCATAGGAACATGGCATTTCCAGATCTGAAGGTACCTTTCGATTTAATCAGTTACTTGTCTAACGAATATTTACTAGCTGCCAGTTGTTAGCCACTATGAGGTGGGGACCACCAAACCTTCTCTTGCTTCCTTGAAAAACAGGCTTATAATATCGTGGCAGAGGGAAACCAGGCTGGTTCTGAAGGAAAGACTGATACAGGACATCCGCTGGGGGGTCCAGCATTTCCCTTTCTGGTGGCTAAGACCAAATCAACCACAGAACGGTTCAGTGGTTAAGCCATTGAGAGACCTCGGTTTAAATCCCAGTTGCACCTCCCACAAGCTAGGTGCCACTGCAGGAACGTAACACAATCTCGCCAAACATTTTTCCTCTTAGTATAAAATAGAGAAAATAATCATGTCTACTACTTGGGGTTCTCATAAGGATTAAACAAAGACCTTTTTTTTTTTTTTTCTTTTGCGGTACGCGGGCCTCTCACTGTTGTGGCCTCTCCCGTTGCGGAGCACAGGCTCCGGACGCGCAGGCTCAGCGGCAGTGGCTCACGGGCCTAGCCACTCCGCGGCATGTGGGATCCTCCCGGACCGGGGCACGAACCCGTGTCCCCTGCATCAGCAGGCGGACTCTCAACCACAGCGCCACCAGGGAAGCCCCTAAACAAAGATCTTTATCATTCAGCTCAAGTTCCCAGTTTGCCTGCAGGGGTGAGGCTGCGGGCTGCTCCCCTGCTGCTCGATACTAACAGTCATCGTTCTTCTCATCACCCAAGTGTTCCTGGCCTCAAGAATCCCTGTGGCCACCCACGGAAATCTCATTGCATTGTGCCCTCTGGTGGACCCAGAAACCATCTGCACTGACTGCTCCAGACGGAAGGCTTGAGTAAAGCATGCTGAAGCTCTGTGCACAGTGCCGGCATGTAGCAAGCGTAAGTTGACATTATTTTCATCATGAAAAATCCCAACTGATTTCCTTCTCAGGAGCTTGAGTAAGCTGTGGGTAACACAGACATACTGACTTTCTCCTTACTAAAAACTCCTCCCCCTGATGGGCTGAGATCACCTGTGGTCAAGTCACTTCTGAGTGTCCCGATTCTCCATTAAATACAGTAATTAGTGCGAAGCCTGCCTTGGGCAATAATAGCCAACAAGCGCGCAGCACCGCCCAACGCCAAGCCTTGGGTTAAGCGCGCCGTAAACACAAGCCCATAGAGCCTTCAGCGCATCACCATGAAGCAGATACAGTTACTATTCCCACTTCACATGTGACAACACTGCAGCTCAGAAAGAGCCATCCTTTGTCCCCACCACCCTCCCTGCAGGCAACAGAACTGGGCTTCAAACCCAAGTCTGCTGGCCACAGAGCCCAAGATCACAGGCCTTCTGCTGCGGTCAGAGTCTGTCTGCAGGAGTGAAGGCCCAAGACTGTGTGTCCTTGGCCGATGCCCTCCACTGGCCTTCACAAAGACGGGAACTCACCCCCAAGAATCCCTGAGGCCAGGCCAAAAGCCCCCTAGTAATTGTCGGCACCCTCTAGGTTTCCAAAAGCAGCTACACCCCCAGCTCGAGAGGCGCGCCTCAAACATGTCACCACCTACGATGATTAGCATAACTTGCCCTTTGTTGTAACCCAGAGCCGACACTTTCCTATCTAATTACTGTCTTAGACATTAGACAGTCTGTGAGTTGGAAAGGAGAGAACCCAACCCAATCCTGGGTTAAGAGAAAAAAAAACAAAATCCCATAAATATGTTGACACATACAACTGGAAAGTTCAGGGGCAAAGGCTAATTCCGGCGAGAAGGATCCAGGTCCTCAAATGGTTCAGTGACATCTACTCCTTGACCCCATCTTCCTAGATGCCAGCTTTATTCTCGGGTAAGCTTCTCCTTCCCAATGGCCGAAATGGCACCAAGAGGTGCAGGCAGACACCCCAGCAGCTTACCAATCCCAGGTGGAACTAAACTTTTCATGGTCCGTAGTTTCAGCAGAGATCTCAGACTGTGCTTCACTGGTCCATTGGTGGTGGGCGGGGGGCGGGGGCGGGTGTCACATGCTAACTCCTGCACCAGTGACTTCCTGAGACGAGGAAGTGCAGTCATTTGATTGGACAGACCTGGGTCATGTGAGCAACCCTGGAGCCTGAGGATGGGAAAGCCCCACCCAAGACAGAGTGGGAGGTTCAGTTCCCCAAGTGGAAATCAAGGAACCGCTAGCACCAATAGAAGCAGCGTGAAATGCCAGGCCAACAAGAGCCTCAGATACCCACTATTTACCTCTCTTTTCTCTGCTCTCCCATCAAAAGGCGCATCGCGTCTGATGCTCTTTCCTCTGACCCAGTTTTCCTGACCTTGTTCCGTGGCTTGAGAAGCAGCACAATACGGTGCAGGAAGCTGTATGACTCTGAGGACAGCTCAGGAGATGGGGGAGGACAGAGAGAGAGAAAGAGAAATGGCTTACTTCTTTTCCCAAAGTTTTGCGGCAGCCTAGAGGTCTCTGGTTTATGGATATACATTAAAGAATCTTTTCATGAGGGCTGTTTTATGTGAGAGTCATTTAAGCAAGGAGGCACTTGGCTTCTCCTTCTAAATGAAAATTTTCAATTAGTCTGAAGAAGTTAATTACACCATCCTTTAATAACCACACTTGTGATTCTGCAGATCCTCTATTAATTGATTCAACCGTCTGCCCCCAAACCAAGAATCAGCAAACAGGTAGAAAAAAGACCAAGAAAGAAGCAGCGGTGGGGGAAAAAAAAAGACAAAGACATGCCATGCTGTCTGCTGGGCAGGCGAGGTACAGGAAGCAAGTGCAGTAGAGTTATTGAAAATCTCCCGCACTTGGTTGGGGAGAGATTTGGGAGATTCATCCTATAGATCAAATGAGCTTTCGCAGAGGCTGCTTGTAGCATAGACGATGCTTCAGGATGCATCTTGCTGCTGCAGCACCTCAAAGAGAAAGTAATTCCACACAGCTTGATCCAGACAATTAAAGAAGAGCTACTGGGTCCACATTCCCCTCCCCAAGGTGTTAGGGAAGATGCTACAAATAGCAGCTTTCTCTGGGGTAGAGATGGCATTAAAGCAGGAGCCAGAACCTAGGAAATGCCAATCCGGGCTTTGAAAAAAATGACTGCTTCCGGTTCAAATCCTGGCTCTGCTACGAGCTGCATGGCCCCGGGTAAAACCTCTTTGACTCAGTTTCCCCACCTATTAAATGGAGAAAATAAGCATCATCTACATTGTAGGGATCTTTTGACAATTAAATGGGCTAATCGTGCATATAAAGTGTTGGGCACTGCTTCTTGAAAGTGGTAAGGAATTAATAAATACTTATCATATTGGTCAGCTGTTACCCTAATAATGTTGCATAAAAAACCAGGGGCATCCTTCCAAAACTCCGGGGCATCCAACGATAAGCATTTATTTCCTGCACACACACCCGCAGGGGAGCTGGAATTCAGCTGGGCTTGGTTTCAGGGTGCAGGTTGGGCCCAGGTCTACTCCCCATGTCTCTCATCCTCCTTGGCCGGGTAGCTACAGAGGCACGTTCTGTTCACGGAGAAATGCAATCACTTAAGGGGCAACGCTAACCTGGGAAGCACATTTCAAGACTCTGCTCACATCTGCTAACTTCCCATTGGCCAAAGAAAGTCACATAGCCAAACCCAAGGGCAGAGGAATGTACTCCACCCATGGAGGTGGAAAGGAAGAAATTATATTTGCCAAATAATTATCTGACATAGCATAATCATCTTATTTATATGTGATGAGCACACAAATTATTGTAAAGCAAGCTAAGATATGAGTGTGAAATGAGTATTTATTATGGACTAAACTGTGTTCCCCCAAAATTCATTATGTTGAAGCCCTAACCCTCAATGTAACTGTATTTGGAGATAGGGCCTTTAAAGAGGTGATTATGGGGACTTCCCTGGTGGTCCACTGGGTAAGACTCCACGCTCCCAATGCAGGGGGCCCGGGTTCGATCCCTGGTTGGGGAACTAGATCCCACATGCATGCCACAACTAAGAGTCTGCATGCTGCAAGAAAAGTACACATGCCACAACTACAGATCCCATGTGCCGCAACTAAACGTGCCGCAACGAAGCTCCCTCGCGCTGCAACTGAGACCCGACGCAGCCAAAATAAATTTTTTTTAAAAAGAGGTGATTACGGTTAAGTAAGGGCATAAGACTAGGGCCCTAATCCAATAGAATTGGTGTCATTATAAGAAGAGGAAGAGAAATCAGGGGGGTGTGTACATACAGAGAAAAAGACCATGTGAGGACACAGCAAGAAGGCAGCCGTCTGCAAGCTAAGGAGAGGCCTCAGGAGAAACCAAGCCTGCTGATGCCTTGATCTTGGAATCCCAGCCTCCAAAACTGTGAGGAAATACATTTCTATTGTTTAATCCACCCAGCCTATGGTATTTTGTTATAGGAGCTGCAGCAGACTAATACAGTGGTACAGAAAATAAATGCTAAAGAAGGAAGAGATTGCTTACAGAGAGAAGAAACCAAATTTCACGGAGAAGACATTTTCTGGCTATAAGACAGGTGGTAATTCAATAGGAGAAGATGGAAGAGAGTTGGGGGGATGACATCCCAGGCGCAAGAGGTGGCCTGAGCCAGAGTTCTAAAGAGGGACAGAAAGACAACAGTTAGCACTTCACTGAACACTTGGTTGCAGGCACTGCGTTAGGCTCTTCACATACAGGCACTTGTTCAATCCCCAGAACAACCCTAAGAAAAGGATGCTAGTAGTATCCTACATTTTAAGGAAGAAGAAGCAGCTTTGCAAAGATAAAGGTTAACATCGAAGGACATCATGCAACAGAAATAAAATATGTCAGCAATTTCTACTCATTGGTGGCCTTTAGCTGAGGTCTAGAAAACAAACCCATGGCCTGAGGATGACGAAGCAAAGTTCTCCTAAGAAATATCAGACACATAGTACAGGAGGAAAGCAAATGTTTCCCCAAGGCAGGAAGAATTGCAGATTAGGAAGGCGAGAAACAGAGAGGAGAGAGGCAGGCTCCATTCAATATAACAAAAATGGCAGGTAAGAGTTATCAGGAACATAGCATGCGTCAGGCACTGTTCAAAGCATTGCATAATGTTTACCATTTAATAATCAATTGACTTAATCTGCACGGTAAACCTATGAGGTAGGTACTAAGTGTTCCCATTCTGCAGATGAGAAAACTGAGCCACACCATGCTGCTAGTGAGCAGCAGAGGCGAGGACTGGAAACCAGGCTATCTGAATGCAGAGGTCATGATCCCAACTCATGCATGTTCTCCTACCTCTTGCTCTGCTGTAATGTCTTTCAGGAAGGAATTCTTCTGCTAAAGAACTGCTTTGATTCTGCCTCTTCTTTATTTACAAAGCAGCAGTGGTCCCCACTGCCCTCAGGACAAAGTCCAAAATCATGACCTCAGCATTCAAGGTCATTGTTCAACCTGTCCTCATTTGCCACTTACAACTTTGATTTCAAAGTGATCTGCTCACCCATATGCAAGCAAACGCCCCAAAATCGTTCCCTACCCGCAGACTGGGTTGGCCTCTCCTCTTTGTCAAGTCCACTCACCCATAACTGTGATGAACGACCAAGGTGGGCTTCAGGGCCAGCCCACCAGGAGTTCCACAACCAGGTCCCGGCTCCAAAGCCATCCAGAGCCGGCTGGCACAGGGCGCCACCTGGTGGCAGGAGCCTGCTCTGGACAAAACAACGCGGGAGGAATCTGGGATTTGGGGCCCAGTTGTTCTGACAAGAATTAGGAATCTCGCTGTGAGCCGGCACCCACTTCACCAGCCTGATGCAGGAAAACAGAGCCAGGAGAAGTCCAGTGGCCCTGGGGCCCTCCCTCTGCCTCCCCGCTTCCCGGAATGGGGTAGCTTGAGATGGGGTCACCTGCCTTTTCCACAGACGAGCTGTGCCCCTCCACCTTTCCCCCCTTCCTTAAAAAAGTTAAACCCTTTAGCTCAACCCCACTTGACAACTGAATAGAAGAAAAGAGAGTCAATCAGCAGTTGGGTTATATCAACATTCATTTTCTCAAGGTTCTGTTGTACTATATTATTTGAAATTTTATAATGATCATGGATCTTTCTTGTAATCAGAATAAAACAGCAATTATCATTTTGAAAGTTAAGAAGGAAGGAAACTACACCGTGTTTCTTTTCTGCTTTTACAGGAATGAGTATGGGTGGGTGGGAGATTTTTTAAAACTACATCTTCCATCAGAGTAAATTCACTTACAGTTTTTCCTGAACAGCAATCCATGAGCTAATACATGTTTTAAGCTCTAGTCATCCCTTTTTCCACCTCTGCTTTCTTTTACAAATATTATATTTCCTTGATTTCTCAGGTGGGTAGAGAACTTAACCCTCAACATCCCCATACTAAATAAGTGACCTTAATAAATCGACCTCACACGATACTCCCACCAGAATAGCTAAGATGGACAAGACAGAAATACCAAGGGTTGGTGAGGATTCAAAACACCTGAAACTCTCAAACACGCTGTGTCGGTGGATACAAACCGCTCTGGAAAACTGTCTTTGGCAGTATCCACAGCTGAGCACAGGCCACCTGAGGTCCCAGGAATTCCACATATGTTCCTCAAAAGATGTGCCCTAGAATGTTCACTGCAGTATTATTCACAATAGCCAAAAACTAAAAACTTCCCGAATGCTCATCAGTAATAGAATAAATCACTGCATGTTCACACAATGGAATATTATAATGCAATGAAAAATATTACAAGTATACTCAATACGAATCAATCTCACAAATAAAATATTGAGAGAGAGAGAAGCCAGACTCACAGAAGTGCATACTGTTTGAGTCCATTAACTTAATGTATTGATCTCTGGATACAGCAGTCAGGGTGGTGGTTACTTTGGGGGGGTGGGAACAGAGGAGGAAGGATCCAGAGTTTTTGGCGTGGCTGGTCACCTTCCGTTTCCTGATATTGGTGCCCCTTACACGGGTGTGTTCAGCATGTGAAAATCTAAGCTGTACACTTATGATTTGGGCACTCTCATTTGTATATTACAGTCCAAAAAGTTTTAAAAAATAGATATAACTCCTATGAAGGATTAGGCTTTAATCAGTATAATTCACTCAGGGCTTTTTTCTCCAATTAATAGTAAAGGAGCAAAAGCAAAGCCCCTGCAGGTTGAAAACAGCTTACAGGTGAAAAGAGAGAAATCAGATTGCCTGTCATATCCACAATCTTACCAAAAACCAGACGCATATTTTATCACCAACAGGTTTCTCAGCAAGAGGAAATATTTCATCCTCCAAAAGGCCAAAGAGTCTTAATCTCTGTGCAGGTCTGTCCTGAGGTCTTTAAAGGTGACTGGTGGTCATTCCTCTGCCTGCCTTTAAGTGAAAGACATTTTCTGGAGACTTAAAAGGACCAACAGAAGGGCATACTGCCATTCGACCTGATTTTGATCTAAGTTTAATCCAAAAAAAAACCATTTATGTACAGGTTGAATTGCTTATAGAACGCGTTTGTCTCTCGAGCGCTGTATGCCCAAGCAGGTAGAAGGAAGCCCAAATGGGCTTCTATAAATCTTAACCACACACTTCCTCCCTGCTACCCAGGATGGCTCTCTAGTCTCCAAACAGGTGGACAGCGACACCTAGTGGAAGCAATGGAGAACAAGCTACCTTTGGTAACTGCCACTAATAAAAATCCTGTGCATGCGTTTACTTTAAATGACGTAATAGGTAAGTTTTTATAAAAAACAAATGAGAGTCACCCGCTTAAAAACAGGTAAAGAATTAAGGAAGGAAATGAAAGAATACCATTTTCAAACGGTAAATAAATATATGCTAAAAAATATGCTAAATATGACTAGAAAAGGAAATTAAGACACCAATGAAATACCATTTTCACACACCTGATTGGAAAAATTACTGAAGTTTAATAATCTCAAGAGCTAATGAGAGTGAAGGGTGATCGGGTCCTCCCAGGACTCTCACGGTGCGGGGGGAACAGTAAATTGGTTCTGTATTTAGGAGGGCAATTTGACGTTCTTTTTCAAAATATTAAATGCACATAACCCAACAGTTCTAATTTTCAGACTTAAGCCTAGACAATCACTTTCATTTCTGCACAAGAACATGAGTACAATCTAGGACATATAGTTGTTCCAGAAAGCAAGAAAACATTCAGTGAGTAATGGGTTCATGTCCAAAGGAATCGGGTGCCCAAAGGCCAAAGTTGAGACAAGTGGGGCATGAAAAAGAATAATGGCTGTAATTGATTGAAACAGAGCAAATATGTAAAAATCCATGAATCCATACTGACACATAAGAAGGGTGCCAACAAAACAAAACAAACTTATCTGCCATCATTGGAGAGAACTATAATACCATCTCCTTACTCTAAAAATTGGTAATTAATGGGAAAGAATGAAGCATTTGGCCTACACTTCCAGTAGGAACTAAAATCCTATAACCCCAGTAAAGGAAAGAAATCTCTTCTTTACAGAAGAATGTCAGTTCATCAATGTAGAATATATGGTAGAATTTGCAAATGAAATTCTGCAACCGCAAAGGAAATACTCGATTGAGACAAGGACCAGCAATTAGGGCAAATGACGGGGAGCTGGACATTTGCCTGGTGCCACCATACACTTCCTCCTGAAGTACTTCAAGATCACTTTCTACTTTCAAGAGGAAATCTGTAACTGTATAATGCAAGGATGTGACTCCCTCAATCTTAAGCCAATAATCAACATTAGCAGCTCATATGGGCGGCGGCGTGGGGCGAGGAGAGCCAGATGTTACGTGTTTTCTGTCATGATGCAATGTGGAGTATACATTTGGTATCCCTACCAATTATTCTTGCCGAAAAGCTTATCCTGAATCTATTCAAGCCTTTAGAAATAACTTCCAGTTTGCAGAAACTTTAGGTGATAGAGAAACAAGTCAAGCATCATCAGAAGGAAGCAATCTCAAAATCCAAAAGGTAAGCCGTTCTATAGGACACTGGTCTTATCTATGTCATTGAGACAAAGTTAAGTGGGTGGCGGATGTCACTATCCTAAATCAAAACAGACTTTAAGGACAAGATATAACAACCAAATGTAAAGTATGATGTAGAATTCTTGATTGGATTCTGATTTGAGACACATTTGGGAGACTAGAGGAGAAATTGCAATGGAACAAGATATCAAGGGGTTATTGTTAAGGTCGTTAGGGGTGATATGGAATTGTGCTCATGTAGGAAAACATCTTCATTTTTTAGAGAGTCACACTGAGATATTTTGGGGTAAAATGCTATGATATCTAATTCACTTTAAATTTGGCCAAAAAATAGGTTAAGCCAATATAGCAAAATATTAACAATTATTAAACATAAGAGAAGTGAGTATAGGTATTCTTTATACCACGCTACTTTTCTGGGTTTGAAATTTATTAAAATAAAAAATAATAATAGAAAACAATAAGATGTACAAGAATGCTCAATGTGACACTGATTATCATAGCAAAAAATCAGAAGCAACCTCAATGTCTTTCAACACCAGAATGGATAAATAACCAAACTTAATAAATAGACTTTACATTGTACTCCCACCAGAATGGCTAAGTTGAAAAAAACAGACTATTTTGTACTATGAAGTACTAGTAAACAGTAAAATGACCAATTTTTTCTACTCTTATGTATACTTATTTTTAAACCGTGTTTATATTTTCTTTTACTCCTCTTCATAGTCCTAGCTTTCGGCACCTTACAGATGCATATATTTACTATGCCTTTATCAGATAAGGCTATCCAGGTCAATGGTTCAAATTCTGAATTTCATGACCTGGAAACATTTCAAAACTTCACCTCCCCAAAAAAGTGGCATAAGGACTGTTGGAAATGGCACAAAACGTTATTTAAACATAAAATGTTATTTACTAACATCACCTTTTCACACAAGAAAGGACATTTTATCACAAAAAGGTACAGATGAATGGATATAATCCCAGAATGAAGCACAGTCCCTTACCCAGAATAAATTTGGATTTATGAAGAATCTCTATGTCCTCTGAACAACCAGTAAAAACTTGGCAATTGACCAAAAAACGAAACTCTGGCGGTTCGGGCTTTTATCAAGTCACCTTGCTTAGGACATGGGGTATTAGAACGTGATGCATTGTGGGGCAGAATCCAGACTTAGGGGTTCTCTCATCTGTTGGAACTGGAGGAAAACTCCATTGCCAAAAAAATTGTTAACAAACAACAATTACACATGACAACCCAAATTCCAAGCCCTCAGTGAGCTGGAATTTACTAGACAAGCTGCATCCAAAAAGTCCCATAACTCAGAGCCTAAGAACCGCCTGAAGTTTCTTCAGAGTCCAAAGGCTCCTGTGTGTCACCTAGTCTGTGTGGTGGGTAGAACCCTGGGCTTTGGACCAACCTGATTTAGATTTGAACTCTACCAGCTACTGACTTGTAGCCTCTAATTTTTACTATCACGGGGGGATCAAATGGAATAATGCAGGTAAACTACTCAGCACAGTACCTCATGTAGCTCATGGGGTGAGCGACAAAAACACCTATTGTTACTGTACTTTCACTCCTGACACCGAATTTCCAAAGTTTATGATTCTTTCCCAACTGGAAAGACAAAGACCTAACCAAGAAGGAGTGCGCAGGGCCGAGCACAGGTTGGCATCACCAAGTACTAGAAAGTTCCACGTAGGACCGACCAGGTCAGGTCCCCACCTACCTGGGGGTAAGTATGGCTGCAGGTGAGGAGGGGAGACCAGCAGAGTCCGCCAGAACCCGGGAAGGAAGAAGGGCTGGGAACAAGTGTCTGGTGCCCCGCACGCGGAACGCAGACCTTCCCCTCATTGAGGCTGGAGCTTCCTCGCCCGGCCGACCCATTTCTTCCTGAGACCCCTGCCACCGAAGCTTCCGGTCTGGCTGAGACTATCAATCATGTTTCCCCGCCCACCTCTGGTGAGTGACGCAAACTACAGCCAATCAGATTCTGTTTCTCCCACTCTTGCGTCAACTGACTGGAGGACAGAAAACAGAGCCAATGTATCGTGACCTGATGGTGTCCTGAACGCCCAGAGCTGCCTGGGTCCCCATCCTGTCCAAAGAAAAAGCCCTACAGAGTTTCCTTTTAGTTTAAGAATGTCCCATAGCCCTCCAGTACATTCCTTTTATGTGTAAGTTAAACAAGATTGATTCAATAGGACAATCAATAAATAGTATTGATTCAATACTATTTGGCCATAAAAAAAGAACGAAATAGGAGCGGCTGGGCCCGTGAGCCATGGCCGCTGGGCCTGCGCGTCCGGAGCCTGTGCTCCGCAACGGGAGAGGCCACAACAGTGAGAGGCCCGCGCACCGCAAAAAAAATAATAATAACATAACGCCATTTGCAGCAACTAGAGATTATCATACCAAGCTGAAGCAAGTCAGAAAGAGAAAAATAAATACCATATGATACCACTTATATGTGGAATCTAAAATATGGCACGAATGAACCTACCTACAAAACAGAAACTGACTCATAGACACAGAGAACAGACTTGTGGTTGCCAAGGGGGAGGGGGAGCGGGAGGGAGAGGGATGGACGGGGAGTTTGGGGTTAGCAGATGCAAACTATTACGTTTAGAATGGATAAACCACAAGGTCCTACTGTACAGCACAGGGAACTATATTCAATATGCTGTAATAAACCGTAAAGGAAAAGAATATTAAAAAAATGTCTATATGTGTATGACTGAGTCACTTTGCTGTACAGCAGAAATTAACACAACATTTTACATCAACCACACTTCAATTTAACAAGATTGACTTCCATTTCTTGCAACCCCCAAATTCCAAATGGCATCATTCTCTCCTCTGCCTGTGCTGCAGAGCCAGCCTCCCCACAGCCGCACCTTTCCTGCTTCTCCCAACGCGGGTGTCACATTCAGTGATTTTTTTAACGCATGCCTACAAGGTGCTGAGCCGTGTACCCAGCTGTGGGAGCAGCAGTGGACACTGCAGATGCCCACACAGTGACCAATGCAGACCATGACCAAACAGTGATCCATGCCCTGGGGCGAGCAGTATTGGGGCTCCTGGAGGTGAGGGGGCCCCATTCTCCAGACTGTCCCCAACGGCTGGAATGAAAAGTTAGGATACAGCGTGTGACTGCAGAAATGCAAATGGAGTGCTTTTTCCCATCAAGATGTTCCGTTCCTTTTTCTCAGGTTTTTTCCATTAAGAGTCCCTTAAACTACACTTTCATAGGTCTTTTCACTGCAGAGCTTACGAACTCAAATGCCTCCTGGGGCCGGATATTTTATTCAGTCGACAGTCACACTTTGTATATTAAACACACGGGACTATTCTTCCCTTCAATAAAAAAAATGCTCTCTGCCATTTGTTTTATCGAAAAACTATGCCCTCTCCTATGTTTGCTTTTCAAATGTTTGACAGAGACATGGACAGGAGAATTATATCTCTTCCCTCTTAATTCCATGAGAAAAAGAAAGGGCAAGTGTAATAGTAAATAGCAACTGACGTTGGCCCTCACTGTCAAGGATCTCATAACGTGTGCTGGGATTATGGTAAACTTGAGAGCCCTGTCCTTATCCAAAGGGAATCTTCAACACCAGCTACAGCTATTTATTGTTATGCGGGAAAGTCTCTTTTCCAGACAAACCAGGAATCCAGCTTTTTATGTAAATGTATCTGATTTTTCAGTGTTAGCAAAAATTCAAAGCTTCATTTTTTTAATGCCATGCAGCCCCATTTGCAGTTCAAACAGACAAGTATACAAGCAAACAAGAGCTACAGGCTGCCCTGGGGACGTTAGTTTGCAGCCGTTGTGGTCACAATCCTAGCCCACACTTCGCATGTATGCAAATTAGATAAAGGTATGCTTTTCCCAGAGATATATTATTGCGATTTGCCAGGAAAGTTGTCCTAACAAATATAAAAAGCTGAGATGTTCATGACATACATGGCACCTCCTGGAGTTGGGCAGTACACAACCTGCACACCTGGACATGGCATCCCGCTTTCGTCTTCTTTGAGCTTTTCAAGATAAGCCCTAAAATCCCACTCATGATTTTTAAAAATTGTCTTACTTTCTAATTATGTTTCTATTTATATTTGACATAGTATTTATACCTGAAAGATGAACTGAAGAATTGATTAAATTATCCAGCTAGGACAAGTCATAGCTGAAATTAAAGGAGATTTGAGGGGGTTTGAAGCTCGAATCTCAGTCCCCTCTTCACTTTGCGGCACTGTGACTCTTAGAGGCACATCTGCCTGCGATGGGGTAATCTATGCCATGTCCCCTGAATCCTCTCACATTCTGGAAAGAGATGGATGTGATTGTTTACAGCTGGAATTCTCATTGTACAAAATCACCTTCTCCCAGCTATCAATTATTGTCATTATCTGTAGCTAGGCAAGTTCTTTACACTGTTTTCTGAAACTATCTCAGATCAGTAATTAGCTCCCCAGCCACGGCTCTTGGCTCTCACACTTTAATGAGGAGTATGACCATGAAGGCATTGGAATGTGAAAAATGAAAGTGATCCCCTGTCATCCTTCTATGATACAACAGACTCATTTCCTCTCTTCCACTGATAAAGGATCAACAAAAACTTTTTCCATTTTTTTGTAGGAACCCTTTAGAGGCCAACCTACTCAGTCTAAATGGCTACAGGTCACACCTTGAGGCAGAAAGTGCATGGCAGAAATGAAGTTGGTGTTTTCCCTCTGGCAAAAATCCCTTCTTAATTAAGAAGCACACCTGCATCATTTAAACACATTTGAGCCTGGGTCCCGCCAAGTGTGCAGCCGACTGTCTCCACTAATTGCCCCAATTCACCAGCACCCCCAGCTCATTAACAGTGAAAAAGCTGTCCTCTCCCTGGATTCCTCACAAACAATTCCCAGAGATTCAAAGAAATAACCGGGCCGGAAGGTGGCACCAAATTCTCTCTCATCTTGACGCCAGGCACACAAGAAAGCTCAGCTCCCGGAGGAAAGGGGATTTTATAGCCTGGGAGAATACCTGAAGGTGAAGGGTTTGCTTTTTGGCCAGAGATTAAATTATTCTCCGAACAAACATGCTTTTCCTTCATACAGAAGAGACTCCATTACGCATATTTCAACATTTAAGAGGACTCCCAAAGTTCAAAAGAAAACTCAGTCAAGAAAAAAAAAAAAAAAAAAACTCAGTCAAGTATTTGAAGCTGCTCTCAGTGAAAGAAACTGATGCCTCTCAAAAGACCTTTCCGTACACTGGAGGTGAGCTTTCCAGTCTGGTCTACAAGGCACAGAGGAGATGGGAATATGGTGATTGGCAGAGGGAAGGCAGCTGGCTGATGAGTCAGGCCACCAAATGGCCCTTTGGGACACCAAACATCAAGATGATGCCAGCACTGGTCATGGAGTCAGGGGACTGAGGTTTGAGGAATGGCTCTCCCACAGGTCATCCCAGAACCTCCGACTATTTGCTCCACAGAAGTCTGCGCTGGAGCAGCGGTGATACCTGGCAAGGAAGCGGGTGCACGCCGTAGGGAACAGTGCTAACGAGGTCAGCCCCAGCATCTCTCTCCTTGGGTTCAAATCCCACCTCTGACTGTGGACAAGTCACTTCACCTTTCAGAGACTCCGTCACCTCTTCTGCAACCTCACGGGGTTGTCGTGTCCAGCCTGGGAGTGGGGCTTTCAGGAAATTATCCTAACAGCTCACCCCAAGTCCTCTGGAGTGTGGGGATCTGAGACTGGCCTGAACCATCTCTGTCTGCATATGGGCAGGAGGCAGAGGGCAGGAGAAGTAGCTGCACCCCTACTGCCGGGGTGACAGGGTGGGTACCTCCCAAGAGCCCCAGAGGCCCCTCTGGAGGACCTGGAACCCTCTAGAAGGATCCCTGTCAATGGCGTGGCCTGCACAGCAAGGAGACATGGCCAGAAGAGGCTGTGGTCCATACCCCCCAGAGCAGGAACTAAGGCAAGGGGTTCACCAGCAGTGAGTCTGCGTGGGCCATCCTTGTCGGCGGACTGTGCGGGGCATGCAAGTAGCCAAAGAACCCTCAAATGTACCCCCGAAGAAAGAAAGAGTTCTGGATGCAGGCGAAGTCCCGAGAACCAGAGTCTTATCTGTATTTGTTTCCTACGGCTGCTGTAACGAATTACTACAAAATCAGAGGCTTAAAATCCTTTCCACTTCTGCAGGTCGGAAGTCCGAAACGGATCTCACTGGGCTAAGGCCAACCTGAGCTCCCTTCTGGAGGCTCCCAGAGAAAATCTGTTTCCTTACCTCTTCCAGCTTCTAGAGGCTCCATCTTCACCGCCACCAATGCAGCTCCCCACCCCTGGCATCACATCTATTTTCTCTGACTCTGTTCTGCCGCCACATTTTTCGTTGTGGAGCACAGGCTCCGGACGCGCAGGCTCAGCGGCCATGGCTCACGGGCCCAGACGCTCCGTGGCATGTGGGATCTTCCCGGACCGGGCCACGAACCCGCGTCACCTGCATCGGCAGGCTGACTCCCAACCACTGCGCCACCAGGGAAGCCCCGCCCTCTCCACTTTTAAGGACATTTGGGATTACACTGAGAATCCAGGCTCATCCTCCTATTTTAATTCCATCGGCAACGTCAATTTCCCTCTGCCACGTAACCTACAATACTCACAGGTTCCAGGACTAGGACAGGACAGCCTTGGGGGCCATCATGCGGCCGCCACACCCTCAAGAGGCTCTCATGTCCCCACAAACCTTGCTCGCCCTGCATCTGCAAGGCTCCTGGAACTAAATGTCATTCTTTCTCTCACTGTCTGACCTTTTCCCTCCTCGCATAGTCATCTTCCTTCTCTGCTGTCTCCCTGTCTGCAGCCAGCATCTCTGCTTGGAAATTTGGCCTCCAGCTCACAGACCTAACACCTAAGGCTGAGAATGAATGGTGGAAACATTCATTTCCAATGCAAATCCCCATGACTGGCTCTCTAATAGGGAAGCAATAAACATTGCTCTCCGTGTGTATGTGCATGTCTCTCCTTCCTAAGATGCCTAAAACAGCACCTGCTGAAGGTACCATCACTCAGGGTCATCTGAATGTCCTGTGCTTCACCAGCCCAGGGATACAGAGAGTCACACTGAAACTAGTGATACAAATGTCGCTGGCAAGCTGCCCCACCTGTTCACTCGGCACCTCCAGGTTCCCCCATAAAATCCACCAACACCAACCCTCTCTCTGGGAGTCCTTGAAGGCTCTGAGATACGCTTCCTGGGTCTTCCACAGCCTCCAACTTAAGGAAAGCCACCGTCCTCTGTGAAGCACTTCTTTTTAAAAAAATGAATTTTTAAAATTTTTATTGGAGTACAGCTGATTTACAACGCTGTGTTAGTTTCGGGTGTACAGCAAATTGAATCAATTACGCACATACCTATATCCACTCTTTTTTTTCTTAGATTCTTTTCCCATATAGGCCATTACAGAGTACTGAGTAGAGTTCCCTGTGCTATAAAGCAGGTCCTTATCGGTTATCTGTTTTGTATATAGTAGTGTGTATATGTCAATCCCAATCTCCCCACTTATCCCTCCCCCGCTTATCCCCTGGTAACCAGAAGCTTGTTTTCTACATCTGTGACGCTACTTCTGCTTTGTAAATAAGTTCATCTGTACCTTTTCTTTAGATTCCACGTATAACCGATATCGTATGATATTTGTGTGAAGCACTTCTTCACAGAGGCTGGTGTCCTCCAGGAAAAGGCCAGCGTCCTTACAGCGGGACTGTCACCACTACCTACTCTTGATGGATCAGGGCAGCCCTGTAAGTACAAGAGGGAAGCAATCCCTCGCCCACTCAGTGCTTCCACGGGTCATCTGAAGCCCAAAGAAGCTCTGTTGAGCCCCGTGTCTCATGAAATCTCAGGAAAACAGTTCAGTCATCTTCTGGCCGTGCCTTTCTGCATTTGAGCTGTAAATTAGTCCAAGGGACAAGGCCAGGGAAGAGACTGGTCCCCAGCTAACCCTTCTATCATCCTCCTCCCTGATTTTTCTCCTCTCTGTAGGGAGGCTCTAGATCATTCTTCTCTTGTTCTGAAGCCAAAAAGTAAAAAAAAAAAAGGTAAAGCAAGCTTAACAAGAAATCCTGCACGCTTATCAACTATTTCATACTTAGACCCGAGCGAGAGGGTCCCTGCTCTCAGCTCTGCAGGCCCTGCATATCACACAATAAGACGTCAATAAACAGTCATCATCACACAGGTGCCCGAGTGAATCATGTCCCCAGAATCTGGTGCTCAGACTGACACCGCACCCGTCACCCTGGACATCTGCTCTCATGACTAACACCATTCAGCCCTTGGGAAACGCTTCTCCACATCTCTTGCCCTGGTCCTTAATTCAAAAGGCAACTGCATCCAAACACCATGAAGGTTTGGGGGTTGCCCAGCCTCGGAGATGGAGTGTAGAGAGGGTTTGAGCAACAGAAATGTTTAGGTAGGAGAAAAGGGAAATGAACCAACTTGTCCAGGGCTTCTCCATACATCTCTGCAAACCGAAACACTAACCTGTCGCTTCCTGGGAGTCTCAAGCATCCGTTGTTTGGCATCTCTCCATCTTCCAATTCATGGTTCCAGATAAACTCATCAGTGAGCATGGTGATCACACAGTTGCTCACGGTGGCTGAAGACTATTGAGCGATATGGGCCACCTTGCAGGATCTTACGTGCATTTGCACGCATGCACTTATGTATCTACAGAAAACAGGGGTGAACAGCCATTTCTCTCCTTAATGCTGGCAACTCGATGGCCACCCAACACAAGAACTGCAAATAGATTTACTTATGTAAAAATATTTATTTAAAATTTACTTACATATAAATATTTCATTAAAATGTTTAGATGCTCAAATCTATTTTTTTAAATAGATCCTTATTGGAGTATAATTGTTTCACAATACTGTGTTTCTGTTGCATAACAAAGCAAATCAGTCATATGCATACACACGTCCCCATATCCCCTCCCTCTTGAGCCTCCCTCCCACCCTCCCTATCCCACCCCTCTGGGTCATCGCAAAGCTCAGAGCCGATCTCCCTGTGCTATGCTGCTGCTTCCCACTAGCTAGCTATTTTACATCCGGTAGTGTATATACTGTCGACGCTACTCTCACTTCGCCCTCCCACCCCATGTCCTCAAGTCCTTTCTTTATGTCTACCTCTTTATTCCTGCCTTGCAACTAGGTTCATCAGTACCATTTTTTTTTTAGATTCCATATATATAGGTTTAGATGCTCAAATTTTAAATGTCAGCTTTATTTAAATAATTTCGTTTAAAATGATCATTTTCATTCATTAGGATTTTTAGTTGCTTTTTGTTTGAGTAGATAGTGTTAATGTTTTGAAAGGAAAGTAACTTTTAGAGTATATATAAACTTCTTAGGTTTTACTTATCTTTTTTTTTAACATCTTTATTGGAGCATAATTGCTTTACAATGGTGTGTTACTTTCTGCTTTACAAGAAGTGAATCAGTTATACATATACATATGTTCCCATATCTCTTCCCTCTTGCGTCTCCCTCCCTCCCACCCTCCCTATCCCACCCCTCTAGGTGGTCACAAACCACCGAGCTGATCTCCCTGTGCTATGTGGCTGCTTCCCACTAGCTATCTATTTTACGTTTGGTAGTGTATATATGTCCATGCCACTCTCTCACTTCGTCCCAGCTTACCCTTCCCGCCACCCCATATCCTCAAGTCCATTCTCTAGTAGGTCTGTGTCTTTATTCCTGTCTTACCCCTAGGCTCTTCATGACCTTTTTTTTTTTTCTTAGATTCCATATATATGTGTTAGCATACAGTATTTGTTTTTCTCTTTCTGACTTACTTCACTCTGTATGACAGACTCTAGGTCCATCCACTTCACTACAAATAACTCAACTTCGTTTCTTTTTATGGCTGAGTAATATTCCATTGTATATATGTACCACATCTTCTTTATCCATTCATCTGTTAATGGACACTTAGGTTGCTTCCATGTCCTGGCTACTGTAAATAGAGCTGCAATGAACATTTTGGTACATGACTCTTTTTGAATTATGGTTTTCTCAGGGTATATGCCCAATAGTGGGATTTCTGGGTCGTATGGTAGTTCTATTTGTAGTTTTTTAAGGAACCTCCATACTGTTCTCCATAGTGGCTGTATCAATTTGCATTCCCACCAACAGTGCAAGAGTGTTACCTTTTCTCCACACCCTCTCCAGCAGTTTTACTTATCTTAATGTATACTTTTATGAAAATATACTTTGCTACACTTTGGTTTATAAAGTACTTTTTAAACTTCCTTCCATGATTCTCAAAGTGTGGGCACAGCTCGTCTGTACTGTTTGTTAACAGTGAGTGTGGAAGATTGGCACAGAAATTGAGAGTGGGCGTTTATCTTATTTATCTTATACCGTCATCCACTGGAAACCCTTCAGACATAAGTCTCTTCCACGGGGGGGCCTGGTATCACACTTTGAATCGCACTGCCTGTCATTACTGTCAATAAAACATAAGTTACATGAAAAATCTTCATTTCAGCAACATAATTAATAGCTTGGCTTTAAAGAAGGCAAAATAAACTTTGTGGAATAAACATGAGTACATCTATCTTTACTACTCAATCCTCAAATGCTGCCAGCTCATGGAGGGAACATCCAAACAACCACAATAATATATTATCATCTTTATTAATTTGCCAACTTGGTCATATGATACGAGTTTCGGTTGTTTAGTATTGAATATTGGTTTTATATTTGTTTGTAATTATTGCTGTTAAAGTATATATGTCAAGGTGGCAGGACAGAGCTTATTTTAGTTAGCAGTTATTAGCTTGATTTCTATACTTTCAACATTGAGACATCTAGCGGGTGGACCTCCATTTGAACTCTTGGCCTGAATCCCACAAGTGTTAGTGGGTCTGCACATAAGCATGCAGAGGAATACTGGCAAAGCTCGCCATCTGAGGAAACTAGATAAGCCTCCACAGACTGCATACTTTTTTTAACCCTTACCCCCAAACCAGCTCACGGGCCCCTCTGTCTCATAACCGACCAAGGACACATGTGGGTCTTTTAACGCCTGACTAGGAAGCACCAGGAACTTCAGAGCAACCGGACAGCACAGAATACAAAGGCTGAGGGAAAGCTGGTGGTCCACAGGGCAATCAGAAACCCCGCGGGCAGAGCTGGGAGGTCACGGCAAAGACTGTGAGCCCACAAAACCCAAAAGATTTACTATCTGACCCTTTACAGAAGATATTTGCCAAAGCCTGACCTAGATCTTGGAGGGCTTCATAAACCAGGCTAAGGGATTAAGCTTTATCACAAGGACAGTGATGACTGGCTGATTTAAACAGAACTGACACCGATTTACAACTTTAAAACAACCACTCTGACTGCAAAGTAAAGGATGGAATAAGGAGGGACAGAACGAAGATGGAGCGTCCAGTTGGGAGGCTGTATCAACAATCAGGTAAAAACGGAGGGTAGCCTGGACTAGAGATGGCGAAGTTGAATGGGCTCCACTTGTTAGAATCCCGAATGCAGTTTTTGTTCCTGCACTGTCTTCAAGCACCACTAGATGGCGCCACCTCATAGAGAAAAATCCCACCATTATCTTCAATATCTAAGTTCTTATTACAGTGTGCTGGGCTAACCCTTTAGCAACTTAAGAGCTGTAATTCAAGTATTTCATTGGTTTAACCCTTGGAGTAAATTTTAAGAAGAACCTACCTCATAAGTTAAGTTTATGTCTGTATTCTGTGGGTTTTAGCAGAACAATAAGCAAGGGTTTGATCAGAAACGGAAAGATGAACTAAATTCACCTCTCCAGTTAAAATATGCCGGTGTAGGCAACAGAAAAATGATCAAAGACCCAATCAGCCCAAGTTACTAAAGAAGATATGCAAAGATCAATGGGCACCCCCGCAAAAAAAACTGCTCTGCATCACTAATAATCAAAGAAATGTTCATTAAAACAAAAATAAGACATAATTTAGGCCTAGCAAGATTTTTTTCTGAATGATGATCCCAGCATTGGCAAAAAGCATGATAAAATGGGCACCCTCGGGCATTGCTGATGAAAGTGGAAACTGGTATAATATTTCTAAACAGCAATTTTTCCATAAATACCCAGTTTTTTTTTTAATTTCACTGCACCACGCAGCATGTGGGATCTTAGTTCCCTGACCAGGGATCGAACCCACGTCCCCTGCACTGGAAGCGCAGAGTCTTAACTGCTGGACCACCAGGGAAGTCCCTATCCAGAATATTTTAATTCTGCGTATTCACTGACCAGGGAATTCACTGACTTCTACAGGTATCTAAGGAAACAGTCACGAGTATGGACAATGGTTTTCACCTAAAATGTCTACCACAACATGATTTATAAACCTGAAAGCGATCTAAGTGGCCAACAGCAGAGAAATCATCCATCAGGGTATGTCTACACCTGAGTGAATGAAAAAATAATTCCTGAGCCTCTACCCTATGCCGGGCACTGTGCTGAATATTGAAGACACAGCACTGAACACAATGGACCAGGTCCTCACTGTCCTAGAACAGAATTGTTAAAGGTGTGCTATTTTCAGAGAATATTTCATGAGTTGGGAAAATGTTCATGATATCATAAGTGGAAGCAAATAAGATTTTTTAAATGTATATGCAGGGCTTCCCTGGTGGCGCAGTGGTTGAGAGTCCGCCTGCCAATGCAGGGGACACGGTTTTGTGCCCCGGTCCGGGAGGATCCCACATGCCGCGGAGCGGCTGGCCCCGTGAGCCATGGCCGCTGAGCCTGTGCGTCCGGAGCCTGTGCTCCGCAACGGGAGAGGCCACAAAGTGAGAGGCCCGCGTACCGCAAAAAAAAAAAAAAAAAAAAAAGTATATGCAGCATGCTGCAAACTTCTTTAAATGTATATTATGATAGAATATGAAATTTTTCAGCCCACAAATTCATGTGTACAAGAAAGTGCACATTTCTTTATTTTTCATAAATCAACCTGATTTTACTTCTGAGCCCCAATCCTGCAAAGGGGTTAAGAAATTCGGCCTCGGTCAGGCTCGGCCCTTCCTCTTCCTACCCTCCGGGGTTTAGTCAAGGTTCTCACCCAGGATCCCAGCATCTTTGCTCATGTGTGCACAGCAAGGGTCCCAAAATGCCCATTGCCAAGGCCCTGTGGTTCTGCCAGATCTGCTGCTCTGGTCTTCCTGACCAGTAAAGCTTACAAGTCTGGCAGACACTTATGCTAAAATCCCCAAAAGCAGCCTTGGACAGTCCACAGGGCCTGCCCCCCCAGGTGTGGTCTGAACCAGCAGCGTGGGCATCACTGGGTACCACTGGGTCAGAATCTGCATTTCAACCAGACCCCTAGGTCATTCGTGTGCATGTTACAGTATGCAACGTCCTAGGAGGCCTTACCGCACCTGCCCGGTATAGCCCAGGTGGAGCTCAGGTTGGGGTCGTTCTGGGAACCCTGGGGCTAATCACTCACTAGCCCCAGGAAATAAAGACAGCAAAGGAAGGTCTGGTAGGCGGCTTCAGCCTGCTGCCCTGCCCCTGCTATAGGCCCCGTTCCCTGTTACAGGAGATCAGGCCCTGCACCTACTTTAATGAGGGAAAAGCAGGAGAAAAATTCAAGGAAGGGGTATAAATTCTAGTCACAAACATATCTTGTTTTTCGTAAAATCAAGACTAAAAAGAAAATATCATAAAGAAGGTAGCAGTAACTACAAATAGAACTACCATACGACCCAGCAATCCCACTACTGGGCATATACCCTGAGAAATCCGTAACTCAAAAAGAGTCATGTACCACCATGTTCACTGCAGCTCTATTTACAATAGCCAGGACATGGAAGCAACCTAAGTGTCCATCGACAGATGAATGGATAAAGAAGATGTGGCACATATATACAATGGAATATTACTCAGCCATAAAAAGAAACGAAACTGAGTTATTTGTAGTGAAGTGGATGGACCTAGAGACTGTCAAACAGAGTGAAGTAAGTCAGAAAGAGAAAAATAAATACTGTATGCTAACACATATATATGCAATCTAAAAAACAAAACAAAAAAAATGGTCATGAAGAACCTAGGGGCAAGACGGGAATAAAGGCGCAGACCTACTAGAGAATGGACCTGAGGACACAGGGAGGGGGTAGGGTAAGCTGGGACAAAGTGAGAGAGTGGCATGGACATATATACACTACCACGTAAAATAGATAGCTAGTGGGAAGCAGCCGCATAGCACAGGGAGATCAGCTCGGTGGTTTGTGACCACCTAGAGGGGTGGGATAGGGAGGGTGGGACGGAGGGAGACGCAAGAGGGAAGAGATATGGGGATATATGTATATGTATATGTATAACTGATTCACTTTGTTATACAGCAGAAACTAACACACCATTGTAAAGCAATTATACTCCAATAAAGATGTTAAAAGAAAAAAAAAAGAAGGTAGCAGTACTATAACTTATTTTTTCTCTTCCTTAAGCTTTTCTGCATTGTTGTTTTTCTACAATAAATATAAATCAATTTACAAATAGAAAAAAATTAAACATCCCACAGTGGAGTATACTCATGTGGACATCTAGATGCAAAATGAACCCAGAAAGAACATGAAAAATTGGACGACTCGGAGTAGAACTGAAAAACAACTTCTTAGACAGAGGGCACATGTTCATTACATCCACTGAAAGTCTGGCCAGATTGCTCAAAAGGGGTGTCTAGCGTCTTCTCAGAGCTTTGGAATTTACTCATTTAATCCTATTTCCTGTTACAATTTTTGAGCTTTTAAAGAAAAAGAAGAGGGTTCCATGGTAATTGCAAGAGGGAGAAATCTGCCAACTCGTGCATGTCTCTCTTTTTAAAAATAATGCAGAAATTATAGGACATTCCAATAAAATTGAAGCTCTTGTTTCAAAGGACTCTTAGCATGAATTACTGAGATAAGTGGCTACTTAGAACAAAATCTCCGATACCAACTACAAGTTGCTGGGTTCTTGGGCTTTTACAAAACCTGCAAATGGCTGGAGCCTCGCTGAGGTCAATGTAAGGGACATGCAGCATGTTGGATGGATGTTTCCTATTTCCTGCCACTTGCTCCAGAGGCAAAGTGCCCAGGAGGTTCAGTCTCAATTTTCTCAGACCCACCTCCTCAACCTCATGTCAGAACTCTCCCCTGGGAAGAGCTGAAGAGAGGAAACGGAGTTAACTGTATAAGCAGGTAGGCAAACGTGCACCAATGTTTATTTCAAGGAAAAGTTGGCGAAGACCAAAGCAAGTCATGGCGCATCTGGCCAACTCATCCTTCCTTGTGCAAGTCGTTGTTGAGTAAATCGAGTGGGATTGGCTAGAAGACCCTCACCGAGACACCTTCTTCTCAAGAACAAGGGCTTTTCTGACTCCAGCCCTGCCTGAGCCTAGCAGAGTCCCAGCTCATAAATGATGAGCTGCATCACTCTACACCATTCACTGACTTAACATGTTTTTTGAGTATCTACTATGTGTAGAGTATAAAATCGCCCCATTCTCTGCCATCTCACAGGCACTTTCCACGGACAACATTCCTAAGCCTCTGAAACCCACTTCTTAAATTTAGAAGACTTTTCACGAAAGAAAATACATTCTCTAGTACAGAAATCAAGATGAGAGCTGTAGCTGCATTATCCTGGTATCAGTGAGGATGACATTTACTGAGGGTGATTAACGGTGGCTTTGAGCAAATAGAACTGTTCTCACTCTCAGGGAAAAGTCCAGAGGCAGCCAGTCCAGAGCTGGTAAGTAAAAGGTGGTACTGTGCCAATAAGTCCTCAGGGATCCAAGTTCTTTCCAAATCATTATCCCTGGATTGTAGCACTAGTCCTCATGGTCCAAGATGCTGGCTGGAGCTCCAGCCATCACAGATATCTTCAGAGAGCAGGATGGAAGAAAGAACAAAGGACAGAGATAAGGGCAGAGGTAAGCTCTCCTTCGGGAGTGTTGTTGAAAGCTGCCGCACCAAGCTTGCATTCTCATCCTATTGGCCAGAATTTAGCCACATGGACACATCTAGCGGCAAGGAGGGCTGAGAACAGAGGGTTCGCTCTGGGTCGCCATGTGTAATCTTGCTGTTATCACAGAATGGTGGAGAGTAGATACTGAGGGAGGCAAACCAACCGTCCCTGCCATCATGTGTCTGTTTGATCTTAGACTACAGTCGAGAATGTATGTGATGAATTAAAACATGCTCATTACGTTAGTCCCTATATTCTGGGCATCATTTAAAATTTAAAGGTGAGCTTTATTGGTGGTGTCACTCACTGGCTACTTCAACAGCCTCATCCTCTTGAAGTTCCTCAGCTGGAAAGATTCTCTAGGCCGTGAGGAGCCCTACCTGCTGCTCTCCAACAATTTAGCTATCGGTGGAGACTGGGACACAAAGGAAGCAGTGAATAAGAGGGAATAGCAAAGTTAGCGGAAGCAGAAAGAAAAATCACAGGGAGTCGAGGGTTCACTGGGAAGTGTGAATCATTCCTCTCATGAGCTTTTTCTCAAAGGGAAAAGCATCAATCTTGGGTTTTAATTACAGCAAATCCTAGGCTTAAGGAATATTTGAACCGAGGAGAAGTTGAACCAGTACATTACCACCAGGGCATCTAGAAAATTAGCAAGTCGAAGAGGAAACAAAGCATCTTTGGGGACCTACAGGCACCTGCTACTTGCTTTATAGTTTGAGAAATTGCTAGTTATCGCAAGGAATTTCTGGGATCAGATGACCTTGCCCAACACCAGATGATCTATCTGATAAACCCTAAGGGACCAGAAATAATTCCATGCCTAGACCTGGGTTTCTCAGCCTTAGCACGACTGACATTTGGAGCTGGATAATTCTCTCCAGTGGGGGCTGTCCTGTGTGTTGTAGCAGCATCCCTGGCCTCTGCCCCCTAGATGCCAGTAACACACTCACCTAGTTGTGACAACCAAACATGTCTCCAGACATTGACAAATGTTCCCCTGGGTGCAAAACAGACTCCTGTTAAGAACACTGGTCTTCATCTCCTTTTAGAATTTTGTAACAGAGACTCAAAGCTGATAGCTATGGATTCGGGTTTTATTCAGACACTACTGTATTATTTCAGTTCAATATTTTCACTCCTTTGTTCTTTCGTTCACTCATTCAGTGACCTTGGGACTCAGGAGTGGCCAAGGCAGGGAAGCTTATTCGCCTGGCACTCGACACACACTGGGGCCTCGATAAGCCCTGTGTAAGGATTGTCACGTGACTACCACAGCTGCCCCAAAAGCCCATACACTATTGTTATCTTCATTGCACAGATAAAAATCACTGAGATTCAGCAAGGTTAAGTCATTTGCCTAAGAACACACAGCTAGGAGATGTCTGGTTGCAGGAATTTGAACCCATACGATCTGAACCCAGAACCTGCACTTTTAACCATTAATTTAGCATCAACAACACACCAGACATTGTGCTTGGTGCTTAACATCATCTCCAACAACCTGAGAGGGAGGGGTGATTGGCCCCATCTCACGGATAACAAATCCTGGCTCCCCGCCTGCCCCTCTGAGTAAAGCAGACTGCTATGAGAGTTGGAGCCACTTTATGGAAAGAAGTCTTTGCAGACTGGATGCAGCAAAGCAGCTCTGCTCAAAGCAGCTTGGAGTCCGTGGTTTGGGTCATTTCAGGATTCTGACTTTTAACCATTTGGCTGCATCGTCAGAGTTCTCAGACAACTTGAAGTAGAATTAACCTAGTACAGAAAATAAATAGAGAAAAACACCCCATTTACCCTAGCAGTGTCAGCAGCAAACATATAATGCATGGGGAGGAATTTAAGAAAATATAAAGAACATGTTTTCGCTTTATTCAGACATAAAAAGGAAAAAAAGTGAAGCCTATTCTTTTACGTGGGAAGTCTCAACATTATGAAGAGGTCAGCCTTCCTTAAACTCATCTATAGATTTATCTAAGATAAAACGTTCTTCTGAAGGCTACCCCGCAAGGGATGGGCATGCACAGAAACTAAGGAGGTCTGGCAAACAACAAGCACCAACAGTTATTGGGAGATTTCTAGGTTCCAGGTACCTTAGCTAGGTCCTAGCGTTATCCCCTTTTACAGATGATGAAACTGGGGTTTTAGAAACTTGGTCAAGATCCCACAGGTAGTACAAGCCGTGGGGGAAGGGCAAGACTGAAACCCAAACAGTCTTCTTTAAACATTACATAGTATCGACCTCCTCTTTTGCCCCCAAAGTAGGATGTGGTCTGTCTTTCTTTAAAAAGAGAATCTTGGTCATCTTGAGGAAGTGACATTAGAGGTAAGAAATGGCATACCTTTTAATATCACTCCTCAAAAAAGGTTAATGGATGAAAAGAACCCTTGTGGTTTTATGACACAATGTGTTTACATATCACTTTGTATATCCCTCTGTTAAAAGACTTATGATGTTATCTTGTCAGTGTCTAAGAGTCTATTCACCTTGTCAGACTATAAGCTCCTTCAGGGCAGAGACTGTACCAATAAGGATGCTTTTAGCCACAAATAACATAATAGCCTACTAATAGGCTCAGATGAAACAGCAATTATGTTACTTAACAAAAGCTTATAGGTTCATTGGTTCAGTGATTGCCGGTCAGCATTGTCTTTCTCTCCCCTCATGGTTGCAACATGGCTGCCCTAGCTCCAGACATTGTATCTTCACCAAAATGTATCTCAAGCAGAAAGCAAGTTAGGAGGGGCAAAAGTCTTTCTTCTTATGTGCTTTTCTCTTTTCAAAAAGGAAAATAGTTACCAGTAGCCCCTAGACAACTTCCCCTTATGTCTCATAGACTAGGGTTGGGTCACATGACCACAACTTGACCATTAATGAAGAAAGGGGAGTAGGATTGCCATGACAGGCTTAGAACAGTTATGATTTATTCCCTGAGATTGGGCACATTGCCACCAACACAAAGTCTGGTTTCTGCTACCAGAAACAAGAGGGGATAGTTGTTGGTAGGCAAACAATAGGGAATGTTCCAATGACCAGGTCTGTCATTTCATCTCTAGTGTCTCATATAGTGCCTGACACACAGCTGAGTAAATGTTTGTTGAATGAATGAGAGACTGTATTAGTCAGCTCAGGCTGCTATGGTTCAGACCACAGCCTGGATGACTTAAAAACAGAAGTTTATTTTTCTCACAGTTCTGGAAGCTGGAAGTCCAAGATCAGGGTGCCAGCACCATGTCCGGTGAGAGAAACTTCGTCTGAGTTGCAGACAGCCACCTTCTTGCTGTGTCCTCACAAAAAGAGATTGAGAGCGCGAGAGAGATTTCTTCTTCTTATAAGGCCGCAGTCCTATAGAATTAGGGCCCCACTTTTAGGACCTCATTTAATCTTAATTACCTCCTAAAAACTATCTCCAGACCCAGTCACTTTGAGGGGTTAGGGCTTCAACACATGAATTTTGGGAAAACACAATTCAGTTCATAGTAGAGACCAAACGAATAAATATATGACAAACAAATGACCCAATGAATGAATGAATGATCCAGTGAGTGAGTGTGTGCACAACTGGATGAATGAATGACCAAATAAATGAATGGGTTAGTTAGATAATATTTCAGTAGCAACAAAGGCAATACTTTGCAATTTAATACAGAGCTAAAATACATGCTGAAGTTTGACTTATGGAAAACCTCCCAGAAATGTACTTTCTCCCTTTAGGAATGTGATTGAATGAATAGCATTTGGCATTTCATCACATCATCTTGTGACGTGTCACCCAGCAAAACACGCCACTGATCATCAAAAGGAAGAAAGCCAATGGACGTGGTTGAGCGTAGAAGCACCAGGAAAGCAAAGGTTGGGAGCACACGTTCTGCAGATGCTAGCCCATGGTGACATCTGAAGGACAGGACGGCGAGCCAGACCGGCACTCAGCCTTCACACCTTGTTCTCAGGCATCACGTGCTCACGCTGAATGCACCAACCTGGACACTAAGTCAAGCCTATCACGTTATAGCTGCCACCTGAGTGCTTCCCACTGGGCAAATCTCAATTCCCAGAAAAGTGTGGGCCCATTCAAGGCAAAACCTAGACAATTCATCATCAACCAGGAACTCAGTTTTTTTTTTTTTCTTTGAAAAGAATGTTTTCCATAAAAGCCTTGGCTTTTTTAAAAAAGCCATTTCTAGCAAAGAAAACATTCGTGTTACCATGGTTTGGATCACATTGGAGAACTATTTTTCTCCCTCTGCTTCGGGGAGAAAGGTTCCAGTGACAAAACAGTCAACCCAACTGTCCTTGAAGCACTTAATGCTCTTGTCTCCCATTCCACTTTATATGATGTCCGTATCTATTTTTGTCAACCAATGTTCCTTTAAATTATGAATTCAGCAAAATGAGGAAATCTTCATGGTCAGCCTTGTGGGACTCTGAAGGGTACCACTGGTTGCGGTTTTTGTATCTTCCTCAGTAAGAGAAAACTGCCGTGGTTGTACCTACCATTTACAAAATCTCTTCTCAGTAAAATCAACCTAAGTAACAGAGGAACCTGATTTTTCTTTCAGGGCTGGACATAATTTTTCACAAGGATTTTTCCTAAAATGGGAGGCTACCCAGTCTGGGAGTGTCTTCCCGGAAGCTGAACCCTGTGAGCCCAAGGACCTAGCACCTCCAGGCAGCCAATCCCTACTGACCCAAATTGGAATGTAAGAGTGGGTCAGCTTCTTGGTTATAAATAACAAAACCCCGTTTAAATTCTGGCTAATCTAAACAGAAGAGGAATTTACTAAATGAGGTTGGGCAGTCCACAGCCACTCCGGGGAGGTCAGAACATTGAGCTTAGAGGCCATACAACAGGAATGATGCCCAAATTACACTTCTGGGCAGCTCCCTGTGTGGAGCCGCTGGCCACCATCACCGGTCACACACCAAGGCACTGGTATGAACACAGCAGCTGGGAAACCCGCAGCTCCCTTTGAATGTGGGGTGCTTCTCTCCCACATCAACAGAATGAATTCGACACGAGGCTCGCTTCTTCTAGCACTGCTAGCATAGATGTCTGAAACGGCTAGATCATCATAGGTGTCTGAAAATGGCTAGATCTCTCTCCTTGCTACTCAGAGTAGTCTGCGGACCAGCAGCACCAGAATCTGCATTGTGACGCGATCCCTGGGTGATTCAGACGCACAGCAAAGCTAGAGAAGCACTGGTCTGAGACCCTCCCATCCTGGAGTGGGGCAACTCAATGGTGCAGACCCCAGCCCTATAACACCACAGGGTAATGCCCCCAGAAACACAGCACTCAGAACACAGGACTCAAGTGCTAGAGAGGCAAAGGAAACAAGAGGCGGTAAGCAAGGTTAAGGGCACTCAATTTTGTGATTGAAGAAAAGAATACAATGATAAAGTAGTAAGACTGACTTTTTTTTAACCAGGAAATGAGCGAGATTATGTTTGTACACCATGGAGGGTTTTTTGTTCATCATATCTGGTCCTTCGACCAGACATGGTGGCATCTCTAAGAACTGAGAACAACGTGGATCATTTGTCTTCTATATTCAGAAAATTGCCTTTTATCACTAATTTAACTCAGTTGCTACAACTTGTTAATCAACCATAAGAAAATGGACTTGGAGAAGCAAAATTTGACCCTAAGTTTCCAAAAGAGATTCCAGCAGAGAGCAAAGAAAGAATGTTCTTCTAAAACACACACACACACACACACGCACACGCACACGCACACACACACACACAAAGCACCTTGACCTGTTCCTTGCACTGAAGTGTTCAGAAAACAAAATAACTCACTCTCTGTTTATAAGATCTTGAAACTCAAGAGATTAAGAGGAAGAGATGTGTGGTTTCGTCGTTTTTAATGTTCTTATAACTTTTATGCTGAATTTTAAAACTGGAAAATTTACAGATTTAAAAATTGGGGTTTTTGTTTGTTTACTGAATATAGTTGATTTACAATATTGTATTAGTTTCAGGTGTACAGCAAAGTGGTTCAGTTATATTTTTTTTCAGAATATCTTCCATTATAGGTAATTACAAGATATTGAGTATCGTTCCTGTGCTATACAGTATATCCTTGCTGCTTGTCTATTTTATGTATAGCAGTTTGTATATGTTAATCCCACACTCCTAATTTATCCCTTCCCCCCTCCCTTTCCCCTTTGGTAACCATACATTTGTTTTCTTTGTCTGTGAGTCTGTTTCTGTTCTGTATATAGATTCATTTGTATTATATTTTTAGATTCCACATTTAAGTGATATCATATAATATTTGTCTTCCTCTGTCTGACTTACTTTGCTGAGTATGATACTCTCTAAGTCCATCTCTGTTGCTGCGAATGACAATATTTCATTCTTTTTTATGGCTGAGTAATATTCCATTGTATATATACCACATCTTCTTAAGCCAGTTGTCTGTTGTTGGGCACTTGGGTTGTTTCCATACCTTGGCTATTGTAAATAGTGCTGCTATGAACATTGGGGTGATGTATATTTTCGAATTAGCGTTTTCATCTTTTCTGGATATATGCCCAGAAGTGGGATTACTGGATCATGTGGTAACTCTATTTTTAGATTTTTAAGGACCCTCCGCACTGTTTTCCATAGTGGCTGGTCCAATTTACATTCCCACCTACAGCTGTTGGTTTTGTTTGCTTGCTTGTTTGTTTTTGAATTTGAAAAATGAGAAAGTCAAAAAATGGAGGATTTTGTGACCCAAAAGTTAAACACAGCCTAGGTGAGCATATTTTTTACTGTCACATAGAAATAGAAAGTAGATTAGTATCGAAAGTTGTCAGAGGCTGAGGGAAGTAGCAAACGGGGAGTAACTGCGAATGGGGACGGGGTGATGAAAATGTTCTGGAATTAGACAGTGGTGATGGTTGCACAACCTTGTGAAGATGCTAAAAAACACTGAACAATATACTTTAAAATCATGAATTTTCTGGTACCTATATCTCAATTTTAAAAAGGTCAAGAGATATTTACAGGCATAAAAAATATTAGGAACCTAGGGTATGAGTAAAAATAAATCTTAAAAGTAGTTGGGAAATAAAAGTTTCTTCAAGGCATAGGATTAAAGTATTTGGACAATGACATGAAAAAAAATAGCTGATTTTCCCCTGCATGACCTTTAGACAAATAAATATATTTATAGACAGTACTTGTATGTAAACATAAAATTTTAAATCTGCAAATCAACAAAAAGAAAGAGAGAAAGAAATGAAGGAAGGAAAGAAGCAAAGTGCCTGGTGCACTCGAATGTTCAAAAAGAGGCTGTGACATCATCATGGCAGAGTGAACGCGGTGGCACGTGGCAGTGTTGGTCTGGTGGAGAAAGAACGGGAAGAGTACATGGGAAGGAACAGGAGACCAGTGAACAACCAGGTAGGAACTGCCCCCCCATTAGCATCACAGCTAATTAATATTCATGTCTCACTTGCCCGTGTCCCTTCGTAGGGATTTAAGACCCAGAGGAAAGTCACATAAAAATGTTAAGACCCCTCAGGCCATACTTGAGTCATCAAAACTCAATTACAAAGCACCCCCTTGAGGGAATTCCCTGGTGGTCCAGTGGTTAGGACTCGACCTTTCACTGCCATGGGCCTGGGTTCAACCCCTGGTCAGGGAACTAAGATCCCACAAGCTGCACAGCTCCCCCCAAAGAAAAGGCACCTCCGTGATGTCATCCATCAGATGTCCCATGCCCCTGGTATGATGTGACAAGAAGGCACCTCACCTGCGTGCTATTCTTTCCAGAAACCATGACCCCAGTCTAACCCTAAGAGGGGACAAGCCAAATTGAGAGACCTACAAAACACCTGACCAGCCCTCCTCCAACTGCCAAAGTCACGGAAATCAGGGAAAGACTGAAACTGTCACATACTGGAGGGGACCAAGGGGACAATCTGTGATGTCTTTCTTGGGGTGGAAGAACAATGTGCTCATGATCAACAACCAACCACACAATCCTTGATCCAATTTCCAGGCTCTCTTGCAGCTAGGGTAGAGCATGTGACCCAGCTCTAGCCAACGAGGCATAATCATAATTCTACTGTGAAGAAAGAATCCTACTAATTCTTTGTGAAGAAAGGTGTCTCTTTCTTCAAAAAGGGTAACAAATTCCAGCAGCCTCCGTTTTCGCAGGGTCAGTGGTGAGGAACCTCGATGGTCAGTGGTGTCAGGGAGGAGGTGGAGCTTAAAGAGCAGGGTGAGTGGCCACAGGAACTGGAGGGAAACCAGGAGAACGTGGTGCAGTCGGAGCCAAGAGAAGGATCTAGAAGGAAGGAGTGAGCAATGGTGCCAGACGCTACTGAGTCAACAAGGGTTTCAATGATAAGGAGGTCACCAGTGCCCCGGGCAAACCTGTTTCTATGGAGCATCCAAAAGTGAATGGATTGAGAGATAAGATGGAAAAGAACAGAGAAAGCAGGTATCCACAACTCTCTCAAGAACGTTAGCTGTGAGGGGAGGGAGAGGGCTGAGGAGGGGCTGCAAGAATAGAAGAGACAGCCAAGACATGGGAGCAACCTAAGTGTCCATCAACAGAGGAATGGATAAAGATGTGGTCTATACATACAATGGAATATTAGCCATGAAAAAGAATGAAATACTTCCATTTGCAGCAACATGGATGGACCCAGAGATCATCATACTAAGGGAAGTAAGTCAGACAGAGAAAGACAAATATCATATATCACTTATATGTGGAATCTAAGGACCACGGCACACTCTCCTCTTCCGATAGTTTCAAGGTGGCATCATCCTCAAAAAGATAAAAGAATAAAATTTTAAAACGCATTTTAGATAAACTGTCTCCCAGAACGGAAGAAGAAAATAAAGGAAAATAGAAACTTTTCTTGGGTGGGTGGTAAGAGCAATCAACAGAATACAAATTATAAGGGAGGCTTCAAGGACAGGGAATAAAGTTGAAGCTGGTGACGATAAGAATAAAATGTCGGTCCAGGTTGAGGAAACAATTAAGGATGCCTAGGAAAGCTGAAAAAATGCTCAGCAACGGGTCGCAAGTTGCCAACCTGGATACACAAGAGCTGTTAGCTTGGGGTGGTTCTTAGGACTTCTAGGGGACAAAGGAGGAGCCAGGAAGCTGAAAATGGGCTGCACATACTGCATCTTCACAAGTTTAACGCTTTCAGAAAGGATGTCATTCACTAGCAAGATAGCACATCATTAGCAATTCTTTATGTGACTATAATCCATTTACAACACAGGGAACTCTACTGCAATCGTATTTTTAACAACTTATTAGAGTACACTTATCTACCATAAGGTTCACCCATTTCAAGAGCACCAGTGAATGATTTTTAGCAAGTGTATCGAGCTGTGCAGCCATCACCATAATCCAGTTTTCCCACATCTTCATCACCTCAGTTATGTCCATTTACAGTTAAACGCCATTGCCAGCCCTAGTCCTAGGCAATTACTTATCTACTTTCTGTCTTTATAGATTTGCCTTTTCTGGACACTTCATATAAATGGAAACATACAAGTGTCTTCTTTTGTGTCTGACTTCTTTTACTTAGTGCAATGTTTTCGAGGTTCATTCCCGTGGTGCATGTATCAGTATTTCATTGCTTTTTATTGATGAACTGTGCACTGCTGTACGGATGTACTACACCCTGTCCATCCTCACCAGCTGAGGGACGTTACATTGTTTCCACAGTCTGACTACTATGAAAACGTTGCTATGGACATTCACCTTCAAGAATGTGTGTGGACATGTGTTTTCATTTCTCTTGGGTAGGTATCTAGGAGAGCAGTTACTGAGAGTCATACAGTAAATTTATGTTCAGCTTTTCACGTTTTTGATAATTGTTTTCCAAAGTGGCTCTACTTCAATAACATTTGACGCGGTCAATTTTGTTAGATGCTGATATATAAAGAGGAGTAAGACGGTTCCTACCCACAAGTGCCATAAGGTCTAATAGGAGAGAAAATTATAGAGAAAATTACAGACAAATGGAGTCACTTCCTGAGAGTACATGACAAGTAGGGTCTATCAGTTTTTTATACAATTAAGATGGTCTAGAATGGAAAAAGAAAGCTATGGGCTTCTTCCTTTCAAACATTTATTGAGCACCTGATACGATTCTGATAGAAATGAGAGATGACTAAACATGGTCTTGTTTCAGGGACTGAGTTCAGCTGAATCACTTTGCTGTACACCAGAAACTAACGCAACATTGTAAATCAACTATACCTCAATTAAAAAATAAATAAAAATAAAAGACACTTTATCAAGGTTGCTGCTGTGGGTGATGAGGGCTCAATGTCATGGGACATCTGGGCAGCACACAAGGCATCTCCGGATGTCTGCCTGAAGGGCAGGAGGCTGGAGAGGTACCCACTGGCTCCAGCCCTCATTAGTTGAGGGTTGTCCCAGGTGGTGTTCACTCCCCCTCACTTCCAAGCTGAACTCGATCAGGCTGGGGGGCCACCACCCACCCGTACATCAGAGAAGATCCTGGGGCAAAATGTGGGTGGAGCCCCTTCGACCTGGGACCTGACCGACCTTGTGATTTGAAACCAACCTTGCAGGGAGCTGTCCAGCAAGAGGTGGCTGAAATCAGAAGTGGGCCGAGGAGTGAATGGAGATGCAGGCATCAGAGGAATCTCCTCCTCAGAAACAATTAGGCTCAATGCTAAGATCTAAGCGTTGGTTCTAATGACTCTGGCCAGTGCTGTCCCATGTCGGTGGGATGGGATGTGACCTATAATTATGTAACAGTCTGCATGTCACAAGGGAGGGGAAGGAGTGCCCAACTCTGTCGGTTTCAGGGGAAAGGGAACAGGGTGGTTGAAGGGCAAATAAGAAAGCGGCCAAAAAAAATAATTGACATTTGAGCTGGGTCTTGAAGCATAAGAGGAATATGTCAGGCACAACATTCGGGAAGAGCTTTTTGGATAGAGAGGACACCCAAGTGGATTATTTCTTAGGATAAGAATCTTGTTACAGTTTATTGTTAACAGATTCAAAACAGGCACCCACACATGTGCCAACAACATATCAAAACACTGACAGAGACTTTCGTGTCTTGCAATTGTTGTTAATAAAGCCAATTCATTTGTAGAAGATTCAACTAAAAAGTAAGGCTGTAGTTGTGCTGCTCCCTCAGGAAAGCAGAGATAAGCATTTACAGAACAAATCAACACCCATCAGCAATGACGGTACCTCTGAGAATGCAGTTTTGAAGTGCCAGGCCCCATCTGCTCTCTCTCAAGGATGCTAACATCAGAGGACAGAAGCAGAGAAAGATTCAGTGCTCAGCCCAGGCCAAGCAGAGAGCAGGGAAGAGACCTAGTAGTCTCAGCTTTACAAGTAAGATGAGTGCCCCTGAAACCACAGACCAGGACACTATAAACATATCTCTGGATGTGAGCCTGAGGGTGAAGAAAAGAAACCCCCAAAAGGATTAGGATTGTGTTTTCCCCAACCTGGAACATGCATGGCTTAGCATCCGAAACAAAGTCACTTTGTTGAAAATAAATAGAAGTATTTCTCATGCCCCCTCAGTTCACGGACTCGGATCCACATTCAGGTGTATTTCTTTATTTTAGTAGAAACTGAAAATGATGAGACTATCCCCAAACACTAGGAACGCATCAAAGTGTTCTTCCAACACTCTCTGCTGAATTTGATACCTTTTTCATTCTTGTCAATCTGAAGTCTCCTTTTGATTTGCATTTCCCTGACTCCCCAGAAGGCTGAGTATCTTTTCATAGGTTTATTATCCACTTGCATTTCCTCTTCAGTGAATTCCTGTTCCTATCTTTTGCCCTGTGTTCTAAGAGGTAAATCATCTTTTTCTTATTAATGTGAATGTATTCTTTGTATGGAAGAGACTAATCTGTGCCTGTGGCAAGTGTCTTCTTCCTGTTTGTCTTCTGACTTTATGTTGATTTTTTTCCACACTTAATCTCTGGTTACCCATCTTGCTAAGAAGACCTCTCCACCCCAACGTGTTATAAATATTCTAAATTTTCTTCTATTTCATATGCATATTTCTTCCAACTAATACACACACACAGTCACAGTCACACTCACATACATAGTTAGGTGATAGTTGGATGGTTAGAGCATCAATCCACCTGGAATTGATGTGTGGGTATGTGGCAGGTGAGGCAGCAAGGGGACTCAGTGTGTCCAGAGTTTACATTGTCCTCCTGTGCAGCATCACATCTGACGTGACCTAAGCATTAAAGTCAACTGCTAAATTCTGCCTTTTACATTTTCCAGCTCAAATGGCATCTCCATCCTCCCTGTTACTTAAGAAGGAAGCGGAGGTGTTCCCTGGGCTGTCCCTCTCCCACCATCCCATGTACCATCACACTCGAATCTCCAGGCCGCTACGTCCTAAATCTCTCTGTACACTCCTCCCATGGCCCCATGGTCACCTCCTTGCTTCAGGCCACCATCATCTCGCCCTGAATCTCTGCAGCCCTGGCCTCCCAGGCTCCGGGCTCATCCCCTCCCAATCCAGTCTCCACTGTGCAATGAGGACTCTTTCTAAAATGCAAACCCCATCTCATCTCTTCCACAGCCCCGGCAGCCTTCAGGATACAGTCCAAACTCCCTCATGTGGCTGTCCTTCAAGACCCAGGCATCTCTCGCCTTAAAAGAATAGTAATAATTGCAGCCTCGTTTCTCAAGTTGTGTCTCCCAGCTCCACACTCCGGCCAGAGAAAACCATTTAAAGTTCTTCAAAAACACCAAGCTTGCTTTTCCGTAGATCTCAACCTCGGCTATGTCCCCCCGTCACCCGTCAAAAGTTGAAAACACACTTGCCCAGGTCCTGCCCCTGGTGATTCTGATTCAGGAGGTCAAGTGCAATCCCCGTGCCCACATTCTACAGATGATTTCCCATGACCAGGGTGCAGAACCACTGCTTGTAGCCTCCAGGCTGTAGGTATGTTATTCCCTCTGCCCAGAATCCTCTTCTACCTCCTGGACCCCAGTCCCCACTCACCAGTGAGTATCGCCTCTAACTCCTTGACGTCAAAGCTTAGATACTCCTTCCTCCAGGAATTTCCTTTGACCATCCAGGTTAGGGGGCCGCCTCCAGGCTCCCCCAGCCCCCTGGCATTCCCCGATTCAAGCATTCATCACACTGTAATATCATTGCCTGATTTCTTGTCTCCCACCCCAGACTCTGAGTTTGGGGGAAACAGGGACAGCGTGTCTGTCTTACTCACCACTGAATTTCCCACACTGGGCAGAAGCCCGACACGTGGTAGGTGCTTAATAAATGTTTGCTACCCACCCCCACACACACACAAATGAATGAACAGATAAATGGATGAAAGGACGGCTGTGGTTATTTCCATGACAATAAACACTGCGCAGCCAAGCCAGCGAACAGATACGCAGCCTGGCCAGCAGAGGGCACCAGGCTGCCTTTTAATCTCTTTCCAAGCCCTGGAACCCGTCCTGCTGTCAGTCAGAGAGGCACCCGATGCTCAGTGGTCATTTCGCTGCGCTGAAGATTAAGTAGGAATTGTTTGCCTCCAGCCAACGTATAAAACCTGAGTGTTCACCCTTCACTGCTAACAACAGGTACCACAGCCTCTGTCTTGCTATGAAAACCGCCATAACTAGCAGCCAGTGGCTGGTTTTTATTCCCACGTGGGGATGTGAGAGGGGCTAAGAGGGAGAAAGAAGGAAGGAAGGTAAGAAGGGAGGGAGATACGACAGAGTATCTATAAAACTGTTTGTCCTGGAGAAGCAGAGGAAAGTTCTCTGTACGTCTCCAAGCTGACTTTCTCTCTCTCTCTCCCTCCCTTCATCCTTTTATTCTGCAGAAGAACAAAATCTAAGTCTAGACTGGACAAGCATCCGAAACAAGGATCTAGAGGGAGATTTCTTTCCTTTCCTGTACTCAGCAGCAGAAGCCGCAGCCTCCGGACCCTGCCGGAGCCCCGGCTCCGATCAGCCGTCTGTTGGCAATGAATGCTTCGAGCTGCCTGCTCTCTGCTCAACCAACGCTGCCTAATGGCTCAGAGCACCTTTCCTTCAGCAACCAGAGCGGCAAGAGCTTCTGCGAGCAGGTTTTCATCAAGCCTGAGGTCTTTCTGGCTCTGGGCATCATCAGCTTGATGGAGAACATCCTGGTCGTCCTGGCCGTGGTCAGGAACAGCAACCTGCACTCTCCCATGTACTTCTTCCTCTGCAGCCTGGCCATGGCCGACATGCTGGTGAGCGTGTCCAACGCCCTGGAGACCATCATGATCGCCATCGTCAACAGCGACTACCTGACCTTCGAGGACCAGTTCCTGCAGCACATGGACAACGTCTTCGACTCCATGATCTGCATCTCCCTGGTGGCCTCCATCTGCAACCTCCTGGCCATCGCCGTCGACAGGTACACCAGCATCTTCTACGCGCTCCGCTACCACAGCATCATGACCGTGAGGAAGGCTCTAGGCCTGATCGCGGCCATCTGGCTATGCTGTGGCGTCTGCGGCGTGGTGTTCATCGTCTACTCTGAGAGCAAGATGGTCATCGTGTGCCTCGTCACCATGTTCCTCGCCATGCTGCTCCTCATGGGCACCCTCTACGTGCACATGTTCCTCTTTGCCCGGCTGCACGTCAAGCGCATCGCGGCACTGCCACCCGCCGCTGGGGTGGCGCCGCAGCAGCACTCGTGCATGAGGGGGGCCGTCACCATCACCATCCTGCTGGGGGTGTTCATCTTCTGCTGGGCCCCCTTCTTTCTCCATCTCATCTTCATCATAACCTGCCCCACCAACCCCTACTGCGTCTGCTACACCGCCCACTTCAACACCTACCTGGTCCTCATAATGTGCAACTCCGTCATCGACCCCCTGATCTACGCCTTCCGCAGCCTGGAGCTGCGCAACACCTTCAAGGAGATTCTCTGCAGCTGCAACGGCATGAGCGTTGGATAGGATGCAGGACCATAGGAAGGGGTATCGGTCTGATCACTTTTGACCCTGCATCCAGCCAAAGTGTTCAAAAAGAAGGGGAAAAAATACTTAAAAGACTTGAAAATGTGTTAACAGTCATGGTCGTTTGTGTCTTTTTGTTGTTGTTGTTGTTCTGGGGGTTTGGGGGGCGTTTTTCTGGCCGCGCCACGTCTTAGTTGCGGCAGGCAGGATCCTTGTTGCAGCATGCCAACTCTTCATTGCGGCATGTGGGGTCTGGTTCCCTGACCAGGGATTGAACCTGGATCCCCTGCACGGGGAGCACAGAGTCTTAGCCACTGGACCATCAGGGGAGTCCCAGCGTGTCTTTTGTTTTTTAGCTTGCAGAAAGCCTTTTGAAAGGAGAAAATGGTCTATAACAGGCTCTCTGAAAGGATGCCAATGTGGGTTAAGTCACAAACTCTGATTTCCCGAATAGTCACTGGGGGAAATCCGTGAAGGCTGCTCTGGGCGCTTTCTGCATTCATCTTCATGCACCCAGGGTCTGTGAGGCCTGCCTGCACCCTGCTTCCCACCCATGCCTTCATGCTTCAGGTCAGACTGAAGGATTCGCAGTAACAGTAAGGGTGGTTTGAACCTCTCCCCAGCAAACCTGTTACAGCTACCAACCTCCAGCTGCCAGCTGCTTGGATGGCTTTGCTCTCAGTTCATACGGGACTGGGTTTCTAGTCTACTACTCTATTTACGGTAAAGACAATTTCCTAAAAACAACAAACTCTGTGGAAGAAGTAATGTAATGCTATGCTGTTTGCCCCTCTTCTTGACCATACCCCACACCAGCCTCCACCCCCTGCAAACAGCATGGGGATGTAACCCACTTCTATTTTTGTTGTTACTGTTGTTCTTGTTGGGTTTTTATACATTCAACATAGGGCAGTTTTCAAAATAATGAAAGAGAGATAAAGTGCTTTGGAAAATCAGGACATACCTGTGTACAAAGTATTTTGATACCTTGCTATTTTAAAGTATACATTTCCCTATTTTAAAAAAGCAATTTTTCCTATTATTCCTCTTCTGTCTTTAAAACAAGAGAGGCAGTCGTGAGTAGGAAGGCCTGTGTCTCAAGAAATTGCCTGACAGTTGTTTTGGAGAGTTGGAGTCTGCGAGCTTCCTGCGGCTTTCCTGGAGACTGTTTTGCTCTTAAGAACTGTGCCTCTATCACATTTTATCTATGTGATGTGATCTGTTAAGGAGAATGGTTTCTGGTTCACTGCTCCTTTTGCGCGACATGGTGTTAAAGTTGGGTGACCCTGTTATCAAGGTCTATACCGTATCAAGTAAAGTGATTCACTCCTGTGAACACAGGGCAAGAGTCACTGATGAGCGCTGTCCATGGTTGTGTGCTGCAGGCATCCATCAGACCCCTTTCCACCACAGAGGACCTCAAGCTGTGTTTTCCGGCTGTCCCCACGTCCCCCCCACCACCCCGCACCCGCCATGAATTCTCATGCTATGCTGTGTCTTTGGTATACAACTGTGTATTTTTCTTGTGCTGGAATACATTGGGGTTTCTTGTACTTGATCTGTGCTAATGTGAACAATATTACTTGTTTCTTGCTTTGATTGTGACGTTTGGAAATAATAAAAGGCTTTTGTGGCTGACAAACATGTGTCACATTGAACCACACCACCTGGAAGCATCCTGGTGACTTCTGCTCGTGGCCATCGTACGTGACACTGCAATTCTGTGACTATTTTGTAAATGGCATAAACATCCTCATTGACCACACTGCTGGTCTTTTCTAGGGCAATGCCTTTTAGCCAAACTACAGAACTCTCCCATTTAGTTTACAAAAATACCAGGCTGAAATTTCTGGTTCACTGTCACTCCATTATTATAATCGAGACACCAAATAATAGGTCTTGTCCACTGCCACAAGGCAAGTTAATGTGGAAAATGGGGAATCGAATTCTTTGAAAATTGTATTAACAGCTTTAGGAATTATGATGTCCCTTTTCTATGTAAACAAGATCAAAATAACGTATTTTTCACTCTTTCATATCAGCTTTCACATTATTTCATTTATCCTGTCAACAAACCTCTAAAATAGGTGAGTCACTTTACAGATAAAGAAGCTTAGTCCCAGAGGGGTTACGTGATTGCCCAAGAATGCCCAGCTAAGTTAGGGTCACTGCATATTTTGTACCGTGGTGCTGATGCCTTTTTGCACCAACACGATGCTGCCGACAGCTTTCCACAATCAAAACTGATCCAGCTGTCCTTTCTACGTACAGTTTAGCTGAGAGCAGTGCTTCTGAAGAGAAACGCCTGTTGGAATCACCCGGGATCTTGTTCAAGTGCAAAAGCTAATTCAGCAGGTCAGGAGTGGAGCCTAAGATGCTGCATTTCTGACTCTGACAAGCTCCCAGGGTATGTGGCTATTGGTCTGGGGACCACCTTTTAAATAGCAAGGACACAGAGGACTTTCAAACGAGCATAGTTCACAGCCAAAAATACACATCTGTGTGCAGTGCTGACCCCACGCCAGGAACTGTGCTAAGTACCTTACCAGCACTTACTTCTTTGACCCCTGCAATAACCCCTTCAGGCAGACACTAGGATCCTCCTTATGTACAGATAAGGCATCTGAAACTCAGGAAGGTTAAGGAATCTATGGAAACTCAGCTACGAGTGAAGAAGTGGAGATTCAAACTTGGGCTGCCTGCCCCCCACGCCCAAGCACAACCCGGACACCCTAGCACTTCTCTGGAAACAGCGTAGTTGAGCCATTGCCCAGTCCCCTCAGAGGCATGTATCACTATGAAGCGAGACTTTAATGCGTATTTCTACAACCACGAGTCCACATGTTCAAAACACAGTGTCCATCGAGCTGTCATAAAAACCAAGAAGACAATTCATTCTTTTACTTGCTATACTTTTGCAAAGTCTGTGGGTAGCCCTGGTAGTGCATCCATTTCTGGGGAGAACAACCCTGGACGTTAGGCTGTCATTGTCTCCTCCATGACCACTTTCCCAGATCTTCACATGAGAACCCACTGTGCATTTTAAGCAGGGGGATGGTTAGGTTCAAAAATGCTTAATTTTGGGGCTTCCCTGGTGGCGCAGTGCTTGGGAGTCCACCTGCCGATGCAGGGGACGTGGGTTCGTGCCCCGGTCCGGGAGGATCCCACATGCCGCGGAGCGGCTGGGCCCGTGAGCCATGGCCGCTGAGCCTGCGCGTCCGGAGCCTGTTTTCCGCAGCGGGAGAGACCACGGCAGTGAGAGGCCCGCGTACCGCAAAAAAAAAAAAAGAAAAAAAGCTTAATTTTTGTAAATAAAAGCACATTATGATTTTCATTCATTTGTTATGTTCACTTTCACCCCGCTAAGGCCAAGGCAGAATCACTGCAGTGGTTGTCTTCCTGCACCCCTAGAAATCATTGCCTGTTGTCCTTATTTAAGTTGAACTTTTGAGCTTAACTGTGATGTTCTTCTGTGGGGCTGGGGGCTACAACCACTCCAGCCTCCTAGGCTGAGACCATTTACCCACCCTCACTTCCACTGAAATCCATTCTCTACACAGCAATCAGCGCAATCATTTAAAGATCTAAATCAGATAACATCACACTCCTGTTCAAAACTCTTCAGTGGCTTTGAATAAAATTCCACTTCCTTACCCTACCCTACAGAGCCCTAACGATCTGATCTCCTCCAGGAAGTCCCCAACCCCCCACGCCCACCCATACTCCCGCCTCACTGGACTCAAACTCACTGGACTCATTCCCACCACAGGATCTTTGCGCCTGCTCTCTTCCCTACCTGAAGTCTCTTTCCCCGTTATCTTCCCATGATTGGAACCATCTTATCCTTCAGGCTCCAGCCCAATCCTCAGAGATGCCTTTCCTGCTCTCTTTCTAAAGAAGACCCCAGTCACTCACATGAAGTACTGTTCTACCACAGATCTTATTACTATTTTATATTCTCTTGTTAATTTGTTTGTTTAATTATCATCAACCTCTCCCACCAGAAAGCAGTAATTGGCATGGAAAACTGGTCAATAACAAATACGTTGAATGAAGAAGTGACTTCATGAAAAAACTTAAAGGCAAGTTCAAGTCTAACCAAAAAGAATATAACACACCAGTGATCCTCAAATTTGGTGAACATCAGTAACAAATGTGGAGTTTGAGAAACCAGCCTGTTCTCTGAAACCTGTGATCCAGCTGTTCAGAGGTAATGTCAGGCATCTGAAATTGTCAACAATCCACAGGTGACTACCACACACACCAAACTTGCAGAACCACCTAAACCGACAAGCACCGCTGATTTCTTAAAAATAAGAAAAACCAGTACCCCAGGGGCTTAAATCTCTTTCCCATCACCATTTCCTGTCAGGATGTCAAACACCTGCAAATGATGTTGGGCCATCCAAGAACCAACATAAACCCAGAAACTGGGAAGAAACAGATGACAAAGCACAGAATAAAAGTAAACCCTTCAAAGGAAGAACTCAACCTTTCTCACGTAAAAACACTTGAGAGCCAAATCAGTCAAAGATAATAATAATAAAATGCGTTACCTAGTATTATTGATAATTATGTGCCAGACACAGGACTAAGCACTTAGATATATTAACTCGTTGGATTCTCATGAAAACCCTATGAGGTAAGCACTATTAATGTCTTGTCCTGTAGCAAAGGAAACTTAGGATCATGGAGGTTAATCATCCAGACCCAGGCTCCTCCGAATTCGAGGAGGAGAGCGGACACGAAGCCACAGTCAGGCTCCACGGTCCATGCATTGCCCACAATCCCACTGCGTGATGCACATGGCCGTAGCGATGCTCTCCAGGCTTGAATGGGCTTCAGCAGCTCTCAGCCCCAACAGAGAACTTTGTGTACTTTTTAATGGAAGTACAATAAATATACAGAAACATTCTTAAAAATTATCCTTTTTGCCATTTTTTCATCAGGCGACACAGAAAGCATGTCTACCCCCAGAGCCAGGAGTTGAGTGGCAGTGGGAAGCAGCTAATGATGTGAGTTGCTCAAGCCGAAAAAATGTATATCCCATGAAATACGTGAATAATTGACTCATTTCCCCGAATGTCACAGAGCACAGGTCTGACCTGAAAGATAAATACGTGTACAATCCTGAGAAACAAAGAAGAAAGATTCCTTCTTCGTTTCTAACTGTAGGAGGAAAAAAAATCCTTCCCCGTGTTTATTCCGTTTATGCTGTGACGTGTGCTGGACTGTTAAGAGGTGGCACATCCCACTCACCATCAGAGGGAACGCAAGAGCAATGTCACAGATGGTCCTTTAGGGCGAATGCCACAGGAGGTGCTCTAAAGGATTCTGTTTATCAGGCAAGAAAACAGTTTGCCCCTCTCTGAAAATACTGGGGAGACAACAGAGGAAACTCTGAGCTGAAATTCAGGAGAGCCCGGGACGAGGAGTGGCTCGAGGCTGGTGTGGCCGCGAGCAAGGCTGTCACTGCCTGTGGGCTTTGGTCACACACCTCTGCGACTGGCAGAGCTGGACTTGACGGGAGGGTCTCAACCTTTCCCCCTGTCCGTGGCGGTCACAGGTCACTGCTGCCTCAGGACTGCGGATCAGGTGACACAGGGCCCCTCAACGCCAGCCACGAGGGTGGTGCCCGGCTCATGAGTCCTCCACGTCTTGGGCACAGCAACCACATCTGTGACCCAAGGCAGCCCAAGGAGACTCTCAGTACTTGAACTACTGAGAAAGAAAGGCCCTCCTTCCCCTGGACCTCTGGGTACCAAGCTGCCTGGGGCTGCAGCAGGAGCACCCAAGGAGGAAGCCAGCATCCAAAAAGCAGACGGATGCTTTCCTCTAAGAGTCTGATAGTTTCTGGCCTTACATTTAGATCTTTAATCCATTTTGAGCTTATTTTTGTGTATGGTGTTAGGGAGTGTTCTAATCTCATTCTTTTCCACGTAGCTGTCCAGTTTTCCCAGCACCACTTACTGAAGAGACTGTCTTTTCTCCACTGTACATTCTTGCCTCCTTTATCAAAGATAAGGTGACCGTATGTGCATGGGTTTATCTCTGGGCTTTCTATCCTGTTCCATTATGACATAAATCACAGCAAGATCCTTTTTGACCCACCTCCTAGAGAAATGGAAATAAAAACAAAAATCAACAAATGGGACCTAATGAAACTTAAAAGCTTTTGCACAGCAAAGGAAACCATAAACAAGACCAAAAGACAACCCTCAGAATGGGAGAAAATATTTGCAAATGAAGCAACTGACAAAGGATTAATCTACAAAATTTACAAACAGCTCATGCAGCTCAATAACAAAATAACAAACAACCCAATCCAACAATGGGCAGAAGACCTAAATAGACGTTTCTCCAAAGAAGATATACAGACTGCCAACAAACACATGAAAGAATGCTCAACATCATTAATCATTAGAGAAATGCAAATGAAAACTACAGTGAGATATCATCTCACACTGGTCAGAATGGCCATCATCAAAAAATCTACAAACAATAAATGCTGGAGAGGGTGTGGAGAAAAGGGAACACTCTTGCACTGTTGGTGGGAATGTAAATTGATACAGCCACTATGGAGAACAGTATGGAGGTTCCTTAAAAAACTAAAAATAGAACTACCATATGACCCAGCAATCCCACTACTGGGCATATACCCTGAGAAAACCATAATTCAAAAAGAGTCATGTACCAAAATGTTCATTGCAGCACTATTTACAATAGCCAGGACATGAAAGCAACCTAAGTGTCCATCAACAGATGAATGGATAAAGAAGATGTGGCACATATATACAATGGAATATTACTCAGCTATAAAAAGAAACGAAATTGAGTTATTTGTAGTGAGGTGGATGGACCTAGAGTCTGTCATACAGAGTGAAGTAAGTCAGAAGGAGAAATACAAATACCGTATGCTAACACATATATATGGAATCTAAGAAAAAAAAAAAGGCATGAAGAACCCAGGGGTAAGACGGGAATAAAGACACAGACCTACTAGAGCAGGGACTTGCGGATATGGGGAGGGGGAAGGGTAAGCTGGAACAAAGTGAGAGAGTGGCATGGACATATACACACTACCACGTAAAATAGATAGCTAGTGGGAAGCAGCCACATAGCACAGGGAGATCAGCTCGGTGCTTTGTGACCGCCTGGAGGGGTGGGATAGGGAGGGTGGGAGGAGGGAGACGCAAGAGGGAGGAGATATGGGAACATATGTATAACTGATTCACTTTGTTATATAGCAGAAACTAACACACCATGGTAAAGCCATTATACTCCAATAAAGATGTTAAAAAAAAAAAAAAAAGCAGGCGGATGAAAGAGACGGGATTCCTGCTGTTCTCATTTGATGCCTGCCTCCAGCTCCACCTGCAGCTAGTCCTAAGCCTGGACACTCTGTGACTGAGCTACTGCACATGTAAGCAACAGCATCCTGACCAACGCAGAGGCTGGGGGGGCAGGGGGGGGCAAGAGCGGAGGCTGGTGGAGGGAGAGGAGAGAAGAGGGGCTGAGACTAAGACGAGGGAAGGCTCCAAGCTCAGGGAGACGGCTCTCCCGTGACCTGGTTTACATACTGGCTTTAACACACTAAGATCAGATGTGCAAAAAGAATTAACTAGAAATGAAAACAAAAACTAACCACTAGAGATGATTCAAGGAAGTTTCTGATCTGCCACCCTGTTTTACTTGCCTTACCCTCTACATTCTGAGGGTTACATTAGAAATGGAAACGTTTCTAATGAAGATATGAAAAGGAAGTAGAAAACTAGACAACAAAACCGACGTTTCCAGTGCGGTGAGTCACCCATCCCCTCCTCAGTGACCCCTCCATCTTTAGATGAATCCGTACGGAGCACTTCTGGTCTGATATCAAACCAGAGAATACAGTGATGCTAACACAATCTTTCTGGGCAGCCTCATCCCGAGGGAAAGGCGTGCCTTTGCCAGCGATGCTGAGAAACTCAGTTGGTGGCTGGATCTGCAGCAGGCAGAGAGCTGTGTCTGCAGAAGGAACAAAGAGGGTTGAGAAGTCTAGTGGGGACGGAATCTAACTTGCATGTGGTCACGGTGCTCGGAGCAATGGATTTCCCTTTGGGGGAGCAGCAAAGTGCTGAGCTCCCCCTCGAGGTTAGCCCAGGACACGAACTTGGTGCCTGTAGGGATGTGAATATTTATTCACGTCTGCTGCCCTTCCCCATCCCCCTCCCATGACCTCTCTGACCTGGGAGCAGCATGGGGAGGCGGGCTCCATCATCCCTCTCCAAGTCCACCCCCCATGCCTGGTCCAAAGCAGGCACTCAGACAACATCTGGGGAATGAACAAACGGAATCAACTTGAGACCTCATCTTTCATTCATTCACGCAGCTGAACATCGTAGCATAGAGCCTGCGGTCATGGACTTTAGAAGCAGACCAGACCTGAGTTCGGTCCAGGGCCCTGCCTCTCACCAACATCAGCAGTTTATTTCTGTCTCCTTGCCAGGAAAAAATGGGAATAATGTTAGCACCTCCATCAAGTGTTGTTGAGAAGTTTCAATGAAATAACACATCAAAGACTGCTTAGCACGGTCCCGGGGGCCCCTTGACGTTACTCCTACTGTTATAATTATCATTAAAGAATATTAGTGGGCCACTTTATTATATGCTGGGCTCACCCTATGGGGCTTCTTAAACAGAAGCCACCCCAAATCCCCTGGAGATCTTGTGGAAATGCAGATTCTGAATCACAGGGCTGGGAGCGGGGGCCCGGGACTCTGCATTTCTATCAGGTGCCAAGTGGATGCTGCTGCCGCCAGTCTGAGAAGCCGCCTGCAGTGGAGACTTCGAAGCTGAGGACAAGACAATTTTCCACAGCTGAAACTCATAGTTAAGGTGGCTCCTCTTGACAGAGCAAATGCACTGATCTCCTCACATAAGGCCAAAGGAAACGCCTGGGGAAATCAAAAGGGGTCATAATTAAGTAGAATCATCTTCAGTTTTCCGTCTTCAGAAACCGTTTTCCATTAGCCCCCTCCTGGCCCAGGCAGCTGCTCCACCCAGCAGCCTCTGTCTAAGATGAAACGAAGCGAGCAGGTGAGTCATCAGTACTGCAGACTTGGGCATGAATCACCCACCACTGAGATGATTCCATCAATACAAAGTCCCACCAGACAACTCCAGAGAGAGTAAAAACGGGCTGAGAAGCAAGCACGGCATGGAGCCTCCAGAAAGAGAAAGGTTAGTAAGGGTGACGAAGGCTTCCAGAACCTTCACTGCTGGTTCCAGGTGAGCCAGAAGCACTTCTAGCAGCGGTCCTCAAATTTGGAGGCAGCTGCAACACTAAAAATTCTGATACCGGGTTATCGTCTTCAAAGAATTTAACCGGAAGGAATTGCAGCTCAGTTACAGGGATTTTTTTTTAAGCTCCAACATGGTGTTTTGGGGTCGGGCAGGTTGGAATAAGAATGCTGTCATTGCTGGGTGATGATATCAGCCCTCCAAGCCTGGAGTTTCCCACCTGTGAAATGAAAATAATCACCAGCTTCAGGAAAACGGTGAGCATCACAGATAAAAGGTACAAAGACCTTACTCAGTATATGGTCCTCATTCCTAGGCATTTTCTTGTCAGAATAAGACTCATCTTCTTTAACTGCTATCTCACCTGAAGTCTCAAGCCAATTTAGTAATCACCAGCTTCACAACTGCTCAATTCTTTTCAGAAGATGTTAGGCTTCGAATATCCCACTCAGCACATAAAATGTGTACTCTCTTCCAAGTCTACCTTTCCGTCTTCTCCACGTCTGGGTCCTCTCTTCTGTCATCACAAGTATCTGTTGAGTGTTTAATGTGGACCAGGTACTGTGCCAGCTGCAGGGGATGTCACAGCGAACAAGACAGCCCTGTCTTCAGGAAGCCTAGCGGGCAGGTGAAGAAACTGCCCTTGGACGGGCAAGGTCTGGATCCCCTTTCAAAGTGAAAGTTTGCAGGGAAAGGGACAGACAGCCCCAGGCAGTCTGATCTTTTCACTGTGTCTCCTTGACCCAAATGCTTAGTCAGCCATTCCGAGCCTCAGTTTTCTCATCTGTGTAATATGAGTGGCTCTTGTACTTACCAGCTTCCCTGAGCAGAGAAGTGGGCCAAGAAAGTAGGAAGGTGCACTGCCCCAAGTAGACTTTAAATTGCTCAGGACTTCCCTCCCAATCTCAGATCACTTCCCCAGCAGGGGGAGAGAGAAGGAAGCGACGATCCAAGGAAAAGGCAAACAAATTGCTTCCTGTGTTCTAAGGCTCAGCCAGAGACACCTGAACAGGTAAGAATCTGGTCTACCTCACTTAGGAACAAGAGACAGCTTGTCACTCTCATGTTTTTAAATCAAATTCTGATGACCTCGATTTATTCCAAGCAGGAGCAGACTCAAGACTCTTTCAATTGCAGACAACAAAAACCCATCTCCAACTGGCTTATTAAAAAAAAAAAAAAAAAGGAGGGAGGGATTTATTCGGGCCCTGCTACATCTAGGTACTGAAGTGATGCCATCAGAAATCTCTGTCCCTTGAGACTAATTTCCCCTCCTTTGGCTTCCTTCTGGGGCAGCTCTTTTTCACATGCTGTACCCAATAGCACAAGACTTCTATCAGCTCTCCAACTCCAGTATAAAAACCACCTTCTCTGTCCCAATAATCTCCCGCCACCCAAAAAAAAAGAAGAAAAACTTCAGGCCGACAAAATTAAATCATATGCCCATCTCTAAGCCAGTCACTTTGGCCAGTGCATTCACTCAGTCCTGGATGAAACTCCCACCTAGGACCTGGGGCAGGGGCATCAGCTCTGTGGGCGGTGAGAAGTGGGGAGGATGTCCCACACAAGACACTTGGGTACTGTTTCCAAAATCATGTACTATCCACTCCCCTCTCACCCTCCAGCCCTGCCCCAAATATTCTGTAGCCTTGATTTGCATAATCTACTCCTTCCTGATGGCTTCCTGGATTCCTCTCCTTCCCTTAAGATAAAACTGGTAATTTCTAAGTAACTCTTAGCACATTCATTCTAAACTTCTGAATTATCCTTAAAAGAACCTATGTAAAAACACAAATATACATGCTAGAAGAGAGACTTCATTTTGAATTGGGTCATCCTACAGTTTGCTTTTCTTGTCCTTTGTTTCCAACATTCGAGGGCTTACATAAACTAGTCTGCTAAATTGTTTGTTTCTCATCCCTAGTCTTGTCCTTGGTTTCACAATACCACGAGAGGGCAGCTTTGAATTTTCTGGGCCATGGTACTCCTCAGAACAAATCAAGTGGGTGCGCGTTATGAATCAGACAGAAATCTACGTCAACGGCATCTTAACTTTTAAAACACGAGTGTGAAGTAAAAATCGGTGGGTCATTTCCTCAAATATCACTTGCATTTTGAAACTGCCCTCTTCCACCCCAACTCACGTACACAGATTATCATTAAAAGTAAACAAGTTACTCTACTCAATATTCTGTAATAACCGGTATGGGAAAAAGAATCTGAAAAAAATAAATAAGTTATTCGTGGAAATGTTCTAGCAGCATTACTCGGTATAGCCAAAAATGGAAAAGCCCAAGTGTCCATCAACTGACAAAGGGTTAAACAAAATGGGGCACATCCATACAATGAAATATTAGCCATAAAAAGGGATGAACTACGTTTATAACATGGATGACCTCAAAAATATGATGCTAAGTGAAAGATGCCAGACACAAAAGACTAGATTTTGTATTATTCCATCAATACAAAATATCTAGAAAAGGCAAATTCATAGAGACAGAAAGTAGATTAGTGGCTGCCTGGAGCTGGGGCTAGGAATGAGGACTGACTGTAAACAGGCACAAGAGATCTGACTGGGGTGACAGAAATACCCTAAAACTGGACTGTGGTGTCACTGGATATGCTATAATAAGAAATCTATGTTTGGCCTTTGTCCCTGGTTCTTGGCACACGACTCCTAATTTAACCCTTGGAGTCTCTGGGTTGATAAGTGTGGTCTTTGTATGTTAATGGATGACTCACGCTGGGGGCCCCTAGACGGCTTCAGGGCTGGTGGCCAAAGAGACCAAGACATGAGTAGAAGGTTGGAACTTTCAGCGCCAACCCCCCGACCTACAGGGAGAAGAAAGGGACTAAAGAGTGAGTTACATCCCCTATGGCAAGTGATTTACTCAATCACGACTGCGCAATGGAACCTCCATAAACACCCCTGAACGACAGGGCCCAGGGAGCTTTCCCGCTGGATCAGACCGAGGTGCTGGGAGGGTGATACTCCCAGAGAAGGCATGGAAGCTCAGCATCCCTCCCACATACCTGTCCCCAAGCACCGCTTCCACGCGGCTGCTCCTGAGTTGTACCCTTTACAATAAACAAGTAAGAGTATTCTGCTGAGCTCTGTGAGTCCCTCTAGTGAATTATCACACCTGAGGGGGATATTGCAGGAAGCCCCAATTTATAGCTCGTCATGAAGAAGTACAGGTAACAACCTGGGACTTGTGACTGGACGTCTGACACGAGGACAGTCTCGTGGGACTGAGCCCTGGCATCTGTGAGGTCTGCACGAACTCCAGGGAATTAGCGTCACAACAGAATTGAACTGTAGGACAGCCTGTTGGTGTCCGGAGAGTGGGAGAACTGGTCGGTGTGGGGAGAAAACCCACTTATTTGGTGTCAGAAGTGTTAGGAGTAAAAACAGCTCACTGCACAACTCAGCAAAATTACTAAAAATCAGTGACTGTGCACTTAACATGGGTGAATTTTATGGTATGTAAGTTATATCTAAATAAAGTTGTTTCAAAAGGGAAACCTGCAAAAGAATAGACAAGTAAATGAGATGCTACACATGCTGTCCCATGCTGTCCCAGATGCACTGCTCAATGACCCAGCTACCTGGATGAGCAGGCATCCAGACCACCCCTGGAAAATACTCCAGTACCTACACTTTCATTGGTGTCAGGGAGGGAGAACCAGTCCCACTTATAGCCATCTCCGAGAACTCTTTCAGTTGGAAAGTTTTGCTTCGGGCGACTCCTTGGGCACCTGACAGGAGGAAGAAGCTGCAGATTCCAAATGACAAAGGGACCACGTGTCTCATAGCATCGTTGCTCATAAAGGACTCGTCTGCTCCATTGGTTTGTATCCTCCTAGGGTCTGTTCCCTGCACAACACGTATAGGACGTGGCAGAGGAAGGCACTGGGCACTCAGAGCAGCTTTTGAAACGGATCAAAACACTGAAGGCAGAACTTCTCTGGCTTAATGGCTAATGGCTTGTGTGACAGTTTCACTGGGTAGGACAGCCTGACCTTTTGCTTGGGTGGAGAATGTATAATTACCTGAATTGTTTCCCCAGAGAGCAACAATCACGTCTCGTCCCATTTAATTTAATTAATTAATTTTTTAGGCGTACTGAACATCTAATCATTATCCAGTCACAGAAATGTACAGTCAGACAGACTTTGGTCTTTTGCTTTTCCGAAGTTTCCATTTATCCATTAAAGAGGTGTGTCCATCTTATTAAAATTGTTCTTGGATATTAGGCAAACGTTTTAGACTTTGAGGATCGGTAATTTTCTTTTTAAACAAATGCTAGCTCTTCCTTTTAAAAATGGTTTAAACTTTCAAATCCTTAACAGCTTATTTTTTATTACGAGATGATTGAGATATTTTTTTCCCAGCCCCATCTTAACACATCGCGTTATTGTGATGTGGTGGAAACATCTCAGGCTCCCGGCTCAGACCTGGGTGCTCACCTTGGCTTTGCCACTTTCCAGCTGCATGGCTCTGGCTAAGTTACTTACCTCTCTGAGCCTCGCTGTCAGCATTGATGAAACGAGGATGATTTCTACACTGTTCTGAAGATTAAATAAAATTAAAGGAGGAAAGGATGTCATCGTTTCAGATCTGTATAAATATGTTTAGTGCAGTGATGGCACAGCGTCAGTTTCCAACAAGCAATGACGCTTACTGCATCCATCCTGGGTGATGTTTGGACGATGCCCAGTCAGTGGGCAGTAGACTCAAGATCTAAATCCGCCATAATTAAATTCTGTAACACAAGCTCTTTACAAAGGATGACGTGTATGTACTTCCTAGACCAGTTTTCAATCAGCAGTTGATCCTTAGAACTTGTGTCATTGAGAGCTTGGCCATTCACTAGTTGCCTGTCTTTGGTATGGTTGCTTACCTACTCTCTGCTTCCCTTTTCTTATCTGTAAAAGGGGGATAGTAAATAGCTTCTACTTCCAAGGGTGTGAAGGGAATGAAGTAAGCATGAAATTAAATAATTAGTACATTTAAAGCACTTGGAATGGTACCTGGCACACAGTAAGCTGTCAGTGAATATTCTCTTTCTTGATGTGATCATTACTGTGTGCTGTGGTCCCTGACTTCACAGCCTGGCATAATGTAGGTGCTTTAGAAATTGTAATTATTAGTACAAACAGGTACTTTCCCCAGGCACAGATAAAGCATATGTGAATATTTCTTTTCAGCAACAGAAGCTGTCAATGGTTCTCTACATAGAAAGTTACAAATACTCTTTGTTCTTTTTTTATTTTTTAACATCTTTATTGGAGTATAATTGCTTTACAATGGTGTGTTAGTTTCTGCTTTATAACAAAGTGAATCAGTTATACATACACATATGTTCCCATATCTCTTCCCTCTTGCGTCTCCCTCCCTCCCACCCTCCCTATCCCACCCCTCCAGGCGGTCACAAAGCACAGAGCTGATCTCCCTGTGCTATGCGGCTGCTTCCCACTAGCTATCTATTTTACGTGGTAGTGTATATATGTCCATGCCACTCTCTCACTTTGTCACAGCTTACCCTTCCCCCTCCCCATATCCGCAAGTCCATGCTGTAGTAGGTCTGCGTCTGTATTCCCGTCTTACCCCTAGGTTCTTCATGACTTTTTTTTTTTCTTAGATTCCATATATATGTGTTAGCATACGGTATTTGTTTTTCTCTTTCTGACTTACTTCACTCTGTATGACAGACTCTAGGTCCATCCACCTCACTACAAATAACTCATTTTCATTTCTTTTTATGGCTGAGTAATATTCCATTGTATATATGTGCCACATCTTCTTTATCCATTCATCTGTCAATGGACACTTAGGTTGCTTTCATGTCCTGGCTATTGTAAATAGAGCTGCAATGAACATTGTGGTACATGACTCTTTTTGAATTATGGTTTTCTCAGGGTATATGCCCAGTAGTGGGATTCCTGGGTCGTATGGTTATTCTATTTGTAGTTTTTTAAGGAACCTCCATACTGTTCTCCATAGTGTCTGTATCAATTTGCATTCCCACCAACAGTGCAAGAGGGTTCCCTTTTCTCCACACCCTCTCCAGCATTTACTGTTTCTAGATTTTTTTGTTGTTGTTACTGCTGCAGCCTCTCCCTGTTGCGGAGCACAGGCTCCGGACGCACAGGCCCAGCGGCCATGTCTCACAGGCCCAGCCGCTCCGCGACATGTGGGATCCTCCCGGGCCGGGGCAAGAACCCGTGTCCCCTGCATTGGCAGGCGGACTCTCAACCACTGCGCCACCAGGGAAGCCCCTGTTTCTAGATTTTTTGATGATGGCCATTCTGATGGTATGAGATGATATCTCATTGTAGTTTTGATTTGCATTTCTCTAATGATTAATGATGTTGAGCATTCTTTCATGTATTTGTTGGCAATCTGTATATTTTCTTTGGAGAAACGTCTATTTAGGTCTTCTGCCCATTGTTGGATTGGGTTGTTTGTTTGTTTGTTATTGAGCTGCATGAGCTGTTTGTAAATTTTGTAGATTAATCCTTTGTCAGTTGCTTCATTTGCAAATATTTTCTCCCATTCTGAGGGTTGTCTTTTGGTCTTGTTTATGGTTTCCTTTGCTGTGCAAAAGCTTTGAAGTTTCATTAGGTCCCATTTGTTGATTTCTGTTTTTATTTCCATTTCTCTAGGAGGTGGGTCAAAAAGGATCTTGCTGTGATTTATGTCAGAGTGTTCTGCCTATGTTTTCCTCTAAGAGTTTGATAGTGTCTGGCCTTACATTTAGGTCTTTAATCCATTTTGAGTTTATTTTTGTGTATGGTGTTAGGGAGTGTTCATTCTTTTACATGTAGCTGTCTAGTTTCCCCAGCACCACTTATTGAAGAGGCTGTCTTTTCTCCACTGTATATTCCTGCCTCCTTTATCAAAGATAAGGTGACCATACATACGTGGTTTCTCTCTGGGCTCTTTAAAGTTCCCCTGAGTTATACCAACGGAGGCAAGGAGGTGTCACTGGCTCAGGAGAAAACAAAGAAATGTAGGTTTCTTTGGATCTAGCAAGATGCCCCGACCTCTGCAGTGCAGAGCTTGGGGGAAGGAGAACTAATTGCATAAGAAGCTCTAGACTTTTCTGGAAGAAAAAAGGTTGATAACACAACTGCTTCTCCCTGGGATTTTAGTTATAAAGACCTGCCATATGTATGGGTTCAGGACCCCACAAAGACCCAGGAGCAGGGAAGAGAGAGAAAGGGTCCCTGGAAATAAGAGAGCTGTGGTGGTAGGGTTGCCAGATTTGGCAAATAATACATTTCACTTATTCCCTATGTAGGGCTGCAAGACAAATGATGAATAATTTTTATTATAAATATATCTCTTTCAATATTTGGGATAGACTTACATTGAAAAGTTATAAGTTGTTCATCTAAAGTTAAAATTGAACTGGAGGGACTTCCCTGGTGATGCACTGGTTAAGAAACCGCCTGCCAGTGCAGGGAACACGGGTTCGATCCCTGGTCCGGGAAGATCCCACATGCCGCGGAGCAACTAAGCCCATGCACCACAACTACTGAGCCTGTGCTCTAGAGCCTGTGAGCCACAGCTACTGAGCCCGCAAGCCACAACTACTGAAGCCCACGCACCTAGAGCCCGTGCTCCGCAACAAGAGAAACCACCGCAATGAGAAGCCCGCACACCACGACGAAGAGTAGCCCCCACTCGCCGCAACTAGAGAAAGCCCGCGCCCAGCAACGAAGACCCAATGCAGCCAAAAATAAATAAAATTTCTTAAAAAATTGAACTGGATTTTCTCTATTTTATCTGGCAACCTACATAGCGGAGTGAAAGGACCCCAGGCGTGGGGCTGAATGAAACTGGGAGGAGATAGAAACAGTGGGTTTAGGAAGCCAAGCTTTGGAAGGTCTGTTCCCTGGGTATTTGCAGCTGAGTAGGGCTAAGGGGTCCATGGGATCCTGGAGGTCTGGGCAGCTTTGGGGTGGGGTATAGTGGTGGGGCACTGGGGTTCCACATGGTGATTACCCCTGGTCTTAAAGAACTCAGGATCTGCGTGTAGTCTTGTATGGAGGCATTCTTGAGGGTCCCTGGGCTTTTGTTAGCAAATCCCCAGTTTTATGCTTTTCTCTGAAAACGCTTACTGAAATTCTTCATTTCTTAGACATGAGGATTCCTCTCCTGGGATTTATGCTCATACAACAATGGCTGAGTTGAGGGCGACAGGAATGAGGGGAGACAGGATGCAGAACTAGGAACAGGAGACTGGGCTCTCATCCTGAATCGGGCAGTATCAGGCCACGTGACCTTAAGCAGGTGAATGACCTTCATGTAATCTCAGCTTCATGCGGTCTCAGGAAAAAAGTTGAAATTCATCACGGGCTTTTCATCTGAGTTCTGAGATGTTCCAGGAACCACCAAGGTGAGGTTATCAGGGCCTCCATCCCTCCACAAATTCTGTTTTACCTGCTGGGCTAAAAAATACCTAATACCTACCTAGCACTCGCTACATGGCAGGCACCATTCTAAAAGCTTTCTGTGTACTCAGGAATGTAATCCTCACAGCAATTCAGTAATGCAAATTACTATCAGTGTTGCCATTTGACAGGTAAGAAAACTGAGGGCCAGAGAGATTATTTCACCAGTGAGTGAATGGAGGACGCAGGATAAGAACCGGTGTCCTACCTCTAAATCCAGGCTCATAATCATTGCTACTCTGACTTTCCTGAAAATTAGATTTCAGGTGAAGAAAAGTTTGTACCAGATTTCTAAAAAAAATTTTTTAACTCCTAAGCTAAGCACAACATAACACCATCTTCTACCCACCAGATTGGCCAAAATTGAAAAGATGGACAGCATCGAACGTTGCCAAGCGTAGGGTCACTGGGACCCTCTGTTCATGAGAATGTGAACTGATGAAGCATTGTTTGGCTCTATTAAAATTTCAGTGTAGCTACCCTTGTACCCACCCTAGAGAAACACCCATGTGTGCAAAGAGACACATACGAAAAAATTCATTCCAACAATGCCTATTTGTAGCAGTGAAAATTTGGACATACCTCAATACGAGCCACAAGGGAGTGCCTGAATAAATTACGACACAGCAATGCTGTGAAATACCCCATATCCAGCAATAAGAAATGTGAGCTAACACAGAAAGATCTGCAAGATAAGTGTAAAAAAATAAGTTGCAGAATAATCCGCCTTCTCTTTCTCCCAAGACTTATTTTTTAATAAATTTATTTATTTATTTTCAGCTGCGTTGGGTCCTTGTTGCTGCACGCAGGCTTTTTCTAGTTGCGGCAAGCGGAGGCTACTCTTCATTGCAGCGCAGGGGCTTCTCTTGCGGTGGCTTCTCTTGTTGCGGAGCATGGGCTCTAGGTGCACAGGCTTCAGTAGTTGTGGCGCGCAGGCTTCAGTAGTTGTGGCTCGAGGGCTGTAGAGCACAGGCTCAGTAGTTGTGGTGTACGGGCTTCGTTGCTCCATGGCATGTGGGATCTTCCCGAACCAGGGCTCGAACCTGTGTCCCCTGAATTGGCAGGCGGATTCTTAACCACTGCGCCACCAGGGAAGAAGACTTCGAAAGGACCAAGTAGGAGGCACCAGTGACATCCACAAAAGGGGCTAAGGATTTTACCTGGGGCAGTGGGAACAGCTCAGATGACCGACCACAGGGACACGATGCTGGGGACTTACGGATCCTAGTCTCCACAGGGCATCAAGACAGGAAACAAATCAGGGACTTCCCTGGTGGTACAGTGGTTAAGACTCCGCACTTTCACTGCCAAGGGCGTGGGTTCGATCCCTGATCAGGGAACTAAGATCCCACAAGCCAAGAGGTGTGGCCAAATAAATAAATAAATATAAGACAGCAAACCAGATGTGATCTGTAAGTTGGAACAAGGAGGAAAGCTGTGGACCAAGGAGGGAGAAATGCCAGGAAGGTGCTAACCCGCAGGTTCCCTCCCAGAACCTGAGCGACAGAAGATCTGTATTTGAGATTTCTGAAATAGAAATAGTAGGCTGCAACTAAGGAGGCAACCCCACAGCAAAACATTTGTGAAGATATGTCTGTTCCTTCATAAAGTGGAAAGACTCACAAAGAACAGCGTATTATATTCTTTTTCAGAAAAAAAAAATATGGCAAGATGATGACCTGATGGACAGGCAATAGGAAAACAGGTGTGCTTTTTCACACGAGTGATGTTCTCTTACAGGAAAACCCTGACCACGGTGACAAGGCTGGAAAACATGTTGGTTTAACCTCCACACTTACTTCTCCAAGAAATAAAAGTCCCATCAATGTGACGCACTTAGAACGAATTTTAACCATAACCCAGACCTGGCTGATCACGGGGGAAATTGTACATGGATGAAGTCATCTGATTGTAACAAAGATGGAAGATGGCTCTGCCCCAGAGCATCCAGGTTAGAGTAAAACCCTGAATGTAACCACTGTGGGAGAGCTGTGGCCAAAAGTCAAACTTCATCATACACTTTGGAATTCCTGGTGGAGACAACTGCTCTGAAAGTAATGAATCTGAGAGAGGAAAAAAATCAATGATAGCTCATCTCTTAGCCCAAACAGGAATCTGTACCAGAGTGAGAAACCCTGTGAGCACCATCAAAGTGGGAATCCTAGAGCCAGAAGTCCCATGTCATCAGTGTCATGGAATCCATACAGGGGAGAAGCCTTATGAACGTAATCACCACAGGAAACCTTTTTGAAAAAAAAAAAAAAAAACACATCTCATGGCACGTCAGAGATTTCATACTGGAAAAAATCCTTTTGGGTGTAATCAACGTGGGGAAATCTTTAGCTGTAATTCATCCCTCAAGAAACACCATCATGGATTTCATACAGAGCAGAAGCCCAATGAATGCTTTGAGTGTTTGACATTCTCCCTTCATAGTGCACATCAGAGCTAACGTGGATGTTTATTATTTGCAACTGAATCAGGCCCCTAGCAGAAAACAGATGGACCTTTCAAGTTAAGATGACTCAAATAGGATTTACTCGAAAAGGTTTTATTCAAAAATGTAGATGTAAGGAAAGCACAAAGGATGGTGCAGTAATTCAAGGCCCTAAACCCAAAAAGGCGATGAAGATCAAACGATTAAAAGTAGAGGAGAGAAGTACAGCTGATTCACTTTGTTATAAAGCAGAAACTAACACACCATTGTAAAGCAATTATACTCCAATAAAGATATTAAAAAAAAAAAAAGTAGAGGAGAGAAGTTACGGAAGACGATTTAGAAAGAGCTGTGGCTTTCTATCCAGGCGGGGGAGGCAGCCAGAAGAATTCATACCCCCAACCTCACTCATCTCCCTCCCTCCAAGCTCTCACCAGTGGCCCAGTGGCTGAGTCCAACCAGATGCCAAACGGTAAGGGAGTCTGTGATGCGGTCAGCCTTCCAGGACAGGTGGAGAGAGGTGAAGATGGATATGAAGGGGAAACAGAAGATATGCAGCCCAGCGACCAGGAACCCTAGCTGACACACGCCTGAGGACCAACCTGGGTGCCCTGTTCCCACTGTAGCCCAGACCCCGGTACAGAGCCTGGCCCAGGTCCCCAGAACAGGCACTCAATAGAAATTGTTGAAATGAATAAAGGACCAGCGGGACCAAGGCAAACTTATCCAGCAGGAGAAAACTCAGAACTCCTCTGCCTGACCATCTTTTTCAGGGCCCTTGGGGAGCACAGGAACAAGACGATTTTATAACACACATTTCCTGTCACCAGACAATGACACAGCAGAAGACCAGTAACACAGCAAGAGCTGATGCCCTTAAAGAGAAGAGGGAAATGCAAAAGGAATCTTTGGGCACTGGATTGGAAGCTTTAAGTGTAATCTCTGTAATAGGGGAGAAACTTTGTATTCTATTACAAGTTAATCATTAAGGGGATGTGGCCTATAAGCTTAAATTATACATAGTGGCCCTTCTATGGGAACTCTGCCTCCCAGGTAATGAGCATTAAGCTAAAATACCTTTGTTTAGGGACTTCCCTGGTGGTCCAGCGGTTAAGACTCCACACTTCCAATGCAGGGGGTGCGGGTTCAATCCCTGGTCGGGGAACTAAGATCCCACATGCTGCCTGGCCAAAAAATAATAATAATAATACCTCCGTTTAGCTCACAGGAAACATCCTGATCAGGCCCACCTGTGAATGACTGCAGGAAGGAAGAAATTAACACACCCCCTCCAGAAGCTGACTGGAACCAGGAAATGCTTGACTTTATTCCCTCCCCTTTTAGTATAAAAGAAGCCAGAATTCTAACTCAGGCGAGATGGTTCTTTGGGACGTGAGTCCACCCTCTTCTCGGTCTGCTGACTTTCCAAATAAAGTCGCTATTCCTCACCCCAACAACTTGTCTCTTGATTTATTGACCTGTCGTGCTACGAGCAGTACGAACTTGGACTTGGTAACGTATCTCAGCAAATCCCCACAATTCTGCACAATAGTTGTTACTTCCCACCCTCAGTAGGTGAGAAAACTGAGGCTCTGAGAGCTTAGGTACATTTCCCAGGGCCACACAGTAAATTGGAGATAGGCTTTGAATCTGGATCTATCTGCAACCAAAGCCTCTGGTTTTCCCACACAGCAGGGCATGGGGTAAACAACTGAGAATAACTTCATAGTTTTAAGGCAAAAATGTCTCCACTCTGCTGATATATCACAAACAGCTATTAACATGTTTTCTTGTATAACCACTGATCAAAACATCTATTAAGTGCCACATTCGTGGCTACAAACCCTGCAAGAAGCAAGTTAAATGACTTATTTAGCAACCCCTGGAGCGTTCCTTAACATTTCAAATGAAATGGACAAAGTGCTTTTACGTACTATAGAAAATGACATCACAGTAGGTGCATAAAAAGGCCATATTTTGAAAAGCATTTCTATTTATAATTATTGGCATTTGTGCTCTAATGGAAGATGAAAATCCTATAGCTTACCACATCGAATACCTCTGGAGAGAGGTGGTAAAAAAATCAAATCTCCCTTGAAAACCAAGCTACCTTTTCAAACAGTCTGAGTTTCCCAGTCGGACTCAAGTTTCCCTGAAATCTTGGAGGTGGTTTTGGACTGTGAACAGTTCCCTTCCTCTTAATTAAGACTAACTTTTTGGTTGAAATGTCCCCTCCTACAGGAAGCCTGAAGACTCCACCAGGCACCAGTGACCAAGGTCTCCTGAATGCTTTTAGCTTTTATTACATGTAATTCTTTGTTCCTTCATCAAACAAATAATTTGTTGAGCGTCTGACCATCCCAGTTACTATGCTAGGTGCAGGGAGTAGAAGATAGAGAAGGGCCCTGCTCTCATGGACCTCATACAACCAAATAAATAAAAAAAGATATTGTGATAAGAGTTATGCTGGAAATAAAGCAGTTGGTATCAATGAAAGTGAATGGAGTGAGGGCAGTGTGTGTTGGAATATGTTTAACAACCAGCTCTCTTGGGGAGGCGGGATGCCCTGATTTAGGGCATTTGCCCATTTCTTTGTGTAAATACTCCTACCATGGCTGATTTCAAGCTACCAACGTGATATCATGGAACACGGACTTCGGAAGAGACGTGCAGCATTAGAAAACCATCATATGGGTTTTGTACCATACAGAGAGAGCAGATGCATGTAACTTCAAGAGCACAGACAATATTAAAATATAGTAGGGCTTCCCTGGTGGCGCAGTGGTTGAGAGTCCACCTGCCGATGCAGGGGACACGGGTTCATGCCCCAGTCCGGGAAGATCCCACATGCCGTGGAGCGGCTGGGCCCGTGAGCCATGGCCGCTGAGCCTGTGCATCCGGAGCCTGTGCTCCGCAACGGGAGAGGCCACAACAGTGAGAGGCCCACGTACCAAAAAAAAAAAAATATATATATAGTAAAAGAATTAGGAAGCAATAAGTCTTGAGTATTATCTTTGTTTTTCGTTTGTTTGTTTTGGCTACGTTGGGTCTTCGCTGCTGCGTGCGGGCTTTCTCTAGTTGCGGTGAGCGGGGGCTACTCTTCATTGTGGTGCACTTCTTCTCATTGCAGTGTCTTCTCTTGTTGCGGAACACGGGATCTCGGTGCGCGAGCTTCAGTAGTTGTGGCACACGGGCTCAGTAGTTGTGGCTTGCGGGCTCTAGAGTGCAGGCTCAGTAGTTGTGGCGCATGGGTTCAGCTGCTCCGTGACATGTGGAATCTTCATGGACCAGGGATCAAACCTGTGTCCCCCGCATTGGCAGGCAGATTCTTAACCACTGCGCCACCAGGGAAGTCCCTATTATCTTTGTTTTTAATGCAACTTACTTAATCATAAGTTTACATAACTTTATTTTGAATGATGATTATATTTGACGCACAGCTTGCAACATCCTTGAAAACTGAACAATTGCCGCTCCTGAACCAGTATAAACAAACTCCAATGCACCACTTGTTAGGGGGTCAGGAAGGGCCTTTCTGAGCACGTGACGGCTAAGATAAGACCCAAGAGAAGGGAAGGAGGCAGTCATGCAAAGATCCTGATGTGAAAAAGACCTTGGCATGGAAGGAAGAGGAGGCCAGTGGGGCTGGTGCACAGGGAAGAGAGAGGGCACATGGTGGGTGTGGCCCCAGAGGGGGATCAGAGGCCGTGGTGCAGAGTCATGCAGATGATGTAAAGGGATTCGGTGACATTCCAAGAACAATGAGAAGCCGCTGGAGGGTGTTATTAAAAACCTCCAGGAGAATGGATGGTAGGAGGCACAAGAGCAGGGAGACCACTAGGGTGGCTACAACAGTGGTCCAGGAGCGAGAGGATGACAGTTCCCAATATTTGTGCATACTTTTGCAAACGGTAAGTTTTAAAAGAGCCATGTACGTGTTTCTTGCCTGTGCCTCCACAAATGAATTACAATGGGCAGGATATTACTCCCATTTTAAAGAGAAGGAGAGACTTCCCTGGTGGCACAGTGGTTAAGAATCCACCTGTCAATGCAGGGAACACAGGTTCGAGCCCTGGTCCAGGAAGATCCCACATGCCGCGGAGCAACTAAGCCTGTGCGCTCTAGAGCCTGCAATTCACAACTACTGAAGCCCGCGCGCCTAGAGCCCGTGCTCCGCAACAAGAGAAGCCACCGCAATGAGAAGCCCGCGCACTGCAACGAAGAGTAGCCCCCCACTCGCCGCAACTAGAGAAAGCCCATGTGCAGCAACAGAGACCCAACGCAGCCAAAAATAAATAAATAAATTTATTTTTTAAAAATAAAGAAAAGGAGACAGAACCTGAGGAATATCTGAGGGACTTTAACAAAGTTATGCGGAATGTGAATGGCCAGAGCAGGGCTTGAACAGTGAACTAAGGTGACCACATACCCCAATTTCTCTAGGCCCATCTCAGTTTTGTCTCCTGCACCAGGGTAATTATCAATAGAAAATTGATAATTTTGGCAATTATCACTCTGGAAATTGTCCAGTTTGAGGTATAAATACAGAATGAGGGAAGGCAAGGACAAACTATGTGGGGTGAACTGGAATTTGAGGTATTGATAGGAACTCGTGATTTCTAAAGTGTGTGTGTGTGTCTAACCGAATGTCAGGATCAGGTGGTCACAAACCACACTCTCCAACACGAATTTCACAATGCAAGTTGTGACCACTATGTAGCCTCCAGGGCTCTGTGGGATAACTGAGGCCCCTTTCTTGGCGGTGGCTAAGATGCCGTCTTGTCTTGAACACTCGGCATCAGAACACAGTAAGACTTCACACATTCCTTTCAGTTAATCTAAAAACTATCAACAAGTGAGATTTTTATTTTACCTTTTAAAACTACTTTATTGAGTTTTGACTGACATTTGAAACACCATACGTATGGAATGTATACAACTCTCTGAGTTTGGGGATAAGTATAGAACGATGAAACCATCACTATCATCAAGGCCGTTAACATTTCCATCACCTCCCAAAGTTCCCTCACACCCCTTTATCATTATTATTGTGTGTGTGATAAGAACACTTAATATAAGATCTACCCTGTAGCCAGTTTTATATATACAGTACCTACTGTTAGCTCCAGGCACCATGCCGTACATTAGATCTCCAGAACTTATCCTGTATAACTGAAACTTTGTACCTTTTGACCAACATTTCTCCTCTTCCTCCTCCCCCAGCCCCTGGTAAATGCCATTCTACTCTCTGCTTCTATGAGTTTGACTATTCTATATCCCACATATAAATAAGATCACATGGTATTTGTCTTTCTGTGTCTGGCTTCCAGGACCATTCATGTTGTTGTAAACGGTAGGATTTCCTTCTTTTTGAAGGCTGAATGATTTTCCATTTTCAAATATCCTGTATAATAAATATATCATATGTAATATATTAACAACTTATATAATATGTAAATGTATATATGTTTACATAATATAATTATGTATGTATGTATATCACATTTTCTTTATCCATTCACCTTTCAATGGACATTCAGGTTGTTTCCATATCTTGGCTATTGTGAATAAGGCTGCAGTGAACATGGGAGTGCAGATCTCTCTTTGAGATTTTGATTTCAGTTCCTTTGGATAAATATCTAGAAGTGCGATTGCTGGATCATATGGTAGCTCTATTTATAATATTTTGAGGAACTTCTATAGTGTTTTCCGTAACGGCTGTACCAATTTATATTGCCACCAACAGCACACGAGGGTCCCTTTTCTCCACATCCCTGCCAACACTTGTTATTTGCTGTCTTTTTGATGACAGCCATTCTGACAGGTGTGAAGTGGCATCTCACTGTGGTTTTGATTTGTGGCAATTTTTATATCAGACAATTCACCGCAGCCTTTACAAACGGGGTACATCTGTTTGTTGACATGCAAAGGGCAACAGTTTGGCTGGTTGTCAGGGACATGGGCTTTGAAATCACACAAATCTGGGTTCAAATCCCAGCCAGGTCACTTGTAGGCTGTGTGCCTTGGGTAAGTTAAGCCCAAATGCCTTTATCTGAAAAACGGCGATAAAAGTACTACACATCCATGTACAGGGCCATTTTATGATACTACTTTTTTTTAAGTGTAAATATATAGGAAAAAAAGTTGAGAATCTGTTTTTGCAAAATGCTTCTGTGTATTTTCCATATTGATCATACATTACTTTAGAAAAACCATAACTGTAAAATGAAAGAAAACTTGCACTTTTTGCTTTATACGTTTGGGTAATATTTGAATATTTTGACAAGCATGTACATGTTATTGCTTTTTTTTTTCATTTTATTGGAGTATAGTTGATTTACAATGTTGTGTTAGTTTCAGGTATACAGCAAAGCATACCTGAATCAGTTATACATATGCATATATATATATATCCACTCTTTTTTAGATTCTTTTCCCATATAGGCCATTACAGAGCATTGAGTAGAGTTCCCTGTGCTATACAGTATTTATTGCTTTTTAATTCCAAACATATGAAGGGGCAATATTAAAAAATGTAATTAGCATCTTTGTCACTGGAGCTCCAGTGACTAAGGGCATTTGCAGCAAATGATGGCCTTGACCATCCTGCCTCTGCTAACTGAATTCTCTGAAAGGCTTCAGCATCACTCAGGCATTTCTGTCCCTGAAATGTTCAGCTTTAACAAAATTCTAAGTAGAAGCATGACCATGAGTCACAATTACAGGAAGGTTTTATAAATATTATGTAAAAATTACCTAAGGCAACTTGGCTAAAACTTGAGCAAGTAGGAATGATTCACCCAAAACAATTATTGGGCGAGGGGAAAAGAGCAGAAACCCTGACAGGTCCTTTTGTTTAAAATCTTCCCACGTTGCCTGTATGCAGAATGTTTGGATAAATCTTCACTTTCTGATTAAATAAGCTTACATGTGTCACCACAGTCATGTTCAGTTCCAACAGCCCAGTGCCAAGACCCCTCCTGATTCTGACATATTGAGGCCGCCATTTTGTTTTTGTTTTTGTTTTTGTTTTTGTTTTTGTTTGCGGTACGCGGGCCTCTCGTTGTTGTGGCCTCTCCCGTTGCAGAGCACAGGCTCCGGACGCGCAGGCTCAGCGGCCATGGCTCACGGGCCCAGCCGCTCTGCGGCATGTGGGATCTTCCCAGACCGGGGCACGAACCCGTGTCCCCTGCATCGGCAGGCGGACTCTCAACCACTGTGCCACCAGAGAAGCCCGAGGCCACCAGTTTGAAGAATGGTTTTTTCCCTGCATCCAAGTGTATGTTTAAAGAAACTACATCAAGCACAATTTTGTGAAGTAATAGAGAAGTCCAGTGGATGTCCGTCTGGAAGCATTTGCCAAGACAGTCATATTTATATCTCTGCCCATCCATGTAACCCTTCTCAGTATTTTCAATAAAATCACCTTACATCAGACTTCAGCTTCAGCTCCTTCTCCTTCCTTGAACCTCTAACCAGACTCAGCCACTTTCTCCCATCATTATTTATACCACCTGCCTCCAATAAACCCCATCCAGTTTCAGCACAATATCAAAAACAAGCTGAAGACCATCCACATCTCCCCTAGAGCCACGACTTCCTCAGGCATTCTGTCCTTCCAGCTGTCATACACTAAACCTGTCTTTCCCAAATCTCAGTCATTTCTGTATCACCCTCATGGTGATGACCAGATCAGGTTACAACTTGTCCAAAAATTGACAACTTTTTGAAGAGGATATCTTTCTAAACTTAAATAAACATTTTTCACAGAAAATGGTATCCATTCCTAAAGATGCAAGAACAGTACCACTTGCTGTGCTCATTAGGGTATGCTGGATTTTGTGGCAGAAACAAGCAATCCCAAATTCTCAGTGTCGTTACACATCAGAAATTCATTTCATGATGGACCAAAGTCCACCACAGTCCAGACCATCCTCTCCAGGGCAGCAGTCCACCACACAAGTCTGTTTGACGCTCAAGCCTGGGCCATAAAGAGACTGTTTTCATTTCCAGGGTGACTCTCCCCTCTCCAAAAACTGAGATATGCAAAACACATTGTACATCTTTATTTGCTTACATTGATTTTTGAATCCAAGCCCTCATTCTGCTGGGCTGGTAAAAAATTCAGCCCTGCTATTCTTAGTGTTTCACTAAAATCACTACCATTAACCACAATTACCTGCTCCTTCAGGGTGGTGCACAGATGCTAAGAACTTTCGAGCACCAATTGGGAAGCTGCCCAGAGTCTGGCCATCTACCCAGAGGAGCTGCAGCCAGGAAGACCATTCCTGGTATCACTGCCTTCAGATTCACTCACTCTGCTTCTTCCATGCCAAGGGCCACACCAGGCACCTCTGGTGATGCCCATGGCCCCTGCCTGGGATGTGCTCCCCCTGTGGTAAAAATGGCCAACCTCCCTAAGACCTGCTGAAAGGCCCTGCCATATTTGGGGGTTTTCCAGGGTGCACGGCTCAGGATCCCACTGAGACCCAAGGATTTCTTCCTCCGGCCCCAGCCTATGGCATTCCTTCTTAACCTGGGGAAATGCTCCCGTCTCTTTTAACACCTCTCCTATCAGCTTTCCTTCTCTCCTCAAACCCCATTCTTCTTTATGGGCTTAGACCAGAAGCCATGAAGTCAAATGGCTTCAGGGCCTAGGAGGGCATGTAAATGAGCGAAATCAGCAGGGTATAAGGCAAAAGGGAGCGGTGAGAGTGTGGCAAACTGCGGGCCATGTGGTCCATCTGAAGAAGAGAGTTGCTATTCAGCACCAAGAGCTGTCATATGGGAATTTTAGGACCAGAGTTGCCTGATAATCTGATTTTCCTGGGGATCTCAGAAATCCAGATGTTTAGGTGAAATTGCCCAATTTTTAAAATACTATACAGGTCAACCAAAAATGTCTTCTAGGCCACAGTGGACCCTGTGAGGGCCAGTTACAGCTGGTGGCAAGATGGCAGCAGCCTGTAGCCAACTGGCTTCCAGATTCAAGCATGAATGAGAGAGTCTCCTTCCCAGGATTCCCCTCCCAAGCCTCCTTGCATTTGATTGGCTCTGATTGGGTCACATGTCATCCCTGAACCAATCACTAAGGTCAAGAGATTATGACGTGGTGATTGACCTCCCTCTGGGTGGTGGGCCACTAGTTGAGTTATGAGCTACGCAAGCACATGGTGGGAGAGTGGAGGGAAGATTGCCAAAAGGAAACTGAAAACTGGAGAAATGGACGCTGAGAAGGCAGGTGTTCACCATAAGACACTTCTAAAAGCCCTCACTCAGTACCCTGTTTTGCACAGCTGCTTCAGAGGAGCTTAACAATTCTGAAGCCAGTGCAGAAAGACAACCCCCAATTACTGACATTTTTTAGCATAATCATTCAGTTAGGGCCAGCTATGTAATTTGCAGGACCCAGTGAGGTGCCTTTTTCAAAGAGTAGGGGAGAAATGCTGTTAAAGGTACTAAAACATATAGTGTTTTTCCTTTTTCCCGTGGTCTCTCAACTTATGGAATCTTATTTGCTACATAATGTCCTAAGTAAGGAAAAATTACAATTTTAAATTATGAGCATGAATTTCACTGTTTATACTATGCAATGCCAGTTTAAATGCAAATGAAAGGGCATTTAACGCCTCTGTAGAATTACCAGAATTACACAATTTGTATTTTGCAGTTCATATGTGCATATGCAATTCATCCTTACCAGAACAGCAGAAACACTGCACAAAACTAGCTTGGCTGTTTTTATTTCACTTTTTGATAAATGCACATTCTACCAACACTGTCTACCTTCAGCTACTGATGGGTAAGGAAGACAGAAAGGAAAGGATCCCTGGGGCACCCTCATCCTTCTCTTTCCTCCTGTAGCATCATTTTCTTTTTCTTTTCTTTTTTCTTTTTTAGCACAACACGGGTCTTTTTTTTAAATTTTTAAACAAAGTGCTCAAATCCAGGAAAAATCTCACAGATGAAAAGGAAAGTGATCATTAGAGCCTAATTGAGGAATACATCCTTGGAATTTTTCATTCTTTCTTTGGTAAACATTGTTTACCATATATATTCCCCCATCTGAAAAAGCCTGTAGATGCAGATGAAATATCATTTTTCTTTCTAGTTAAGTGCCTTAAACTTTCAGGTGTTGAAATTAGATATGCTAGACATCATATGAAACTAAATGGCAGCGAAGTTGACATGATCAGCCCAAAGGTAAAACATGCAGCTTAATTCATCCAAAAATCCTTCCCTCCAGGTGATTCAAAACCAGTAATGACACTAAACCTATACCGCATTCTAATGAGGCAGCGTATTTTTATCTAATTTTAAAATTCCTCCAGGTAGTAGCTGTCTTGGTGTCATGAAGAAAAAATTATAGTGAAAATCATAGGGTGCTTTTCAGTAATTCTTCAAAAACAAATGTGTCTCAAAGGAGAGAAATAACCAAGATTTCAAGACGTACAGGAAACAAATAATTTGTACACATATAGTTGCTTGCAAGCAAAAATTGAGACAATTAAGAAAATTGTATATGAAAAAAGTAAGTTCAACACAGCTACAGTCTAGTTTCTAATAGTATACCAAAGGAAATGTTAGTACATAACTTTTATTTTTAGAAAAAATTTTAAAGGGTAGACCCATCTGGAGCCCATGAGGAAATTTTGTTAATTCTTCATAAAAAGAATGGTCAGATGGGCTTCCCTGGTGGCGCAGTGGTTGAGAGTCCGCCTGCCGATGCAGGGGACACGGGTTCGTGCCCCGGTCCGGGAAGATCCCACATGCCGCGGAGCAGCTGGGCCCGTGAGCCATGGCCGCTGAGCCTGCGCGTCCAGAGCCTGTGCTCCGCAACAGGAGAGGCCACAACAGTGAGAAGCCCGCGTACCGCAAAAAAAAAAAAAAGAATGGTCGGCTCATACAGGGAAGTGAAAAAGGATAAGACAGGATCGCTTGGTCATTTGTGTTTCTTAGAACAACACTGTCTTCCTTCTGCCTTCAAAGCAGGTTCTGGTTTGAATAGAAAAATTGGCCTCTCAAGGCTGTCAGTGTCCCTGCTTATTCAGATGCACGCTGCTTATCTCGTACTCTGAGTCGTGCTGAATTCCCGTGCACTGGGTCCGCTGGAATTCATAGAGCATCGTGGAAGCTGTGTGCAAATGGGGCAACTGGGAACTGCAGCTGCTCTGCACATTACATGTGTCTCCTCTACTCACAGACGTGTGATTGTCCCATCAGACTTCACTTGCAAAACGAAAGCTCAAAGACGGAATTATTAAAGGGTTTCAAGATGGTGACAGCAGGGCATTAAAGTGAGTGCAGAGCACCTCTGAACATGGGATCTGGACAGCTGCCCATGAAGCTGGCCCTGGCTTCAGGAGATACAGCATCCCTCATGTTGACACAGACACTGTATTATTCCCGGTATTTCAACCCCATCATCACCACCCAAAACAACAGACTCCCAAAAGGTAGTAATTTAAAATAGGTTGGCAAATAGACAGGAAAATAAAAGCTCTGTAGAAGCTGATGCCAAGCCCGACAGCATTGCCTCTCTGTCTAATTGTATGTTGTTCTGCTCCCTAACGCTCCTTTTATATCCATCATCATCGAGTTGGTACAGATGGAGCTGTGCCGCCTGCTTGTTATCTCACGGAAAAACGTCCAGAAATAAATCAAGCCACCATGTGTACCTTTGCTAAAGAAGTTTGCTAGAGGAGCCTGGGTCCATGAATCAAGGCCCTGGAGATCTATCACTGACCGGCTGTCCACAAAGAAATGACTCACGCCGAGTGCATTTGGAACAAATTGTCTCTTATTTATAAAGCACCTATGGAGCCCTTGATCAATGCCAGCAACTCTTTTAAAATTCTCTTATTAATCCCCAGGACAACTCTAAAAGGTAAGAAACTATTATCCTGCCCATTGTACAGATGGGCAAACTGAGGTACGGAGAGATTCATTAGCACCTGGCCACACAGCTAGTAGGCAGTTGTCCAAAAGGTCACTGCAATGGTCAGAAAGTCCAAGGTCTAAGAGAACCATTTAGTCCTGTTTTTCTCACCAGGCATAACACAACCCAAAGAAAATAAACCTTTACCCAGCTTGTCTGAAGCGAACGGAGGGTTCCTCTAGCCCCCTGGTTCCCAGCCCTGACTATATATTGCAATAACCTGGGCTGCTCTTAAATATCCAGATGCCCTGGCTTCACCCCAGACACAACCTCTGTGGGCGGGGTGGACCCAGGCATCAGTATTCTGCAATGCTGCCCCCTGGTTCCAGGGTGTGGCCAAGGTTGAGACCCAGAGGGGCCTGGCCCGCTCTCCCTGGTCGGTGGTGAACGATCGGGCACCAGCGCATGAGAAGAGCCACCGTTTGGGAATGGCTTATATTTTAATATAACCTGCCTACCTCCTCCTCTTCTTTTTTTTTAAGAAATTATTTATTGCACCAGTGATAGCTCTGACCCTAACACTGGCATGACCTAAGGCAAGAGTCCAAATTGAGGTCCACATACCCTAAGTCTCAGTATTTAAGTTATAAATCAAGGTAATAAATTGTTAAATAAATATGTTCTATCCTCCTACCTTGACAAATACATCCACCTAACAACAAAACGGAAAAACAAAACAAAACACGTGTAAAGCAACAGTTCATCCAAACAATGCGTGGACATGGACACATCTGAAATAAATTTCACTTTCTACCAAAGACCAAAGACTGTGATTTGCTCTGGAGCAGGCCTGGGAACGGGCAAGTGCATTACAAAGAATTTCTCCCTCCCTTGCTGGGCTGCCATCTGGCTTCCTCAACTAATCACACGTGCAACCCATAGACACCATTTTCTTTTCCTCTTTTTGAGAAGGGAGGTCTTTCATCCACCACCAAGGCTCATCTGCTCTCCCAGCCCCACTGGTACCACCTGGGTCCCTATAAAGGGCATCCAACATGGAAGCCATAAGGTTTCTCCTGACTTCCTTCTGGCCAGGCCTAGAATCCGCTGCCCTCGAGGTGCCCCAGCGCCCAACCCCACTGACAACACCCCTGGTCCTGGCCACCCTACTTCCCTTCCTAGACTCAATCTTCTACCCCAAAGGGCCTTGGCCACCCCTCAGGCTGATGGGGTACCCACTGACGGCACCCAGGGAGGGCAGACCCAGGGGAGAGACACATGCAGGCCCTGTGAGAAGACCTGGGGACTTGTGACCAGGGAACCCTGGGGAATCTCTGGTACTAAGGGTCCTGGTACCCCAGGGTGGTACAAAAGAGAGGGCATGGGCTGGAGTGGACCTGCCCCCTTGTCCCCATGGACTCCTTGCCCCAGTGCAGCCAGAAGTCCCCTCCCTTAGGATGAAAGGACGTTGCCGAGGACAGGGACCATCCTTTTCCCCTACTTTGCACGTGAGCAAGAGGCGGATAAATGTACACAACTCCCCACAGTCTACACCCACTGGGTGGCGCCAGGATCTGAACTGAGCTCTCACTCCAAAGCCCGTGTTTCTAACCTATTCCTTTCCTCCCTCTCCCCACTGTCAAGATGCACCCCTTTTACATGGGTTCTGCAAAGCCCAGCTACCCCGACAAACGTCCTAACCCCCCACTGACCGTGATCTTCCCAGCCCTGACCCGACATGGTCTCTAACAGGGCTCAAACTAGAACCTGAGCACCTCAAAAACCCTGGGGTCAGCCTTAGAGGAGAGTTTTAAAAGAATCCATTTCCAAGCTCTCAAACGTCAAGGGTGGTCTTTCCAAACCTGGATCTGAACACATTCCTGGTGCCCGCCCAGGAGTGCTCTGAGCAACCCGCTAACCCCCTTCTCCTACCTTGCCCGTCTTAACCACTCTTCTCCCACTCTACAAAAGGAAAAGCCCACATCTCCCCACCCTGAAATTCACTCTGGTGCAGCATCCCCATGTCCAAACCATCAAGGGCATCACAAAAAAAAAAGAACATTCTAAATACTGGAGCAAGTGTTGAGAAAACAAGGGACCCAAAAGTCTGGGGATAAATCCTTCCCCGAGTCCAGGAGCTTCCAACTCTCTGCTTTCAACAATATTACAGCAGGACTTAATTAAGTTGTCAGCTCGCAGATCATTAAAAATAAATTTTCTGACAAACCAACATGGGATTTTTGGCATATAACTCAGAAGGAGTTTAAATAATTGAGTGACATTGCTGTAACAAAACCCTTTCATTTCCATCCATGCAGTGTGAACAAGTTTTCTCAGAACTTACATCTATAAAAAATGAAAACTAAGAACAGAATTAATGCTGAACTCTGTATCATTACGGTAATAAGTAATTTCCTCCTTCTAAAAAGCCTTTCTAAAAAGCCCTATCCATCTTATTAAGAGATGCAGTCCAATAAAATATTAGTTTTTATGCACAATAATTATTTCTCATATTTTAAAAGGAATTTGTTATGTGGACCAATTATATTAATATAATTAAATTGCAAATTCAGGGCTTCCCTGGTGGCACAGTGGTTGAGAATCCGCCTGCCGATGCAGGGGACACGGGTTCGTGCCCCGGTCCGGGAAGATCCCACATGCCGTGGAGCGGCTGGGCCCGTGAGTCATGGCCGCTGAGCCTGCGCATCCGGAGCCTATGCTCCACAACGGGAGAGGCCACAACAGTGAGAGGCCCGCATACCGCAAAAAAAAAGCAAATTCAATCTAGAATTTTTTTAAGCCCTAAAATCCTTAGGGTGCTAACAGACCATGATTTGGCTTCAGTGTGTATGTAAGTCTGCTTGCAGAGAACTATGATAATCAATAAACTTTCTGAAGCATAAAAAAATATTTCATTACAATAAAACTCTCTGTGGCAATGAAAAGAAAGATTGTAAATTCAAGGAGAAAAAGGGACAATGTAAAACCTTCAAGAACTGGTTCATCCACTTTTAAATAAATCATGATGGGTATCAAATTGTTAGGCTCTTTAGATTCCATTAGGTACAATTTTTTAAAACATGTAACATTTCTATTTTAGGACATCAATATTTATAATATGCCAGAAGGAATATTCTTTGCAACCATTTACACTTACAAAGAAAATTTATGAATGTCAACCTCAAAATGTGCGAGGGGAATTCACCGTTTTCCAAAATGCTTTTGGGTGGCGTGCAAGCAAAAAACTACTGAAACCACTGGCCTGTACCATTCACTTGGTCGCCAGTGCCCACCTTGGCACATGGCTCGGTCTGAACAGCTACTCTGTGCTGTATTGTTTGAATTCCCTCACGGCAGCCTTGTTTCTCCAGCTCAACTAGAAGCGGAGTCACAGGCTGTTTTGTGTCCCCAGTGCTGGCAAAGTATAGAATAAAGCTGAGCCTTGACGCCAGTGTCTCTTGATCGGCCTCTTTTAACTCACAAATGAAGATGTGAGTTGAAATCTCAAGCCTGCGGGCTGTTGCACGTGCTCCATGGTCACTTCATAAGCCCCTCTGGGTCTTAACTTCCTCATCTGTAAAACAGGGTCAAGGCCACACACCTACGGTATTGATGTTACAGGATTTTTACAAGGCTCAAATAGAATCATCTTCCCTCCTAGCTTTAACTCCAATTTTTCAAATATTACCTTGCAGCCTATCTGCTTGTACTGAGCTCACAAACCCCCCTAAAATAGAAGAGCCAAAAGCCCTTCCCCCAAAAAATCAATGTCCCTAACGACCACCACCCCAAACAAGGGAACCCATTCCATCTTCCTTCCCCAATGAGCCAAACATGGCCTAAAATTCCTTCACAAAACTCCCAGCTCTCTAAGCCACCACCGATTGAGCTGCGAGGTCAATTTCCCTCTGTTGTGTTTGACTATTGATGGTTGAGTGTCGGGTATATTGATTATTGAGCTTTCGATAACACCTCCCTCCTGGGAATTCAGAGGTCTCGTGGTCGGGCCCTTGGTCCTAGAGACCCACACTCTCTCCAGCACTGGCCTGGAAAGCAAAGAAGGCGTGAGAGTACCAGGAAAAAGGAAACCACGGAAGTGGTGCCTCCCCCTCCCCTCCAAAACAGAAGCTGGGACATGTCTCCACGTGATTACAGACACTATGCAGCGTCTCTGTTCCTTTTGTGACTCTTCGCCTACAAAGCCCGTCAGTGCTATTTCAGAGCTGCCTTCCTGTGGTTTGTTTCACGAATCTGACCAGGGCAGAACCGCTGCCCTGCATGCTGCTGCTGTCGTGCAAGAGGCTGGGTGGGTTTTTTTTTCTTTTTTTATAGAATTTTTAAAGGTTACTTTCTATTCACAGTTATTACAAAATACTGGCTCTATTCCCCGTGTTGTACAATACATCCTTGAGCTTACCTTACACCCAATAGTTTGTGCCTTCCACTCTCCCACCCCTCTATTGCCCCTCCCCCTTCCCTCTCTCCACTGGTAACCACTAGTTTGTTCTCTGTGAGTCTGCTTCTTTTTTGTTATATTCACTAGTTTGCTGTACTTTTTAGGTTCCACTTATAAGTGATATCACACAGTATTTGTCTTTCTCTGTCTGACTTATTTCGCTTAGCATAATGCCCTCCAAGTCCACTCATGTTGCTGCAAATGGCAAAACTTCGTTCTTTTTTATGGCTGAGTAGTATTCCAGTGTGTGTGTGTGTGTGTACACATATACATATATCTACATACCACATCTTCTTTATCCATTCATCTGTTGATGGACACTTAGGTTGCTTCCACATCTTGGCAACTGTAAATAATGCTCCTATGAATATTGGGGTGCATGTATCTTTTTGAATTAGTGTTTTTGGTTCTTTTCAAATATATACTGAGGAGTGGAATTGCTGGGTCTCATGGTAGCTCTATTTTTAGTTTTTTGAGAAATCTCCATACTCCTCTCCACAGCGGCTGCACCAATTTACATTCCCACCAGCACGAGGGTTGCCTTGTCTCCACGCCCTCACCAACATTTGTTATTTGTGTTCTTTCTTATGATGGCCATCCTGACCGGTGTAAGGTGGTACCTCACTGTGGTTTTGATTTGCATGTCCCTGATGACGAGTGATGTTGAGCATTTTTTCACGTGCCAGTTGGCCATCTGCATTTCCTCTTTGGAAAAATGTCTATTCAGTTCTTCTGCCCATTTTCTAATCGAGTTGTTTGTTTTTTTGATGTTGATTGTATGAGCTGTTTATATAGGTTGACTAATCCCTTTTCAGTCATATCATTTGCAAATTTTTTTTTTTTTTTTTTTTTTGCAGTACGCGGGGCTCTCACTGTTGTGGCCTCTCCCGTTGAGGAGCACAGGCTCCACAGCCATGGCTCACGGGCCCAGCCGCTCCGCGGCATGTGGGATCTTCCCGGACCGGGGCACGAACCCCTGTCCCCTGCATCGGCAGGCGGACTCTCAACCACCGCGCCACCGGGGAAGCCCATTTGCAAATATTTTATACCATTCAGTCTCTTCAATAAATGGTGCTGGGAGAACCGGACAACTACATGTAAAAGAATGAAATCAGAACATTCTCTAATACCATACACAAACATAAACTCAAAATGGATTAAAGATCTAAATATAAGACCAGATACTATAAAAATCCTAGAGGAGAACAGAGAGAGAACCCTCTTAGACATAAATCACAGCGATATTTTTTTGGATCCATCTCCTAAAGTAAACAAAATAAAAGCAAAAATAAACAAACGGGACCTAATTAAACTTAAAAGCTTTTGCACAGCAAAGGAAACCTTTGACAAAACGAAAAGACAAGAGGTTTGTTTTATTAATGAAAAGACCTCTCATCCTGGGAAGCCCCAGGAAGGCAGATAAGAGAAGCAGGGTGACTCAGTCGATAAGTCAGGGAAGGGTCTTGGTAATTGTTCCAATTCACCCAGAAAATGAAGAACACACACCAACCTGTGTTTCAAGAAGACAAAGCTGCTCTGCTTGTGGGACTGGTCCCCAAGTCCACAGCTGCCACCCACAGGTGAAAGTCAAGACAGGATAGGGCTTCAATGCCAAATCTGCCACGTCTCAGTATAACCCCAGTTCTCTGTCCTGCTGGTGAACAACAGGGCTGTACTGTCCTCCCCAAATGGTCTCCCTATTTGCACAGAGTCCAGAAGGACTTACACACTGGGCTTTACTGTAATTCGAGTCTTAGTTTCAATCAATACAGAAACCTTAGGATAGAGGGAGGTTAAGGAGCCCCCAGGACCAGTTGGGAAGCTGCCAATCCTTGTTAAGCCGAAGCTGTAGAGCTGGTTACACTGCAGCAAGTCGCCTCTGAGGCTCAGACCATGAGCCTCCCCAGGCCACAGCCTTAGAAGGCATGGAAGGAACGGGAGGGTTCCTACACTGGAGGGTGCTGGCTCCTCCATGCCAAGCACTGGTCTTGGTGCCAGGGATAGAGCAGTGAACCAAAGACAGAAGTCTTAGTGCGGGGCTTCCCTGGTGGCGCAGTGGTTGAGAGTCCGCCTGCCAATGCAAGGGACACGGGTTCGTGCCCCGGTCTGGGAAGATCCCACGTGCCATGGAGCGGCTGGGCCCGTGAACCATGGCCGCTGAGCCTGCGCGTCCGGAGCCTGTGCTCTGCAACAGGAGAGGCCACAGCAAAAGTCTTAGTGGGGACGGGGACTTCCCTGGTGGTCCAGTGGTTAAGACTCTGCACTTCCACTGCAGGGGTCACGGGTTCGATCCCTGGTCGGGGAACTAGGATCTCACATGCCGTGCGGCCAAAAAAAAAATCCTAGCTGGGAACACAGATAATAAACAAGCCAAATAAAATATATTATATATCCAATAGCAAAAAGAGAAAAGGAGAAGAATACAGCAGAGAGGCTATACGGATAGGGAGTGTGTGTGTTGCAATCTGACATCGTGAGGTCAGCAAAGACCGTACTGAAAAGTTACTGAGTCAGACGTGAAGGAAATGAAGGCGGGAGCTATGCAGCTACCTGGGAAAAGAGCAATCTGGACAGAAAGAACGTAAGTGTGAAGGTCCCAAATAAGACCCTTCATGCATTTCTCGGTTACAAAACTTAACACAGCGTCATCAGTTGAGAGAATGATGACGAAAATTGAAAGAATCTTCCTCTCTTAGGTCCTACAATGCATTTATTCATTGTTTTTCCAGAAGATATGGTATCACAGTCATCATTCCAATGGTGAATATTTGCCTCACTACTGAGAAATGTACACCCACCACGCTGTGTCCAAGCCTTTCTGTGGATACAGTAACTTTTCATTGCCATATGCCAACTTATGATGATTTCAAAGACATTTTAAATGGCAATTAAACCTGCGGTAACAATAATGCCCATCACTCAACGCCCATCATTCAAGTGACAACAATATGGACAGTTATATAGATCATATATAATTTCATTATTTTATTCAAAGAAATCTGATATGTGCTATCCTTTCCTGACACATAAATTGAATAACTCGTTTTTTAGCGGCTGGTTTTTCAAATTTACTCTAGAAACAAATTGCATCAAGCTTGGTGCTAAAAGTCTATCTGATGAGGATCTTTCCACATTCAGACAATAACAACCGCGTCATATCTGTTGCCAGCAACCCTAAAACTCCAGCTCAAGACTGCAAGGCTCATGTTTTCAGAGCTTTTCTAGTGAGATGTGACTGATTAGCATGAAGACTGAATAAAAGATTAGTATACAAAAGCCAGCCCTGGTCTCAACAGCGAAAACTCGGAAACCGAAATAATTGGCCACCAACTAGAGAATGGATGAGTAAACTGTGATGTACTCAACACAGTGTGATACGAAACGAAAGTAAAAGTCTATTCCTTATAGCAACATGTCATGTCGTTATGGCACAAAGCATGGCACAGGCAAGTGAGAGAAGTCCAGAAAGACTACAAAAGGCATGATATGCTTTTATAAAGTTAAAAATTACCAAAATAATAAACAAATAAAAATGGGCCATGATTGGACCAATATGAGGGTGTTTCATGAACTAGCTCTAGAGCTGTAACTGTCTCTGGTAGTTGCTACCTCTATGATACTTTAATATTCCCCCTTTACTCTTCCAGGTACCTAGTTATTCTATACCTGGTTAGCTTTTTTGTTTATTTCTAATTGTCTCTGTTCAAATAACTAGTATGACTTCTGTCTCCCGACTCTGATTGGTACAGGCCCTCTCTGCCTGCCGTTTGCAATCTATGACAGCCTGGAACTCTGCAAAGTGCAAAAGCTGAATTTTCTTTCTTTTTTTTAAAAAATTAATTTATTTATTTTTATTTATTTATTTTTGTCTGTGTTGGGTCTTTGTTGCCGGGCGGGCTTTCTCTAGTTGCGGCGAGCAGGGGCTACTCTTCGTTGTGGTGCGCGGGCTTCTCATTGTGGTGGCTTCTCTTGTTGCAGAGCACGGGCTCTAGGGTGCATGGACTTCAGTAGTTGTGGCTCGTGGGCTCAGTAGTTGTGGCTTGCAGATTCTAGAGTGCAGGCTCAGTAGTTGTGGCGCACGGGCTTAGCTGCTCTGCAGCATGTGGGATCTTCCCGGACCAGGGCTCGAACCCGTGTACCCTGCATTGGCAGGCAGATTCTTAACCACTGTGCCACCAGGGAAGTCCCAAAGCTGAATTTTCTGTTCCAAGCTAAGGTAAGCATGAGCAGAGACCAGCAGGCATAGATCATGGCAGAGATAAATCCTGAAGCCCCTGACAAATATCTCCTCCTATTCTGTGCTCCTTGTCTGGACGTGGAGACAGTTATACTCAAATATAAGATGTATTTCACTACCCTACAACATGGAGAAGAAGACAAACTACAGTTGCCATAGATTATCCCTCTGCTCTTACACAGTGGGACAAGGGAGATTATCCCTCCCTTACAGGTCCTGGGTGGTTATACCCAGATCTTCAGGCAGCCCCAGTGAGCTGAGGTCCAGACATCAGTCCTCGAGGTACCTGTCAAGTCCTCCTTGGCTGGGATCTCTAAGTCTGTGGTCCTGCCCGCCACATCCTACATGACACCATCCTGAGTCTCTAAGGCAACTGGACCCCCCAAACCCAGGCAGGAAGTGCAGGTCCTCTTTGGTTGGAAAGCTACCAACTATGGGGCCACAAGGACACGAGCCTCATCCCCTAATCCTCCATAAGCATGTAAGACTTCTCGTGGGACTTCCCACAGGATGCCCTGCTCTCCAGCATGGTTTGCACACCCAGGTCATCTCCTTTCCACCCTGTATATTTCATCTCCTGCTTGGCTGGCTATGCCTGCATAACAGATTACCCTCAACACTTAGTAGCTTAAAACAACAAACAGTTTCTGCAGGTCAGAAATCTGGTGAGTGGTTCCGCTGGACGGTTCTGGCCCAAGATCTGTCACGAGGCGGCCGTCAAAGGAAGCCATCCCTGATGGAGGGTCTACCACCAGGCTCACTCTCAAGGCTGCTGGCAGGAGGCTTCAGTTCCTCCCATGAAAGCCTCCCCACAGGGCTCCTCAACAGTGTGACTTCGTCCCTCAGAGTGAGTGAGTGACCCAAGAGCAAGCCATCCCAGGATGGAAGCCACAGTGGCTTTTGTAATCTGAGAACAGAAATAAGGCACCATCACTTCTACCATATTCTGTTGGTCACACAAACCAACCCTAGGATAACATGGGAGAGGGCCACACTGGGCATGGATACCAGGAGGAGGGCATGATTGAAGGTGGGCTACCATACCTGGCTACTTGTCTGTACCCTCTACCTAACGAGCCCCTTGAGGGTGAAAGCTGGGTCTTGTCCACCATTGTGTCTCCCGCACCTGACACACAGTCTTATCCTCTGGGTCAACAGATACCAATTTACAAGGGCAGGTCGCATCGTGTCAGTCTTCACGGCCACCGTAGTGCCTTGTCTCCAACGAGGGCAAGGTGGCAGGAAGGAAAGCAGGCAAGAGCCAGCTTCTCTATTTAGGACCAGGAAGAGAGGAAAATCAAAATAGGCGAGAGAAAAACCGAACACCTTCTCCAAAGGAGACGTTGCGAGCAGCGTCCTACTGCGGAGATATCCCCATAATTGTGGAAGGGCATGTGGGACTATCATTGTAGCCAGAAGACAAATTCAAATTCAGCATCTCTGCCCTGCTGGGGGCAGGGCAGGGGTCCTCTTTGATAGAAAAGCTCTTACAGAAGATTACTAATATTAATAGCTGTAAAATGGGGATAATAATATCACCAACTTCACAAGTTGTACGGCTCAATCGAAACAAACGTTTGTGACTGTCTTCGCAAGGTATCTGGCAATCAGGACAAAAATCAATAGATGATAGCTACTTTTATTTGGTGGATATGAGTACCAAGTCCCAGACAGCTACAATCTCCGCCAGCCACGGAAAGGAGCAACATTCTCTTCTCTGAGGAGTTCTGCTAATCCTTTCAGACAAATGAAAAGGAAGGAAAAAGTATTTCCACTAGAGCTGGCTGGCTATGGGGAAACAATGAGATTATTTTCTAATTAAGTGGCTGCTAGAGATACTTCCTCTGAAACCTTTTGCTTCTCATCTTCAATGAAATGTACCTGCCCAGAAAAATAATTAAAACACTGGAATGTCGCACAAGCAAGTCATCCCATTTATAAATTTACAAGAAATTTTTTATGGGGGAGGGGATTTTCATCAAAACTGAAGATAAGGGTATCACGTCCATCAGGATGCAGGCATACTCAAGTTGAGTCATTTGAAGAGGCAACAATAAAATACCTATCTACAAACGTTGGGGAAATCACAAAAGATAGGGAAGTACCCCAGCTCTAGAAAGCGTACACAGATACCATCTGTAGGCTCAAAGGAACATGGGGAAAGAATGGTTATCAAAACCTGGAAGGAGAGTTTCATGCGGAGAGGGCTGCCCAATGCCTGATTGGAGTCACATTCTTTAGCCAAGGAATGCAACCATCTCAAGTCATACCTGCAGGGAATGAGGCAGGGGAATAGACACCCAATCTCATTCCTCACTCTCATCCCTCCCTCCAGTCTCCTGATTTAGATCCCCATTGGTCAAATCCAACCTGAAGCCAAGAAAAGAGAGCCCAATGCGTTTCCAGGGATAGAGAGCAAGGTGGAGAAGAGTGGAGAGGGGATCTGGAAGGTCAGATAGAAAATATCCAATACATATATTTATGAATTTATAAAGAAAAACAGCAGTAACACATGTAACAAATACATGTTTACATAAGTACATCATGCAATCTTTTTTTTTTAGAAATAAACAGCATAACCACTGAGAAAAGATCAGAAAAGACAGAGATCAAATAGCTAAGCATACAAATTCAGGAAGGGCAAAAATACCACTGTAAAGGCGCAACAGATTATCATAGGTTGAGTGTAAGGCTACTCCAGAGCTTCGTTTTTAAGTAAGATGCAGCTAGGACCCTGTAAACCTATCCACAGTATTGTTTTTTCATGTTTCTGTAGCTAGGAATGTTATGCTTAAACAAGATGCACTAGCACCAGATACAATGGTTTGCTACTTAATTTAATTCATAATATCCTATGGGGTTTTCTTTATTCATTTTATTGGAGTATAATTCCTTCACAATACCATGTTAATTTCTGTTGCACAAAAAAGCGAATCAGCTATACGCATACACATGTCCCCACATCCCCTCCCTCTTGAGTCTCCCTCCCATCCTCCCTATCCCACCCCTCTAGGTCATCGCAAAGCACCGAGCCATCTCCCTGTGCTCTGATGCTGCTTCCCACCAGCCAACTATTTTACATTCGGCAATGTATATACATCGATGCTACTCTCATTTTGCCCCAGCTTTGCCCTCCCACCCCATGTCCTCAAGTCCATTCTTTATGTCTACCTCTTTATTCCTGTCCTGCAACTAGGTTCATCAGTACCATTTTTTGTTTTAGATTCCATATATATGTGTTAGCATACAGTATTTTTCTCTTTCTGACTTACTTCACTCTGTTTGACAGTCTCTAGGTCCATCCACCTCACTACAAATAACTCAATTTCGTTTCTTTTTATGGCTGAGTAATATCCCATTGTATATATGTGCCACATCTTCTTTATCTGTTCATCTGTCGATGGACACTTAGGTTGCTTCCATGACCTGGCTATTGTAAATAATGCTGCAATGAACATTATGGTGCATGTCTCCTTCTGAATTATGGTTTTCTCAGGGTATATGCCCAGTAGTGGGATTGCTGGGTCATACAGTAGTTCTATTTTTAGTTTTTTAAGGCACCTCCATACTGTTTTCCATAGTGGTTGTAACAATTTACATTCCCACCAACAATGTAGGAGGGTTCCCTTTTCACCACATCCTTTCCAGCATTTATTGTTTCTAGCTTTTTTGATAATGGCCATTCTGACCAGCATGAGGTGACATCTCATGGTAGTTCTGATTTGCATTTCTCTAATAATTAGTGATGTTGAGCATCTTTTCATGTACCTCTTGGCCATCTGTATGTCTTCCTTGGTGAAATGTCTATTTAGGTCTTCTGCCCATTTTTTAACTGGATTGTTTTTTTTTTTGATATTGAGCTCCATGAGCTGTTTGTATATTTTGGAGATTAATCCTTTGTCTGTTGTTTCATTTCCAAATATTTTCTCCCATTCTGAGGGTTGTCTTTTTGTCTGGTTTATGGTTTCCTTTGCTGTGCAAAAGCTTTTAAGTTTAATTAAGTCCCATTTGTTTATTTTTGTTTTTATTTATGTTACTCTAGGATGTGGGTCAAAAAAGATCTTGCTGTGGTTTATGTCAAAGTGTGTTTTTCCTATGTTTTCCTCTACGAGTTTTATAGTGTCTGGTCTTACATTTACGTCTTTAATCCATTTTGAGTTTATTTTTGTGTATGGTGTTAGGGAGTGTTCTAATTTCATTCTTTTACATGTAGCTGTCCAGTCTTCCCAGCACCACTTATTGAAAAGTTTGTCTTTTCTCCATTGTATGTTCTTGCCTCCTTTGTTGTAAATTAGGTGACCATATGTGTGTGGGTTTATCTCTTTATTCTTTCCTGTACCACTGATCTACATTTCTGTTTTTATGCCAGTACGATACTGTCTTGATTACTGTAGCTTTGTGGTATAGTTTGAAGTCAGGGAGCCTGATTCCTCCAACTCTGTTTTTCTTTCTCAGGATTGTTTTGGCTATTCAGGGTCTTTTTTGTTTCCATAAGAATTGTAAGATTTTTAAATTTTTTAACTCTGTTAATTTTTTAACTCTGTTCTAATCCTGTGAAGAATGCCATTGGTAGTTTGATAGGGATTGCATTGAATCAGTAGATTGCTTTGGGCAGAAGAGTCATTTTCACAATATTGATTCTTCCAATCCAAGAACATGGTATATTTCTCCATCTGTTTATGTCATCTTTGATTTCTTTCATCAGTGTTTTATAGTTTTCTGAGTACAAGTCTTTCACCTCCTTAGGCAGGTTTATTCCTAGGTATTTTATTCTTTTTGTTGCAATCGTAAATGGGAGTGTTTCCTTAATTTCTCTTTCTGATTTTTCGTTGTTGATGTATAGGAATGCCAGAGATTTCTGTGCATTAATTTTGTATCCTGCAACCTTACCAAATTCACTGATTAGCTCTAGTAGTTTTCTGGTGGCATCTTTAGGATATTCTATGTATAATATCATGTCATCTGCAAACAGTGACAGTTTTACTTCTTCTTTTCCAATTTGTATTCCTTTTATTTCTTTTTCTTCTCTGATTGCCATGGCTAGGACTCCAAAACTATGTTGAATAATAGTGGCGAGAATGGACGTTCTTGTCTTGTTCCTGATCTTAGTGGAAATGCTTTCAGTTTTTCACCTTTGAGTATGATGCTTGCTGTGGGTTTGTCATATATGGCCTCTAATATGTTGAGGTAGGTTCCCTCTACGCGCACTTTCTGGAGAGTTTTTAATCATAAATGGGTGTTGAATTTTGTCAAAAGCTTTTTCTGCATCTATTGAGATGATCATATGGTTTTTATTCCTTAATTCGTTAATGTGGTGTATCACATTGATTGATTTGCGTTATTGAAGAATCCTTGCAACCCTGGGATAAATCCCACTTGATCATGGTGTATGATCCTTTTACTGTTTTGTTGGATTCCATTTGTTAGTATTTTGTTGAGGATTTTTGCATCTATATTCATCAGTGATGAATACATAAATACATACAGAGCAGATACGTAAATCATGCAGCAAGCACACATGCAGAGGAGAAAATTTTGACTCAACACCTGCAACCAAAGTTTCATCTCTCCCATGGAACCAGAGGACCTGAATATGACCAGAACTTGAATGCCAGATCCCTCTCAGAAGCAAAGTGTCCCTTGTACAAGAAGATGCTGTCTTGCAGAAAAACAAATATCATATGATATCGCTTATATGTGGAATCTTAAAAAAAAATGGGGGTACTGATGAACTTATTTACAAAACAGAAGTAGAGTCACAGATGTAGAACGCAAACTTATGGTTACCAGGGGATAAGGGTGGGGAGGGATAAATTGGGAGATTGAGACTGACATATACACACTACTATCTATAAAATAGATAACCTGCTGTATAGCACAGGGAACTCCACTCAATACTCTGTAATGGCCTATATGGGAGTAGAATCTAAAAAAAGAGTGGATGTATGTATATGTATAACTGATTCACTTTGCTGTACACCTGAAACTAACACAACATTGTCAATCAACTATACTCCAATAAAAATTAAAAAAAAAAAAAAACAGAAGATACTATGTAGAAGCCCCTTTACTACCTTACCATAAATGGCTGGGTTCCAAAGGCATCCAAATGAAACCTGCACCACCAGCACTTCAGCATAACAACCCTCCTCCCTAACTCATGAAAGTTTGAACAAACCCTAGATCAGGGAGATGAATTTGAGCCCTGCTTCCTGTCTTCTTTCCTGTCCACCTTGCAATAAAGCTCTTTCTTTTCTTAAAAAAAAAAAAAAAAATCTCCCATCCTCACTTGCATTCAAACATGCTTCCTCAGACAGGAAAAGGGGGAATGACATGACAGTGAGAGTCCCTCAAACAAAACGTAAACCCTGTGATGGAGCAGAGACCTTCATTCCCCACCGAATATCCACATACTTTTCCTTACTTCCCAGCCCCCTCGCAGTAGGTTAGAGAGCAATGTGACCAGTTCTGGACCACAGACTGGGAGCAGAAGTGGCGTGTGGCACTCCACAACCAAATCATGTAAGACCCTCCAGATGATGCAGCTACAAGACCATGAAGCCCCTCTCAGCCTGAGTCACCAGCCACTACAAGAAGCAAAGGCGCCCCACCAACCCACGTCGGACACGTGGAGCCAGAGAAAAATCAACTTTCACGGTGTTAAGCCATCGAAACAGATAGCTGCTTGTTCCCTCAGCACAGCCTTGCCTATCCTGACTGGTGCCGTGATCTGGGGATGCCCTAGAAGAGGCTTAGGCACGTGGTTGACGTCACTCCCTAACTATCAATGTTAGGAATTGTTTTGCCAACAATCTCGGGTTTTAGGAAACGTTTCTTTAGAAACATTTTGTAATTATGAGAGATGTGCTACGTGCAGAAAATAACATAACAGGGTACCAACCACACAAATTTGAAAAAATTTCACATTTTGCCATATTAGCTTCAACTCTTTTCATCAGTAAAACATTACAGCTATAGCTAATGCCCCACTCCACACCCATCCCATTTCCCTCCCAGAGATGACCACCAACCTATGTGTCTGTGTGTGTCCTTTGAGGAGAGTTTACTCTGCTCATAAACAGAGTAAACTTGGCATAAACATAGCAATCTGATACCTGAGCTTTCTGCTTCGGGGGAAAAAATGAGAAAACATGATGCTCTTATGCTTTTCTTTTACAAAAGAAGGAATTGTGACATTAACTACCCTTCCTCTTTTTACATTTTTTTCCTTCTTTCTCCTGGTTTGCAAAACTACTTTAAGGTAAGAAATATGTGACTGTTTTATTTTTAAACACTGGCCTCAAATCAAGGATATTTTATTAGTTTCAGTTTTCTCGAGGAGAAAAAAATACCAGTTTCTGTTTTTGTTTTAGATTTTAGTGAAACCTCTGTTTAGCTCTTGCATCAACTGCTTCTGTTCTAATCCCCACATGGCCTCCTATGAGCTGGGTAACCTTGACCAATTTTCCTAACCTTTCTGTGCTTCAGCTCTCTTGTGTATCACTCAAGGTCCAGGATGAAATAAATGGCACACTTGAGAGAGGCCACTGAAGAGAATTTAATACAGGATCAACTGACGAAGGTACAGGCATGACGAAGAGAAATCGGTAAGAAATGGGAAGATCCCCCAGAGCTGGTAATAGCAGGAAGCCATCATTAGCCTGAACAGAGGGGCAAGGGAAAGCAGTGGGGTCCAAAATCTGTTGTGACCCTCAGCTGGAAGAGAGAACCACTTGCCAGGAGCTGTGGCCTTAGGTGAGGAGCTCAGCCTTTGCCCCCTTATGACATTATGACTTAACCTTCAGTCTCCCGAAGGCCGCCATTGGAGAAACACAACTAGAATCCAGAGGACAAAGGAGCACGATGGATGCTGCCCCACGGGCCATGCTGCCACAGCGCCAAGCACAGGAAGGAAGATCTGAAGGGCACAGAGAAAATCGAGCACAGCCCACCCGTACCATTAGGACAATAACAGCACCTTTGTCATAGAGCTATTCTGATGATTACATGAAGAAACATATAAAGGACAGTCTCTGGCACATATAAATGCTCAACAAACAATACCTTATAGCAGAATCATTAACTAGCCCACATAATCAGTATATATCTGAAGTACTGAATATGCCTACTGATACTAAATAACTATAGAAGTGAATTCTTTCTGAAAACCTGGGTGATTTGTTTGTTTATTTATATATTTGTAGCAAGAAATTTGCCAAAGAAGTCATTTCCAAGCTGAATGTTTTCACCACACACTCAAAAAGAAAATCTTCATTTACTTTCACTAGGTCTGTACTGTGATCTAATATCCATTGCCCTTTAGGAAAAAAACAGCTCCTACAAAATGGAAATGATTTTTCTTCAAAGAAATGGCCACTCCAGATTTGTTGAAAGTGATTCAATATTTGGTTCAATATTTGTCCCCATGCCTGTGTCAAAATCTGGTTAAAAGAGAAGTTTTAGGTTTAACTATGGCCTGAGGAATGCAGTGCTGGCAGGCGCTTCAGTATAAAGGATTCCTGCAGAAAGTCTCACTTGGTCTTCTCCCCTTGAAAGCAAAGGATGAGTTTCCAAAAACCAAAATACTGATCAAGATCTCAACCCTAAAATGCAAAATGGAAGGCTGCCATCAATATCAATATATAATATATATTATGCTATAGTATCTAGAATATATAATCCAATATTAACTGAACATATAAAACATATCATCTAATATGTAACATATGATCCAATATTAAATATTGGAGGGTTGTCATATCTTGTGGCCAATGACTTTGTACCAGGTATAACCAGTGATTTGTGTAAGCCTGTAGCAACTCTAGTTATACAACTTGAGCAATTCATTCATAGCACTCAAACCCTAGTTGCATAACTTTACTCTCTACTTGTCCTTGGGCAAACCACCTCGATTCTCTCCACCTCCCTCTAGATTGGGGTGGGGGGGGTGGGCAGAGTGCCCACTTCAACCTGTAGCTCTACCACTTATTAACTAAATGACCTTGAGCAAATTATTTAAATTTGAAATGTGACAGAAAGAGGAGTTGGAGGATTCTGAGGTTTTTGTCTTGAATAAGTATACAGGATGGTGTTTGCCCTTTCCTGTGTCACTGAGTCAGCAGCCTGTTCTTATTTATTAGTTTATAACGAAAAGTTCCAGGCCTCGATCTGGACTCTCATCTAATGCCAAAGCCCGTGCATTTTGGTCCTTTACACCATATTCCCGTCATGCTTTGGCAAGTAAGCCTGGGCACTGAGCCTGAGCTAATAAGTCAGTCAACAGCAAGCTCTGACGACACTCCCCACTCAGCATCAATTTCTGGACTCAGCAAGATTGAAGTGATTTGCCAAGGGTCCCACAGCAAGTCAGAACTGGTGCTTTAGGCTTGTACAAACTTATCCTGCTTGCCCTGGGTGAAGCTTCGTCTCTGAAGCAGCAATTATTAACCTTCTAGAGATCCTGGACCACTCTGAGAATCTGATGAAAATGATGGATCCCATCCCCTTAAAAAGCTAGGCGTACACAGCTACACAGACAATTTCTGGAGGTTCACAGACGCTCCCTTTAAAGCTCATCTGTAAACCCACTCGGGAACCCTGGGCTAAGAATCCCTGCCTTGGAGGCAAAGTTGAAAATAAGTAAATTAATACCAAGATGTTTTTAATTATTTTGAATAGGTAGTAGACACACCTGAGGAAAAATACTAAAATAAAAGAGTACAAATGAGTATTAGATGGTCTCTCTCCTAGTTCTATCTTTTAGCATCTCAATTCCCCTGACCGGATGCATCCACTCCTAACAGATTCTCCTATAGACATCCGGAGATGGAGTGTGTATGTGTGTGTGTGTCACCTTTCTCTTCACCCACAAAGTAGCATCCTGTACACATTGTTCTGTTTCTTGTTGCCTTACCCTCCTATGATTGCACAGCTGGCTCTTACTGATGAACACTTAGGGATGTTTTCATCTTTTCCCATAAAGAAACTTCCGCCCTGGATAACCTTGAGCATCCCTGTTTGTGCTCATTTCGGAGTTTATCTGTAGCAAAAGCTCCCAGAAGCAGGACTGAGGGTCCAAGGACCCGTGCGTTTTACCTTTAACAGACTTTCCAAATTGCCCTCCAAAGGGAATCTACCAATTCACACTCTCACCAACAAAATCACCAAGTATTTTAATAACACTGCCACGTTTTCCCCAGAACTGGAAGTATTCATTTTTCAATTTAAAAAAAGAAATCCACTACATGAAATGCTTTCTGGCTTCTCTTGACTAATCCAAGTTATTCCACAAATTATTCTCACAAACAAAAACAAATAGTCTGATCCATATGTTCACATTCAGCACAGGCCAAAAGAGCAAAGGCAAGCCACAGACAAGCCTTCGGAACCGAACCCTTATCTATCAATGTGGGGCTCTTTCTTGATAATAACCCTTTCATCCCATAATTAATGGATAGACCGATGTCTTACCTGAATCAAAATTTGTTTCAATTCCAAAGGAACCTCATATGAACAACTCAGAACAGAGATAAAAGTTTAAAAGATCAAAATCCCCAGGGAAATTTAAAATGCCAAGGCCAGAATCCATTCTCATTTCAATTAGTTCCAGCAAAGAACTACTGAATCAGAGTTTCCAATGCTGCTAAAGCAATTGCTCATTAAGGCAAACTGAGAGAAGGCTCAACCTTGCCGTTTTCCCTTCATGCCGAGCAGAACGTCCCACGCGTTCCGAATTGGACACATGGTACCAAGTACATATAAAAATGAACAAGAAATTTTATTAAAGCACAATACAGGGGAGAAAAATAAACTTGAAACTGGATATATGGGCCAAGATTCTGTCCACGAGGTGCAAGGGACCGAAGCTCAAACTGGCTTCAGGAGAAAAAGTTAAAAACTCAGAAAGAGAATGTGCCCCTCACCCTTTATTAAGGCCTCTGACGTCGCACCACTGCCCAATGGGGTTTATGACTTCCTGTCTTGCCCCAGGGTTACTTCTCTAGGATCCCTTGCCCTGGGTGCTGTCTCAACGGGACACACACTCAGCTACCTTCCGCAGCCTCCTCTTGACCCCTGTCAATGTGCACTGAGTCCCCCCAGGCTCAGCAAATAGAGTCAGCTTCCTCTGCTGCCCCTGCCTTCAGTCTCCTCCAGGCCAGAGAGGGGCACATGTCCAAATGCCCACCTGGCAAGCTACCCCAAGCCCTCCCTTGTGTTCTGCTGCTGCAGAACACACACACACACACGCACACACACACACACACACACACACACACACACACACACACCATCTTTATCCATTCATCTGTTGATGGACATTTAAGTTGTTTCCATATCTTGGCTATTGTAAATAATGTCGCAATGAACACGGGAGAGCAGACAGTGATTTCATTTCCTTTGGATAAATACCCGTGCGTGGGATGACTGGATCATAGGGTAGTTAATTTCATGAGAACCCCCATACTGTTCTCCATAATAACTGTATCAATTTACATTCCCACCAATAGCACACTAGGGCTCCTTTTTTTCCAAATCCCCATCAATACTTGTTATCTCTCATCTCTTTTGGTAATAGCCATTCTACCAGGTGTGGGGTGATATCTCATTGCGTCCTGGATGTGCATTTACCCGTGATTAGTGGTACTGAGCTCCGCTAAGCTTGTGGCAATCTGTTCCACCGCAATGGAAAGCTAGCCTTTGAGAAGCAGGAGAGGTTGCCTGATGGCTCTGCGCATCTCTGAGCTTCCAGTCAGCTGAGGAGGAGAGGTTACCTGTTGGTTAGGATGAGCCTGGGAGAAAGTGCCTGGGCTCAACGTGCAATGGACGCAAGCTGGAAGGCAGCCACCACCAACAGGATGAAAATGGAGACCACCGAGCCACACAGCTGGTCAGGTGACACAAGGAAAACTGTAAGCTCAGATGTACTGCAGAGGCTGGAATACCCAGATCCTCCCCTGTCTTTCTTTTGCCTCTAGTTTATTCTAAGGCAAGACTCCTTACCATGCCCACAAGCCCCTGCAAGGGCTTACCCTGCTGACCTCCCTGACCTCCTTCCTCTCCACACTGCCCCTTCACAGATATATTATTATTATCATCACTTATTTATTTATTTATGCTGCACTGGGTCTTCGTTGCTGCGCACAGGCTTTCTCTAGTTGCGGCGAGCTGGGGCTACTCTTGGTTGCGGCGCGCGGGCTTCTCATTGCCGTGGCTTCTCTTGTTGCAGAGCACGGGCTCTAGGTGCACAGGCTCAGTAGTTGTGGCACACAGGCTCAGTAGTTGTGGCTCGAGGGCTCTAGAGCGCAGGCTCAGTAGTTGTGGCACACGGGCTTAGTTGCTCTGCAGCATGTGGGATCTTCCTGTACCAGGGCTCGAACCCATGTCCCCTGCATTGGCAGGCGGATTCTCAGCCATTGCACCACGAGGGATGTCCCCACAGATACATTCTTATCTCATCAGCTTTATTTCAGTGCCTGGAACATACCAATCTCTTCCCACGTCTAGGCCTTTGCAATGTATGTTCCCTCTGCCTAGAATGCTCTTCTCTTGGCTCTTGCTTTGGGTGGCTCCTTAGTTAGGTCCAGCAGAAATGTCACTTCTTTTACTAGAAGGCTTTCAAGAAGCCTTCTCCAAATGCTCCACCCAAAGGAGGTCCCTCCATCTCATACTCTGTCTCTGCACCCTGTTTCTTTCCACCGCAGCACTCATGAGAATTTGCATTTAGATTATATATTCGGTTGTTTGCTTTTTCACTGTCTATCTTTATCACTAGGAAGTACGCACCTGTGGCAGCTGGGATTGTGTCTGCCTATTTAATCTCTGCTTCCCCAGGACCTAGCAGGGTGCCAGGCCCTAGAAGACACTTGATCATTTTAAGTGGACAAATGGCCTTCCTACCTGCGCAGAAGTGCTCCCCTGCCATCCCTTTTCCCCTCCTCTCATAAGACCAGCAAGGCCCAGAGCCTTCAAAGTTCTGCTTTCTGAATCCCAGACATGCTCTTCCCAAGTCCTGGTGATCGTTCACCAAGGTAGAACTATTGATTAGCCCCATTTTACAGATGAAGAAAACAAGTCTCAGAGAAATGAAGAGATCACAGAGCACCTGAAATAGCAGACCCAAGACTTGGACCCACTTCCGTCCGACTCCAAAATCCATGTTCCTCCCATGAGCGTCTGTCACCTCCAGTTTTCTAGAGAAGGCTTCTTGAGAAATCTTAACATCCCGAGTACTCACAGCAGCCAGTCCATGCCAACCCAGGTGGAGGAGAGAAGGGTAAGAGAAATCTGGCTGAAAGGAATTTGAGGCAGCTTCCAAGGTAACAGGCAGAGAAGGCGTCCCCACCAGAGGAAAGTGCTCCCTGGAGACTGTGGGCTCCGTACAGACACTGGCTTGGTCCTGCTCAAGGCTGCACCTTCAGAAGTAAGAATAGTGCCTGGTATGTGGTGGGCATTCAGTAAGTATGGTTGAAAGAACTTAAAATGCTAATATCAAACTGTTAGGAGTTCATAGGTAGGTAACACAGCAAGGGTCTCAACTTGAGTAGAATCCCCGTACACACAGGCAGGCTTGCCAGGCATCTCAGTTATGTTGGGGTTTCTCAACCTGGACGCTACGGACATCTGGTGCCAGGTCGTTCTCGTCACGGGGGCTGCCCTGTGCGCCACAGAAGTGAGCGGCACCCCTGGCCTCTACTGTAGAGGCCAGCACACGTCCCCCTCCACGTGGTGACAGCCACCGATGTCTCCAGACAGTCCCAGAAGTCCCCTCGGAGGGCAAAACCACCTTCCTAACTCATGAGAACCCCTGACTTACGTGCAGTGGAGCCTAATCCTTATTGAAACATGGGCTCAGACCCTCCGAGATTTTTGCCAGAAGAAGGAAATAAGCTACCAGGATGCTTGGCTTGCCTTCCTTTCTTGTATAAAATTGACAATCTCTGTTTCAGGAGAAATAAGGGGAGGGAATCAAGAAGACTCTGCAGGTCACCACGAGGCAACTGACTCAGGACACCGCTGGGGCTAGTGGGGGTCTTGGAGCTGCAGTCATGTTGATTCCTAGAGAAGTTGCCAGGGTAAATTTTCCAAGCGTATGGCTAGGTAACATCTGGACTTAATCTGAAATGAGGTTTCACTGCCTTCTCTCACCTTGGGATAAAAAAATATATGTATTTTTGTTCAGCCTAAATCGGAGTCTCTAACACTTAAAATGAGAGATCCTTGAACAGAAGGAGTAAGCCATACTACAAACCACAGAAAGATAGTGGGGGGAGGATACTTCCTCCATCTGAAATGCTGCCGGATTAAAAAAAACAAAGACCAAGGTTTCTCTTACTTTGCGGGTGCGATCTTTCTAGGAACAAGCAGTGCAGAAAACATGGATAAATCAAAAGAATTTTCTAAGTGGCACCGTGAAAGCTCTGTGCACTTAGAATCTCATTCTCCCAAGAGTTTCTTATCTGAATCGTTAAATACACTCATCAGTCCGGAACTGATGCCACCTTCCTCGTGAACCTTGAGGAAAAGCACAGACTCCGAGTCCCAAACAGACTTTCACACCTGCCCTTCCTCCACTCTTTCGAATGTAAAGAGGAATGAACGTGTTTCCATCTTAAATGTCAGGCCTGCTCCGTGGGGGGCATCAACTCGGCAAAACATCAGAGGAAACACCCATCACAGGAGGGTTTTCTATTCCAGGTTGTGAAAGAAAAGCTCAGGTTGGAGTTCACGGAGCATTTTGCTTAAACGTGACCTGTTACTTATAGACAAGGGAGCAGGTGGCGGTGAGAGGGCTCTCGAGAGTGATTTTTAAAATAGGATTCTGATATCTGGAACATTTTCTTCTGACAAAATCTTAAGGAGGATCTCAATAAAAAGCAGATACAAGAGGAGCCTCTGGGACTTCCGTGGTGGTCCAGCGGTTAGGACTCTGCGCTTCCAATGCAGGGGGCGAGGGTTCTATCCCTGGTCGGGGAGGAAGTTCCGCATGCCACACAGTGCGACCAAAAACAAAAGAAGGCTTTTTCAGAGAAACGGGAGGTCTAGAAATCCACCCCAGGCAACACTTCGCACCAGCATCTTCCCCAAAACCTCACCATGATCTGCCAAAACAACTTGGAGCTCTGCGCTCTGGGGGACTGGGTTTTTCCTTTGGCACTGGGTTGCTCCATGGATTTCCAATAAACTGTCCTTGCATTTTTTTTTTTTTTTTTAGATGTTGGGGGGTAGGAGTTTATTTATTTATTTATTTTTGCTGTGTTGGGTCTTCGTTTCTGTGTGAAGGCTTTCTCTAGTTGTGGCAAGCGGCGGCCACTCTTCATCGCGGTGCGCGGGCCTCTCACTATCGCAGCCTCTCCCGTTGCGGAGCACAGGCTCCAGACGCGCAGGCTCAGCAGCCATGGCCCACGGGCCCAGTTGCTCCGCGGCCTGTGGGATCCTCCCAGACCAGGGCTTGAACCCATGTCCCCTGCATTGGCAAGCAGATTCTCAACCACTGCGCCACCAGGGAAGCCCCTGTCCTCGCATCTTGAGCTCGTTTCTCTGTCCACCTGCTGCCGCTCGGTGGCCTGGGAGCTGATTCTAGAGACTGGCTCACGAAAGTCCCCTGTCGCAGCCAATGGGAGGCAACAACAGGAGGTCCCAGGGCAGGAGGAGAGAGCAGTCAGGACATTTCTTCCCCACGGGCTCCCAGGATTGGTCAGCTCGGGCTAGTTTTGAACATGGCTATCTAAGCCCAATTTTCTAAGTCTGTTTCCATTTCAAACACCGTGGTTCGGATTTGGGGCTGAGAAATGTGGTCCCTGATATCAGTGTGCCTTAAGTTCGATCCTTCCCTGAAGAACAGTCACATTTTTTTACCTGGAAGTGGAATCTACTCTGTTGGTTGCCTGAGAGACAAAATGCACCACTTTGTACCATTTAAATGTTAAGAGGGCTCAGACATTTTTCTGCAGAAAGCCTATTTCCCTGGCACTGAGTTCCCCAGTTCTCCCAGTTTCACAGGTTAGGGAGTTCTCTTTCATTAGAAAGTTTTTTAGAAAATGTTAGGGATGGATTTCATTTATATCAATTTCTTGCTGTGCTTTCTACTAAATTCCAAATTAATGCCAGCCCAGGGTTTAATAGATCAGATCCCTGAGGTCACCGTGACCGCTATTAACTGAGCACTAGCTTTGTGCAAGGCATGTTCTATTCACTGTCTCTCATGCTCCTAAAACCCCCAAGGTAAGCAGCATTCTTCCCAATGGAAAAACTGAGGCTTCGCAATAAGTGAAGTCACTTGGAAGAGCTAGAATTTGAACTTCTATGGTCCGGAAGCCCTAATCTTTCGTACATATGGGGAATGACTGTTAAGGGGTAGGAGGGTTCTTTTTAGGGTGATGAAAATGTTCTGAAATTAGACAGTGGTAATGATTGTACAACTTTCTGAACAGAAGAAAACCACTGAATTGTATACTTTAAAAGGGTGAATCTCATGGCATACGAATTATGTCTCAAAAAAAATATTTTCAACAGCACTCAGAACAATGCTTGGCTAAGTACTAAGGAAGTTTTCATTAAATAAATTAAAGTAAATTGCAAAAACAATAAATTATTATTTCAGATTTTAAAATCTTTATTCATCAAATCCTTCGGCCACCCCACCATACGAGATTTTTCAGAATTGTCTTCAATCTTTCAGAGCCTTCACCCTTTCGCCGCTTTCCCATATTTTCTGCAATCTCTCCCTCCCAGTTGGACCCCTTCCAACTCCAAATTTCCCTCTTCCTGTTATACGAAGAAATCCTGCTTTATGTAAGTTGGTGCAGCCACTGTGGAAAACAGTATGGAGGATACTCAGAAAACTAAAAATAGAACTACCGCATGATCCAGCAGTCCCACTCCTGGGCATATATCCAGACAAAACTATAATTCAAAAAATTACCTGCAAAAGATGGCAGTGTAGAAGGACGTGCGTTCACTCCCTCTTGCGAGAGCACCAAAATCACAACTAACTGCTGAACAATCATCGAGAGTAAGACACTGGAACTCACCAAAAAAGATACCCCACATCCAAAGACAAAGGAGAAGCCACAATGAGATGGTACGAGGGGTGCAATCAAAATAAAATCAAGGGGGTTTCCCTGGTGGCGCAATGGTTGAGAGTCCGCCTGCCGATGCAGGGGACACGGGTTCGTGCCCCAGTTCAGTAAGATCCCACATGCCGCGGAGCAGCTGGGCCCGTGAGCCATGGCCGCTGAGCCTGCATGTCCGGAGCCTGTGCTCCGCAACAGGAGAGGCCACAACAGTGAGAGGCCCACGTACTGCAAAAAAAAAAAAAACACCTAGAGACAAATGACAATGAAAACACGACAATCCAAAACCTATGGGATGCAGCAAAAGCAGTTCTAAGACGGAAGTTTATAGCAATACAAGCCTACCTCAAGAAACAAGAAAAATCTCAAAGAAACAATCTAACCTTACACCTAAAGGAACTAGAGAAAGAAGAACAAACAAAATCCAAAGTTAGCAGAAGGAAAGAATCATAATGATCAGAGCAGAAATAAATGAAATAGAAACAAAGAAAACAATAGCAAAGATCAATAAAATTAAAAGCTGGTTCTTTGAGAAGATAAACAAAATTGATAAACCATTAGCCAGACTCATCAAGAAAAAGAGGGAGAGGACTCAAATTAGTAAAATTAGAAATGAAAAAGGAGAAGTTACAACAGATACCGCAGAAACACAAAGCATCCTAAGAGACTACTACAAGCAACTCTATGCCAATAAAATGGGCAACCAGGAAGAAACAGAAAATATGAACAGACCAATCACAAGTAAAGAAATTGAAACTGTGATTAAAAATCTTCCAACAAACAGAATTCCAGGACCAGATGGCTTCACAGGTGAATTCTATCAAACATTTAAAGAAGAGCTAACACCCAACCTTCTCAAACTCTTCCAAAAAACTGCAGAGGAAGGAACACTCCCAAACTCATTCTATGAGGCCACCATCACCCTGATATCAAAACCAGACAAAGTTACTACAAAAAAAGAAAATTACAGACCAATATCACTGATGAATATAGATGCAAAAATCCTCAACAAAATTCTAGCAAACAGAATGCAACAACACATTAAAAGGATGATACACCATGATCAAGTGGGATTTATCCCAGGGATGCAAGGATTCTTCAACATACGCAAATCAATCAATGTGATACACCATGTTAACAAATTGAAGAACAAAAGCCATATGATCATCTCAATAGATGCAGAAAAAGCTTTTGACAAAATTCAACACCCATTTATGATAAAAACTCTCCAGAAAGTGGGCATAGAGGGAACCTACCTCAACATAATAAAGGCCATATATGACAAAACCACAGCCAACATCATTCTGAATGGTGAAAAACTGAAACCATTTCCACTAAGATCAGGAAGAAGACAAGGTTGCCCACTCTCACCACTATTATTCAACATAGTTTTGGAAGTCCTAGCCACAGCAATCAGAGAAGAAAAAGAAATAAAAGGAATCCAAATCGGAAAAGAAGAAGTAAAACTGTCACTGTTTGCAGATGACTGACATGATACTATACATAGAGAATCCTAAAGATACCACCAGAAAACTACTAGTGGTAATCAATGAATATAGTAAAGTTGCAGGACACAAAATTAATGCACAGAAATCACTTGCATTCCTATACACTAATGATGAAAAATCAGAAAGAGAAATTATGGAAACACTTCCATTTACCACTGCAACAAAAAGAATAAAATACCTAGGGAGACAAAAGACTTGTATGCAGAAAACTACAAGACACTGATGAAAGAAATTAAAGATGACACAAACAGATGGAGAGATATACCATGTTCTTGGATTGGAAGAATCAATATTGTGAAAATGACTATACTACCCAAAGCAATCCACAGATTCAATGCAATCCCTATCAAATTACCAATGGCTTTTTTTTTAACAGAACTAGAACAATAAAACTTGTAGGGAGACACAAAAGACCCCGAATACCCAAAGCAGTCTTGAGGGAAAACACGGAGCTGGAGGAATCTGACTCCCTGACTTCAGACTATCCAAGCTACAGTAATCAAGACAATACGGTACTGACACAAAAACAGAAATATAGATCAGTAGAACAGGATAGAAAGCCCAGAGATAAACCCACGTACATATGGTCACCTTATTTTTGATAAAGGAGGCAAGAATATACAATGGAGAAAAGACCGCCTCTTCAATAAGTGGTGCTGGGAAAACTGGACATCCACATGTAAAAGAATGAAATTAGCACACTCCCTAACACCATACACAAAAATAAACTCAAAATGGATTAAAGACCTAAATGTAAGACCAGACACTATAAAACTCTTAGAGGAAAACATAGGAAGAACACTCTTTGACATAAACCACAGCAAGATCTTTTTTGACCCACCTTGTAGAGAAATGGAAATAAAAACAAAAATCAACAAATGGGACCTAATGAAACTTCAAAGCTTTTGCACAGCAAAGGAAACTATAAACAAGATGAAAAGACAACCCTCAGAAGGGGAGAAAATATTTGCAAATGAATCAAAAGACAAAGGATTAATCTCCAAAATATATAAATAGCTCATGCAGCTCAATATTAAAAAACAAACAACCCAATCAAAAAATGGGCACAAGACCTAAATAGACATTTCTCCAAAGAAGACATACAGATGGCCAAGAGGCACATGAAAGGCTGCTCAACATCACTCATTACTAGAGAAATGTAAATCAAAACTACAATGAGGTATCACCTCACACCAGTTAGAATGGGCATCATCAGAAAATCTACAAACAACAAATGCTGGAGAGGGTGTGAGAAAAGGGAAGCCCCTTGCCCTATTGGTGGGAATGTAAATTGATACAGCCACTATGGAGAAGAGTATGGAGGTTCCTTTAAAAACTAAAAATAGAATTACCATATGACCCAGCAATCCCACTACAGGGCATATACTCAGAGAAAACCATAATTCAAAAAGATACATGAACCCCAATGTTCACTGCAGCACTATTTACAACAGCCAGGTCATGGAAGCAACCTGTCCATCGACAGATGAATGGATAAAGAAGATGTGGTACATATATACAATGGAATATTACTCAGCCATAAAAAGGAATGAAATTGGGTCATCTGTAGATACGTGGATGGACCTAGAGACTGCCATACAGAGTGAAGTAAGTCAGAAAGGGAAAAACAAATATCATATATTAACACATATATGTGTAATTTAGAAAAATGGTACAAATGAACTGGTTTGCAAGGCAGAAATAGAGACACAGATGTAGAGAACAAATGTATAGACACTAAGAGGGGAAAGCGGGGGCGGGGGGAGGGATGAACTGGGAGATTGGGATTGACATGTATACACTGATGTGTATAAAACAGATAACTAATAAGAACCTGCTGTATAAAAAAATAATATAAAATAAAATTCAAGAAAAAAAAGATACATGCACCCCTATGTTTAGCAGCACTATTTACAATAGCCACGACATGGAAACAACCCAAATGTCCATCGGCACATGAGTGGATAAAGAAGATATGGTACATATATACAGCAGAATACTACTCAGCCATAAAAAAAATGAAATAATGTAATTTGCAGCAACATGGATGCAACTAGAGGTTATTATACTAAGTGAAGTAAGTCAGAAAGAGAAAGACAAATACCATATGATATCACTTATATGTGGAATCTAAAAGATGACACAAATGAACTTATCTATGAAACAGGAACATAATCACGGACATAGAGAACAGACTGGTAGTTGTGAAGGGGGAGGGGGTGGGGGAGGGATGGAGTGGGAGGCTGGGGTCAGCAGATGTAAGCTATTATAGAGAGAATGGATAATAAACAAGGTCCTACTGTATAGCACAGAGAACTATATTCAATACCCTATGATAAACCATAATAGAAAAGAATATTTTTTAAAAGAATGTATATATATATATGTGTGTGTGTGTGTGTGTGTATAACTGACTCACTTTGCTGTACAGCAGAAACTAACACATCGTAAATAAACTATACTTCAATAAAAAAAATTTTTAATTAAAAAAAAGAAATCCTGCTTTCCCGAGGCCCTTCGCTCCAATCCAGTACCATGTTCATTTTTGCGTATCCAAACCAAGAATCAAAGCGCCTTCCATTTAACAAGATTCCACCCTGATTAAAAAGCAATTATGATTTGTTTTTTCTTACGCTAGTTATTGTAATAGAGACAATACATGTCTTCTCTTTTTCTTTTTTCTTTTTAAAGAATTCAGAGGATAGAGTGGAAAAGGAAAAGGTGAGTCAGTAAGCCAGAGACTGAGGAAGCACAGATGGGACTGAAAAACTACGAACTCTTTTCTTCTCGTTCACCATTTCTCCCCAACGATGACAAATTTCAGACACCTTTTGGTCTCAGGACTTCGTATTTACTGTTCCCTCTACATAGAATGCTTTTCCCGCAGGAAGCCACATGGCTCACTACCATAACCCACGCAGATCTCTGATCAAATGTCCCCACTCTGTGACATTCCCAGGGTCCCCTGATTGCATCTCATCCCTGACACCACGATCCCTCTCGCCTGCCTTCTTTCCTCTCAATAGCTTGCATTATGATCTGCCATCCTATGTAGTTCCGTATTTGCTTGTTCAGGGTCTCTCGCCCCACTCTCAGCCCTCTCGAGGCAGTCTTCTGTCTTTCTTATTCACAACGGTATCCCCAGCACCGAGAACAGTGTCTGGTACATAGTAAGACGCCCAGTAAATATTATTTGGGTGAATGAATGAATGAATAATGAATGACACAAGAAGCTAATTTTCAACAGGTCTTCTAGACAAGGGGTCGTATTTTGCACAGAAGGCAGGTATTACTCTACGTTGGGTGGTATGCCAGTTCATCTGTATTATTTCCCTGGGTACCATGGAGACCTCTAAGAAGCCATTGTTCTGAAATACAATTACAGGGGAAAATTAGTCACTTAATTCAAAAGTGTTCATGCTTCTGTATAATAATTTGATGTGAAAAGAAAGACGTGGAAAGATATTAGTCTTATTGTCAGCACACTTTTTTAGTTTTTAAAAATCAAGTCTCCTCTGTGCCTGTCTTGCCATTTCATCCATCAGGTTGAGAACTCCCCAAGGGAAGGGCCAGGCGGGAGTGGGTTTCAGGACAGCACTGAGTGTCTGGGGAGGGGCTGGATGTCAGCTTTTCCCTGAGTTCTGTGAGCTGTCCCAGCAAATTATCAAACCCAAGGAGGGGGTCATGGGAACCCTGATTTATAGCCGGTTGGTCAGAAGTACAGCTGACAACCTGGGACTTGCGATTTGGCACCTGAAGTGGGGTCAGTCTTGTGGGACAGAACCCTGAACTTGTGGGATCTGACACTAACCCTAGGTAGACAGAGGCAGAACTGAATTGAGATCTAGGACATCCAGTTGAGAATTGGTTAGTGTTGGGGGCGGAAAATACCTACACTTCTGGACCCAGAGGTGAGTAGTAGAAGAAAAACATGATAGTCCTTTTCTCTCAGACCAGCTGGGACTACGGAAGCAGATACTGGGCATGGGGCCCAGCATTCTTGTTCTCACAAGCCCAACAGGTGACTCTGGTACGAACTCAAGTCTGAGACCATTGCTTGCTTCCCCCTGGGAAGTCCCCGAGGGTCTAACCCTCCTCTAGGTAGTCTAGTATCCACGACTCTCCCTGGGCAGCATTGTCCCATCTGGGCTCACAGCCCAATCTCCAACAAACCCCAGCGTTCACCTCCAGAGCTCAAAATAATATGTTGGTACCATTATTCCTGATTTAGGTAACACATATTACCTCCCCACCAAGAGGACTTAGCCCATAACTTCCCCTCTCCATCTCAACTTTTGATATTTATAGTTCTGTGACTCTCTAGAATTTTAGATGATACGCTCAATCCTCTATTTCTTGTTCCATCAACAAGGGGATCCTGGACCCCCTGCTTTATAAGATGCTCATTAGCTCCCATCCCCTCCCCGCCCTTCTCCTCCCTCCAATCCATGTCACAACTTCTGCCCAAGACTCCTTTGCTTTTATGTTTCTAAACAGATCTCATTTACAGTTCATTCCCTCTCAAGGCAGTCTTTTTCTTTCGTATTCACAGAAGTATCCCCAGCACCAAAAACAGTATGTGGTACATAGTAAGATGGCCGGTAAATATTTATTGGGTGAATGAATAAATGTACAAATAAACGAATGACATGAGAAGCTAATTTTCAATAGGTGTTCTAGACAAGGGGTCATATTTTGCACAGATGGCAGGTATTACTCTACGTTGGGTGGTATTCCAACATAGTGTAACACCTGCCATCAGGTATTACTAAACTTACAAGCTAAGTCTAAATACTGAAAACCAGTGAATAGCCTTTATATTATTACGAGAGTATGTGTGTAAGGAGCATGGCACAGTGTTTGGCAAGAGTAAGCCCTCCATCAATGGTAGTGGATTATTATTTTCATGACAAGCTAAATATTGTTCAGGTTGGTAGCCAGACTCCAAAGTGGTCCCCAGTGATGCTCACCTCCTGGTATTCACGTTTGTGTGTAATCTCCTCCTACACTGAATAGGGTTGAACTGTTTGACAAATGGGATGTTGCAGAAGTGACAGTGTGTAATTTCCAAAGCTAGGCTACAAAGAGCATTGTAACTTCTGCCTTGTTCTCTTGGGATTCCTTGGGCTGGGAAAAGCCAGACACCATATTGTGAGGACACTCAAGCTGCTCTGTGGAGAGGAACCTCCAGCAGTCGACACCAACTGGCCTGCCATGTGAGTGAGCTACTTTGGAAGGGGATCACCCAGCCCCAATGAAATCTTCACATGATGCTACCAGCCCTGGCCTAGGTGTTGACTACAACCTCATGAAAAATTTTGAGTCAGAACCACCAGGTTATGAATTCCTGACCCAAAGAAACTATAAGCGATAATAAATGTTTATTATTGTTTTAAGCCACTAAGCATTGGGGTAACTTGTTACGCAGCAATAGATAACTACTACACTTTACTGTAGTGTCAGCCATCCTATTGAAGGGCCATATTTCATAGTACATGACTAATTCCAAACGACATTATTCTAAGTCAGATAAAAAGATGCGTCTCGGGACTTCCCTGGTGGTCCAGTGGTAAAGAATCTGCCTTCCAATGCAGGGGATGCGGGTTCGATCCCTGGTCAGGGAACTAAGACCCCACATGCCACGGGGCAACTAAGCCCGCATGCCACAAGTACTGAGCTTGTGCGCCTCAGTTAGAGCCCATGAGCCACAAACTACAGAGCCCATGCACTCTGGAGCCCACGCACCACAACTGCAGAGCTGCCCTGGAGCCTGCGTGCCACAACTAGAGAAAAGAAAACCCACACACCACAACTAGAGAGAAGCCCACATACCACAACGAAAGATCTAGCATGCCTCAACAGAGACCCTGCATGCTGCAACTGAGACCCGACACAGCTGAAAATAAATTAAATAAATACATACATAAACATGGCGGAGGGGGGGGGAGAAAAAAAAAAAAAGATGGGTCTCTTTCAACCAAAGTGGTCCTTTCAGCCTGTGCTAAGACTTGGTTTTAATTATCTACAAAATTCTTTCTTGATCCTAGTGGCAAAAATCAAAGCCAATTCTCTATTCTAAGTTACAGGTCAGCAACTCACTGAGAGCTTTCAGCTTAGACATTTCAACAAAGGGGAAGGCTTTCCAGAGCTCAGCCTTGCACCACACTGCCTGCTCCCTCCCACCTCTAAAGCACTGCAGAAAATCACCTAAGTACTGATAGCTTGCTAAACTATACATCCCCAGACCCCACTCGCAGGGATTCTGAATCAGTGGCTGCAGCCTGGACCCAGGAATCTGCTTTATAAAGAAATAGTCCCCCAGGTGATCCCGATATAGGTAGAGCTGCTCTGAGAGAAAAGATGCTCTAAAGGCTGGCGTCTCCTCTCCCCTGATCCATTAGCTGAGCCGTCACAGCTGGTGAGATGGGAATAACACTGAAAGCATTTGTCAGCATGGTTGCGAGCCAGGCCTTCTCCAAGTCTGAAGTCAGGGGACGGCAAGCTGAGCGCCACTGCGTAAAACATATACAGTCACAATCCTTTTCTCTGTCTCAGAAAAGATCCACCAGTGAATAACTCAGAGAAAAGTTCCTCTGGAAGAATCAGTAGCCATTCCTACCTCTTGTAGGCTTTTTATTTTCTTTCCCCGTTTTGCAAATCTGAGGGAATTACATCTGCTTCACTATATCAGATGTTCGGGACCAAGATTGTTTTTTAATAGCTCTTTAGAGTCTCATGGACAATGCAGGCAAAACAACACGGAAACCTTGAAAATCTGAAGTGTGAAAAGAAGAGCTGGTTCTTTCCTGCTACCTTGCTTACCTCTCTCAGGGACGCTGATTCAAAATAATCATTTCCTGGCCCTAGTCAATACCCATTGATTATTCACCACTGCAGTTATTAAAGCAGGTTGATGTGAGAAAGCTACAGCTCGGCTGGTGCGAAGCATAAAGATTCTATTTTCAAACAAGACCAGAGATAATCTTGATCAAAGAAACCCACGGGTGCAAAACTGAAAGTCCGCACCCCAAGAGGCAAGCCCGCATAGATGCAGGCCCTTTGAGAGTAGTCACAATAAATCATTCTCTACACTCACATTCAATCAGTATCTATAAATTCTCTAAGATTTACATGTGCCAAGATTGCTGCAAGCAGAAAACCAAGATTTGTTTCTATCCCATAGTCTTTATCACATTGTTTGCAAACTGGTGATTCCTGGGGCCCCATCTGGAGCTCAGAAATATTTGGTTACACCTGTAGAGGCTCTTTGTTTGTTTGAATTCATTGCCAACGTTTTAAAATCAGGAGATTTTACACTCAATGCAGATGGCAAGGCTGGGTCAGTTAGCATTTTCTGTGTAATAACCATTTATTGTCCCATCATTCTGGTGTTCAGAAATCTGGGCTGGGCTCAGCCAGGCGGCTCTGCTGGTCTAGGCTGGCTTGACTGATCTCTGCCAGCCATGTTCATGTGTTTGTGGTCAGCTGCCGGATCAGATGGGGGCTGGCTGGTCTAGGGTGGCCTCAGCTGGGACAACTGGCTCTGTTCCACCTTGGTCTCTTCCTCCATCAGGCTAGCCCGGGCTTGTTCACAAGGCAATCACGGGTTCCAAGAGCAAGGGCAGGTGTGCAAGGTCTGGATGCCTGGGCTCAAAACTCACACACCATTACTTAAGCTGAATTCTATTGCCCAAAGCAAGTCACAGGCCAGCCTAGATTCAAAGGGTGGAAAAACAGACTCCACCTCTGGATAGGAGGGGAAGAAGTTGAGGCCGATTTTGCAATTTTACACACAGCTTATCTTAAGAAATCAACAGACGGAACCACACAGTGTGCTAGAGTATAGAGGCACCTGCCCCCTTAAGGGCCATGTCAGCGCCCTTCTGCACAAGCCTTGCCCTTGTGATTCACTGACACAACGGTCTGGCCCTGAGGGCACGGCAGGGTTTGCCATTCCTGATCCCAGAAGAAGCTCCCACCTTGTGTATCCCAAAGATCCGTCCCCAGCACTATCAGTACCCTGGAATCACTTTTCACTTCTCAGAAAGCATCTCCTTTCTGTTTACCCTGTCTCCCTTCCCCCAATAAATATCCCATTTTCTGCTGGGAGAATTAATGGGGGAAGGGGATGTGAAAGGGGGGAGGGTGACTCTTCCGTAGTTGGAAGACTCAGGAAAAGAGCAGCTTTGGAGCCAACAGACTTGGGTTCTCCTTGTAGCTCCAAGACCCCATGAACATAGTGTCTCTAAGCCTGGTTTCTCGTCTGTAAAACCGTCCCTGCTAAGTTTGCTTACTTCTCCTTGAAAATGCATTATGTTCGTTGATCCATACATTTTGCATAAATATGGACACTTTTTTTTTTTTTTTTGCAGTACGCGGGCCTCTCACTGTTGTGGCCTCTCCCGTTGCGGAGCACAGGCTCCGGACGCACAGGCCCAGCGGCCATGGCTCATGGGCCCAGCCGCTCCGCGGCATGTGGGATACTCCCGGACCAGGGCACGAACCCGTGTCCCCTGCATCGGCAGGCGGACTCTCAACCACTGCGCCACCAGGGAAGCCCTGGGGACATTTTTGATGTAACAAAGTTAGGCAAAAAAACAAAAACAAAAAGGAAACAAAACGACAACCCAGAAAAGCACTCAGAAATGAGTGGTTAAGGTTATTTCCCGGCTCAGCCGTGAGTTTACACCAGGCTTCCTACAAAAACCAATTCAGGACTCATGTACAGAAGCGATTTGCTGAAAGATCCAGAGACTTAATGGCCCAGGGAGCTGTTTTATGTCCTTGCATTTACAAACTGTAACTCGCCTCAAAGCTCAGAATCCCTGGCAATGCCTGCCTCTCCTTGGTGGGAGCCTTGGGAGGGCCTGCAGCGCCCCCTGCTGGGTGAGGGCTCCTGGGACAGGGTCACCCGGGGCTCAGAGCAGGGTTATTGAGGTAAGTCCCGGACAGATCCTCACCCTAAGGGACCTACAAGCATCACTCAGCTGCACGCCGGTGAAGCCGGGGTCCCCTAACACCCACTTCCGAGGCCCAGCCCTGCAGCTCCCGCCACCTTCAGAGCCCCAGACCACCTTCCCCTTAACCTCCCTAAGCCTCAATTCCCTCATTTGCAAAATGGAAATGATGAGAATGCCGACCTCATTGAGGTGCAAATGTGACAATCCAGAGGAAGCCCTCAAAGCCCGGAAGCAGAGCGCACAACACGTAGCAGCTATTAAGGTCAGGCCCGAATCTCCTCCGGATAAGAGTAACATAACAAGAATCATCTACAGCGGTCCCCTTCCCCACCCACCAGGAGTGTGGTAACAACAAGTACCAGGGATTCACCGTCGGCCAGGCTCCGAGACCCTTAAGTGCATTGAACATTTTTAAACCTCAAGCATTTCCATAAAGTCCATAACATTATTATCCCCATTTCACAGATAAGGAAAACTCAGATTAAGTAACTTGGCCAAACTCGGCTAGAAGCAAGTAGCAGGACTAAAATTCAAAAGCCAGCAACCTGTGTCTAGAAGTAATAAAAACTTTTCTTCCTGGATAGATATTAACAAGTCAAAACTCTCCCCACCTCCCCCCTTTTTTCCTTGATAATCTATTAAAAAAGGGAAACTAAGTGAATCAAACAGTTTTGTTTTCCCCCAGAGACCCTCCGTGTTGCGTTTACTACCTGCAGAGCTCCTCACTGGCCTGGCGGCCCTGGGTATTTGTCCTCATCTTACAGAAAGAAAATGGAGAAGCCAGGTCAGGCTAAGCACTTCCAATCACTTGCTTGTCACTCCCAGAAGCCAGTGGCGGGTGCCCAGGCCAGAAGCCCGCGGTCTAGGCCGCACTGACCTGGTTCAAGACCCCAGTCACGATGCACAAAGCTTGCCAGGGCGTTAGCTTTCGTAGCCTCACTGAAGCCAAGTGAGGGAGGCTGAGGAGAAACGCCTCCAAATTGCCGGGAGACAGATGAGAGACTGGTGAGCGCACACACACACACACACACACACCACACACCACATACACACCACACATACCTCACACTCACAACACACACCACACACACACACACATCTCACACACACCACACACACACACCACACATACCTCACACTCACAACACACACACCACACACAGTTCTCACACACAGCTCACACGCACCCCTCACACACACACACACACACACACACACCTGGTCAACCAAGAATCAGCATCACTTTTCAACGCCCCAGCGCGCTGAGACAAAGGAGGCTCTGAGTTCCCACAAGGTCTCAGGCAGAAGCTTGACTCACCCTGTACGTGGGCGCTTCCCCAGCTCGCCCGGCTCGGCCGATGCCTGTCGGTCTGTCTGTCCATCCGCCCTGAGCATCAGGACCGGCACGAGGCCCTGGGTTCGCAGCTCGAGAGTTGCGGGGTGAAATCCGAAACCGACCCCTGTCAACCGAGGGCCAGGGCAGGCCCAAGAAAGGGGCGGACCCTCCAGATGGGTGGGTGGTGCTTTCAACACGCAGGGAACTTACACACGAGGCTTGAAAGTTGTAACGAGCAGTTCTCCGCCCCGCGCCCAAGAATCTTAAAAGTTTATGTCGAGGCCTTAGCGAGCCTTCGTCATCCAGACCGTCTCAACAACACGTGACTCTCAGGCTGTGTCCTCCAACTGGTTCCCACTGTGGGATGGCGGGCGGAAGGCCGTGGGAGGAGCCTCCAATCGTCGGGGCTTAGTTCAAGCGGAAGTCACGTCCTCTCGGTGACCTCCTCCTACAACCCCGAGCCCTCCCTCTCTTCACCCAACTTCCAGGCTTCGCTCGTGTCTCCGAAGTCCTCCCACGCGGCGCCCAGAGCTCTGCAAACACCACCCGAGGGGTCTCTGTCTTCCATCTTCCTCCCCCACCCCGACCTCCAGGCACCAAGCAGAGGGGCCTGTTTAACGTGGTCATCAGATTATGTGGCTTCCCTGATTAAGATCCTTCAATGTAGGGCTTCCCCGGTGGCGCAGTGGTTGAGAGTCCGCCTGCCGATGCAGGGGACACGGGTTCGTGCCCCGGTCCGGGAAGATTCCACATGCCGCGGAGCGGCTGGGCCCCGTGAGCCATGGCCGCTGAGCCTGCGCGTCCGGAGCTTGTGCTCCGCAACGGGAGAGGCCACAACGGTGAGAGGCCCGCGTACCGCACACACACAAAAAAAGATCCTTCAATGCTTACTCACCGCAGCTAGAATAAAATCGCCTGATCTGGTCCCTGGCAACTTTTCCCAAACCCCTCAAGCCCCTCACTCCTTGCACACCGGCCACTCAGGCCGCCTCTGACACTCCTGCCCCCAACTTGCCACTCACATCACTTTCTTCCTCCTTTGGACCTGCACCCAGTTGTCCCTCTGCTTGACCCCCTCTTCCCCCTGGAAGCTCCACGTCTGCTCCTGGGCACCTTGCAGATGTCCAATGCCTCCTTCTCCGGGAAGCCTTTCTGATCACCCCTCGCCCAACACAATTCATGATGCTGTCCTCCCCCGGCTATCTGTTCTCTGCCCATCAGGCCCATCCAACTCGAAGCTCCCTAAGAGCAGGGACCATTTCCAAGCCACCCACCTGCATAACCTGGCAGAGTAGAGGGCAGATCGAAGATGTTCAAAAAGTATTTGAGGGAGGGAGGGAGAAAGGGAAGGAATGAGAAGACAGACATGGGAGAACAATCAGTAATTATTAACGTAATTTGTGATGATAATAGCCAACACCAGGATGGGCCTGCTCTGAGCCTGGCACCATTCCATGCACTTCACATGTGTTAATGCATTTAATCATCACTGCAAGTCCCCATGTTACATGTGCAGAGGCTGAGGCTCAAGTGAAGTAACTTGACCAGTGTCCACAGAAAGCAAGCGGTATGGCTCAAGCTTGAACCTGGGCTTCGCTCCAGAGTTCATGCTCTCAGCCTCCAGGAAGGAGGCCCTAGATGTCCATCGCATAGGGGAAAGGACACCCCCTCCGCAGGGAATACAAGGCAGCCGCTTAAAGAAGGATTTCCGTATTTACTGACATGGACAGGTGTCCTTGATGGGACACTGGGTGGAAAAAAAAGCAAATGAAGGACACATGTTATAATCCCATTTTTTTGGAAAACATCAGAGAAAACAACAGCCAGATGTGATTGTTCACACACAGAAACGTGGCTGGAAGGACACACAAACCTGGCTGATGCTGGCTACTGCTGGGAGGGCTTCCCGGGTCTCTCGCTCCAGGCTCTAGGCACATGGAACTCTCCCTCGAGACCTAGCAGGCTGCCCTATCCACAGTCCCAGAGCCCCAACTCCCCAGCCCCTTACTCGGCTTCCGCGCTGCATTTGCTGCTGCCTGACACCAGAGGGCACACTTATTTGTTTGATGCCCGTCTCTGTAAGGGTAAGAATACATTGAAAAAGAAAAAAGTTGATTTTCCCTGGTGCAAAAAAAGAGGAGAACCTTTGCATTGCCACTCTCCTTTTCTTAGATCATGTGATTCTTTCTCTGCCCCTTTGAGATGTATGTAAATCTTTTTAAAGGCGAAATAAGCCGCTTGCAGGTTTTTAAAACCCGGGAATGTGTTAAGAGTCTGAGAGCTGTCTCCTTGAAAGGTAAACATCAAGGAAGATAGCAGCCTATCTCCTAGGCCAGGTGAGGGTTTAACTTCGGTGACTAGCTCTGTGCTATAATTACATGTTTGTCACAGAGGCACAGGAAGTGTATTATTCCTTTGGATAAAGACAATTAGCAAGTACAAACGAGGGTGGACTATGTGTGACAAACGGTGCTGTCAAGTCCTCTTACCTGAGAACTAGTTATTTTTTGTCTTTGGATGAAGCATCTGCTCAGCTGCATATAACAAGGCGCTTTCTTCCTGTCTCTGAGATCTCTTTAGTGAATTGCCCGTGATCTGCATCACGTTCTAGCTTAATGTTTACTCAATAATAAAATTCTTTTCTTTCTCTTCTCCTTTTGTGGAAAGGTTTTCTGTCAGCAGATTTTGTTTTGAATTCTCCCCACCACCCCTCCCCGCTGGCTTGTCTTCCCCAGTAGAACATAAGCTCTGGGATACCTTGTCTTCGTAGTTCACGGCTGTGTGCCCGGCACTGAGGAGGTGCTTAAAACCTGTTTATTGAATGAATAAAAGAAGTTGCTGGCTGTGTCCTTTGAGTTTTCATTGTTTACAATGATCAAATGTTACCTATGACAATAATTTTGCTAAAAAACAATTAAACTTTTAAAGACTCCACAGTTGTGCATACAAAAGGCAGCCACTGGTTTGCTTAACAGATATTGATTTTATTTCCTGTTAATCCCCATGCTTCTCAGGCATGAGTCAGTCGTCTTTAAAGCATTATTACCAAGTACTTAAGACACTCTTATTAGCAACATATTGAGACATCGAACGAACGAGAAAATCTTCGAACATCATAGTTCCAGCTAATCCAGATTCTTCCCGAGTACCAAGAAGTGATCGTTTCTATCTCCAAGGCAGTCGAGAGGAGATTCTTGGAAAACCGTATCAGCACGCTCCTCCTCAACAAGCTACCGCTTTTCTTGGTGGTGGTTTTACGAGTACCATCTCTCTCCCTGAGTGGCCTCACTGGACCGCACAGCTCGGGTTCTACGCCCCGTGCCCCCCACCCCGAAGCTTTTATTGGTGTCCAGTCCACACCATTCATACTCTTCTCGGAACGAATGAATGAAAAGGAGCAATAATAATAATGGCCACTGTGCTCACCACGATCAGCTTTCGGGAAGGCACTGTATGTGCTGGTCCCTGTGCCGAGCATACACGTGCATGAAATTTCTCTTATTCTTCACAGCAATATTGTGATATGGTGCTATTATTATTCCCATCTTACAGATGAGAAAACTGAGGTCCCAAGATGTTGAGTGACTTGACCCGGCACACGGTCAGTGCACCATAATGGGGGGACACACCCCCAGGCAATCTGACCCCAAAGCCCCAGCTCTTGGCCCCAAGCCATAAAACACCATTTGTTTCAAAGTGTTGGACTAATCTTCTACCTTATTTGTGGAAACAAGAGAAAACCCAGCCAGGCAGTAACCCGAGGCAGGAGGAACCCGAATTCCTCTTAATAACTCACATTTTCTGAGCTCCTGCCATCAGCCAGGCACTAGGCACAGCACTCAAAAGGTGTCATCCCGGGCTTCCCTGGTGGCGCAGTGGTTGAGAGTCCGCCTGCCGATGCAGGGGACGCAGGTTCGTGCCCCGGTCCAGGAGGATCCCACATGCCGCGGAGCGGTGGGCCCGTGAGCCATGGCCGCTGAGCCTGCGCGTCTGGAGCCTGTGCTCCGCAACGGGAGAGGCCACAACAGTGAGAGGCCCGCGTACCGCAAAAAAAAAAAAAAAGGTGTCATCCCACTTAAGCCTCACACCAAACTAAGGGAGGTTCATTCACTGTCCACATCCCAGAGGTGAAGCCTGAGAAACACAGAGAGGTGTCGTGACTTGCCAAGGTGCCACAGTCAGTCAGTGGCTGAGGTGGAATCATATCCAGGTCTCTCCGCCTCCACGGCCCATGTTCTTACTGACGATTTTTCCCCCAAATGAGGAAGAAAAGCAGAGATGATGATCCAATGTCAGCCCAAGTTCAGACAAGGACAGAGCTCCCACAGGGTGGGCCACAAGGAAAAAGAGGTCGCTCGGAAGTGGGTGGTGGCAGCTACCACCGGTGACATTCTCCATGCCCCCCTTGGTGCCTAGCAGAGCCCCGAGCATGACGCGGATGCTGAATTAAATAGTGACTGAACAACTGAGAGCGAATGCACCTCTTCCTACAGAGACCTACAGTGCATGCCTCCATGGTTCCCAGTTCAGACATGGTCTGTGGGGCGTGGAAGCCCGTTTTCTCCTCAGCCCTCCTCCTCCCTTCGTTGTGCCCCACAGGCCATCTGTGTCATGATGGAGGGAAGGGGGGTGGGGAGTGAAGCCTTTGTGGGGACTGATACCATGCCCGTCGTGCACACATGGGATTGCTCTTCATTTTTTCAGGAAGTCACAGACACATGTGTCGTTATTCCCATAACACAGGAAAAGAAAGCTGAGGTTAAAGCAGGTTACATACTTTCCTTGGGGCCGCAAGGCTAGTGTCACGAGCTCCCAAACTCCACCCTGACCCATTTGCCTCCGAAGACCCTGCCTCACAGAGGGAGAAGAATCAGTAGGTGCCACACGATGGAAGAAAATGTGCACACGTGGTCGGCACCCAGTAAGTGCGTGTTGATAAGTGAATGGGTGAGACTCTTTCAAGGAGAGGGTTACTAACAGGATCTACTGCTACAAGATGTCACTAACGATAGTTCAAGTTATAATAGAGAAAAAACTGGAAATCACGTATATATTTATTATAACCTATATTAGTCAGCTCGGGCTCCCATAACAAAATACCACAAACCGGGTGGCTTAAACAACAGAAATTTATTTTCTCACAGTTCTGGAGGCTGGAAGTCCAAGATCAGGGTGCCAACGAGGTCCAGTTCTTGTGAGCATCCTCTTCCTGGCTTGCTGATTGCTTCTTGCTGTGTCCTCACGTGGCAGAGAGAAAGAGTTCTGGTGTCTCTTCCACTTCCGATAAGGGCACTAATCCCATCGTGAGGAACCCACCCTTATGACCTAATCTAACCGTATTTACCTCCCAATGGGCCCATCTCCAAACACTATCATACGGAGAATTAGTGCTTTAACATGTGAATTTGGGGGGAAACACAAACATTCAGTCCATAACACCCATTACCAGGACACTGGATTAAATAAATCATGGAGCACCTATACTATAGAATGCTCTGCAGCTTTTAAATAATAATATTGCACAATTATGGTTTCAACAGGAAAGACATTAGTGACAGATGAAGTGAAAAAGTCACATTATGATGCATATATACAACATCACCCCATTTCTACCAATACTAGGGGTGTAGGGTACTTTGGCAAGATCTGGATCTCACACCCATATCCTGACCAGAGGGCCACCAACCACTGAGATTGGACAGCTTCATACAAACTACAATAGGGAGGGAGGGGCATCTCCAATAGAAAGAGGGAGCTGGGCAGACAAAATAGACAGAAACGCCAGCCACATTGCCATGTCTTGAGTCCTTACTGTGTCATGCCCTGTTCTACAGGCACTGAACTATATTATCTCCTTTAACTTTCACAGTAACCCTTTGAGATGGGTATTATTACTCTCACTTCTTGCAAGTGAGGAAACAAGGGACTTAGATCGTTGGAGTCACTTAACAAAGATTCTAAACAGGGCCTGCACCACACCAAAGCTGTGATGTTCACCAACAAATCATGAAACCACAAAGCCTTACTTTTACTGCATCGCCCACTGCTGGCACATAGCAGGTGTTCAGAATAATGAATGCTGATTGGAAATGAACAGAGAGGAGGCAAGAAGTGATGTATGGGCACGGGTAGTTGGATTTGCTTTGGGAAAAGGGACAGAAGCAGGAGGTGGGGAATGGTGGAGGGAAACAGGGACGTGGGCTGGAGCCATCAGTTAAAACTCAGGCTTCCCCTGAGAAGTAAGAGGCCAGGGTATGTGCCAGGACAGAAGTCATCAGGGCAGGAAGGAGGACTCCAGGTGAGCAGAAACAGTTTAGAGCAGACACTGCAGAATCTGACAGAGAAAGAGAACTGGAAGAGAACTGTTCTCGTCCTCAGGAAGACTCAGGTACAACCAGAGAATACGTAATGGGAGAAAACGTGGCAATGTGTCCCAAACACTGTTCACTTTCTATTTTATCACAGTTTATCTGCCTGTGCTCCAGAATCTAACTTCCCACATTCTTATAGAAAGGAGCCACAGTGAGTAACCCCGAGGCCCTGGACCCCTGAGCAGATTAACCATGGTTCCCTTGGGAACTGGGAAGAAGTAGTTCCTCCTCCACCAGAAGGGAAAACTCCTTTTCCTTCCTCCAGCACCCCGGCCCCCTTTAGGTTTCAGCCCCCTCACACACACACACACACACACACACACACACACACTGATGTGTGCCCCTTCCCATGGTACACGTGCACTTCCTGTGTGACACTCACCGCCGTGCACGGGCACACAGCCCTGTCGCACTGCCTGGAGTTACCACCCCCGTCCCCCGGCAGCCACCCCCTCTACCTCCCTGCCAGCAGAACCCCGACTGTGTTCAGGAAGACGATGTGCCTACTCTGACCTAAGCCAGGCCTATTTCTTTTGCTGGATCCTCAAATTCCAGACTCCCTTGCAGCTAAGAGTGTCCTGTGACTCAGCTGTAGCCAGTGAGACAGAAGGGGCTTCTCAAGGTGGGGGTAGGGTCCTGAGGTATTGAATTTGGGCACATCGATCCCCATCTCTTTCCAGTGTAGAACGGCTGAACGGCCGGCAGAACAGCTATAATTTCCCTTTGCACCTAGGTTTCTGGATACGAACTCATTTCTGCCAGTTGAATGCACTGGCAGAATATTTCGAAGGCAGAAAGGAGGCGGAGGCATCCTCCTGCGGTTTGGGCTGTTTGCTGCTGGTAAACAAGTGTGTGGAGACGTGGGGTTTTCTGCAGCAGAATTCAGGTGTGCAGTCGCCAGCCCACGGGTGTGGACCGTTAGTTGTGGCCGAGGCAGCCGCCTAACCCTGCTTTCCAGCGTCCAGTGATCTGTTCTGTAGAAGCTGGAAAGCAGCTGCAGTGGCAGTTTCCTGATCCTGAGGTCACGGCTCTGGCAGTGTGCTCTAGAATTCATTCATTCCACTGGCCGACCCCTGACACCCACCTAACGGCTTGTGGCTTGTGTCCCCCCTCTTGCCGGCCTGTGTTGCTCTGTCCAGAGAGCCTTTCCTGGGGGGCCAGCCTAATGTCCACTCCCCCAGCTTTTCCAATGGTTTTCCAAGCAACCGTTCCCTGTGGTTAAAAAAAAAAAAATTTTTTTTCTGCTTAAAATAGCAAAGATCTAGAAACATAACATTCTGGATCCTCTAGTTTGAACCAAAAAAAGCTACCGGGGGCTCAGGCATGACAAAAGGATGAGAATAAGAGGCCTCAGGGAAGGTTTCATTTCTGTGAGCCTCAGTTTCTTCTTCTGCAGAATGGAGACCAAAGATTATTATTTTTATTACAGTTAATAGTTGACTACCGTGGTAGACTGCATTTCCCAAACATGGTCACGACAACATTTCCCATTCCACAAGCCCTTCCACACGTGACCTTGTCACTCCCGTCAAGTCGGAGGAATCTGACCCCCTCACTCCTGAATCAGGGCTGGGCTGGCCTCTGACTCGCTTGTAAGCAACATGATGAGTCAGGATCCGCCGACTAGAACTCGCAGGCTGTCGGAAGGGGTGCACGTCTCCAGCCCCGCCCATTTCTCGCGGGGCTTCAGCTCCGGCCCGCCCCGGCCGCGCGGGGCTACAGCCCCGCCCTCGCCGCTCAGGCGGCGGAGGGGCGGGGGTCGGTGGGCGGGGCCAAGGACGGCGCGCGGCCCCGGCCCCACCCCGCCGCTCCGGGCTCGGGCTCCCGCGGGCCCCGCCCACCGCGCTGCTCCCTCTGCTGTCCGCTGTGCGGGCAGCGGCGCAGGGCTGAGTACCATGGCCGGGCTGCTGGCGCTGCTGTGCCCCACGGGCAGGGTGGGCGCCCGGGTCCGGTCTCGCGCCGCCTGGCTCCTGGGCGCTGCCGCCCCCCGCGCCCCACCGCCCTTGTTTCTGCCGCTGCTCGGGACCGGGCTGGACGCCCCGCTGCTGCACGCGGCCCGCGGGAACTGCCACGGCCGCCAGGTAAGCCTCCCCGCCCCCACCCCGAACCCCGCGCGCCCCGCTCGTCGGCCCATCTCCGCCGAAGGAGAGCCTGACTCGCGCAGCTGCCCGAGACCGAGCACCGCCAGAGTCCCCAGGCCTCAGATCTCTACAAGTCAAAGAAGCGAGTTCCCAGTTTACAGCAGGGGAAACTGAGGCTCAGGGAGGTGTGACTGCCCAAGGTCACAACCTCCAGGTGATCCCAGGATCCCAAAGCGTCAGGCTGTACTGTGGTGGTGGACGGGAGGATTGGAGATGGGGCCTGGGCTTGGTATCGACGTTCTCACTGGGCGGTAGAGTTGTTCCCTTTGAAGTCGCGCCGGGGCTTCCTCCCTGGGCCGAGGAGAAAGGCTTGGTGGGTGCTGCGGTCTCTAACACCCCCCCCCAACACTTGCTGCCACTCCCTTTTTATCTAACCTAGAGGGCAGGCCTCCCTGTCAGACTGCAGGCAGGACGCGCGCAAGAAACCCAGTGTTACTTCATTGCATCAATATTTCACTTCGGTTGCTTCTGTGTTTGCTAACTGAAAACTGGTTTCCATTCAGAATGGTAATGCAGACTATCCCTTTTTGAAAGTTTTGAAGTGGGTCTCCTTAAAGAAAAAAGGTGGTAAGCAGTGAAGTCTGGAGATCCAGAGCTAACAAGTTGGGACAAGCAGTGCCTGGAGGTTTGCACCTTTGGTCCCTTTGCCTGCCTGCATCCACTCACCAGCGGTGCAGACCTACCCCAAGTGCTGAAGGCCTCTGAGCCTGTTTGCTGACCTTGCAGGCGTTTAAAATAGCACCTTCCCAACAATAGTTTGGGGAACAGTTCCATGAGCTGATGTGGGCCTCAACATGGTGCCACCGGGAGCCAGTGCTTCCTGAATGTTGCATAGGTATTTGACTCGTGACCTTACCATGCCTCTGCCACAGGTGGAGAAACTTCCTTCCCTGCCTTCTGCTCCCCCATCGGACAGGTGGTAGATCTTGTCTCTGCCTCCTGAGCCCAGTTAGGGGATCCTCATGCGTCTGGCACCCTCCGCGCACACCCAGCTGTCTCCTGGTGATTCTCTGTGGATCAGCCCAGCTGTCCCTTCCTCCCGGAAGCCTTCCCTGACTACCAGTGATACCTTGGGTGCCTCCACTGGCCCCCTCCTCAGCCCCATGGGTGTGCATCTTCTATGCACTCATCATATGGAATGTCCTCCTGACTTGCTGGTCTGTCTTGTGAGCCTGGCACTGGCAGGTGTGTGTGTGTGTGTGTGTGTGTGTGTTTGTTTGTGTGTATACTGCTCCCCCACCCCATATTTATTAAAGTAAGAAGGCTGTATTAGAAGGGTCAGGAAGGTTTGAGGAATGAGCCAAAAATTGCTCACAAGTTCAGATTGTTTAGAGTGACACCTGTTTTCATTCATGCAATAAGTAATATTAATAATAAACACTATATTTTGTTTACTTTGTACCAGGCACTGTTCTGAGTAGTTTGAAAATATTAATTCATGTAATCCTCACAACAACCCTGTGACGTAAGCAATACTGTCACCCCCCCCCCCCCACTTAAGCCCAGAGAGGTTGAGTAACTTTCTGAGAATCACGCAGAGGTTACCTGTCAGAACTGGGATCCAAACCAGTCTCGTTCCAAGGCTTCTGCCCTCAACAGCTGTGCTGTGTTCCTCACTTATTCGTGAGTGTCTGCACTGTGCTAGGCACTGCTCTAAGGCGGGGGGGGGGGGGGGGGGGGCGGATAGAGCAATGAACAAAACAGACATAACCCACCCTCAGGGAGCCTGACATCTAGTGGGAGGGGAGGGACAATAAACAGAAAAGGAAAATATCAGGCTTGTTGATGTGAGAGGTGCTACTGAGAAATGCCAAGGGGGGAGGGAGGGTGCAGATGGGCAGGGCTGCAGGGAGGGATGCTGCCAGTTAATAAATAAGGTCATCAGGGAAAGGCTCCCTGAAAAGGCAGCGGGTGAGGGAGAACTGGGAGGTAGGACACTGGGGCTCAGAGAGCCATCTGCAGGTATATGAAAGCACTTATCTAAGAACAGACACGGGTGAGGTAGATGTTGTCTGCATCCAGGGCAGCGACTAAGGATACATCACAGGTTCTTAAGGTGATATTTCACGAAGAAATGAATGTCTGAAAAGTTTCCATTCCTTGCAGGTCATCACCTCATAAATTCCTTTATTTCAGTCTCTTTATTCTCCTCCAGGGTTAGGAAGAAAAATGCATGACCCACAATGATTAAAGAGATTTCCAGGATAAAAGGAAGAAAATTGTCCATATAAGCTTCTAACTCTAGAAAGTTAAAAACTAACTGCAGGGCTTCCCTGGTGGCGCAGTGGTTGGGGGTCCGCCTGCCGATGCAGGGGGCACGGGTTCGTGCCCCGGTCCGGGAGGATCCCACGTGCCGCGGAGCGGCTGGGCCCGTGGGCCGTGGCCGCTGGGCCTGCGCGTCCGGAGCCTGTGCTCTGCAGCGGGAGAGGCCATGGCAGTGAGAGGCCCGCATACCACCAAAAAAAAAAAAAAAACTAACTGCAGCACCGGCTAACAGGAAATTGTCTTTTGTGTCTGAATATTTTGTCCCTCCCATTGTCTTGCAGTAGATACTGGTTATTCTGTAACTGGAAGTCTGGCTGCCTTTTTTTTTAAGGAATAACTTTTCTTTTAATATTTATTTATTAATTTATTTATTTTTGGCTGTGTTGGGTCTTCGTTTCTGTGCGAGGGCTTTCTCTAGTTGCGGCGAGCGGGGGCCACTCCTCATCACAGTGCGCGGGCCTCTCACTATCGCGGCCTCTCTCTCTTGTTGCGGAGCACAGGCTCGAGAAGCACAGGCTCAGTAGTTGTGGCTCACGGGCCCAGTTGCTCCGCGGCATGCAGGATGCGGGATCTCCCCAGACCAGGGCTCGAACCCATGTCCCCTGCATTGGCAGGCAGATTCTCAACCACTGCGCCACCAGGGAAGCCCTGGCTGCCTTTTTTTCTTTTCTGGCCAAAAGGCCTTTTGCCAAAATAGAGGTCGTACAGAAAAGGGCTCTCGAGAGAGAGACAGTTCCACCCGGTCCTGGCAAGTAGACAGAGGGGACATAATGAAGTCTGGTTGGGCCAGATGTCCAGGGTGGAAAGTGAAAGGGGCTTTCACCCGTCATCAGCCTCAGGACGTTGTTTGGCTCTTGGAACCGGGGTTTGTCCACTGCTCCTCCTATCAGGGCCTGGCAGATCTCCCATCCGGGGCACTTCATCCGCAGCCAAAAGGCGGGTGGGGAGCTGTTTATCAGGAGCCTGAGCTCCCAGCGGCCATTCTGGCTGCTAGGCGTCAGAGGACAGGGCGGGCGCGGTGCAGGCCCAACCGAAGGGTACTGGTGACAGTTTTCCTTCTCCCCTCCAGAGCCTTGACGTTCTGGAACAGGCTCTTCCTTGAGGAATGTTCAGCTCTTGGGGGACATGAAGGGGAGCCTGCAGCACAGAACTCAGTCTGGGCGCCGCCAGCCAGCTCATAGCTTTGCCCCAAACCTTGGTCTCCCATCTGTCAAAGTGGGAGCGACAGAGGTGCCCACGTCGTGGGGTTGTGAGGGTTTTTATGGGATGGCGCCTTTAAAGTGCTAAGCCCGGTACCTGGCTCAATAGAAGGGGCCTCTCTTGAGGACACTGGTGGTTTTCCTAAAACCTTTCAAAAAACGTTATGCTTTCCTGCCTATCAGAACCAGCCTCTGGGACCCCATAAATGGATACTGGATTTTAGTAGGCAGTCCCCTTTTTTTAAGTGTTTGTTTTCTTAAGTCTGAAAAAAGCCCGCAGAAGTCAAAGCTAAAGGCAGAGAGGAAATACAGTTCGTCTCCCGCCTTAGGACCTTAACACTTAATTCCCAGGGACTGAGCAGCCTTTAATGAAACAGATTTAATTTTAATTGAAGCTTTAATTTAAAGCTTCCAGGTGTTTTGGGGTTTTGTTTGGTTGGTTTTTTTTTTTTTTTCAGTCCCAACTGCAGTTTGGGAACAAAAGAGATGCTCTTTCAGTTGGGAGGTAATGAAAAGACTCTTTCAACTAATAAATCTGAGTTCTGTGCCAACTCTTTTGGGAGCAGGGGCAAATGAGCAGCTGCTGTGTATGATTAAAAATCAAGGATGATTCTGGGAAAGGTTTTTGGTTTTTTCTTTTTTTTTTGGCTACACTGCACGGCTTGTGAGATCTTAGTTCCCTGACCAGGGATTGAACTTGTGCCCTCGGCAGTGAAAGCGCAGGGTCCTAACTACTAGACCACCAGGGAGTTCCCAATTCTGGGCAAGTTTTAATCCAAGACTGAATTCCACCCCCTCCTCGCCGTGCGTGGAATGTGGCCCTTCACTGAGCCTTACTTAGTTCTTTTGGGGACACTAGGAGAGTCTGCTTTTGTGCCTTCTTATCTTCTACGTACGTGCAGCAGCCACGGTTTATCTTCCATTCTGGCAGCTGGTCCAGAGCCAAGCCCTCCTGTCCAGCATGAAACCAAGCTGAGAGGCTGCCCCAGGGGTTACCAGACACAACAGGGCTCCAGATACTGCAGACATTCTTTGTAGGGCAAAATGTACTGTGGCTCCCAGCTTGCCCTGAAGAGTAAATTTTAGAATCTGTACTTTGTATTTCAGTTGAATCAAATTCTGCTTCATAAAAAGGAATGAAGTTTGATACCTGCTACAACGTGGATGAACCTTGAAAACACGATAAGTGAAAAAAGCTGCCGCAGTCTGTTCGGGCTGCTATAACACCACAGGCTGGGCGGCTTAAACGGCAGACATTCATTTCTCACAGTCCTGGAGTCAAGAAGTCCAAGGTCAAGACACGGGCAGATTCAGTGTCTGGTGAGGGCCTGCTTCCGAGTTCATAGCCAGCTGTCTTCTGTCTTCTTGCCATGTCCTCACATGGTAGAAGGTTCAAGGGAGCGCTCTGGGGTCTCTTTTACAAGGGCCCTGATCCCATTCATGAGGGCTCCACCCTCATGACCTAGTCACCTCCCACCTCCAAATACCATCCTGGTGGGGATTCGGTTTCAACATACGAATTTGGGGCGGGGGAGGGCTTCCACCAACATTCAGTCTGTAGCAGGAGCCAGTCACAAAAGGCCCCATGCTGTATGGCCCCGTTTACATGAAACGTCCAGAAAGGGCAAATCCATAGACAGAAAGGAGTTTCGTGTTTGCCTTTCCCCATCAGGATGGGGGAGAGAGGAATGGGGAGTGACTGCTAATTGGGTGACAAAAACGTTCCAAAATTAGATCCTTGTGATGGTTACACAACTGCAAACACACATAAACCATCTGACTGTACGTCTTAAACCTTAAGATGGACTTTATGGCCTGTAATCTATATACCAGCAAAACTGTTACCAAAGTGGATGGGCCTCCCTGGGGAGGAGGAAGAAACACACGTGGGGCGTTAGGTGGTGACGGCCCGATGGAGGGAACTGCACAGGAGCAGCTGTGTGAGGGTCTCGGTTTTAAAGAGGGTGCTCCAGGAGGGCCTCCCTGAGGTGATGTCGGAATAAAGACCTGGAGGCGGGGCTATGAGGACGTCTGGGGAAAAGCATTCAGGCAGAGGGAGCCGCAGATGCCAAGGCCAGGAGCGGGCCTGGCCTGGGCTGCTTAAAGCAGCAAGAAGGCCACGTGGCCCGAATGGGGAGCAGGAAGGAGAATGGGGGTGGGGGGCGGCGGGCCTGGAGGGCTGAGGGGCTGGTGCTTCCAGGAGGCCTCTGACGGGGGTGGTGCTGTAATCCCACCTCGGTTTTTACAGGCTCCCTCTGGCCACTGTGTTGAGTGGTCAAGGGTGGGATTGGGGGACCAGCTGGGAGGGAGGCCACCACAGTAACCCAGGGGAGAGATGAGGCGCCTGGGCCAGGTGGTCCTGAAGCAGCGTTCCCTAAACCCACCTAGGCTGGCACCGCTCAGCGCCCCTCCGGTCAGTAGCCCTGTCTGCTGCTCTGTAGGGTCAGCCCCTCATGGGAGACCTGCAAGGTCAGGCCCCGGGCCCCTGGGTGGCCCCTGGTCTCTCATGTTCCTGCCTACAGCCCGGGCAAGAGTAGCTCGGGAGGTCTGGTCTGAGTGCCGTCAAAGAAAGAAAACAGCCCAGGAGGCCGACTGCAGTGGGCCCGGTGGAGGGCGGGGCAGTGGATTCTGATGGGCAGACACCGTGGAGGGCGGGGCAGTGGATTCTGATGGGCAGACACCATCACGTCCTGAGGATGGAAGGGCAGGGGTGGGCCACCAGGGCTGCTGGCTTAGGGGACAGCATGGATGAGCACGAGGGATGGAGGACACAGTGCGGGCCTGGCGTGCGATGGGGGGACGAGGCTTGGGTGGGCAAGCCTCCAGAAGTATCTGAGGAGGAAGGGGACCTGCTGCACTTAAAACCCTTTATCAGGGAGTTCCCTGGCAGTCCAGTGGTTAGGACTCCGCGCTTTCAGTGCCGAGGGCGCGGGTTTAATCCCTGGACGGGAAACTAAGATCCCAAGGCACAGCTGTGTGGCGTGGCCAAAAAAGTAAAAACTCCTGATCACATCCTAGTACCTGTGCATGCAATCCAGCTCGACCCCTAATACACCGGGCAGAGATGGTCCCTTCACTCTCCCAGTGCTAGGAGCCAGGCAAGACGACCAGGTTCCCTGCTCCCTGGAACCACACATTCCGGGCCTCTGGCCAACAGCAAACAAGCGAAGAACGGAATGCTTACGTACATGTATTTGTTATATTTGTTACATTATAAGCAGGACAACTCCTGAAGATGGAAATCTCAGAGAGGGAAGTAGAGATGTGATAGCATGGCTGCCACTGAGGGCAGGCAGCTGAGGTGGTCAAGGAGGGCCTCTTGGAGGAGGTGACGTTTGTGTTTCCAGCTTAGGAAGTGGCTCACTCCAGTCTGTTGCAAGGCAGGTACATCTGAGAAGCGACGGCCACGTGGAGAGTCTGCTGAGGGCGGGCAGGAGCAGGGCAAGGGGAGGCGAGAGTGCTGAGCAGCTGTTTACCTGGCAACGCTGGCTGATCACTTAGAAGCACCAGGGGAACTGATATCTAATCGCAGTGCCCAGGCCTCACCCCACATCTATGAAATCAGAGGCTGGGCACCTGGGCACAGACAGATGGATCAGCAGCATCCGGGTCCCCTGGGAGCTCTTGAGAAAGGCAGCGTCTGCAGGGAGGCCCCAGACGTGCTTGGTCAAAGCTCCCACCTGCCCGCCAGCAGGGGCTCTGAAGCAGGGCAGGGCCGGGAGGAGGACCTGTGCCTCGTTGCGGTTGGAGGCTGCTGCCCTGGGCACCTGTGTCATTTCACTTTTGTCCCTGGGATGCCACGCTGCATGTCATGTGTCCCCAGCCCACCACCCCCACCGCAGCCTTTGAAGCATGGCTCCACTGCAGCATGTTCTAAAAATACAAGAAAGCAGCTGTCCCGCTGCAAAGTCAGTAGCCGGAGCTGACTGACCCAGATGCTGCCTGTGAGAAGAGCTCTGAGGTCTGTCGTTAGAGCTGAAGAAACCCTTTGATGTAAAAGGCACTCTCCATATTGAGGAGTTTTGTCTTTTTAATCCAAGGTTGTTTTTATTTCTCCCAAACATTCCAGGCCCTGTAGATGCTCAGTAATTGTTAACAAACACCCCACGCAATGAATACTTTCTGTACTAACCCGGCCGCTGCATTTATGGCCGGAGAACTAGCCCTCCCTTTCTCCGTTCAGATCTCAGGGGTAAATCTTGATTCCAGAAGTAGATGCGTCACGGCTTTTGCTCCGTTTTATTTCGTACCCACTGTCTTGTAGAGTCTAGCATGGTTGTCACATCACCACAAACCTGGAGGCATTAAACGACACACATTTATTCTTTGACAGCCCTGGAGGTCAGAAGCCCAAACGGGGTCTCACAGGGCTAAAGTCAGTGTGTGGGCAGGGCTGGTTCCTTCCAGTGGCTCTACGGGAGAATCCATTTCCTGCCTTGTCCAGCTTCTGGAGGTGCTGCACTCCTTGGCTCGTGGCCTTTTCCTCTGTCTTCAGAGCCAGCAGCACAAATCTCTGCAAATCTGACTCTGCTGCTGTCCTCACGTCTGCTTCTCTGACCCTCCTGCCCCGCTGTGTCCACTCACAGGACCCTTATGATTAAGGTCCCACTGGTCCCACTCAGAAAATCCGGATGATTTGCCCATCGCAGATCCTTAATCCCACCTGCAAAATCCTTCTGCCACGTAAGGTAACATATTCACAGGTTCTGGGGACGAGGACCTAGACATCTTAGGGGCCATCGTTCTGCCCATCGTACCTGGTACCCAGCCCTTCACTGCACTCAGTGGCTTAGCGGGCATTAGCCTCAGCTGACAAAGAAAGATAGTAACTTATCTCTCACTGGACAGGAAAGAGCAGAACGCTGCCTGAATCTGAAGCTGCTGATGACCACTAACATCCTTGCTCCTGCCCTAAAGCGTCTCCCCTTCTTTGGCTTGTGCGCAGGACACCAGCAAAATCACTGTGACAACAGGCGGCAACATCAGCAGTACAGAGGAGAAAAAGCAAAGCAAGTCGCAGCAGCTGAAAAAGATCTTTCAAGAATATGGTGCCGTTGGCGTGTCACTGCACATTGGAATCTCATTAATCTCTTTGGGCATGTTTTACATGGTTGTTTCAAGGTAAGATTTTGACAGTAGTAGATATTTGTTTTTCGCTGCCATCCAAGTGTCTTTGGGAATAAGAACTTTTTTCCTAAGACTTTATATTCATCTAGCTACTTTCATCACATTTTTTAAAATACTGTAAATGTCATAGCCAAATTGATCGGTTAACTCTATCCCTTTTGTGTTTGTCTGTTTGCCTCTCTCCCCTCCAGTGGTGTGGACATGTCAGCCATCCTGCTTAAGCTCGGGTTTAAAGAGTCACTGGTACAGTCGAAAATGGCAGCAGGCACAAGTACTTTCGTGGTGGCCTATGCCATCCACAAGCTGTTTGCACCCGTGAGGATAAGCATTACCTTATTTTCCGTGCCCCTGATTGTCAGGTATTTTCGGAAAGTGGGAATTTTTAAACCTCCAGCTGCAAAGCCTTGATAAACTCTTCAACTGTGGGCCTGAAAACCTACTTCTTTGAAATGATACATTTTGGACTGGTTTTATGATGTAGGGTTTCTGGTGGGGGTGAGGCAGGGGCTAGCTGCTGTCTTCTCGTGAATAGCATTTACTTTTGCCAGCAAAAATTCAGGGTTTCAAATCACTGTAATTTTTTTGCTTTATAAGTTTTGGTGATGCTATTCATCATAGGGCTTGTCTGCATCATCTACAGTGTCAGCAAAGCATCGCCATTGAGTTATCATCTGAAACAAAACTGTCAGCCAGGAAATGTTCCTTCTGGAGGATCACTGGTGAGGGTCTGCGTGCAGAAAGAAGCCTCAGGGGTTAATCTTTGCTCAAGTTCTTAAAGGGCAGCGATTCATTAAGCTGGTTTTTAAAGTTCCCCTTCCTCTAATATTTGCTGTCAGGCGGCCTTCGTTTTAATATGCAGTAATGTGCGGAACAGCTGCCAGTGCTACAATTAATGAAGCAGAATTTAAGACTTCACAATATGGAATCAGGATCTTAATTAGCATCAACACTTTGACGTTCATTACACTTGTTTGGGGGGAAAGAAAAACAAGTATTTCTGGTACGTTTCACTGATCCCAAGACACCTTCATATCTGGACATGATGGGGCCTGCCTCAGCTGATTTTTCCCAAACTTCATCAAAGTAGGTCAGAATCATTTGTCTCTGTTTCGGTAAAACACGGAAACTTCATCCAATAGTAATGGCATCAGTTGGCCCCGGACGCATGTGTCCTCAGGAATCTGGACACTGTACATATACGCAAAGCTGAGACAATCTTGGCCTGACTAACTCTGTCTCAGACTTCAGACATTCCAGAACTAGTGTCACAGTGTTTACATTGTGTTGCTACTTATATTTTTTAATTGAGTTAAAATTACGTATGCAAAAAAAAGATTTTGTATCACTCTCTAAAAAAGTAAAATTACTAGCAGTTGCTGTAAATGGGAGACAACCGCAAAATAATAATATAGGCCGGGCAGGGACCGAGCTAGTTTACCAGGTAAAGGGCGTGTGACTTTAGGCCCCTCGTTCTCTGTTTGGGACATTGGTTAAGAACAGAAATGCAAGCACACAGATCTCAGTTGAGACTTTCTCCTTGAGCCAGTCAGGAGCAAGCAACGGAGCAGGAATCTATTCCCGTGGGCTTCAGCATCACTGACGGGACACTGGCTGCACCCCAGGAACCCCAGTGTAACTGCCCTGCCACCATGGTTCAGGGGTTGCATTTATCTTTCTGGCTCCCAGATTTATTTTTTATTTTAGTTTTTTGGTTTGATTAACTACATTTGTGACAATCAGAAAACTCAAGGAACTATAAACTGATCATCCTGGTTTTACTGAGATCTGACTATTGACAGGTTTTCCTCGTTAGCCCATAGTAACCCATGTCAATCAGTTATTTCAGTTAACTTTTATGAGAATCTTTGTGAGCCAGATTCTCCACTTGCAAGATCTTTAAAGTGGATCTATTATCCCACCCCCACCCCCCCTTTTAAAGCCGTTAGCCCACTGCCAAAAGGTTTTAGCAATTTAAAGTTGGAATTAGACTGCCTTTCTGGGGTCTAATTCCCAGGACACGTCCACATCAGAGAGAGATGGCACCAGTGCTAGGTAATTCCTCATGAGGACAGGACCAGCACTTCTGTGTTGCTGTCTGTGTGTGAACAGTTGGCTCTGGGCTCCTAACCACCTGCCTCACCGGCCTCCCAACCATTCAACTCGTGAGTAATGCCTATGCAAAAAAGCCGATAGGCATTCCTACAGGTTTAAGGGCTTGAATGGGAGTGGACTGAAAGGGCAAGCAATAAAACAAATTATCATACCAAATAGCCATAGCGTTCTCTTGTAAGCCCCAACTCCACTCCACTCCAGTGGCCAGTTGTCAGAACAGAACAGAGTAACTAGAGAGGAGAGGCAATCAAAGGACCAGGGAGTTACAGCATTATGTGAATTCACCAGCAAGATGTACAGATCACTTGTATTTACATTGTTTTTATGGAACTAGGGGAATAAAACTGATGATCTATTTTAAACACGTAAGCCATTGTTCACCTCTAATTTTTTATCTGACCAAATGAGCAGCTTAAATTCCGTGAAACAAATAAACATCTTTGTAAAGTTTATGAAGAACTTTTTATTGTTAGAAAGCCATCACTGCTGCTGATCATGAAGCAGCAGTGCGTGTGACTAGTTTATTAATGCTGTGCTGCTACAGTGAGCTCTTTTCTGTGCTTCTGTGGGATTGTTTGGGGAAATGACAGCTTAGCTAGTGTCACTGGTGGGGTTAGTCATGTTGTGTTGACTGCATCCGGGGTGGATGGATGAACTACTACTCTGGGATGTAAAAGCTCGAGACTGTGGGAACCAAAAGCTCCTTTGTCCCAACGGGGCTAACTGGACACGGCCGTTTTACTCAGTTCTTAAGTTTCCACAACTACTTCGGCAACTCTGACATGGAAGCGTATAGCCACGTCCTTCTGTGTAGACATTTCTGACCTCTGTAGGCCTCTTGCACTGAAAGTTGGCCATGAAAGCATGTTTCCTCTCCTAGTTCCCAGTAAGTTCAACACTTCCACCTTTGCCTTCATCATGGTCAAGTTCATCATCTTTGGTTGATGCACAGGTGTTGGCAGCCAGAAATACGTCATTTTACGTGATAGGAACACATAGAACGTGAGACCAGCTCCTCTCATGGCACCTCCTCATTTCTAGGCCAAGAGTGAACAGGTGGTGAAAAGAATTACCCATGTACTGCAGACAGGTGTACTTGTGGACTCAGGTTTCAAGTTCACACAGACGCCACAACTCCAGTGTGTCCCGTGGGAACCAGGTGACACGGGGAAGAAGGGAAGCCTCTGCCAGCTGTACTGAAGGGGCAGCAGGCGTCCACTTTATAAGCCACGATGAACACTGACAGCGCCCAGATCCAAGTACGGCTGCGGAGGAGGAATTCCGTTTAGGCAAACACTCCTTCACCGGAGAATCAGGACAAAAGCCACACTTGGAAAATCCATTTGCCAAGAACTGGTTCACCCCACGTGTGAATCTCTTTGCCATCCTGTTGAGAACACAGTCAGAGGCCAGGGATGGGCAGGTGTGGATGTGTAGGACTCCCCCGCTCTGTCCTGACCACCTGCAGCTCTGGTGGTCCCCCAGAGGCCCCCGCTCAGTCTCACCAGGAGGTAAGTGGCTGAGGACCAACAAGCAGGCTCGGCAGGGGTACTGGACAGACACTGAGAGCGGTCCTAAAGGAACGCCATGGAGGTAAAAATACAAGTCTATACAAAAGTCTTTATTTTAACATTTAAAAGAAAGAATCACATGTTCATTCCGACAGCTTTACCAGACTGGGCCACCCGATAAGTTACACGCACACAGGGACTTGGAAAGTTATTGCACAGATTTTCAACGGGTCGAGTCAGGACCAAACAGCCGCCCTTCCCCACAGCCAGGCTGCGAGTCCATCTTCCACAAGGACACCTTACTCAAAACAGGCTGCGGGGTGGCTGCACTTGAACCTTGCCTCCAGATTGATTATATAACCACGGCTGCTCCCACTGCAGAGTGTCGTGTCTGCGGAGGTGGAGCTCTGAACTGGGAGGCCGAGCACTGCCTGCTCATAAACAGTATTTCCTGTAGCATCTCGAGGGCGGGCAGGCAGCAGGGAGATAGGCCAGCAGCCTGTTCCAGGCAGATTATCAGCAGCCCCGTCTCGAGGATTTCTGCCCCCAAAGATTCTTAAGATTGTTTGCTAGCTGATTCTTTTTTTTGACTACTCGATGGTTTTGAATTTGCCGTGATCCAGGGGTGTTCAAGTACTTCTTTGAGGGTGGGCCGCTGGCTGGGATTATGCTTCAGCAGTCTGGAAATGAGGTCCCTGGCTCCCTCTGGCACAAAGTCAGGGAATGTGAATTCCACCTGGGTAAGTGTACAATAAGTGACAGGGTCACAAACGTGGCTAAGAGAGAACAGGATAAATATTCAGATCGTAGCCTAAAGTCAAGGCTGATAAGGAATGATGGGTCCTTTCTAGTGATGTCTTACCCGTGATATTCTTTTGTAGGTCTCTTGGTATGTGTTTGCCTCAAAAGGAGGCTTCCCAACTAGAAATTCATAGCAAAGCACCCCAAGGCTCCAGAGATCCACCTTCTCGTCATGCATCCGGCCTTCAATCATTTCAGGCGGCAAGTAGTCCAGGGTACCGCAGAGGGTGGTTCTCCTAAAAACGCAGGCAGGTTCAGGTTGACGTGCTTCTGTTTCGGATGCACAACAGCTGCTCAAAATCACCAACCATTACACTAACGTTGAGCGCTTTTCCTAGGCTAGATCCTGTGCTACGAAGCAGGTACTGTTATAAATCCCCACTTTTAGACAGGGAGATGTACAAGATCTCACAGCTAGCAATCAAGCTGCACTCCAAATCTGTCCAACTCCAGAACTTCCTTAAATGATATAAAATATAGGATTTAAAGTATCACCACTATAAAATTTTGTGGACAACTAGGGAAATTTGAACATGGACTAAATAGCAGGTATTAATAAGGCTGTTAATTTTCTTAGGCGTGATAATGGTTGTGATTATACAGGACAATGTCCTTATTTTTAGGAGATGCACACTGAAGCACTCAAAGGACAAAGCACACTGTCTGCAACTTATACGTAGACGACACACCCAACATGGCAAAATGTTAACAACTGTTTGAGTGTAGGCACCGGATCGACAGGTGACCAATGCAGCACGTCTGGATGTTGTTTTTATAATAGAGGTTGGAAACAAACATCAAAGCAGGAGCAAAGACCATGCAGGTTTTGCTGGTTTACATCAGTTATTCTTTCCCTGGTGCCCAGTGAGCGCACAAATGCTCGCTCGACTGCATGGTGACCCAGGATTAAGGAGCTACCTCTCCAGACACCTAGCCTCTCATCACCACCGAGATTCAGGAGACGGCCTGAATCGGAGGGTTCTCAAATGACAGCACAACATCAAAGGAGCTCTTACAGTTACCAAGGTACGGGAGGCGAGGAGAAGTGACCAACATTTACACAGTGTCCTCTTCAGAAAAGGATCAGCTACCTTTTCTGTCACGATGACACCACTGGGAGGGTTAAGGTACAGTTTAGCCCTGCGATGCCATGAAGCCAGGTGCCAACAGCTCCCACCCGTGGCAGACCACGAGACTTTTTTTTTTTTTTAAACAGAGACTGCAGCAGCATATTCAGTGCCTTGCAGGAAACAATTAGGAGTGGTCTGTGACAAAAACAAAGCTCCCCACACCCAATGGCATCTATTTTAGACTACACAATTTTTTTTCAACTGGCTTTAAGGTAATCTGGCTAAAACTTTTTAAAGACCTACCCCAAAGTTGACAGACTCTTATTGGTGGATGTATGCTTTTAAATGCCCTACTTCACATGTGGTTCCAAAAGCTCACTTAAACTCCACTTACATTTTAAAGAGGAGAAAATGTTTTAGCTCTGTTGGCAAAGTTCACTTAAATTGTTTCATTACGTTGATCTCTCCACTTTAAGAGGAGACAGGAAAGGACTGTTCTGTTGACAGAGGACGAAAGAATCTTTGCCCCCCCACCCTGAAAGCTCCGTCCTGAAAGCTCCGTCCAAACCAGTTTGGTTCCTTTAAGTTCCCTGAAGAACTGTGCTCTTGGTTCTAGATCTTTGCAAGCGATGCCCTCAGAAACTTCTGTCTCCTGGTCCGGGAAGCAGTGGAGTCTCCCTCACACCAGTCAGCCAGGTGTTACTGCCCCTGTACACATGCTGCACTTCACCTGTCATACACTTGTCATATCTTTTACTTATTTGTCCCCTTCATTAGTCTCTAAGGACATTACGCATCTTTTAACCCCAGGCTTAGGACAGGATAAACAGCCCAAAATGGCTGCGGAGTAAAAATGTTCTTGAAGACACTAGTTTACTATCAGGCCTAAATTACACCAAAGTACGTGCGTCAGTTACCTGCCCCAACTCAGCACACATCTATACTTTACATATTTTACTATTTAGCTCATGATTAGCCCCTGGGCTTTTGCTAAACCGAGCAAACAAGTTCCACGTCTGAAGTTACATACCTGGAGGATGGGGCATGTACTGACCACCCAAAATCTGCGATCTTAAGCTCTCCAGATGATCCGAGGAGCAGGTTCTCTGGCTTAATGTCTCTATGAATAACTCTCTTTGAATGACAGTAAGACAGGGCATTTGCCAATTCTGTGATGTACTATTCAAAAAAAAAAAGTATTGAAAGTCTGTGTTTTAGATTTATATAACACAATTTTAGACATCTCTTCTGAAAGGAAACCCAACATAGATTTTAACATGTTTCGTAGATTTTTAAAGCCAAAACTAGAGAAAATGGATGACTCTACAAGAAAACAAACCAATTTAGTGTGCAGCATTAAGTACAAGTGATTCTGTGCTATGTTATTTGCTAACACAGCAGATGTGATATTGAAAGACAGGAAAACACAGAGACAGCACTACATCCCCACATGGCAATATATGGCCCAGCAGCAATGAATTAAGACAATATTGAAAAACTGGTATAAATTAGGGAGTCAGACATGTAAACGGTTTTTAACATTTAAAACAAAAACGCTTAAGTACAGACCATTCCCATTTTTAAACCAAGGCCAATTTACAACAAAAGGATTTGTCTGAAGCTAAAACTTTAAGAGCACCGGAAGAAAAAAATCCTGAACAATAAACTAAGAGCAGTTGTCCTGGCATGTTAAGTAGCGAGCTAAATTTGGGGACACACTACATAGTAATTCATTAGTCAGCTTCAAAGTACACAAGCAAGTCAGTCCTTTTGTTCGTTTTGTTTGCATTTCAACTAAAAGATCTAGCAAGCAGGTCCAGAATTTGCTTTAACATATAAATAAGAATGGTTTTATAGTACACTGAAAGAATATATTTAGCTCTGACTTAAGTTAGAGAAGCGTTTGTTTCCCAAAAGTAATTCTAGACAGGACTGAACATTATTTTATACCAAAAAAGGTGTACTAAACAAATGGGTAGAAACCAGATGTTATCGTCAGAAAGGACATTTTTCATTATTTTCAGCCAAAGCCAGAGACCAAAATTTAGACCATAATAAACTGAAAGTGAAGGCAAAGAAAGCTCGTCTCCTGCACCAAAGTTGGGTTGATGATGCCCTAGGAGCACACATTACTATTCCGGAGGGCAACAGGCTGTCCCTGCTCAAACCTCGGCAAGAACCAGAGCTCTCTGGCACCCAACTCCCTCCACACCTCCCACATTAGATTGTGGGTACACGTAAAGGTCCCTAACACTTCTCTAGAATTAGTCTTATTTTTATTAGAAAAGAAAAACAGGTGCGTGTATATATCTCCAAACTAAGGAATCTAGAAAGAACCAATCTTTTCTTTCAAATAGCTGTTTACACCAAAGTAAACTCCATCTGGACTGAGGAAAACCGAGTACTACAAATATTAATTGCCAATTAAATAAGAAACTAGTTTGGTTAACTAATATTTAAAAAGCAAATAAAATAGATTTCTACTTATCCAAAGGGCAAATATTTAAGTTTAAAATAGTACGTCCTCGTTGCACAGACAGGACCAGAGGGTCATTCACCAATAGTGCTGTGATTTCATCAGAAGATAAAAGTAAAACCACCTGAACTTAATGCCATTTACATCAATGCCAAAAAGAAAATGAGTGTACATACTACCCAGAGACCTCCACCAAGAAACAGAACGAAGTAACCACCATTCAACAGGCCCATGATCGGCTAATTCAACAAAAAACAGCCCAAATTAAGACTCAGCTTCTTCAAACAATTTTCACACAATAAAGGAAAGTAGAATTTGGGGGGGGGGGGGACAAAAACCTGATAATGTTGAACTTTATTAAGATTAAAAACATCTGCCCCTGAAAAACACAGTTAAGAGAATGAAAACATGAGCCACAGATGGGGAGAAAACGTGATAAAGGACACGTACCACAAATACACAGGAACCCTTCAAACTCAGTAAGACAACAACAAAAATTTTTAATGGGCAAAAGATCTGAAGAAACACCTCAAAGATGATATACAGATGACAACTAAACACATGAAAAGATGCTCAACATTGTACGTCATTAGAGAACTGCAAATTAAAACTGAGGCACCACTGTACACCTACTGGAAAGACTGACATCCAAAAGGCTCAACACCGGGCTTCCCTGGTGGCGCAGTGGTTGAGAGTCTGCCTGCCGATGCAGGGGACATGGGTTCGTGCCCCGGTCCGGGAAGATCCCACATGCCACGGAGCGGCTGGGCCCGTGAGCCATGGCCGCTGAGCCTGCGCGTCCGGAGCCTGTGCTCCGCAACGGGAGAGGCCACAACAGTGAGAGGCCCGCTTACTGCAAAAAAAAAAAAAAAAAAAAAAAAAAAAAGAAAGAAAGAACAAAAGGCTCAACACCACCAGCTGCTGGTGAGGAGCAACAGGAACTCTCATTCGTGGGTGGGAAGGCCAAGAGGGTATATCCACTTTGGAAGGCAGTTTAACAGTTTCTTAAAAGCTAAATGTAGTCTTACCATACAAGCCAGCAATCGCACCCCTAAGTATTTACCCAGCCAGTTTGAAAACCTATGTCCCACAAAAACCTGCATGCAATTGTTTATAGCAGCTTTACTCGTAATCACCGAAAACTGGAAGAAACCAAGATGCCCTTCAGTAGGTGAAGAGAGAATAATGGAATAGTATTCACCAATAAAAAGAAATGAGCTATCAAACCCTAAAAAGATACAGATGAATCTCAGATGCATACAGTTGTTTCCCACAGGGTAACTGGTTAACAATGCTACCACTACACATGAACACTGGAATTGAACAGATAAATGGATGGCGGAGGGTGGAACCCAAGTTTCTCAATGTTGGGGTGGAGGTTACAGATAAGCAAGGGAGGAGGGTAAAATGATCCATGTGATAATGGACTCATGTTTTGCTTAATATAGATACGGATGGATAAATATAGAAATACTTTTAGATACATGCATTTACATGGATTACTATACACATATTTCCTTGCTCTCTGTCAGCTGAGAGCCTAGAAGTAATAACACTCAGTAGCAATGATCATATCCAGCGCCCAGATCTTGGTTTCTAGTAACACTTTCCAATAAAAGGAACCAAAGCTCCGTGGAGAAATAACGAATTCTAAGACTGGGATAGGAAATGTACAAGATGAAGCTGGAACATCATCTTATAGCACCAGAAAACAAGAAAGTGCTTTTCCGTGCACGCACACACACAACGATAGGGACATATCCAAAGGACACAGGAACCACGAGAGAGCTCCCAGTGGCCAAAGCTGGAACAATGAGAGCAAAGTGGTATTAGATTATACTCAAAGGATAAAATAATCCATGAGTCCATGTTAATAAATGATTGACTCCATTTTCTGACTATTTTAACATCATTTTGCCTTTGGTGTGGGTATTTGTTGTTATATGTCTTTTATGTCTATGGATTAATTTTGTCTGGTGAATCAAAGGGTTTATATCATTTATCAAATTTGGAAAATTCCCAGCCATTATCACTTCAAACATTACCTTCTGCCCAATTTCTCTATTATTTTTTCCTTCAGGATTACAAAATTTATTACTAAATTTATATAAGAAGTAAACATTACTTCCAAATGTCAAAAATAAATAAATAAAAATGAGTGAGTAAATAAATAATGGAGAATAGAGAAATATCTGGTACAGAATTCCAAATAACTTATGTCGATACCCTGCCCTATAGGAGATGAAACATAACCCCCCATGGGCTGTTCCTCTGAAAGGACAGAGCATGCAAAGGGAGAAAAAGAGTAACTTTACAGTGGAGAAACCTGACAAACACTACCTCAGCCAGGTGGTCAAGGCCGACACTCAGGGATGAGTCAGGTTAATAGTATGTATCCTTGATACGAGAATGCATTTTACCTCTGATCTTCCTCTCAAAACCCCATGACCCTCATCTAATCATGAGAAACTAAAGAAATCTGAATGAAGTATGGATTTCAGTCAATAGTTATGTACCAATATTGGTTCATTAGTTATGACAACTGTACCACACTGATAAAATATAAATAGGAAAATTAGGTGTGTATTAATAGGAGAAAGTAAGTCTGTACTATCTTCAGTTATTCTATAAGTCTAAAACTAATCTAAAACAAATTTTTCTTTTTTTTTTTTTAAAGAGAGCAACTATACATTTCCACAGAAACAGCTGTGGAAACCAACCACAATATTCCATTTGGTACCTGATTTTATCTGTATATAAAAGGTACACCTAAGCTATTTTGATTTTTCCATTTCAAATATTTGATCTGATTAAGCTATCTTCCCATGAGACAAAACCCCCTCTATTATATAATGAAAGGTCCACTGCTAGGTAGGACAGGTATAGAGGAAACAGAATTAGTCTGAACAAATGAAAACTCACAGTAGCAGTTCTCTGCTCATCAAACTTTGACAGTTTCTGAAGTTCTCTATAGACAGCTCCGAGGGGTGCATATTCCAGAATTAGGTAGACTCTGGTAGCATCATGGAAATAACCATACAGCCTGAGAATATTTGGATGCCTGCAACGAAGGACGAACACTCTAACACCTGGTTTTGGAGCTGATACGTACTGAGTATCAAACAAATGCTCATGTGAAACCAGTGGTAAAAATTGCTGCTGGCCACAGATCCCACTTCAACCCCCCTTGAGAATTTGAAACTACAGACCCACTGTAAGAAAAAGATGTACACTGCTATCAATTTACATGCATTTCAAGGTATTAATGGACCTTGGGTTTAGTTAAGACTATTGTCTTCCTTTAGGCCATCTATATTCTTAGGTGGGGAAAGAATTCAGATAAATATTAAGTCTCTGCAAATTGGAAAAAAAAAAAAGACATGGCATTCCCACAGTAGTTGAAACCCAAACACCATGAGATAGACAACACAGGCAGCGTTCACGAATGGCATGGGATGTGCTGCTGACAACTTTGGACAGCTGAGCACAGGCTATCTGTTTTTTTGTTTTGCTTTTTTTTTTTTTTTTAATTCACCGAAAGCAAAAAGAAAAAGATCCACTGGCCAAAGTCAACCTGTAGGCTGCCAGTTTGCAACCTAACTCAAAATAAAAGGTATCATTCCCTTTAATTACCCACCAAAACAAAACAAGAACACCTCCAGTAAATTACTCCATCAACAAAACAAACCTTCAAGCAATTTTTCAGGACCACGGCACTTAAGTCTAGTGAATTTAGTCACTCTGCAGTACTACGGAGCCAGCCTTCTACAAAGAAGTTTACAATCGTTTAACTCTTAAAGTTCTGTACGCCACTCTTCCTGGACATCTGAAAACTTACCTAAGGTGGGACTGTATTTCTACTTCCCTCCTCAGCTGATGCTCAACTCCTGCTTTCTCCAACTGAGCTTTAAATAATACCTTAAGAGCCAGGATAAACTTGCTTTGTTTTTCTCTCGCCAAATAAACATTACCAAACTTTCCTTTACCCAGCGGGCGACCAATTTCAAAATCTTCCAAAGCCCACTGCCTTCTAGGAAAGAATTGAACATTTTAAAATGTGAAGAAAACACATCTTTTCTAACAATGTATATTAGTGAGTAGTAGACATCCTATAAATTTTATATTCAAAGTTGTATTGAGTATGTACCCTCTGCAAGAACCAAACCAATAACCACAATTAATGAGTCACCACAGACATTAAGCCCCCCATGCCCCCACCCGCCATCAGCTGAGTGACTCTGTGACAAGCAACAACCTGGACTGTTAGAACTGAAGCACTCACTGGGAAGTGTCCCACGGCAGTATTATGCCCTGGAGCACAGACCTATTAACAACACTTAGGACCGTAAGAAGGATTAGATGAGTAACTGGAGAGGGAAAAATGCTGCAGAACCACCTGTGAGCCTCTTTCAAACCAAGCACAGCCTCCACCACTCTGGTTAAGCGAGTGGGATGGAGCCCGCAGGGCAGTGGGGCGAGAACCATTGGATGTAGATTCTCAGAAAGCCTCCGGTAGGTGCTAGAGCAAAAAAGGCTATGGATTCATTCCTGGCTCCTATCACATTCTAGAATCTAGACAGTTCAGAGACTGAGAGCAGGGGAAAATACAGCCAAGCTTTATTATGAGGAACAAGTATAATAATTCTGTCAATACTTTCAAAATACCCAGACAGTCATGTATTAGTCCATAGCTCTGCAATAGGACCACATTTTGTTGTTGTTTTTTTAACTTCCACCTCTTTACTAGAATAGAAAAAAGTATAGAAGCATACATAAACCATATGTAGTAGTTACTTCTGAAGGTGGAGAGGAACTTTCACTTCACACATTTCTGTAGCAGATTCATACAAGTCATTTCTAAATTTGGAAAGCAATAAGAAAAACTCGAGTCCCTAATAAACATCCATCATTAAAATTCCTTCTCCCTTTCTTTAAAGATTGGAAATTTGAAACATCTATATTTTCTAAGTGAAAATACAGTATAAAGACCTATTTTAAAAGTGTTCCCATAACTAAATTTGCAATTAAATGGTGTATTCTAGTAGAATGATGGCACAGAACTCTGTAAACAAGATAAAACTTTACCTTTTTGATTCTTCATTTTTCTGTTTTGATGCCGCTTCCTTTTCAGGATTATTTCCTAGATAGAGTAAGTTAAAAACCTGTTTTTAGAATAACTATGCAGAATAAGTTAGAAATCTTTGATTAGAGATGAATATTAGTGTATGTCCAAAATATTAGTGTATGTCCAGAATGATAGATCTGAACTATTTCTAGTTTTTTTTTTGTTTTTTTTTTTTTTTTAAAAAGGGACTTCCCTGGTGGTCCAGTGGTAAAGAATTCGCCTTACAGTGCAGGGGTTGCAAGTTCTATCCCTGGTTGGGGAACTAAGATCCCACATGCCGAGGGGCAACTAAGCCCATGCGCCACAACTACTGAGCTCGTGCGCCTCAACTACAGAGCCCATGCAACCTGGAGCCCGTTCACCACTACTAGAGAAGAGAAAAACAGCGTGCTGCAACGAAAAGATCCCGCATGCCAAAACTAAGACCCAACGCAGCCAAAATAAATAAATAATAAATAAAATATTTTTTAAAAAGACTACTTACTACACTGTAACCTCACTCCTGCCATTTGAAGTCTTTATAGAACTTCGAGAGTAAAGACAAGCAGATACATATAGCTAGGCCCTTAGATAATCTCCTTGAAGCCTCAGTTTCTTTTTTTTTTTTTTTTTTTTTTGCGGTACGCGGGCCTCTCACTGCTGTGGCCTCTCCCATTGCGGAGCACAGGCTCCGGACGCGCAGGCTCAGCGGCCATGGCTCACGGGCCCAGCCGCTCTGCGGCATGTGGGATCTTCCTGGACCGGGGCACGAACCTGTGTCCCCTGCATCGGCAGGCGGACTCTCAACGACTGTGCCACCAGGGAAGCCCCCTGAAGCCTCAGTTTCTAAATGAAGAGCTTCTAAAGCAGAATTACCAATCTTCCCATCCATCACAAGCTCCCACCTCATCACCTCTTCCCCAGGAGGTGGGCCAGCCAGCTGTCCATTTGCTACAGACAATGTGCAACAAAACATAAGCCAGCCACCACCTCCTTCCACTGTCTTGGTGGCCAAGGGGAAATTACATGGGACATTTCCACTTGTCTATTTCCAGCACTTCAAACTCTTAACAGCAGCACATTTTGCTCTGGTCAGGTATTTGAATTCAGGCCTCAACTGGACTCTTCCCCTCCCTGGTTCACAATCTCAGTTAAGGCCACCAGTATAACCACCATCCCCATGTCCAGTTTATTGCCCAGTTCAGTCAAGTCTGCATCCTAAGTGAGCTCTCGGATTTGTCTGCACCACTCCATCCTGGCTGTCTTCAAATAAGTTAACACTTCAAAATCTTACCTTCCTCCTCCACAAAACCAAGTTAAAAACCATGGCTGCCTTTGTAGAGTGGTTACGAGGACAGAATGACACAACGCGGATGAAGGAAGCCTGCGGTGTGAGCGCTCACACCTGGTAAATGCTAACTATTAGCACCGACCCTGCTCTGCCTAGGTCAGGCCGCTGCCATATCGGCCCCAAACCACAATGGCTTCCCTCCTATCTGGTACCCCTGGGTCCAGCAATGCTACTCTCCAATTCATGCCCCACATTCAGATGAGCTTTCTATAAAGGCAAGTCAGCCCGTCCTCCGCTCAAAAACCTTTCAGCAGCTTCCCAGTGCACACGGGATAAAGCCCCACTCACCGCGGCCAGCAGCGCCCACCTCGACCTGACCTGGCCCGCCTCAGTCCACCCACTCCCCACGCCGGGCACTTCCCTCCACACCCCAGAACCCTGAAGTTGTTCAGCTCCAAGAGTACCTGCTACAAGAACCCCATCCTTCCCCTCCGCCCCTACTATGCAATCAAAGGACACGGCACTGGTGCTGTGTCCTCCCCGGCTGCCAACTCTTCCTTGAGGGTGGGAGTCCGGCCTGGCCCACAGGAGACACAGGTACTTCACCCGGACACCAGATTTTCTCCCCATCCTCAGTAGAAAATGACGTAAAAGCTAGGGTTCCAAACAATAAACACATGTCTACACACTTGCTTTTTTAGCAACTAAAAAGAATGACTCTCCAATGAGCCTCAGAGCGCTGATTACCAGGTGCTGGGAGCTGGGGCTGCTCGCTCTTTTGGGTATTACTCAGCGGCCTGGAGACAGAACGAGGGGCGCTGGCTGCCTGCGTCGGCTTTTGCTTCAGGGGCTGTACGGATTTTTGGCTGGAGACAAGCTTTTGCACTTGTGAAGGAACACGCTGCGAGGAATTTGAAGGACACAAGACCCGCTGAGCCTGGCCACTGTTCGCAGACACCGGATTCTGAGAAGGAAATTGCTGAGTCACCGGAACACGTTTTGGGCCATCACCAAGTGGAACTGTAGTCTAGATTGGGGAGGAAAAAGGAACTTTATAGTCTCCATGAACGAAAGCTGAATATCAAGAGAATATTCCAAAAGTTTTTTTTCCAATATAAGAAAATGAGTGTCACTCACTGATAACAGACGTTAGGGGAAAGCGATTTTAATCAGCACTTCCAGAGCATACAGTGTATGGCTGCAATGCCTGAATGACACCGCCTCCCCTTCCCCAACACCCACCCCTAAAAAGCACGCCCCCATAAACAAATGTTCATGAACAAACTTTCATTGAAAAAAGGAGGCATTAAACACTAAGAATTCACAATGACTTGGGAATTATTATTTAGCAAGAAGCTGCAATTTGGAAACTGTATACCAAAATCCCAATTCCAATGACATTTCTTTGACAATACCTATGTTTAGAAAAGAGACTGAAAGAAATACAACAAAATATTCAACAGTGATTTTTTTAAAATTATTATTTATTTATTTTTGGCTGTGTTGGGTCTTCGTTTCTGTGCGAGGGAGCCTGTGCTCCGCAACAGGAGAGGCCACAGCAGTGAGAGGCCCACGTACCGCAAAAAAAAAAAAAAGTTACTACCAAAATATATTATTTACATGCCTGTAAGTTGGATGTCACGAGTTTTTAAAATACTTAAATTCTAAGGCCCTGAGCTAATCAAACACAGGGCAGGGGGCACTTCCTCTAGCTTCAATGGAGGAAATTTCCTCATAAACGAGCAAACAGTGCCAGAAGAGAAGCCTCAGAATCCATCACCAGCTTGCTGGTACAAGTGCTTTCCAAGAGAGGGTTTCCAACTTACAGGAAAAAGAGATTGCTTCTGAAAGTAGCAGCATCCACAACACAGCAGACATTCAGGCAGCAAAAGACATTTTAAACATCAAGCAATTTTCTTTTTATGTAAATTTATTTATTTATTTTTTTGGCTATGTTGGGTCTTCATTGCTGCGCACGGCCTTTCTCTAGTTGCGGTGCACGGACTTCTCATTGCGGTGGCTTCTCTTGTTGCAGAGCACGGGCTCTAGAGCACAGGCTCAGTAGTTGTGGCGCACGGGCTCAGTTGCTCTGTGGCATGCGGGATCTTCCCGGACCAGGGCTTGAACCCGTGTCCCCTGCATTGGCAGGCGGATTCTTAACCACTGTGCCACCAGGGAAGTCCCTAGAGCAATTTTTTTAAATGATTTTTATCATCAGAATTGAGAATCAAATACAGTGAACCAATTTAGCCTTTTTCTGGTTGGTCATTTTTACACTTTCAGCCAGTAAAAAAGGCTAAGTATCCATTTTTCAAAGATGAAGACTTCTAAAAACAAACCCCTCTCCTCAAAAAAAAAAAAAAGCAGTATTTATATTCTTCTAATTTCCTAGAAGGAAAAAAACCCGGGGATTACTTATATTAAAAGGATCTTTCTGTGAGACACCCATTCACCTAACTGCTCCACAAATATTCATCAAATGCTAAGTAAGGGCCAGGGGGTCTCTGCTCCTGGATTCCAATCTCCCCCAAGCTGAACTGAGCACCCCTCCTAGGAATTACTCAGGTTATATGTATATATAGTATGGTACTGGCTCACACACCTAACCAGAAGGGCTCTAAGTTCTTTAAAGTCAAAGACCACATGCTTTTCACCGTTGTGATCCCTGCACCTGACACAGAACCTGGCTGCAATGCCCAGGAAATGCCCACTGAACTGCTGCTAGACATTCCTCTAAAGCGTGAGCAGAACCAACTACGGCAAAGAAATTAATTTCTGGAAAGCAAGGAAGTACGGGCAAGTGTTAAGCACCTACTACGTACATCATTATCCTGCATGCAATGGAGCAATAGAGATACTTAAACAGCTAACTGTAAGACAAAGCAGAGGAAATAAAAGTTACGGTGAAAGAAGCAACGAAGTGTTATTGAATGCGTAGAAAAATGACTAATTCCCACCCAAGAACGTGGTAGAGGGATCTAAAGTTACAACCCAGAGTAAAGGTAAAACGAATTCTAGATTTTAAACCCAATCTCAAACAACTCTACCCCAATAAAAAATAATAATAATATAAATAAATAATAAAATAAAACCCAATCTCTCTTTGGGTTTTATAAATGTGACTTGAGATTACAGATTATTCGATTTACCTTAGGCCCCGAGATGCTGTTTTCTTTACATTTGTCCATGATGCCTGAAAAGAAAAAAGAACCACCTTTAATTTGTAAAAATCCACCTGCTTCCAAGTGTTATGCTGGATGAGGGTTATAAATCCTGATAAAAAAGCCTCAACAGCACACAGAATTTTACATGTTTTGTCATCCAAATGAGGCTGATAAGGGAGCAGTGTTTTCTCGCCTGATACCACGTGCAGGCATGGGGCCTTCCCCCCACCTCACACGCTGCAGCCCGCCCCTCCCCCGATACTCAGACTTCACTCCTGAACCGCCCTGTCCTGCCCCATCATCTCTCTAACGGACCACTTTCATCACTGTACAAGCCAGCTTCCACACCTGCTGCCTTCAGAACAAAAAAGGTCCTCTTTACCCCAAAACTGACTCAAGCTATGACCACATCTCTGGCCTCCCCTTTCAACAGCAAAGCTCTGCAAGTCTCTACCACTTCCCTCACGCTGCCACAAGCTCCCTCCCACAGGGCTTTTATCCCCACTGCCAGCCCAGCTCCAGACTGACCCCTGCTGTTGCTAAACCGAAAGGTCAATTCTCGGCCTTCCTCTAACGTGCATTCCCTGCATTCCAGGGGATCCTGCACTCTTTTTCCACTCCTTTCTTCGCTTAGCTCGCAGATCTGTCTTCACCTTACTGCTGTCCCATCGCAACCGCCTTTGCTGATCAGCCTCACGCGTACCACCAATCTCAGTGTCTGGGGTGACTCCGGAATGGACTCTGCAGGTCTCCATCTACACCTGCCTACGGCCCCAGGACTCTGAACATCTTTAACAAGAGAACTCGAATTTGCATCTCCTGCCCTCCCCTCTCCTGCGACTGCCAGGCTCTCTAACAACCTGCTCACAGGATCCCCCAGGAAGGTCTGCCAGGCGTCTCAACCCAACACACCAAATGAAACCTCTTCTCTCCGGCACACTTCTTTTCCCCTTTGCCATGGGGGTTGCCCAGAAACACTTCTTTCCCAACTACACTCACTCCTTCGGTGAGCTCATCCTGTCTCCTGGCTTTCAGTACCATCCACAGGCTGAGGATCCCCAAATTTCCATCGGAACTCTGACCAGCTGGTAATCTGAGAGCATCTCAATGTTAAACTGTCCCCAACTGAAGTCCTGCTCCCTTCCCCACCCCATCTCCGGCAACCCGCTCTCTCGGATGGCGGACTGGGCTGCCCCCATCTCAGTAGACGGCAAATCCATCCTGCCAGTTGCTCAAGTCTAAAGTCTTAGCACAATCTTTTACACGGTTCTCCCTCAAAACCCTTATCTGATCCATCAGCATATCTTAACAGGCTCTATCTTCAAAATCATTGCTCACAGCCTTTACTACTCCCACCTCGTCAAACCACAATTTTCTCTCCCCGCAATTATTTGCAAAAGGCTCCCCAATGGTCACTCTGCTTCCACCCTTCTCCCATTAAGTTCATTTGCAACACTGTGCCCAGTGATCCCATTAACAAGTCAGATATATGGTCCTTGGTTCAGAGGCCCCTCATGGTTCCTCAACTCAAATTCAAAATCTTACTTGCACATATAGGCCTATAAAGCCTCACAGAATGTGGATCTTGACCACCTCTGTGACCAGATCTCCTCCTCTTCTCTACTGCACACCAGCCATTCAGGGCTCCTCCCTTTCCCTGGCAGAGAAGTCCCCTGCCACAGGGCCTTTGCACTTCCTGTTCCCTCTACCTATGAGGCTCCTCCCTAAAAGAGAAGTGTGGCTGTTCCTTCATTTCATTCGTGCTGAGATGCCCCTTTCAGATCATCTTTTACTTAACACCTTACATAACATTATTTGTACTTGTTTACCTTCTGAGTCCCCAGACTCAGATACCCAGCTATCTGCTCAGTATCTCTAAAGAAAGTAAGCTCCACAGGAGGAAGAGCTTAGTCCCATTTTGTTCACTGTTACCTCCCCAGAACATGCCTGGCACACAGTATGTATGCTCATCTTTTGGGAATGAATCAATCCATTAACAAAACAGGTCAGTAATAAAAAATAGTTTCTAACACTTAGGAAGTGTTAGAATCACTTCCTGTGAGTCAGGCACAACAACCTATCAAGTAAGTAGAACATAAACTCCAAGAAAGCAGAAACCTTTCTCTATTTCTCTTACTCAGATGCTCCTTATACTCTAGAATCCAATCAGAAAGCACTCTTCAGCCCCACGCTTTCACATCCACTTTATAAGTAATCAAATAACTCCACCTCGAAGCCGGGACCAGGCTAAAGAGCCTGGAGTCCTTATAAACAGCCATTTAGACATAATAGACAAAAAAGAAAAGGAAATACATTCTCCTCGAATTTCACACACGCTCTGATGCTTTCTTCACTCTCCCTAACAGTTACAAGCAGCAGACTCATGAGAGCACACAGACCAATGAACACTGAACCGTCTTCCACAGAAGCTACAGACATTCACGCCAATGTAATGCACTTTCCTTCTCAGGAAGCACAGTAACAGAATGGAACATGATTCTGATCCAGAAATTCTGGAGAAAGCCTCAAGAAGACTGCTTCTCAGGTGATTCTGGCCTGCAGCGGAGTTCAGGAGTCACATGTCCAGACGACCTGCACAAGATCCCTGCAGTTCAAATTAGAGATCCTACTAGTCTAAACAGCAAAACAGATTTGCACTGTGGGTTGAGGCTTTTCCTTCCTTCGTTAAACCTGCAAACGTCTGCACAGATGCAAGAGAGTGGAGAGGAAATGAGTATGTCGCTGAGAAGCATTTAATTCAAAGAACTAGGAAGGTTAAGGATGAGCAGGAAACAGTGAAAGGGTGATAGCTACATCTACATCAGGAGGACATTCGCTAGAAATGGAGACTTTCAGGCCCAACCCCAGACCTAACAACTACATCCTGCATTTCAAAGACACCCCCAGATGACCAGTATGTGGCTGGGCTAGACCACGAGTTCTCAACGAAACATCAGAATCACCTGCAGAGCTTGATAAAAATACAGACACCTGAGTCCTACACCCAAGCGCTTCTGATCCCTTAGGTGGGTTCATATTTTTAACAAAGACGCTCAAGTAATCCCGATAAGGGTAGTCCAAGGTCTACGGTTTGAGAAGTACTGGCCCAGGAAGGCCTCTTTGAGGAAGTTATTTATTCACCCACTCATCCGTCCCGCCCGGACAAGGGCCTTTTCCGGCTAGTCTACCCAAAGTAGCCCCCGGTTCCTAGCGCCCTTCCCTAGTGGAAGTTATCTTGCTACTTCATCGTCTGTCTCCCCACCCCCCAGAACGCAAACTCCAAGACAGCAAAAACCTTCTGTACCTCCTTACCCAGGTGCTCACTGAACACGAGAATCCCATCAGAAAGCACCCCCCCAGAGCCCCCCCCCCCACGCCACACAACCCAACGCACTCCAGGTGTTTAATAAACACCAGGCGGCATGTTACAGGGCGTCTGGGGACCCAGGAGCTGATGGGAGGGCGCTGGAAAAGCACGGGGGGACGCAGGGAGGAACGGGGGGGGAACGCAGGGAGAAACTGGGGGACCAAGAGAGACTTTCTCGCCCCGACCCTCCCCTCGCCGGCCCAGCGGCCCCAAAGACCTCTTCCCTCCCACCCACCCCCAAAGGCCACCCAGGGTCCTCCCGCCCGCCTCACAGAGATGCCCCAGGTCTACGTACCTACGGCCTCCCACCTCCGACCCAAAGGCTCCGAGTCCTCCCGAGAGCTCGGCCGTTAGGAGTCAAAGTCTTCATTTTAAATAGGAGTTAAACCCTCGAACCCGAAAGCTGATTGGTCGGGGCTAGAGAGGCGCTGCATTTTCATTGGTTCAAAACCAACTCGACGGCTTGAGTCACGGCCCGGCGGAGACGGCGCTCAGGCGCACTTGCTTCGCAAGGCCCCGGAAGTGATGGAGGCAAAGGCCCGCCACATCTGCGGCCGTTCTAGCGCCCGCGGTGCTCTCCGGGTCTGACATTTGTCCGTGAGGCAGCAGTCCCTTGGCGTCAGGGTTGCCGCCTCGGAGATAAAGTCGGAGGAGGTGAACGAATCTCTAGAACGCGCCCGTAAGATGGCGAGAAGGGCAGGAGCGAGTGGGGTCAATCGATAGCGCAGCGCTCGGCGCGATGCCCTTTGTGCGTGCGCAGTGAAGGTGCGCCCGGAGCGATCGATTGGGCAGGATTCGCGTCTCCATTTTTCTAGGAGAGAGCGCGGGAGACCGAGAGAGCAGGACGATCCGGTATGGGGGAGCCCTGGGTGCGTGGAATGGCGGGTGCGGTCGGCTAGCGCCTTTGGGGCACCACAGGAAAGACGCGGGCGAGGCGGGAAGAGTCAATAGTGAGCGGGGTGGCATGCGCCCTGAGTTGCCAGGCTGGGCCCGCACTGTCGCTCCTCTTCCTCAAAGGCCTCTCTTTCACCCTCCATTCTTCGCTAGCCTCTAGCTCGGGGTCATAGCGGAGCGTACGGTGAGGGGGCGTTTGTGTTCTCTCCCTGGTCTTCCTTCCAACTACGGGTACAACCAGTCCTGGACTGGTTACTTCCTGTCTTGGGGCTGCAGACCCTTCACCTGCAAATTGGGGGCGGTAATTAGGGCGCTTTCTAGCCCAGCGAACGGAAGTTCTATGGGAGTTGAGAAGCAGGGCTCGTCCTCTCTTTTCCTATTTTAATCTCTTGGTAGCCCTATGATGCGCCTGGCACGAGTGAAGGATGGAATAGTGGTTACGCTGTGGGTTCTGGGGTGGGTAATCCTGGTGGCCACTTTAACCTTGGACGAGTTACGCAGCCACGTTTTACTTGCAGTATTTCCTAACCTCTTTGAGCCGGTTTCATCATCTCTTTTGTGTCCTAATATTGTCTACACAAGCATGGATTTATATATATTTGCTTAATACCCATCAGTAGAGCACAGTAAGAGCTCAGGCTCTGGGTTAGGATCCAGGCTCCGCCATTTACAGGCTGTTGGATCCTGGGTGAGTTAACCTTCCTGTGCCTCCGGTTGCCCACCTCTAAAATGGCATAAGCTGAAGATTGAATGAGGTAATGCATATTAGTTGCTTACACCATGTGTGTTATATGCGGAATGTCTAATGAATTTTAGCTAGTTTATCATTAAGTTTTTAAGGAGCAGTACACGCAGCAATTAGAACATCATCATCTCTGGAGTCAAACCGTCTGCGTTCTAATGCTGGTTCCTCCAGGCACTAATTCTGAGACCTTGGGCAAGTCATTTCCCTTCCTCACCTGTAAGCAAGATTACTGGACCTCCTTTATAGGATGTTGTTGAGGATTGAGATGAAACATGGTAAACACATTGGCTATTCTTATCATCAGTAGCCTCAGTAATTCTCCAGAGGGCCTTGGGTAGTTAAAAACACTGTTCCCGCCCCTTTCCTACAGCACCTCCCACTTTCAGAATCACCCCTGTGAAGTGGTGTTAACTGCCCACTCCCCGCCCTTCTTTCTTATATTCTTCTCTCTCTCCTGTGCTCTGCCTTCCAATTTTCTTCTGTGCCACAGCTACCTGTCTGCCTGTGACTTTTATTCTTTATCGCTGTTCCCCAGCTCCTGCAGCTTTCCGATACCTGTACAGATCTACACGTGTACAGACATTGATTTTTATAATCAGATTATCTAATCATGTCAACCAATTGGAGTTCTTTTTTTTTTTTTTTTGCATAAACTGGAAACCATCTGTAATTTTCTCTTTTGCTTTCTGAGCCGGAGAGAGAACTTAAACACTTGTAAATCAATCTAAACGCACAGTCCTTCCAGTTTTTCCATTTTTTATAGTTATTTTGGCTGTATCCTATTTGCCAATATTTTATTCAGCAATGCTTTCCAAAGTATTCTGTAATTAAATTATGTAATGTAACAAGCTCGGTTGCCTTGAAACATGTTTTAAGAATGACCATAACTGACATTAGTAAACATAACAGCTTAGCTGGTGGAAACAGTAGTGTCTAGACGTCCAACAGTAGCAGCTGTTGTACCTATTGCAAACATTAGCCAGGGTTTCATTAACAGAAGTGGAAGATTCTGGGATAGCAGTAAAGAATAAAAATTGCAGGTGGGTAATTTAGCAGAGAAAAAATGTTCATGAAGAGAGGTTCTACTGTAAATATTGGCTAACGTGATTTGAACCATTTCTGTGTGCTGCTGTGCTCAATGCGCTACATGTATCATCTTGTTTAGCCTTCACTGACTTATTTAACAGCTGAGGACCCTGATCTCTGAGAAACGTAGTTGCTGACCAAAGGTAATGCTGATAGAGCTGGGATTTAAGCCCTGGAAAGGCTGACCAGATTCCTGTGTTGCTTCTGTGGTTTGCTAGTGCCTCTGCCCCTCATCATCTCCTGTTTTCTCTCTTGCAGCTGGCAGGGAAATTACCTTCCTCTCCTCCAAGATGTACAGAACCAAAGTGGGCTTGAAGGATCGCCAGCAGCTCTACAAGCTGATCATTAGCCAGCTGCTCTATGATGGCTACATCAGCATTGCTAATGGCCTCATCAATGAAATCAAGCCTCAGTCTGTGTGTGCGCCCTCGGAGCAGCTCCTGCACCTCATCAAACTAGGTGACTTGAGAGCGCACGTTCAGTGAGCCCGTGACAAGCGTTCAGATGTTTGTCAGGATTGCTGCCCTTTACTTTTAGTGCCTAGTATGTGTCGAGCACAGTGCTGGGTAATGAAGGAGAAAGCGAAGTCCAGAGTGTGAAGGTTTTGAGCAGGTTCTGGCCTCAGGGTCTTTATGTGAATTATCTGGAGCTTTCTGCCGCTGTATTATTGACTTCAAGTCTCAGCTCAGATGTCGTCTCAGAGTCCTCCTCATTTCTTCTAAAATAACCCGAACATCTTCCCCGTACCTCCGCAAGTGCTCTAAAACAGCAATCCCATTTCCTTTGTAACAGAATCACTGTCTGAAATTTTCTATATTGTTTTGAGTTTCCCACACAATCCATACCACCTGCCAGAAGACTGCGAGTTGTTTTGCTTTGGGTTTGGGTTTTATTTTTTTGGCTGCGTCAGGTCTTAGTTGTGGCACGCAGGCTCTTTGTTGTGATGTGCAGGCTTCTCTCTAGTTGTGGCATGCGGGTTTTCTCTCTCTAGTTGTGGCGTGAGGGCTCTGTAGTTTGCAGCACGTGGGCTGTCTCTTTGCGGCTTATGAGCTCAGTAGTTCTGGTGCCCGGGCTTAGTTGCCCCGCGGCATGTGGGATCTTAGTTCTCCAACCAGGGATAGAACCCTCATCCCCTGCATTGGAAGGCGGATTCTTTATGACTGGACCCCTGGGAAAGTCCCAGACTGCAAGTTTAATAAAGATATTGAACCTTGTCTTGTTCAACAGTGTGTCCAGGTGCTTGCCTGTGTCATAGAAAGCACTCAGTAAAATACAGAATTGCCAAACATATTTATACTCTTTGACTTGGCAGTGTAAACTGTTCGAATTGGCCTGAGGAAATAAAATGAATTCCACTGAAATGCCCAACAATATGGAATTGGTTGTACATGTTCTCATATTCATAAAGTTGGATCCAACAACATGATGTGGGTGAACATTTATTACACTGGCCAGGTGTTTATTCCATATGGGTAAATGACCGAGTATGTCACACCACGTTACATATTGTGATTTTATTTGTGTTTTAAGAAATGAAACAACTGTGTGCGTGGAGAAAGGTCCAGAAGAATTCATACCGCCATGTTAACAGTAATTATCTCTGGGTGATATAATACAAGGTTATGTTTGTTTTTTGTTTATCTGCATTTCTGATTTTTCCTATACTAATAAAAATTGTTTATATGATATGTCAAGTTATTTTTCAATTTAAAATGGATTTTCTGGGCTTCCCTGGTGGCGCAGTGGTTGCGAGTCTACCTGCCGATGCAGGGGACACGGGTTCGTGCCCCGGTCCGGGAGGATCCCACATGCCGCGGAGCGGCTGGGCCCGTGAGCCATGGCCGCTGAGCCTGTGCGTCCGGAGCCTGTGCTCCGCAACGGGAGAGGCCACAACAGTGGGAGGCCTGCGTACCGCAAAAACAAAACAAAAAAAAAAAGGATTTTCTTGTTAAACTTCAGTTTGTTTAAACCTCAACATTCTTTCAAAGATGTTTCACTAATGTTATTACTAACTATATCTGACTTAGTGAGCTTCAGAGCTGCTACTAACAGATCTCAACACTAAAAATATTAAAATTCGAAATCGGGAAAAATGGACAATTTAATTACAGAACTGCTCTTTTTCAGTTTCTGTAGTTGTGGTTAAAGTAGAAACTTTTGGAGGCAAGTATCTGGGGAGGTGACTTTACCTGTTGGAACCTAACCTGCCACAACGCCTATTGCCTTACAGCGTTGTCACTGTTTGTGCACCCAGGTCACAATACATAACTTTGTACAGTATTAAGTACCATGCAGCTCCAAGAAAGAGTAAGTTGACATCAGCAAACACCTTTCCCAGTTTGGATCCAGAACTTTGTCCTGTCTTTTTAAAATAACGTTTCTTCATGCCCTTAATTTTTATTCCTTTCAGGAATGGAAAACGATGATACTGCAGTTCAGTATGCAATTGGTCGGTCAGATACAGTTGCCCCTGGCACAGGAATTGACCTGGAGTTTGATGCAGATGTCCAGACTATGTCCCCAGAGGCTTCAGAGTATGAAACATGCTATGTCACATCCCATAAAGGACCATGTCGTGTAGCTACCTATAGTAGAGATGGGCAGTTAATAGCTACTGGATCTGCTGACGCTTCCATAAAAATACTTGACACAGAAAGAATGTTGGCCAAAAGTGCCATGCCAATAGAGGTAAAAATCCTGGTAATATACTTACCATTTGCCTTTTGTTGTTCATTCTTGGGAGAATGAGAGCATAGTTTAAACCAGTTTTAACTTAGCATAGCTGTAGAATGTATACTTTGAGCCAGACGGATTTTGCACTTCAAGATTCTCTTCTCTTCTTGCTGGCCTAGGTCATGATGAATGAGACTGCACAGCAGAACATGGAAAACCACCCAGTGATTCGAACTCTTTACGACCACGTGGATGAAGTCACGTGTCTCGCTTTCCACCCAACAGAACAGATCCTTGCCTCTGGTTCAAGGGACTATACTCTTAAATTATTTGATTATTCCAAACCATCTGCAAAAAGAGCCTTCAAATACATTCAGGTTAGGAATGTTTGGAAAGGAGCTGTATGCATTTTTTTCCCTAAATACAATGAGCTGTTGTGTGGCTCTTCTCTTGTTAAAAGTCGTCTCAGTGGTCATCCTGTGAATAGAGAGGATGGCAGCAAGGACGCAGCGCCCACTGCAAATGGCACGGCTCTCATGCTGTCACGCGCCCACCTCTGGCCAGTGAGGATGGCTGCCGGTCACAGATACAGTTCAGAATGCACATCACATTTTAAAGGTTGCAGATTCCTGTTTAAAGACAAAACACAACGAACTTCTCTAACTTAGGGGAATTAAAAAATTATTCAGTTGAAATTCTCAGGTGTTTGCTGGAAAAGCGACATTTGGTGCTCTGTTTTGAATATGCGGTTCAGAAATGCTAATGTTTTTGTAGTGGCTTCCACTTCAATATTTGGAGCCCTGGGACAAATTAAAGAAACTCTTCTTATAGTTTATTTTTATTCATTAATCGTATGTGAATGTGTCATAGATTGATAGTATTCCCTTCTGAGTTCACCCATTGTTTATGTGCAAATGATGAAGCTCACCTGTGATCTTCGGAATAATCTCACCAGTAGATAGTTTCGGAAATCTTTGTTCAGATGGTCCTTTTGTGTATTCCAGAAAGTTCTTTGTTCTTCTCTTACCTGTGTAATATCTAGTCATTGTTTTATGGGTTCTTTGCATCAGCCAAATATTTTCCCCATTTCCTGTGGGTTTAATTGTTCACCACTTGGTCTCTTTCCCAACAGGAGGCTGAAATGTTACGCTCCATCTCTTTTCATCCTTCTGGAGACTTTATACTTGTTGGAACTCAGCATCCTACTCTTCGGCTTTACGATATCAACACATTTCAGTGCTTTGTCTCTTGCAATCCTCAAGATCAACACACTGATGCCATATGTTCCGTTAATTACAATCCTAGTGCCAATATGTATGTGACTGGCAGCAAGGACGGCTGCATCAAATTGTGGGATGGTGTTTCAAATCGATGCATCACCACTTTTGAGAAAGCACACGACGGTGCTGAAGTTTGTTCTGCCATTTTTTCCAAAAATTCAAAATACATTCTGTCAAGTGGAAAAGACTCTGTAGCTAAACTTTGGGAAATATCAACAGGACGAACCCTGGTGAGATACACAGGTATGTGAGAAGTTGATATTACTTCACATTTCTGAGGCATTTTAGTTTCCAGAACTCTTAGATCCTCGAACTAGATCCACACAATAAATCTATGTGGATCAAACAAGAGGCAGAGCTGGAAATAGAACCACAGTTTCTTTGCCCTTCTCAAATGTTCACAGCTAAAATTAGATCTGATTCCATGCAAGTAACACTTGAGAATTAGGTGGTCTGTTTGTAGACCCATGGCCTGCCCACTTCCCGCAAAAACATGAAAGCAGTCCAGAGAAGAGACTCAGTAAGTGAGAGGAAAGATCTTGGCTCATGCCTGAGAGAGGAGAAGGAGCCCCCAAAAGAGACCCCAAGTGTTCCGAACCTAGATATAAAGTGGGCCCTTCAGACAGAAACACAAAATTGTCAGTCTGATTGTCTAATTTATGTTGGTCTCTAATTGTAACAGTTGTGCCTGTGAGCTCTTTTTATGAGATCTGTTTAAATTTATCCTATCACTAGTAGTCAGTGTTTGTCTAATTATTTGATAGTAAGTATTAAAATATTGTCTTTCATTTTCCTGTTCCTTGTAGCAGCAAAGGCTGTTTGGTAGAAAACTTCAGCTAGTTTCCTCTGTTGTGAGATGTTTGTGTCATACACTGAAATTTCCATGACCACAACTTTAAAACTCACAAGAAAACAACACTGTTGTAAGGGACTGCTGGGATATTAATAAGTGAAGAAAATTGAAGAGTTGGTGACATCTGAACCACTAGGGTGCAGCATAACCTACCATAGATTTACCTCATTGTAACCAGAGTTTGCTTCCTGCCATCTCTCTGGCTTCTGATGTAGATGGTATAGCTAGCAAGTCTTGGGAAGAGTCATTTTTGTTTTACGAATGTTTGGGATGTTTTATGGTTATATGTGGCTGATTGGTTTGTTTTTCTGGAGAATTGGGATTTAATTTTAAAATGAGATTATAATGAATTTATACGCAAATTCCCTCTTTTTCTAATTCACAGTTTAAGACCCCTTCATGTTAGCACTATTGGATCTGCTTTTCCAGTTTTAATCTTTAGTTAGAATTCAGAGGGCTCTTGAAATAATGAAGGAAAAGGAAAAACTATCAAGTAAACATTAGAAATTTTGATGTTAAAAGTTAATTTAGGGCTTCCCTGGTGGCGCAGTGGTTGAGAGTCCACCTGCCGATGCAGGGGACACGGGGTCGTGCCCCGGTCCGGGAGGATCCCACATGCCGCGGAGCTGCTGGGCCCGTGAGCCATGGCCGCTGAGCCTGCGCGTCCGGAGCCTGTGCTCTGCAACGGGAGAGGCCACAACAGGGAGAGGCCCGCGTACCGCAAAAAAAAAAAAAGTTAATTTAAAACGCTATAAACAAAATTAAATGCTGGCTAGGGAAAAAAATATATAGCATAGGTAATAAGCATAGGTCATACGCTGCTCAGTAAACCCAAGAAAAGATGACCAACTTCACTATAAACCTAAGAAATGAATATGGAAGTATCTTTTTGCTCATCAGATTTCAGGAATTTAAAAGATTGGTATTATATAGTATTGATAAACGTTTCAGGAAATCACATATTGTTAGGAATATGATTGGTAAAATACTTCTGAAGGGCAGCTTGGTGTCATATTATCAAAATTATAAATATATATATTTTTGACTTGCTATATCCACTGGTAGAAATTTAACCTAAAAAGATCCTTGGGAGGCATGCACATGCACACATAAAAAGGTATTCATCCCAGCATTATCTGGAGCAGTGGAAAGTTAGATAGAATATAAATGTCCAGAAGAAGCATTGAGAAAATTGTTACATAGCCTTTCACGGCATGCAGCCTTTAAAAATAAATACTCATAGTAATGCTTGTTGAACACTTATACTGCAAAGCTGAATGGGCATTACACCTCATTTTAATCCCTGCAACATCTTGTGGGCAGGTGCTGTAATTATCCCTGCAGAGCAGAGGAGACAGTTAAGGCCCAGGGATGTTATTCATTCAAAGTCACATCGCTAATAAGTACTGAGTCCAGATCCAGCACCAAAGTGTGTATTTTTATCTGATAAGCTATATTCCCTCTTTGTAGGTCTCCACCACAAACTGTTGAATAAAAACTGTATGCCGTATGCCCTGATTTATATAAATTACAAACGCACACAGATTGGAAAAGATATTCACCAAAATGTTGACTGTGTAAAATTATCAGGCAGATTTTTTTTAATAGTTCATATAATACTTGAAACATAAAATATGCTTTTTTTAATTCATGGTGAAAAACAAAAAGCATAGAGTTTCCTCTTGGAGAGTGGCTGTTCATCCATCCCAGTGATTCTAGTCCTAGGAATTTAGTCCTAAAGAAATAATGTGTTCTATACAAAGAATGTTTGTCACAGTATTACAGTTGGATACAAACTAACTGCCTAGCAGGAAAAGAATCATTACCTGATGGTGCTTCCAAACAATGGGATACTTTGCAGCCAGTAAAAACACAACGTATCCAACATGAAGTTAGATAATGTGGCACCACTTTTGTATTTTTTTAAGGTGTTTTTATGCCTAAAAATCCATCAGAACATTAATAGAGTCGCATTAGGTGGTGGGCCCAAAGGTGATTTTCTTCTTCATACATTTTTTAGAGTTACCAAAATTGCACAATAAATGTGTATTACTTCAACAATTGTAAAATGCAGTTTTTACGTCAACAGAGCTAATAACAAAAGTAGAAGAGTCTGGGCTCTAAGATGTGAACTGGAAAGCTAGCCCTGGTGCCCAGGCCTTAACCTCTCGGTCTCTGCGCAGGTGCTGGCTTGAGTGGACGGCAGGTGCACCGGACGCAGGCCGTTTTCAACCACACGGAGGACTACGTGCTGCTGCCTGACGAGAGGACCATCAGCCTCTGCTGCTGGGACTCGAGGACGGCCGAGCGCCGGAACCTGCTCTCGCTGGGCCACAACAACATCGTGCGCTGTATCGTGCACTCGCCCACCAACCCCGGCTTCATGACCTGTAGCGACGACTTCAGGGCGCGCTTTTGGTACCGGAGGTCAACCACGGACTAGAGCCGCCGGCGTTAAATAGGGTTCTTTCCTCGAGGACTCCGCCCCTCCTTCCCCTTGTGTCCCGCCATCAGCTTCAGTAGTAAGTCATTGTACCATCTTTGGCAGTTGTGCTGCCACCTCTGCGTCCTTCTGGGATTTGTATGAAAGAATCTTTTTTTACCTTGATGGAGAATCATGGTGGAAAATGTTGGAAACACAGATCTGTGCGGTTGTTCTGCAGTCACTGATTATTACAGTGTGATTTTCATCAGTTTTGTAAATACAGGACTTGCTATTTCCCTTGATCATTTGAAGAAGGATGGCGTGTTCAGGTGCTTTCTAGATCCCAAGTGGATCTGTCGTGAGGAACGTTCATTTGGATATTTTGTCAACTCTCGTGCCTGTTTTACATCCCCTTTGTACCTTTCCTTTCAGAATACATTTTGGCAGATACGGGGGCATATGGCTCTGAGAGTCAAGAGTTTTATGCCACGTTAAAACCATTTTAGAACATCGATAGTATCAATTCTATCCTAAAGTGACATCACTCTGATAATAAAGTTCAGATCTGCGACGTTACTGGTAACACATTTTTCACTGCAGTGAAACTAATGACCAGCTTTTCCTGAAGATTTATAGGAGGTCTGTCTCCCATCACACGTCCCACATTATCCTTTCACAGCCTAAAATGCTTGTCTTCAGTAAATGTGTTTCTGATGAGATTATTGCCATTTGATAGGAAACATTGAAAATACATCCAGTGTAATCAAAACTAGGTGATCCCGCTATTGCTCTCAGGTGTTGCTCATCTTCAGGAATGATTACTGTCAATTGACTTTGTTCTTATGTAATTTTAAATCTTACTTTTCAGTTCCCTTCAGCATGAGCCGTAACTACTCATCATGGATAGACCCAGCAGCTGCATTCTCAGAAGATTTTTTGCAATTAACGAACTAATACAGGTTTTCTGGTTCTTGAAACTTGACAGTGGTTCTCTGGATTCAACTCTAGCTAGGTCAGAGAGCCCTGAGCTCCCCTTACAGAGAGAAACTTTGGTTTATCATTATCTCCCAATACAAATACCTCATGGTCTGGGTAGGAGTACCTAGAAATACAGTCTGGGATCATTTGATAAAGATACTAAATATGTTAATTGTTTTATGTTACAGGAATTTTATAGTCTTCTGAAGTTTATTGTATAAAAAGTCTGCTTTAGACATCATCCTTAAGGAGCATTTTAACTCTTTGGTCTATAAAACCATTTTCAGCATTCTTAACATGGTAAGTCACAGGTTTTAGTTAAGATTTCCAAAGAGCTATATTTTTTGGTCCGTAGTGAGTTTAAATTTATTTTGTGTTCTCATTCTGCGGTATTTGAGCTTGGCCATCTGTGGGTGCTTTTCTTGTACGACCAAAAGAAACCTATTGGATAGAAACAAGGATAACCAGTTCTACCCCAAAATTACCAACCAAAACTACCCACGTTTTCCATCTTTCAGCCTATGAAACTGTAAAGCAGAGGTTCAACCTTTCTGCTTATTCTCTCTGGCACATGCACTGGGATGACCACACTGTACTCCTGATACAATTTCCATTGGACCTTTTTAACTGTTCATGTATTTAAATGATACTGCCTACTTTTTCCAGCTTTTGGAATAGTCTCAGCAATAGATCTGTAGTTTCAGGACTTCTGTTTACAAGATCAAGATGCTTTTGTGTGTTTCCAAAATAGATTTCTTTTTAAATTTTTTTGCTTTTAAAAATCACATTAATGTTTGAAACTGGTGTAAATGCCAGGTATATTACATGGACTTGGTTTCATCACATCGTTAATTATTGTACCACTTAATTTTACCACATAACACCCTTGACATTCAGATGGTGAGTAATATGCAGTTAAGAACTTATAACTTCTATGTTATTTTTTAAAGACATCTGATTTCTAAAATAAACTTTTTGTATATAATGATAATTTAAAGCTAGTGTTTGTGGGGTGTTTTTTTTTTTTTTTGGAGCTTGCCTTGAATGTTTCTGTATTTGAACGTAAGCTCTTGAACAGCAGTTGTGACTTTGGACTGACACTTTTCACACTGTTTCTTCAGTGCTTTGTTCTAGAAGGCAGATTTTCGTAGCTTAATCACCTTTAGCTGTGTATCTTTGCTCTTCTATGAATGTACAATTTTTAGTATAATCTGTTTCTTTAGATGGTTCAGAGAAATCTGGCTTTCGCCTTAAGCTTTGGTTTCTCTTAGGAAAGGAGATGTTGGGGGCATCTAAGTCTCAGCTCTGTTGAGGCAAGTCATTTCCAGGCGATAGCTTCCTTTTCTGTGATTGAAGAACTTTATCAAAATCATCCCCAACATGCACTTCAATCACTGAACCTCCTTTTTTAAAAACACATGATATAAACAATTGGGAGAGGGGAAAAACATTTACTTCTTGGGGGACACTTCTTCTACTGAAAAAAACAGCAGGCCAGACAGAACCCTTTCAGTACGAACCTGGATAGAATTTGTTTTTAATCACTAAGTAGATAGCTGAGCTAGCAAGAAAGTGAGGGGGTTTCTGAGGCAGACCCCACACAAAGCACACATCCAGAGGATTAACAGTGACAGAGCTGCCGGTTGCACGAAGGACATTTGTCAGTCCCTTGCAGCCTAAAGATTTCTGGGCTCTGAGTCTTCACAAGGTTAGGAACTTTGATCAAGACCCATAAAAAAAACCCAGAACCCAAAAGTGGCCCCCTCAGCAAAAGGGCGAACTGGACAAAATCCCCACCTCAGAGAAAGAGGAATCCGGCCCCACACTGCTGGTTCAGGTTTGCAGGGAAGGGTCTGGGGCGTTGGCACAGGGGAAGGTCTTCGAGAATCTCATCCACAAACAAGGGTGAACCAATCCACACTACCTATGTGGTTTGGAGAAAAGCAAGCTGAGAATTCCAAGCAGCTCCAGCTGGTAGTGGCCATGAGTGCCAGACAGGCCAGCACCGGTTCTCCACGGACGAGCGCATCTTAACACCAGGCCTCAATTATTCCTTCTCCCAGAGAGCGCTAGGAGTCACGTGTTCACAAGTGAACATAGGAAGCAGCCACTGTGATGAGAATCAGAAACGGGTCAGACTTAGTGGAATTAGCAGATGCACAATATATATGTAGAACATGTTTGAAGAACTAAAACAGAATAACTAAAATGGGGCCAAGGATCAAGAGACGTCAAAAGTAACCAAGTGGGTTTGAACAACAAAAGCTATAAAACATTCAGCACGTCCGTAGCTTTCGTACCTCATGTTTTTGCCCTTTTTCTGGAGCCTTTGCCTTTGCCTTGCTACTCCCTTAGTGGGTGTTTTCATCTATGAAGCCTCTTTCGCAGTCATTTTCTGGCCAATTTACTCTTCTCTTCCTGGCTGCTCACCCGCAATGACTACTGGCCTGTGGTGTCATTTTCTGCCCTGGTTTTTCTTGATCTCCCTGTCTGCATTCAGCCTTTTCCTTCAGCTTTACACCCCCTCTCCACCTGCAGTGTTTCCTTTGCATCCTTTTCTTCAAGTCTTGCTCTCATTCTTTTTCCCTCTCAACCTTGGGATCAAAATTCAGGCTCTTAAGCTGAGCTCTCACTTAATAATTACAGTAGCTGTAGGATGCCAGTCCTCCCTGTATTATCCCTATACTAGGGTATTTAGACGAATTTCTTGGCAATTTATGAAATCCTACTTTGACCAAAGGAGCTGTTTTGAGCTACATTCATGAGGTTAAAATCTGCCAGATAATAAGGTGATTTTAAAGCAGCAGAGTCTGAAATGTCCTGCCAGGCCTTTAAGGCTTTGGACATTCTGAGTGGTGTTTGGCTGGACTTTAAGAAAAAAGTCACGTATTGAACTACCACTCATGGAGCTGAATGGCTGAAAGTCCACACGAAAACAGCATGAAAGCATATATAAAGAGCACTACGCAAAAGCCATCTGCTTTCTTGCACATTTATTTATTTATTTTTAATTTATTTATTTGGCAGTGCCGGGTCTTAGTTGAGGCAAGCGGGATCTTTAGTTGCGGCACATGGGATCCAGTTCCCTGACCAGGTATCAAACCCGGGCCCCCTGCATTGGGAGCATGGCGTCTTAGCCACTGGACCACCAGGGAAGTCCCTGCCTTCTTGCACATTTATTGGGAGCTGTGGAGGTGATCTGACTCCCTAGGTTCTGAAAAGAAAATCAATTCAAAATACCGTTCTCGGGAATTCCCTGGCGGTCTAGTAGTTAAGACAGAACTCTGCATTTTCACTGCCGAGGGCCTAGGTTCAATCCCTGGTTGGGGAACTAAGATCCCGCATGACATGCAGCCCAAAAAAAAAAAAAAAATACTGTTCTCAGTGGTACATTAGTTAAGAGAGGAGGGGTGGGAATTACCTCATTAGAAGCTCTCTCAGTTGGTTCTTTTGAATTCTAACCGTTTCAAACTTCCGCCTGCAGTATATTGCGAAAACCACCCAATTTTCTAGAATGGTCAACTCTCGCAATATTTGTGCACGTAAGAGACTTACCTGCCTTAAGATGTAAATATGAACGGATTGCAGCAAAATGTCTACAGCCTTTCATTCAGAAAAATCTTAGCAGGGTCAAATAGGAGTCTGAGAACTCAAGCCCCTTGTTCACAAAATACTACACTAAATATCTATGTAGGGGTGAGTATTTAATTTCTGGGCCAAATCCTATTACATTTGTATCTTGGATTTTGGTTCTGATTGTTTTTCCTTAAAAAGGCATGCAGGGACTTCCCTGGTGGCGCAGTGGTCAAGAATCCGCCTGCCAACGCAGGGGACACGGGTTTGATCCCTGGTCTGGGAAGATCCCACATGCCGCAGAGCAACTAAGCCCATGCGCCACACTACTAAGCCTGTGCCACGATTACTGAAGCCCGCGTGCCTAGAGCCCGTGCTGCAAAACAAAGCCACCGCGATGAGAAGCCCGCGCGTCACACTAGAGAAAGCCCATGCACAGCAACGAAGACCCAACACAGCCAAAAATAAATAAATAAATAAAATCAATTTTTTAATAAGACATGCAAATTACAGCATTCTAATCTGTATAGGGACCTTTGAGGTCAGCCCTTCAGTATAGGGAAGAATTACTGTCTGGAGTTTGAGAAGGTGATAGGGACCGTCCAAATTTGAGTTGGTGTGAAATCTGTCTGTTGTCTTTTTTGTGTGTGTGTGGTACGCAGGCCTCTCACTGCTGTGGCTTCTCCCATTGCGGAGCACAGGCTCCGGACGCGCAGACTCAGCAGCCATGGCTCACGGGACCAGCCGCTCCGCGGCATGTGGGATCTTCCCGGACCGGGGCACAAACCCGTGTCCCCTGCATCGGCAGGCGGACTCTCAACCACTGCGCCACCAGGGAAGCCCTGTTGTCTTTTTTTGTTCATCACTGTGTGACCTTGAGTGAGTATGTCCATCCTTTCTTTTTACTTTTTTTCAAATATATACGAAAGTCAATAATACAGTAGAAACAATGGTTGCCAGGGGCGGGGGTAGAGGAGAACAAGGAATGACAGCTAACGGGTACGGGCTTTCTCATTGGGGTGACGAAAACGTTCTGGAATTAGTGGTGATGGTTGCACAACTCTGAATATACTAAAAAACACTGAATCGTACTTTTGTGGTATGTGAATTATATCTTAATAAAGCTGTTATTTTTTTAAATTCAGTATCAGCAGTACAGTACAGTGAATCCCCATGGACTCATCACTCAGACTCCCCAATCTTCAACTCACGCCCAGTATTGTTCTACCTATACCTCTATCTACTTTCCCCTTGAATTATTTTGAATTTTCAAATTTTATCTGTAAATATTGCAGTATATATCTCTGAGAGATAAGGACTTTTTAAAATGCAATCATAACATTTTTCCGTCTCAATATATATGTGGAAACATTGAATCTTGGTTTAATAAATTCCCACTCTGGAAACATGAACCTCAGCCTTAGCTGGACAGTGCTTGCCTCTTCCTCATCTGAGGTGCTACATGGCCCATGGCCGCCGACACAGAGGAGCTGCTAGAGCCAGAAGAAAAAGCAGGAGGGAAGAGGTGCACCCAAGAGAAACACCCGGATTCACATTTAACAACATGGAAATCACCTGCTATTTTGCAGTGGCCTTTGCCTCACAAATATCACCTGTTATATGCATTGCAGTGGTACTACTTTAATGATTTGTCTCATCTGTAAAGACTAACAGGATAAAATACTTCTGTTAGTCCAGGGTCTATACGGCTCTGCCCCAGCTTCTCGTACCTTGCCTTCCTCGTGAAGCCTTCCCTAAATTACTCCCCCACTCTCCCATCTCTGTCCTCCTCTCTATGGATCTCCACCTTGAGCTTGTTGCCAAGTCAGTTTGTGATCGTTCTGTGCGATCACCGTTCCCTCCCTGTTAACTGCTCCCATCAACAGCATGTCAATTACTTGGCACTGCAAGTTAACTTCCAACACTGGTAACAATTTAAAATATAGGTCCTGGGGACTTCCCTAGTGGTCAGGTGGCTAAGACTCTACACTCCCAATGCAGGGGGCCCAGGTTCAATCCCTGGTCAGGGAACTAGATCCCACATGCCACAACTAAGAGTTCGCATGCTGCAACTAAAAGATCCTGCATGCTGCAACTAAGACCTGACACAGCTAAATAAATATTTTTGAAAAGAAATAAATAAAATAAAATATAGATTGTCTCAGCCAGAAGTCAGTCAGCTATTTCCACCTGTAAATCCTTCCTGGTGCTCAGACTTGTAGGGGCTACATGTGGGATAGCCTGCAGACAAGACAGTAAGTGCTGTAATCACAGGAGAACGATGAGAGAGACAGCCCATTGGAGGTGGAAGCTGAGCCCCACTGGGAAGGATGGGTACCCGTTTGTTTATGTGAAATAAAAGTGTGAACATGCCTAGCAAGGAATCTGCTCTCCTGTGGGTCCTCTCTGGATGTTTAGTCTGAACTTAAGGAAAGTGGAAAGACTTAGCAAGTCGTCCCGAACTGTGTGAACTAGTGTGGCATCACGTGGGTGGGTCGGTGAGATTTGAGAGATAATGTATTGATAAGTACTCCGCATAACCCTGCTGCAGAGCCAGCACTCAAAGACCAGGGGGTGAGTATGGGGGTCAGAGCGGGGGGAAGCGGAAGAGTGCACCTGACGGGAAAGATGTGGGACGAGGTCCCTTGGGCACGCCCCCCACCCCCGCTGGACTTGTTTTCTCCGGCTGTTGCAGGGTAAGTTTTAGGGGGCAGGAAGGAAGAAACACTGACTGTTATCACAAATTTGTCCTGGTGGCCTCTAATCAGAGAAATATGCTTGGTCTGTCCAGGGGGAGTTGTTCCACAACGTTCAAGGGATGAGAATGCCGTGCGTTCATAAGTAGGAACTTCACCCTGTAAAGCAGAAGACTTTTTTTTTCATTTTGCGGTTTCTTGTAGCAAATGTGTGACAATTTATACTTACAGACATCACACATTGAGGAGTGAGTGTGGTCTGGATTTCTGGTCTCCCTTCCTTCACCTCTTTTCTTCTCACCCTTTCCAGAAAGTTTGCCTGCTGGGAGAATCATTCTGACAATTTCCTGTGCTGTCAGCTCCATAGAATTCAGTTTCTGAGAACCAGCCAGAGGCATGCAGTGACATTGCGTAACCACCTCTGAAGTCAGAGATATCAGCCGTGGAGCTCAAAGGAGCCGTTTCACACCAGCAACATGAAAGGAGCTAGCATCACGGACGGGGCGCCCAAGGTGAGTGGCGGGGCTGTGTGCAGAGGCAGACGGAGCAGCCTGTTTGGGTTATAAGGACAGCGGCCGATTTCAGGGCTGAGTTTCTGATGAAGTCAAAGATGAATACCAGTAACATCTAAGTTTGAGAGGAGAAAGTTTCACGTGAGTTTAAGTATAGAAACCAAATGTGCCGTAAAGCTCCTGACCAGTCTGACTCAGAGATGGTTGCAAATTACTTTCTAGCAAAACCCAGTTTACGCGGTTGATAACACAACCCATCCCTTTGTGTCCATTCACCTTCTAACAAACTTCCGAGCGAGACATGGGTCTCTGCCCCAGCCCTGAGTCCTCAGCGGGCCTTCCTCATGCTGTTTTCACATTACCTTCTGTACTGACATGCATGAGTGGAGCTCAAGTCTGTGACAGGAATCAAAAAGGATTTGCTGTTTAGAATATTGAAATGGCTGCTAAAAGAAAACTGCTTGGACACAAGGAAAAGTGAAGGTCAGGGTTATTTTGCTACATCTTTTTAAAATTTTAAGTAGAACAGGAAAACAAAATGAAACAATTATGAAATGGGGAGCTTGCTTATATGATTAAATATGTGTTATTTATTATTATAATAATAACAATAGGTGTCACTGGTGGAATGTACAGCTGAATAACCCATGACAGTCTCTCTTATGTAGATTGCTACCCTAGAATTTTGTACCCGACTATTTGCTTTGAAAAATTTTAAACCATTGGGAAAATAGAAAAAAAATTTCAGTAAACCTGTGCGTATCCTTTACCTACATTCACCGATTCCTGACACTTTGTCACATTTGTATGCATCTATTTGTATATATTTAGACACAGGCTACGTTCACATTTTCCAAAAATCCAAAAACATCCTTTCTAGCTTTTTTGGCTGTTATTATTTCTTTGCATGTTTACTTGTTTTTTTTCCAGCCCAGGACTCATTCCAGGATCACACATTTTGTTTGTTACGTCTCTGTCATCCTTAATCTAGAACAGTCCACTACTTTTTTTTTAAACATCTTTATTGGAGTATAATTGCTTTACAATGGTTTGTTAGTTTCTGCTTTATAACAAAGTGAATCAGTTATACATATACATATGTTCCCATATCTCTTCCCTCTTGCATCTCCCTTCCTCCCACCCTCCCTATCCCACCCCTCTAGGTGGTCACAAAGCACCGAGCTGATCTCCCCGTGCTATGCGGCTGCTTCCCACTAGCTATCTACCTTACGTTTGGTAGTGTATATACGTCCATGCCACTCTCTCACTTTGTCCCAGCTTACCCTTCCCCCTCCCCATATCCTCAAGTCCATTCTCTAGTAGGTCTGTGTCTTTATTCCTGTCTTACCCCTAGGTTCTTCATCAGTCTACTACTTTTTTATTTCTTTCATAAAACTGGCATTCTCTACGAATATCCAGATTTTTTAACCATTTACCCTTTTTTTTTAATGGGCCACTTATTCTGCCCAATTTCTATAGCACTTTACAATGTGTAATTGTAACATGTATATGTGTAATTAACATGTATATATACATATAGCATATATGTGATAGTCCCAGCATCCTCATGAATTTCTATTGTCGATATTATACAGATAATAACAGCTGACCCTTACTGACTCTCCATCTGTCAGGCCTGGTGCTGAGTGCTATTCTTGCTTTTTCTCATTACATCCTCTCGACATCTCCATAAGGTAGACGTGTTACTCTTATCCCCATTTGACAGACGAGGAAAGTAGGGTTCATTGACTTGCCAAGGTCATTTGCTAGTAAGTGGAATGCCAGGAGCCAAACCCAGACAGACTGACGCAGACCCAGACTTAACCAGCTCACTATATGCTGACCCTTAGGCCAGAGGTCTGCAGTCTTTTCATAAAGAGCCAGCTAGTATTTTATGCTCTGTGGTCCACCTCTGATCTCTGGTGCACATTCCTGTTTTTATTTTTTATTTCTGGCTGCACCTCGGATTTCGGGATCTTAGTTCCCGGACCAGGGATCAAACCTGGCCCCCTGCTGTGGAAGATCAAAGTCCTAACCACTGGACTGCCAGGGAAGTCCCTCTGATGCATATTCTTTTTTGTTTTTACAACCCTTTAAAAATATGAAATCATTCTTAACTCTTGGACTGGTCATGTGGATTTGGCCCACAGGCCCTAGTTTGCCGACCCAAGTCTTAGATGAATGATGTCTCAGCTCGTACGGATGCACCCCCTACCCAGTTACAGCAGCACCAGGGCGAGAACCCAAATCTTCCATTCCTAGCCCAGAGGCAACCTCAGTTCATGCTTTCTTGGGTATCCCTACAGAACTGCCAATGCACATATAAGATAATATGATTTTTTTAAAGGTTTTTCAAGAACAGGAGCAGTAACTGAACAACTGTTGAGCTTCTTGTCTTTTACAGTGAACAGTACATATTAGAGCTCCATCTGTTTTAGCACCACTGACCTACCTCAGTATTTTCAATGCCTACGTTGTCATTTAGGTGCTTTTGATTAAAAGGTAACACAATGCTTGAAGGAGTCATACCATGTGAGTGGTTCTCAGCATTGGTGCATCTGACTTTAAAGCAACCCTGACTTTCACTTAGGGGCACCCAGACTCCTTTCATTCCCCGAGGTCAGCCTGTGTACGTCAGGTGGTGAACTGTGCCTGCCCTTTCAGGCTGTTCCCCAGTGTTGCTGCTTGACAAACAACCAAGAGCTCCTCGTCAGTAGAATTTCACCTTTGTGCACAGTGGATTTTGTGTAATTGTCTGACTTTTATTAGGTTTCCGCAAACTGTCTTACAAAATGAAGAGAAAACTAAAAAATAAACATGGTGGTATTAGAGCTAGGAAACACTGGTCTCAAACAGTGTAATTGCAAAAGGTAGAGACCGTTGTGTGTTGCCAAGGCTGTAAATCCAACATCTCATTGGACTGTAGCTGATTGACTCCATGTTCAACTCCATTCATGCAACGCTGGAAAATTAGGTCTGAAAGACAAGGTGAATAACTGGTTTTACTATATGTAAGTCCTTGCTTTGGATTTTTGGTTGTTTCAAAAGTGCCTTATTTATGAAAATAGAGTCTGCATGTATTTTAGTGATTTGGTCCCGTTTGTGGCAGTTTACTTCTGAGCGTATGTGTCTGTGTGTGCGTGCGCATGTCCACACCATTAGAGGTGATGCTGAAAATAGCATCTTTGTGTACAGGCATCTTTGTCTCCCTGGAGTGAATGGCCAGGAATTGAAAGAGGAATCCTGGGTCAAATAAGCATGGTATTTTGTTTTCCATCACTTTCTGAGAACTTCTAAAATTTGAAAACTTAGTTTCCATAGTATTTTCTCTACAATCTATATTTTCTCTGTTTTATAAATAGAGCCATAGGCTGTTTTGCTCACTTGGTTTTCTGAAGGGAGTTTTCAAACCAAGTGTCTTTACCATGTTACTGAAGGGTGGATGTTCCAGAGCACTGATCAAAATAATATTTATGTTTTAAGAACGTTTAAACATCCTGAAATGTTCTCAACATTTCAGATTCAGCTTCAGTTAAAACGCAAACATCCTGTGGTCCTCTTCCATCTCAACTCTGAGTGGGATGGTTCTAGATTCACTCAAGGAGGGTCTAGGTAAAGACTTAGAATAAAAAAAAAACAATCACCAACACTCCCAGGGTTAGTTTAGACCCTAACAGGCTGCAGTGGCATTGGATGAGTCTGCCGCTCGCCAAGACTCTTCTGCTCTGGTGCTTCTGGGCAAGAACGCTCGGTGAGGCTTTGTTTGTGAATGAGGAGCAATTTCAGGCTCTCCTTGTACCTTTAAAGCTCTCAGATGGTAAGCAAGACACTTTCAACTCAGTCTTTGTCGGAGAAGGGCAAGTGTGATCACGGCAGGGAACTCACCATCACCCACCAGGCCCTGCCGTGTGCCACTCCCACCAGCTCCCACCACCTCAGTTCCTTCCCCTTCTCCCCTGCTGTTCCCGACCTGGGAATGCTCCTCTCTCCCTGTGGCTTGACCACTGGGTCCTCCTCTCAAGCATCTCCCCATCCAGAGGCCTCTCTGGACCACCCTGTCTAAACCACCTCCCTTTTCCACATCCATCCCATCATTCTCATCATCCGTCCCAGCCTCACTTAACAAGATTGGAAATTGTCTTGCCTTTGTTTCGCCCTTTGGAAATTCAGCTCCATAAGGGACAGATCTGGCCTTTCTTATTCAGTGCTGCATCTTTAGTGCCTACAGCAATGCCTGCACATAGTAGGTGTTCAAGAAACACTTTGGTCGGTGTGCGTGTGTGAATGAATGGGAGGTTACCTGGAGTGCAGATAGAGAGCCCTTGCAACATGGTCACGAGGACAGGAATAGTACTTCCTGCTTACCAGATGTCTGGGAACAGAGGTCACCCCTGACTCTCAGCTCTTCTAACCCCTACCTGACCCCATCCTGACCCGCCTCTCAACCTAGATGCTTGAGAATTACCCCCCTCGTTCTCCCACGGCGAGATGTTGCCTTAGATCTGAGCCTGTGCAATTGAAGTCACGGCCACAAGGACCTGTGGTCTCCCTCTGACCTCATCCAGCAGCCTCATCCCTTCACCTGCCTCCCAAAGCAAAACAAGTAACCACAGCACCCAGTTTGAAAGCACAACTCATGGTCCACTGTTTAGCCTCTCACCCAAGACAGAATCATTGCGCTCTGGGGGTTTGGGCGATCAACACAGAGCCGACATTCCCGTGGGATCAGACAGTCGGTAAATAAGTAAATGGACACAATGATCTCAGGTGCTGACAACTGCCCTAAAGCAAAGAAAACAGGGCTTCCCAGTGGCGCAGTGGTTAAGAATCCGCCTGCCAACGCAGGAGACACGGGTTCAAGCCGTGGGCTGGGAAGATCCCACATGCCGCGGAGCAACTAAGCCCATGCTCCACAACTACTGAGCCTGTTGCTCTAGAGCCTGAGAGCCACAACTACTGAGCCTGTTGCTCTAGAGCCTGAGAGCCACAACTACTGAGCCCGTGTGCCACAACTACTGAAGCCTGTGTGCCTAGAGCCCGTGCTCTGCAACAAGAGAATCCACAGCAATGAGAAAAGCCCGCACACCACAACAAGGAGTAGCCCCGCTCGCCACAACTAGAGAAAGCCCCCGTGCAGCAATGAAGACCCAACGCTGCTATAAATAAATAAATAAATTCATTTATTTTTTTAAAAAATTAGTATTAAAAAAAAAACAGGGTGACCTGATAGAGGTGATCCACAGAAAGGGCCTCTCTGGAAACCAGAATGATGGGAAAAGCTTTCCAGGCAGAGGGAACAGCAAATGCAAGGGCAGGAATGAATTCAGCAGAGCAGAGCATCCATGAAAACGCCAGTGGTCAGAGCAGAGTTAACAAGGGTAGAAAGTGTCAGAAGCAAGATTTGAGGGGTAAGCAGGGTCTGTTCACATAGGGCCTCGTCGACACTGTAAGAACTTTGAAGTGCATTCTAACTGCAGAATGCACTCTAACTGCATTCAAACTGCTACTTTACACAAGCCACTGGCCTGTGTAAAGTAGGAGATAACATGGGCTGATTTACGTCTTTTAAGACATCTTAAGGCTGCCGTGCACACACAGACAGTCAGTAGGAAAGAGCAGAAGCGGGGAGGTGAATCAGGAGACAGGGCCGGGGCTTCATTTTCCATTTTGGATGGTACCGTGCTGTTCTCAGCGCACATGGAGAAGAACCGTTTGCTCTGTCTTTTGAAAAAAATAAAACGTTTGGTGTTTGAGAGTGTCAGGAGATGTGATCAGAAAGAACAGTAAATAAAGGTATAAATAGCTTTTATTGAGGTACACGTGCTATATGCTTTATTTTTTTAAGAAACGGATGTTTATTTTCCACCAACTTTATTTCCATTTTCTTTCATTCATTCCCCAAATATATTGAGCCAGACGCTGCTCTAAATGCCACAGAAGACAAAAGTCGTCACTTTTCTCAATATTTAATAAACTGTCATTAGCGTTAAAAATCCATTACCTTCTATTATTCTTTCCCCTGTTCGATAACCTTTATTCTCTCTTTTTTTTATAAATTTATTTTTTTCTTTATTTTTGGCTGTGTCGGGTCTTCGTTGCTGTGCGCGGGCTTTCTCTAGTTGCAGCGAGCGGGAGCTACTCTTGGTTGCGATGCGCGGGCTCCTCACTGCGGTGGCTTCTCTTGTTGCGGAGCACGGGCTCTAGGCACGCGGGCTCAGCAGTTGTGGCTCGTGGGCTCTAGAGTGCAGGCTCAGTAGTTGTGGCGCACAGGCTCAGTTGCTCCTTGGCATGTGGGATCTTCCCGGACCACACCTCGAACCGGTGTCCCCTGCGTTGGCAGGTGGATTCTTAAACACTGTGCCACCAGGGGAGTCCATAACCTTTATTCTCTTAACATTGTATTTGCTATAGAGCTCACTTTGGGGGGGCGGAGGCGGTGCAGAAAAAAGGCCAGACAGAACACCAACTGCTTATACTACAAGTTAAAAATGTTGCCAGGAGACTTTTCAAAGGAGAGTGGCCTGCATGATAATGGAATGAGGAAGCGACCTTAGAAATGTGTGTGGTCATGTTGGAACTGTGATGACTCAGGGGGGAAATGACAAGAGCCTGGAGGGGAAATAACTTCAAAGGAGGAAGGTGGGAGCCTGGTAACAAAGAAAAAAAAAAGATACCACTACAAGTGATATTCGAAGACTCCAACATGAGTTGCAAAAAGGGGAAATAAGTATTTTTGGAACCATTTCCAAACGTATTGCCCATAAACCATGTGTTTATTGGAATGGAAGAGGGCTCCTGTGTGCACATGGCAAGGACAGAGATAGGAACAAGAAGGCGGAGTGTGCGTCTGCGCCTGGGACGGCATCTCCTGGCTCTTTGCGGGGAGGCTTTGCCAGCTCTTAAAACTCCTCTAGGAAATGTTATTCCTGGTCAAGTCTGGGCTCTGCATCGGGCCCACTCACTCCACGGTGAATCGATTGTTCTTTTTCTTTAAACCCTTGCTTCTCCTTAGAATCAGGAGCAGTTTTGTTTGTTACACGTTTGTTACAGGCAGCTTGTCTTTTGGGGCTTGGAGGGGGTGAGAATTGGGGTAAGAAAGCAGTAGGGTGCCTCTCCCTCGGAGACGCTTGCCATCTAGTTAACAAAAAGTAAAACGTGCCTGTGGAAGGTTCTCTTGGGTTCAGAATTTAAACTCAGAGGAGGCTGAAAGGGCACGACAGTCAATTACTAATAGCGAGAATGTCAAGTTGCTTCTGTCCTACACGGATGTTTCCCAACATGGAGGGGGTCAACAGCCCTGGGGAAATCAACAGGGACAGTTACAAAGCACATTCTCTATAACCTTCCTTGTGGTGCTAGTGATGGGTTTATCTGTGGCTCATTATTGACAACAAAATGAATAAACCCAGTGAACTGGAATAAATGCCCACCAACAGCCTGAGAGAAGAACTTAAAGAACAGGTGGCTCGTTGCTTTCCTAACACCCCCAAAATGACCCTAACAGATGGAGAATTCGGTGAACAAGTATGAACTTTCACATTTCTCTATGATCCAGTAAACAGCTTGGACCAGTTTTGAATTCTTCCTGATCAATCAAGTGGAAAATAATCACACCCTGCAGGGACTTTGACCTCATTCATACAAGATGATTTTAGGTGTGGTACACAGATAGAACATTTCTTAATGTTAGCTCTGTATTTTAATGTGCATTGGAAAAAACTAAAACTAGCTCATCAAACTTGTAATTTCATAGGTCATATTGCTTTGGGAGACTTTTTTTTTATTGGCTTAATTTAATATTTTCCTTGAAGTTAAAAATGTACAGACAGCACATGGATATGACAGGAAGCATGCAGTTAATAGACACACGAAGTTTAAGAAACACAGTCTTAGACAAAGCTTTCTCCTAATTGGCGGTGGTATAATTGCTTCAGACCAATCAAAGGACACGAAACACCTTCTTTCGTCTCCATGCCTTTGATCCCCTTTACGCTTCAAAACAAGAAAAAGGGAAGGAAGGAAAAGATGAGAAAGGAAAGGATCCCACCTGTCATTTTCTTTAATCCCTCTGATGGCTTTCATGAAGTAGGAGATAAGAGCAAGACGAAACCATGCAAAATGTGGGGGGTTGCAGTTGGATGGGAACCCTACACTTTCAGATGAGGATACTGAGGCCCAGGAAAATTCTCAGCTACTTGCCCTCCTCCCTCCATGTGTTTCTCACAAGAGAGGGCTGAATTCTCAACCACTTACCTTGGCCCAACATTGCTCTCAACTCCTCTTTTCCCCAAACCAAATACCTGAAACAAGAATTCAGAGACTTGTCTAGCAAGGAGTGAACTTGGAGGTGGGGAGGGGGTTTGGAGGACGGATGAATAAACATCCTGTATCTCTAGGGCACTACAAGTTACAGAAACAGTTTGGTATAACATGAACCTGTCTTGGGCCACGTCCAAAAATATCAATTGCTTAGAAGACCTGGGAGATCTTTATTGTTGCATCATTTCAACCCTTGGGCTTGGACTAACAGAACCTTGTTCACCTTGTTCATGGAGAAATCAGTTAAGGTTTGTGTGTGTTCGCAGACTAAGCCATGGTCAGGCTCATTTTTAGAGGTGTTGGGAAAACAAGGAATCCTTCTTTCATTTAAGTTTTTCTTTTTCTCTTATATCCCTTCTCATTTCCAAGTTCACCAGGTTTATTCCCTTCTTAGTCCCCAGTGCCTACAGCTAAGCTGGAGACAATGGCTATTTGCATCCAGATGGGTGGAAGGGAACCGGTGTGTTATGTAACCGGCCCCTACCTTTCCCACCCATGGCTGTTGGTTTCACCCCAGATCTCTCACCCCACCCCAGGTAGGGACAGCTGCAGAAAGAGCAGTGCTCAGGCACAAGTGTTCTAGACCCCAAACCTCACAGCATGCCAGCACCAACTACTACAGGAGTTCCCTTCTGAAGTGATTTCTGCCAATGTTTTCCAGGGTATGGACTAATCACCTTTAAAAATAATTTCTTTAAAGGATCAAGACGAAGGTGAATGTCTGTATCTGAGTTTCTCTCTTCTGGAATCCATTTCCTGCAAGAGTTCAATTGCTTAGGACTCAGAGTGAACTGTGTAAATGCATCCATTACTTGTTATTCTGCATTTTTTCCACTAAGTTAAGGAAGTAGGTAATGATGTTTCCCAAGCAACTATCCCATCAGTGGAAATTATCAAAAGTTGTTTTATGTCCCACGTTTTGAAGCAAAAAAGAGAGAAATTGAATTTTGTTTAGAAAGCTCTATTCTACTCAGTTAAGTTTTGGGCTTTTTTCGTTTTTTTGTTTTTTTTTTTTGCGGTACGCGGGCCTCTCACTGCTGTGGCCTCTCGCATTGCGGAGCACAGGCTCTGGACGCGCAGGCTCAGCGGCCATGGCTCACGGGCCCAGCCGCTCCGCGGCATGTGGGATCTTCCCGGACCGGGGCACGAACCTGTGTCCCCTACACCGGCAGGCGGACTCTCAACCACTGCGCCACCAGGGAAGCCCTAAGTTTTTTTTTTTAAAGCTTAAAGGTGACTCTAAATATAAAAGTAATCTGGAAAAAAGCATTTCAGTATCTCAGTTAAATGACTTCAGATCACTTTCTACACATTCTGGAGCCTTTTAGTCCAGAACTTTTCAACTTTTTCAGAAGCGGAGCTGAAGCTAAAACTCAGTTATTTTCTAGCCTATCTGGCAAATTAATATTAACCACAAGAAAGACAGCAGTTTTCCCTCAGCCTCTCTCACTTAACTGCTTTGCTAAGTTTTTTATAAAAATAGCTCCAAGAGAAGCAACTCTTCTTTATGCTGTGGGATGATGGAAGAAATTACTTAGCTGTCACCTCATTTAAAAAAAAATTCTAAGTATTTCTGAAAATGAAATGCAGATCATTGCAGCCGAGCTGTGTCAAGTTCTACAGCACCATGTTAGGCATGACACATTAAAAGGAAATAATTTAATATAGTTGCAAATCTCAAGGCAAGTTCTGGTTGTGAAATATACCATTTTGCTATGTTAAGTGACTCGGTTCCCTGTAACTTGTGGAATTTTACTTTTCAATGTAAATGTGGCTATGGAAAGCTACTGAAATTCATGAAAGGAAAGAAAAGTTAACTTAGAGAAGAGAAAGAGGAGGAGGCCTGATGGCCTGGTGGCCCATCTCAGCTGCAGACCTCATAATACAGTTCCACGTGGAAGGAAAGCAGCAAGTGGTTATCCCAACGCCTTCCCCGATGTTACGCGAGTGCAAGGCACAGCTGCAGTGTCCTGCAGCTGCTGGTCCTAATTTCTGGTCTTGGGAACAGTCCCCTCATGGGGGCCCCTCCCACTTGGCCCAGGTGTTTGTGCCCAGGACCATGTCATTCTGCAGCTGACCACAGGGGAGGGGACGTAGTGGTGGCAAAGGCACCCAGCCTCTCCTGTTTACCTGGAGACTTATTCGATGCCTCTCTAACTTACCTGGGCCAGGCCAGAAAAACCCTTAAAGCTTCACCCCACCTAAATTTCTGCGATTCTTAACACACCTACGGTTAGACCCTGTTGCCTTTAAGTGGTAGGTTTTTGTTGCCTTCTCTGGATGTCGTCTGTGACCCTACTCTCAAGGAGCTGGGGAGAAAGAAACACAAAATCAGCTGGTTCTCAACAACTGTCCAAGCACTTCTCAGCATTTTTCATGCTGTAAAGGATCCTCTGATGGATGGGCAATGAGAGTCCCATCAATGGTGTGAGTTATCCCGGAAGTACACAAAGGGTTTCCCCAGATGCCAGATGCTTTTGTGTGGCAAACTGCTTTTGGCTGGGATGAAGACTGACTGGGTCAAGGTTCCCTTCTATCAAATCTGGGAGTAGAACAAGCTTAAGTGATCATGGAAAGCAGGAGCTCAAGTTCACCAACGCAGAAGCAATTCTCTTCTAACAGAACAGAATCTTTTTTAAACACTAGATTTTTATATTGAAAAAGCAAAACACATACATATGGCTTTAAAAATTCAAACTGTACCAATGAACATGGACTGAAAGCATGTTTTCCTTTAATCCCAGAGCTCTATAGTTTCCTGGTCTCCGGTTCAGCTAGCCAGAGGGGGAGCCCCAATGACTTATGTCATCTTCCAGAAAGATGCTGTACTCATAAAAGCATACATAGGGACATACTGTCTGCACAGTTTCTCATCTTGCTTTTTAAAGTATTAATCCTTGGGAATTCCCTGGTGGTCCAGTGGTTAGGACTCCACACTTTCACTGCCCAGGGCCCAGGTTCAATACCTGGTCGGAGAACTAAGATCCCACAAGCCACGTGATGCGGCCAAAAAAAAATTAATACTCTATTTTAGAGAATGTTCCACTTCGGCTCATTTAAACTCTACCTCATTATTTCTAATGGCTGAATAGTATTCCATTATACAAATGTGTCATTATTTGCCAGTAATTACATTGAAGCCATTTCCCAAATTCTTAATGGAGAATCTAATTCTGATCCTCTAACCATACAACTTACCCAACTGAGTTAAAAATGTTTTTATCAGCTTACCATGCCTCTCTCCAGAGGCACACTTTGTCATTTGCTCATCCATCGAAATGCACATGCCATCTCACAAAGGATAGCATGCTAAGCACTATGATTTGTAGGCTAAAAGGGCAGACTCCAGGGTCAGAACTGCCTGTGTGCCAGTCTTGGTTCTATTCGCTGCCCCCCGAGCAACCTTAGGCTAAGTCACTCACCCTCTCTGCGCCTTAACTTTTCATCTCTTAAATGGGACATTAGTAACAGTCCCCGCTTTATGGGATTGTGACTATCAAGTGAGATAGTCAATGCTAATTACTTATCCCAGTGCGTGGAACAGAGTTGAAAAGCTGTGAGCAACCCTTATTAAGGCGGCATTGGCTACATAGGGAACAACAATACAAACGTGACTCAATATGCATCCGAAAGATTAGAGAGGATTTTTTTTTCTCTTTGATTAATTATGGGAACTTAATAGCAGTTGACACATACAGTGTGTAAGAAGTCTGCGTTGTAAGTGGGGAGCCTTCCCAGATAGCCCTTGCTGTGACTCCTTAAAGCCTGTTGAGCCCTCCCTTATCTCTCCCCAGATTGCCTTGCAGAATGCTGTCACCCATCCGCATCTCTCATTAAAAAAGTGTCATGGGGATACTTTGTTTCTTCCTCAGGGTTGTCCTCCTTCCTCTGTCCTTCTTCCCTTTTTGGAGAATGTGGGTGGGAAAGGGAAAATGGAGGTGGTGAGGGGATTTTTCTCATGCTCTTGGAAACTTTTCTTTCTCTCTCTCCTCTCTCGATTTTGTTTAACATAATGCGCTTTAAAATATGATGGAAAATAAACATTCACGAGCCAACAGATAGCACCATTCTCTCTGCTTTGATCTTTCTAAGCCTATCTATGTATTTATATAATATGAAATACTTCCAAGTACATTGAAGGGGAGACCTTTGTCTTTAAAGATGATCAAAGAGCTTTCTCCGTTCCGCATTTACTCCTATGTTCTCAGTCTGGGCTCAGCAGCCTCATAAAAGATGTATTAGAGAATATCTCATTGATCTCAAAGGAAAAGTTCCTACATCCAGGAAAAACCTTCATGAACTTCAGGGGTTCACATTTCCCATACATCACAGGGTTTGAAATATTTACAGTGCATGCATTTTAAAAAAATTGTGGCTTATGTGTAACTATTCTCTCTCATGGCCCTCAGAGGGGGAGTATCAATCATTCCATCACCTTCCCCTGAAACGAACTACTACTTCCAAGAATTCTTGGAAGTAAGTCATGGAATCTGTGAGAAGGAAGCTAAAACGCTAAACATGGATGCTTTTCAAAGAAGGATTTTAGTAGGAGAAAAAGGCCTGTCTTGTTAATGGGGTTCCACGATGTCGTACAGAGCAGGGACCCAGCAACGGCTTTCTGCTCAGGGTTCCTTCCACGTTTATGATCTCTATCTCTTCCTGTCTGGGACACTTATTTATTTACTACTTCCTGCCGTGAGCGGGTGACCCTGTGGTATGATTTACCTTCCCAAGGAAATGAAGATTTTCTGGCTACTTTAATGGAAAACATTCCAGGATCTCTACTCTCCTATCCCCTGGCCACTACCTCTGTCATTTCAAGAATACAAGAGTCTGGGGGTGGGGGAAACACTTGTGGAGGATGAAGCGAGAAAAAGCAGGATTGGGTTGTGATGCTGATCTGACCCTTGTGGAGGGAAAGAGGGGAGCAAGCAGGGGAGGGTGGAGAGAGCCTCAGACTGTGAGCATTTTGCACATAGTCTTGGATAACATAATGGGGGGGCGATGGGGGGCTTCAGAACAGATTGCCCATTAGAGGAGTCCTGCACTGGGCAGAAAGGCTCCAGCCCCCGCTTGTTAACTTCCAGTTTGCAAAGGAAACCAGTGTGGGGCCTCTAAGAGCCCAGCAGTGGGCTGGACTCAGCCACAGAGTACTTCATTTGGCCCAAGTGTCATCTTTTGAAATCTGCCTGAGTGTGCCGCAGTCTCCACCGCTCCCAAACGTCTGACACCTGGCCTGCCTCCCTGACATAATACTGCTTGCCCGGCTCCTGTGACCATTTGAGTTTGCCTCTCCTGCCTATAGACGTCATTAACCCAGCTCCTTCTAAGTTTACATGCATCTAGACTTCAGCAGATTAGAGCAGGAAATTGACTTGGACTCGGGGAGGCTGTGCACTGAATTGACAAGAGCAGGCTTCAGAGTCCGACAGACTCGAGTTTGAATCCCCAGTCTACTGACTGCTGCTGTGTGACCTTACCCTCTCCTAGTCTCGGGCACCATAAAGCTCTAAAATGAGGCCAACACAGCCAGTGAGACCCCCACCCCCACCCCATCCAGCTCGAACACTGAGTTTCTGCAGCTTTGCTCTTTCAAGTGAACTGAAGAAAAGTGGAAAGTAAAGCAGGAAGGCAAGCCAGGCTCTTGGAGAGCCAGCATGGGGCAGGAACTGAGGAGCTGTGCCCACCCTCCCGGCCCAGAGAGGGGATGACCATCCTGGCAGTGGGAATGATGCAGAAGCCCAAAGAGCAGCTTCAGCAGGTGGCATTTCTACAGGCTCATCTAATGTGGTTCTGCTTAGAACTGTAGCTGCTGGCTCTTCACATCACTGCAGAAGACAAAGTATGAGAACCAAATCTGTCTCTCTGCATCTTACTTCCCTTGGTCCACAGCGCGCCTCTCTTCCCTTCTCTGGCAGTTACAATCCTGCCCTTCTTTCAAGACTCACCTCAGGGTTGCCCGCAATCCCTCGCCAGCTCCTCCTGGCAGCGCTCCTAGAGCCAACTGCCACCCTTATCTGAGCCTCAGGCATCTCCCGCCTGGACTGGACCACTGGCTTTGATGAGCCTCTTTGGCTTCACACTGGCTCCGTGGAGTCCCCTTTCCACCCAGCAATCAGAGATAAACATCAACCAATACGGAAACCAAGCCCCAGGTTTTTGTTTACTTCTCTGCGGACCACCTGGTCATCTTTCAGTTTCCCTGACTCACAGTGCACTTCGCATAGACACACAAATTCACTCCCTCCCTCCCTCACCCACTTTTCTTCCTCTGCCTGGATGATTTGTCCCCCTTTCTTGATCTGACTAACTTCTACTCACTCCCAGATTGCAACTTCCATGGCCCGTTTCTCAAGGGAACGTTCCCTAAGCCCTCATCCATCCCCACTTCCCAACTGCACTCATAATTCCTCATAAATGTCTATATCTTCCTTCATTGCACTTAAGAGAAGTAGAAACCCTACGTTTATTTCTGATGTGACTGGAATGTGTCTCCTCTGCTAGGACGTACACCGGCATGAGATCAGGAACTGTTTTGTTCACCACTGTATCTCTAGCAGAGTGCTGGGCATATAATCAATGCTCAATGCAGTCTTGATGTATGAATGATTGAATGAATGAATGAATGAAGCTAGCTAGTTACTCCCATGACTCATTGCTGATTCAGTATAGATTAACACATTGCATCTGGCCATTGTGTGACCGTCTCCCCAGAGAGGGAATCTGTTGTTTGCCTTCATCTCCCTAGTCTCCTTTCCCTTCTCCCAACTGTTGTATGAAGATGGGCATTTGGGGGAAATGTCCTTTTTGGAAATTGGTTAAGAAGGTTTCTTCCGTTGTACCTAGAACCTAACTGTCTTTGTGCCGAAAGAGAATAAAAATATAAACATATGCCCTCTTTCATCTCTTAAATATCTACACGAATGCTTCCAAATTATCACCCTGTTAAAAAATAACTTGGGAGTGGCCTCAGTGACAATTGCAGTTGTTATCAGGATGCTTTGCAGTCCTCGTCAGTCCCTTCCATCTGTTGTCTATAAAGTGTTCAGCGCAGTGCCGGGGCATGGGTTCACGATGCCTGTTTGCTGCGGCTGCTATTTCTTGTTCTCCCCACATGGCCAGCCTGTCCATAAAAGCCTGGGTTACCCCGACCAGACTGTTTCTTGAACATGCCTAGAGGGTCATCACCTCCAAGTCCCGTGGATGCACGTGGAGGAGCCCAGCCTCCAGCGTGTGGTCAGGGACATTCTCTTCAGGAGGTGACTCGAGCTGAGATCTGAAGGAGGATGAGTCATTCGTGCAAAGATCTGGCAGAAGAGCGTTCAGGGCAGGAGGACTAGCATGGGCAAAGGTCCTGAGGTGGAAGCAAGCTTAGTGCATCGCAGGAAAGTAAGAAAACGATGCAGCTGGAGGGAAATTAACGGGAGTAGTAGCAGCTCGGGAAGCCGATCAAGCCGGGCAATCCGGTAGGGAGTTTAGGTTTTGTTCTAAATGGGGTTCTGAGCAACTGGACATTTTTAAACAAGAGACCAAAAGTCTGATTTATGTGTATAAAATACCACTCAATGCAAATCAAAACTACAATGAGGTATCACTTCACACTGGTCAGAATGGCCATCATCCAAAAGCCTACAGATAATAAATGCTGGAGAGGGTGTGGAGAAAAGGGAACCCTCCTACACTGCTGGTGGGAATGTAAATTGGTGTGGTCACTATGGAAAACAGTATGTAGGTTCCTCAAAAAACTAAAAATAGTGCTACCATGTGATCCACCAATCCCACTCCTGGGCATATATCTGGAGAAAACCATACTTTGAAAAGATACATGCACCACAATACTCACTGCAGCACTATTTACAATAGCCAAGACATGGAAGCACCCTAAATGTCCATCGACAGAGGAATGGATAAATAAGATGTGGTACATGTATATTATACAGTGGAATATTACTCAGAGCCATAAAAAGAATGAAATAATGCCATTTGCAGCAACACGGATGGACCTAGAGATTATCATACCAAGTGAAGTAAGCCAGACAGAGAAAGACAAATATACCAAATATCATTCTGGCTGACACTGGACTGACACATTCAGTCTAGACACTGAATTGTAAGGGGAAGCGTGCAATAACGGATGTGAGGAGAAGGCTTAGAGTCCGCGTGACCTCGGACAAGTCATTTGAAAGTCATTCATTGAAATGACTTTCAAAGTCATTTGACTTTCAAAGTCATCAATGAATGACTTGAAATGAGTTTCAAGTCATTCATTGAAAATTAAGTGACATAATGGCTTCAGTGCCCCCAACGCAGGTCCCCATTCAATATAGGCCACTGTTACCTACCTTTTCTGGGAGAGGAACTCCCCAAGATTTCTCACATTTTAAAAATTCTTTTATGACACAAATTTTGATAGTCTTTGTTATTAAAACTCTAAGACATTAATTGACTGCAGGAGATGTCTCTGGACCAATTATAATGAAATACTATTCTGAAGGGAATCATGTTATAGCAACATATTAGGATTTTCCTTTGCTGGGACTTTACATCCTTTTAAGATGCTGGCTGCTGCTCTGAAGGCTTCAGGCTGTAAGTGCAAAGTAAACTGTGTCTCCATTTTGGACACAGCTGTGGGTGCCCGATGGGGTGAGTGATCACACAAGCCCATTGTTCTCTGGACAAGCATCCCCGCCTTTTGCAACAGGCAAATCCACTGGCTAAGCTGATGCCAATCTGGGCACTTCAAAGCAACTGCCATGTTGAAGCAACTTCTCTGTCTAAAGATACACACGATCTTATTTCTAGACAAGTGCAAGCACGTTTCAGATGATGGGCTTTTTCTTTTCAGACTATGTTAGATGTATTTCATGGGAATTGTGACGATGGGTTGGAGATTGTGTTTTGTTTTCCCATTTCTTCCCAGTATGGACAGTTAAAGTATCATTTTCATAAAGGTAAAATCGTGACTCTCATGCGAATATAAAATGAACTCATGTCTAAGATTTTATTAAACTGAGTAATTAATGAAAGAACCAGAAAAAAAGTTAAAAGAGCATTTGAGGATCTAGGTATCTGGAGACAATTCAATACAGTAATATTGGGATAGGATTGCAGGGCTGGACACGAATCTGATTAAAATCCAGCCAACAAGGTAATAAACCATTAACATTTCAGGTTATCTTTTCTTACTGAACAGAAGTTACTGGCTTCTTTAACTGGAAAAAAAAAATCCACAAGGTAGCAAGTAACTTTACTAAGTCAGGACCTTTAATCAATACCCTTTATAAGATTCGAAACCTCCCTTCCCTCTAAATGCTTCATCTCTGCTCGATTCTCCAAAGCTGAGTACCCATATTCATGTGAAACCAACGCACAGCACACTGAAGGGACAGTACTAGAGTGGGCAGACTAGCCAGGCCTCGAGGTCCATCTTCTGGACATCTCAGGGGTCATTCTTACTGAAAGCCATCAAAAAGAGTGGCCAGAGAGTCAGAGAGCTTCCTTCCTCTTAGACAGAAATAGGAGCTCTCACCTTGGTGCTGTGTGTCTCTTTACCTTCCAAAGACTTGAACCTAAGGCATCGCATCTCTCATCCTTAACCACGCATTAACTAACCAAGTAGCCAGTGAGCACCTACTGTGTGCTGGAATCTGGGGATACAGTAAGAGCAGGAAAGTGTGGTCCCTGCTCTCCTGGACGTTATGCTCTGCGGGGAGACATACCAAATAGATGATCGCCCGCTTAATGAATTAAATACAAGGGTCATAAATCCTGATATGGAAAGGTGTTAAGAAAAAAAATGGGGAGAACTAGCTTAGTCTGGAAGAATATGGGTAACAGGGCATCACCTTTCAAGGAAAGGACACTTTAAGTTCATCTGAAAGGATGAGAGGGATTTCACAGGGAGCAGGGGGGCAAGGTGCTAACTGTTTCACGGGGAGCAGGGGGCGCAAGGTGCTAACTGTTTCACGGGGAGCAGGGGGCGCAAGGTGCTAACTGTTTCACGGGGAGCGGGGGGCAAGGTGCTAACTGTTTCACGGGGAGCAGGGGGGCAAGGTGCTAACTGTTTCACGGGGAGCAGGGGGGCAAGGTGCTAACTGTTTCACGGGGAGCAGGGGGCGCAAGGTGCTAACTGTTTCACGGGGAGCGGGGGGCAAGGTGCTAACTGTTTCACGGGGAGCAGGGGGGCAAGGTGCTATCTGTTTCATGGGGAGCAGGGGGCAAGGTGCTTAACTGTTTTGGGTAGAGGGGACAGCTTGTGTGAAGGATTCGAGGACCCCAAAAGGGTGGCGCTCCTGAGTAGCTGGTGAGGAAGTGACGCCATGAGGCTGGACAGGAGAGCAGGAGCCTGGAAGTTTGGGCAGAGTTGGGGCTTCATCCAAAGGGTGCTGGGGAGCCGTCGAAGGGCCGTAGGGTGAGGAATGACACGATCAAAATTTATGTCCCTGGAAAGTCCAGCACTGGGAATAGTGCTGGTAAATACTCAGTAAACATTGGCAGAATTCGTGAAGGAGCACAGGGCTGGCCCGAGGGGAAGCTTCCCAGGATCCCTGGCTGTTAGCTCTAACTCAGCTCTTTGCTTTCCAGTTGAATCTCATAAACTCACTCAACCTCAGACAAGTAAGGCTTCATACCATCCCTCTAGCTGAGGATCTGTGGTTCACCATGGATGAAAGAGAAAATCTCCGCAGGCAGCAATGACCCTCACTGTACACCAGCCCTTAACGCTTCAGGCCCTTCTTCCTTCTTTGAAAAATGAGTGAACAGTGGAGATGCCCCAGGGAGGTAACGCCCTTCCCAAACTGCAAAAACATTTCAAGTTTTCTTGACAAAGATTTTAAAACGAATGCGCCATCCAACCAAGAGCTAATGCACAGGGTATGTTAGGGTGCAAGGAAATGGGCAGTTTCATTCAAGGGTCAGGGTGGGCAGATGTGGAAATGACTCAGACCTCGCTGGAGGGCCGTGAGCAGCCCGGAAGGGGGAGCCCCAATGATTTCCACCTGCAACTCCCCTCCCACAAATGTGTCTGTGGAAATAACAGGGGGAGTTGCAGATAGTTGGCTATCAAGGTAATCATTTCAGCATTGTTTGCAATCGCTAAAAACTGGAATTAGCTAAAATGTCCCCAAATCAGGAAGTTCGAGTATGGGTCATTCATACGATGGAAAACCATTCGGCTATTTAAAAGGATAGTGAAGAAAACTGTTTATAGGCTGAGGAAGAAGTTCACAATCTATTTTTAAGTGGGGAAAAGCAGATTATAAAACTGGATGTATCATAGATTCTTATTATGTTTTTTTAAACATCTTTATTGGAGTGTAATTGCTTTACAGTGATGTGTTAGTTGGTGCTGTATAACAAAGTGAATCAGCTATATGTATATATATATCCCCATATCTCCTCCCTCTTGTGTCTCCCTCCCACCCCTCTAGGTGGTCACAAAGCACCAAGCTGATCTCCCTGTGCTATGCGGCTGCTTCCCACTAGCTATCTATTTTACATTTGGTGGTGTATATATGTCCATGCCACGCTCTCCCTTCGTCCCAGCTTACCCTTCCCCCTCCCCGTGTCCTCAAGTCCATTCTCTACATCTACGTCTTTATTTCTGTCCTGCCCCCTAGGTTAAAATATAATTGTTACTCTAAGTATGTGTATGAACATGTAAGTTCAAGAAAAGGTCTGGAAAGACACAGCCAAAGAAGTAACAGTAGTGACCTGTGGTTGGTGGCACTGTAGGTGCTTTTGGTTTTTTCTATTTTCTTATCGTCATTTTGTATTCTTTCTTTTATGAACTTTCATCGCTTTTGTAGCAAGGAAAAAAAGGCTCATGTACAAAAATGTGCATGATCTCCTAGGATCTCAGCTGCTGTAGATTTTATGGAGGATTTTCAGTGCCTCTTTGCCTGCAAGGAGGATTTGATTCTCCTTAGTCTTCTCAGATATACATGCATGTGTTTCCCCAAATCCACAGACCTGATTGTGGGTTTAAGATGGTATTTTTCAGCAGTTGGCCATCCAATTCCATTTTTGTGACAGAAAAAGAAAACATTATTATGCCAAAAAAAAAACCGGCATCAGTTCTCAACCAATGTAATGGGAGGATTGGTCGTTTCCGCTTTATTTATAAACTGTATGTATTAGGGGCTAGTGGGTATAAAAAGGATAATTAACTAAATTTGATTTTTTAAAAAAGGCAGCCGGAAGGATGCATACCAAAATGCTGTAAATAGTTACCTCTGAGTGGTGGGATTGTAGGTGATTTTCACTTTCTTCTTTTTGCTTCTCTGCATTTCCTAATTTTTCTGTAATGCACTGATATAATAAGGGAAGGAGGCGATTACTTTAAAACCCACAGAAACAAATTGCATTCTTTTATTGACAGCAGAAAATTCCAGTAAGAAGGGGTTTTACCATTGCCGTCGTTACAACAGGTGGTTTTGCGTTTTTTGGAGGACTGTGTGGCTTACAGAAAGAGCATGGGTCTGAGAATTAGGAGACTGCCCGTGTTTTGATCCTGGCTGTATAGACTAGTCACTCACCCCCTGCGTCTTTGTTTCATTGCACGTGAATAAATGAACATTGATGGAGCCTCGCCTATGCGCCTGGGTACGTGCTTGATGCTGGGGAGAGAGCAGCAAATCGAGTGAGGTCTGGTCCCGGAAGTCATGGAATTTCCAGTTCCAGTCGGGAGAAAAACAAGCACCAGGCAAAGGGCAGTAGAATCATCTTGACACTTTACAGCCAAGCATTACTGAGCACTTAGCAAATGCCAGGCACTGTTCAATGAGCTTTCTACACTTACCAACCCATTTAATTCTCACAATAACTCCATCAGGTAGATGGTACTATTATTCCCATTTTACAGACAAGGAAACTGAGGCCCAAAGAGAGTAGCTAATTTACTCAAGGGCACACAGCTAGGAAGTCACAGAGTCAGGATTTCAACCCAACTCTGTGCTAGGCTGCCCTCTACCGTATAACTAGGGGGGTCATAAATTAAATCAGGACCGTGAGAGGGGAGAGACTGGACCTGGTCTCAGGGTGGAGGTAATACTTGCTGGAGGATCTGACATTTCACCTGAGACCATGCCCCACACTCCCCAAGGATGGGTAGAAATAAATCAGGCAAACAACAGGGACGGGGCCTCTGGGGTCGAGGAAACAAGATAAATGAGCAGCTGTGACTGGGTGCTAAGCGAGTGGTATGGCTGCAGTGGTTACTGGCAATGATAATGACCGTGAATTCTTTCGCCCCTGCCCCCAGATGCTCTTGGCCAGGGCACTTTATGACAACCACCCCGACTGTGCCGATGAGCTGGCTTTCTGCAGAGGAGACATCCTGACCATTCTGGAACAAAATGTGCCAGAAAGCAAGGGCTGGTGGAAGTGTTTGCTTCACGGGAGGCAAGGCCTGGCCCCTGCCAACCGCCTTGAAATCCTCGTGGAGGCCCCTGCCGACAGGCCCTGTCCCCCTTTCCTGAGAGGCCCGGAAGATGCTTCCACCAGCTCCCAGGAGACCTATGAAGTGCCCACCCTGCTCAACCCCTCATCTCCAGGCCCTGTGTATGAGCAGATGAGGAGTTGGGTGGAGCGGCCTCTGCCTCCCACCGTCCAAGTCTATGAAGTCCCTGACCCGCCTTCCAGCGCCAGAATCGTCTGTGAAAAGACTCTAAGATTTCCAAAGCAGGTAAGCCTGTTTCTGGACAGAAGAAATAGGACAAGGGGTACGTAGCACCCAGGGGCTTAACTACCCTTGAATCGTGGGTGTCCATCAGGAGATCAAACATACAAGATGGGAACCAGGTGGCCGGGGTGAGTGGATGAGCTTGTGTTTGGCGCCCACTTTGGTTGTCATTAACACTCTGGGCACCCTGACGGTTTCTGGCTCACCGAGACACCCACACTTTGCAGGAAACTAAATGCTTAGTCAAGCTGTACGTGAAAGCATCTCAACATTCATGGTGGTGTTTTTTTACGCCAGGAACACTAGGATGGCTCGTGGTAAACGGAGGGGTTGGATTTCCATGGGTCAAAGGCAGGAAATCACTCATCAGATTTAAAATTTGTATTCCTTTCCATCCAGAAACTTTACTTTCAGAATAGCTGCAGAAATATACAAGAAGGCAGAAATAGATCTGGATGAGGAGGCCATAGGCACTATAGCGTTATTTGTTACAGGGAAAGATCCAGGATGCCTAACTGTGTATTCATGGGGTATTTGTTCCGTAAATTTCGGCATAACCTATGATGAGCTACTATGCAGCTGTGAAAAAAAGATGAAGCAGTCCTGTAAGGTATTTATAAGTGGGGACAAAGAACCATTTAAATAAAAACCAACCTAACAAAGAAAAACTCAAAAAAAAAAATTGTGTGTGTATGTGTGCATTGAAAAGAATACACACCAACGGTGGTTACGCTTAGGAAGTGGAACTGGTTAAGGAGAAAGTGAAAGAAGGCATTAAGCAGGGACCTTTAATTTATTCGCTCCTGTGTCCCCAGCATCTGGGACCATGCCTGGCATGGGGTGGGTACTTGATAAATATTTGATGAACAAAGAGACTAGGAAGTTGATTTGTGCGTTAGGCAGAGCATGTGTTACATCTGTAGTTTTTAAAAATAACAATTTTTTAAAAACAGAGGAAAAGAAGCGCTCAGTAAATGCAGAATGAAACTGTTTTTTTTTTTAAAGAAGGAAAGGAGTTAAGAGAAAAATAATGTACTGTTTTTCCCCAAGCCCTGGCCTTCATGAAGTGTTAAGAATGTAGAACAGATTTGCATATGGTCTTCAGTCACTGCAGGCATTTCCTGCCGTCACACACTTTGCTTTCAGCTCAGATGACACATCCCACCCGGCCCCAGCTCTGCATGGAAGTCCCGGCGAGGTCTGTGTCCAGGAAGGCCCACTCCTCCCCTGTATGTGCTGGCCCCCACCCCCCAGCTCCCCCCCCCCCGCGAGCAATATCCCACCTACCATGCAGGCCTCCTCCACACTAGCTTCTTCAGACAAGGTGTTGATTCCTTAAGAGATTTTGAGTACTTCAGATTTCCTAGCTCCCCGGGGCTGCCATGCAGAGAACCAGCTGTTACACAGAACAGCTGCCACTCGTAGGCACTGGCTGCAGACACCAGAAGGAGGCAGCTCAGTCTCCAGCATCCATCCGTGAGGTGGACCCCAAGTCACTTTTCGGGAACAACTGGCCCAGATCTAGGCCTGGCACACTCAGCTGTCATCTGAGCAGCTGACTCGGTGCTGGCTTCTCTGAGAACAACAAGTGGCCTGGGCTGAAGTTAATTGAGTTGCTTTTCAAAGCCACTAAAAGACACACACAAAAAATCAAAGGCCCCCAAAAAGGACAGCAGCTGCCATGTCCACTGTTCCCCGGGGATCCCAAACCCCCAGCACAGTGCCAGGCTCCTGCAAGGTGCTCTGTAAACATTTACGGAACGAATGAAATGACCGGATCCAACCTAAGGCTTCACAACCATGGACTCACTGTCAACTTCTAGACTGACAACGGTATGGAAGGAGAGATGACTTTACCTCATCAGAAAAGGGCCAGGGCATTAGCTGTAACATTTGTCCTTGACATGAAACGTGGAGCTCTCACTGGTGCAGGCTGCGGCCACGGACAGAAACCACGGCTGCCAGAGGGGAATTTAGAAGCGAGGGACTCCTCACCACTCAAGCAGGTCTTGCTGTGGCCCCAGCAAAACACCTGGGGAACTTTCCTTCCTTTCACTCCTGCTTAAGTTCCCTCCATCGCTGCCCTGTCTATATTTTTGCTCCCTCCCGCCTCCCTTTTTTATTGCCTTCTCCGTGCTTGGGGGTCTTTTAAAGCAAGAGATGCCATCTGTGGCTTAGAAATCAGGAGTCCAGGTTCACTTGGCCTTGGGGGCAGCCACAGCTATGCTGGGTGATTGGAGACATCCCAGCACCCCTCTGTACTTCTCTTTCTTGCTCTGTATCAAGAGAGGGTGGGGCTCCATCATTTCTAAGTTCACCTCAAGTTGTATCTTTTGGTGATTCTGAATAATTTTGCTTCTTCCTCTACTACAAGAAGGAAGGAGCTAGAAGAATGCAAGATGATAATCAGTTAAGAATCTTCTGATTCACAGAAAAGGCAGACATCTTCTCTAAGTTCGGGTAATCTAGCGGTGAGCCTTGAGTCTGAGACCGCCCAGAAAATATTCCATTCTGAGCAGAAGCGGACATTGGTAAAACCGAGCACGTCCAGCCATTAGCTTTGAGCTGTTTTCCGACGGGCGGTTCACAGGGTTGGTACACGGCCCGGGGGACCCATTTCAGAGATTCCCCGGGTTGAATATCTCTAGATTAAGGTTGGCCAAAAATTAAAAACCAAGAAGGTGGAAATATGTCACCTGTCTCAAGTTGTCCTAATAAGGGATTCTCCGTCTTTCTAGCTGGAAGAGACCCGTGTAGATTAGAACAACTCTTCGCTTTACAAATGAGGAAATTGATTCCCAGGGAGGTGAAAGGCCCATCCAGGGTCATACCCTGATGAGTACTAGAGACCAAAGTTTCTTTGTTGTGTCTGTCTCTGTCTACACCCCTGGGCTGACAACACCCAAGGCAGAGCCCTTGGCCTACGCTTGATCTTGTTCACCTGGCTCTGTGGCTGACGCTATCTATTTTGTTTTATTGAAGTTTAACCTATAGATCCTAAGGGTATGTAGTTCAGTCGCTAGTATCCGGATCTAGAAAAAGAACGAAACTAACATCCCAAAAGCCCCCTCCCACCTCTCCCAGCCACTTCCCCCCAGGGTAACCACTGTCTTGAACTTTGTTTTACTTTTTACTCCAACTTCCTTAATATAACATGCCGGCCTCTCTTAAAAAAATAATAAAATAAAATGACCATACAAAGAAGGTATTTGATTTTGGTTTAAATTCAGAGAGGGTAATCTTTTGTATTTCAAGTAAGAAGGTCAGATTTCCTGATGAAATTGCTTTTAGACCCTCTAGTTCTCGACCTGGAGCTTCCTTCTGTCCTCCAAACCTTTCAAAACCACGTTTCTCAAAACAGGTTCCTTAACTGATTGCCATCTACATTTTCTGAGAAACACTGGGCATTTTTGAACTGACTTCTTTCCACCTAAAATTCCAAACACAGGAAAGTCCCCTTGTAGTCTGTAGGTTGTCTCTTGGGCAAGTGTGACCCACAAAGTCAGCTGCATAAATAAAATGGACCTGTGGTGATTGGGGAGTGGTAGGCAGTGGAACCGTGTTTGGACAGGCTCTGCGGTGGGAGAGAGCTCGCTGTGTTCCAATAAGGAGGGGGGTGGGCAGGGAGGAAGGAAGGTGATGGCTGACAACTGGGGACACACCATGCATAGTCCCTGGGGTTGGGCAGGGCATGGCCTGCAAGGAGCTTGGAATTAACCCAGAGCATAATGGGGAACCGTTGCTGAGTTTGTCCTGGACAGATCAGCCAAAGACCAGCAGGGACCAAGTCCGGTTTACTAATCTGCGGCAGTGAAGGGGATCACAGAGCAGAGGATCAGGTAGCACCTGTAAAGCCCCCCTGCCTGCCTCATTCACGGCTGCATCCTCAGCATCATTAGACAAATATTAATAACCCAGCGTTCGAATCACAGCCTGGGATCCCTAGAGAACAGCAGAATCACCCGGGAAACTTGATGATACAGCAGTTTTTCAGTTTCTCCATCAAGACTCAGAAATTCCGTACCACGGATGCGGAGCCCAGGAATCTGCATTCCAGCCTGCTTCCCAGGTGAGGCTGATGCAGGCAGCTATGGGCCAGCATGTGAGGAAGACTGCCCTCCACCATGGACCTCCCCAACAGCGTGCTGCTGTTCCCAGTCTCAGAGCGAAGGGCTTCCAATTAGAGGTGCCCAGAGAACATCCCAGTGTGTCAGAGCTGCCTTTGCTGGCTCATGACCCGTGGACTCAGTGGTGACGTTTCTTTCCCTCAACTCTTCTTTTTCTCCCCAAGGCCCTCTTCACAATTCCCAGGCCTGCTCGGACCTCGTTGCCAGCTCTGCCTTGCCAGGTGTACGATGTGCCTGCCCAGAGCCGGTGCCTGCCAGCCCTAAAGGTGAGCCTCAGCCGTGGCCCTGCTCTTCCCACACCTCTCCATCCATTGTGGGGTCTCAGGGTCACGCAGACCCTGCATTTCGGCTTTACCACTGAGATATCTCCTGGAGCATCAGTCCTGACTCCAAAGGACACATCTTCCCTCAGAAACCAGCTTTGTGCCCAGGGAGCCCAGACCTACTCACGAGAACATTACTACTATTTGAATTCTGAATATTTAAAACTTTTTTACTTTTCATTTGTAATAGATACTTTATATCCACGCATATGTATACACACAAACATACACATACACATATCTGCACTTTTTTTTTTTTTTTTCGGTTTCCAAAGCACTTTTATTTTGGCAGGCGCGATCTTAGTTCTCCTGCAGTGGGAGTATGGAGTCTATTTTTTTTTAATAGATCTTTATTGGAGTATAATTGCTTCACAATACTGTGTTAGTTGTGTTGTACAACAAAGTGAATCAGCCATATACATACATATATCCCCATATCCCCTCCCTCCAGAGCCTCCCTCCCACCCTCCCTATCCCACCCCTCTAGGTCATCGCAAAGCACCAAGCCGATCCCCCTGTGCTATGCGGCTGCTTCCCACTAGCTAACTATTTTACATTCGGTAGTGTATATATGTCAGTGCTACTCTCACTTCGACCTAGCTTCACCCTCCCACCCCGTGTCCTCAAGTCCACCCTCTGTATCTACCTCTTTATTCCTGCCCTGTAACTAGGTTCATCAGTACCTTTTTTTTTTTTTAGATTCCATATATATGTGTTAGCATATGGTATTTGCTCTTCTCTTTCTAACTTATTTCACTCTGTATGACAGACTCTGGGTCCATCCACCTCACTACAAATAGCTCAATTTCATTTCTTTTTATAGCTGAGTAATATTCCATTGTATATATGTGCCACATCTTCGTTATCCATTCATCTGTCGATGGACACTTAGGTTGCTTCCATGTCCTGGCTATTGTAAATAGTGCTGCAATGAGCATTGTGGTACATGACTCTTTTTGAATTATGGTCTTCTCAGGGTAAATGCCCAGTAGTGGGATTGCTGGGTCGCATGGTGGTTCTATTTTTAGTTTTGTAAGGAACCTCCATATTGTTCTCCATAGTGGCTGTATCAATTTACATTCCCACCAACAGTGCAGGAGGGTTCCCTTTTCACCACACTCTTTCCAGCATTTGTTGTTTTTAGATTTTTTTGGTAATGGCCATTTTGACCGGCATGAGGTGATACCTCATTGTAGTTTTGATTTGCATTTCTCTAATAATTAGTGACTTTGAGAATCTTTCCATGTGTCTCTTGGCCATCTGTATGTCTTCCTTGGTGAAAAGTCTATTTAGGTCTTCCACCCATTTTTTAACTGGACTGTTTGTCTTTCTGATATTTAGCTCCATGAGCTGTTTGTATATTTTGGAGATTAATCCTTTGTTGTTTCATTTGCAAATATTTTCTCCCATTTTGAGGGATGTCTTTTTGTCTTGTTTTTGGCTTCCTTTGCTGTGCAAAAGTTTTTAAGTTTAATTAAGTCCAATTTGGTTATTTCTGCTTTTCTTTCCATGACTCTAGGAGGTGGGTCAAAAAGGATCTTGCTGTGATTTATGTCATAGAGTGTTCTGTCTACATTTTCCTCTAAGAGTTTTATAGTGTCTGGCCTTACATTTAGGACATTAATCCATTTGAGTTTATTTTTGTATACAGTGTTAGGGAGAGTTCTAATTTCATTTTTTACATGTAGCTGTCCAGTTTTCCCAGCACCACTTATTGAAGAGGCTGTCTTTTCCCCGTGGTATGTTCTTCCTCCTTTGTCATAAATTAAGTGCCCATATGTGCATGGGTTTATCTCTGGGCATTCTATCTTGTACCATTGATCTATATTTCTGTTTTGTGCCAGTACCATACTGCCTTGATTACTGTAACTTTGTGGTATAGTTTGAGGTTGGGGAGCCTGATCCCTCCAACTACGTTTTTCTTTCTCAAGATTGCCTTGGCTATTTGGGGTCTTTTGTGTTTCCATACGAATTGTAAACTTTTTTGTTCTAATTCTGTGAAGAATGCCATTGATAGTTTGATAGGGATTGCACTGACTCTGTAGATTGCTTTGGGTAGTATAGTCATTTTCACAATATTGATTCCTCCAATCCAAGAACATACTATATTTCTCTATCTGTTTATGTCATCTTTGATTTCATTCATTAGTGTTTTTTTTAAATTTATTTTTGGCTGCATTGGGTCTTCGTTGCTGCACGCGGGGCTTCTCATTGCGGTGGCTTCTCTTGTTGCGGAGCGTGGGCCCTAGAGTGCGCGGGCTTCAGTAATTGTGGCATGCGGGCTCAGTAGTTGTGGCTTGCAGGCTCTAGAGCGCAGACTCAGTAGTTGTGGCGCATGGGCTTAGTTGCTCCGTGGCATGTGGGATCTTCCCAGACCAAGGATCGAACCTTGGTCCCCTGCATTGGCAGGCGGATTCTTAACCACTGTGCCACTAGGGAAGCCCCTCATCAGTATTTTATAGGTTTCTGAGTACAAGGCTTTCGCCTCCTTAGGCAGGTTTATTCCTAGGTATTTTATTCTTTTTGTTGCAGTGGTAAATGGGAGTGTTTCCTTAATTTCTCTTTCTGATTTTTCATTGTTGGTATATAGGAATGCCAGAGATTTCTGTGCATTAATTTTGTGTCCTGAAACCTTACCAAATTCATTGATTAGTTCTAGTAGTTTTCTGGTGGTATCTTTAGGATTCTCTATGTATTGTATCATGTCATCTGCAAACAGTGACAATTTTACTTCTTTTCCAATTTGTATTCCTTTTATTTCTTTTCCTTCTCTGATTGCTGTGGCTAGGACTTCCAAAACTATGTTGAATAAGAGTGCCAAGAGTGGACATCCTTGTCTTGTTCCTGATCTTAGGGAAATGCTTTCAGTTTTTCATCTTTGAGTATGATGCTTGCTGTGGGTTTGTCATATATGGCCTTTATTATGTTGAGATAGGTTCCCTCTATGCCCATTTTCTGGAGAGTTTTTATCATGAGTGGGTGTTGAAATTTGTCAAAAGCTTTTTCTGCCTCTATAGAGATGATCATATGGTTTCTATTCCTTAATTTGTTAATGTGGTGTATCACATCGATTGATTTGTGTTATTGAAGAATCCTTGCATCCCTGGTATAAATCCCACTTGATCATGCTGTATGATCCTTTAACTGTTTTGTTGGATTCTGTTTGCTAGTATTTTGTTCAGGATTTTTGCATCTGTGTTCATCAGTGATATTGGTCTATAATTTTCTTTTTTTGTGATATCTTTTTCTGGTTTTGGTATCAGGGTGATGTTGGCTTCATAGAATGAATTTGGGAGTGTTTCTCCCTCTGCAATTTTTTGGAAGAGTTTGAGAAGGATCGGTGTTAGCTATTCTCTAAATGGTTGATAGAATTCACTTGTGAAGCCATCTGGTCCAGGACTTTTGTTTGTTGGAAGATTTTTAATTACGGTTTCAATTTCATTGCTTGTGATTGGTCTGTTTATATTTTCTATTTCTTCCTGGTTCGGTCTTGGAAGGTTATACCTTTCTAAGAATTTGTCCATTTCTTCCAGGTTGTCCATTTTATTGGCAAATAGTTGATTGTAGTAGTCTTTTATGATACTTTGTATTTCTGCGGTGTCCGTTGTAACTTCTCCTTTTTTTTAAAAAAATTTCTGATTTTATTGATTTGCATCCTCTCCCTTTTTTTCTTGATAAGTCTGGCTAAGGGTTTATCAATTTTGTTTATCTTCTCAAAGAACAAGCTTTTAGTTTTATTGATCTTTGCTAGTGTTTTTTTCATTTCTATTTCATTTATTTCCTCTCTGAGCTTTATGATTTCTTTCCTTCCACTGACTTTGGGTTTTCTTTGTTCTTCTTTCTCTAGTTGTTTTAAGTGTAGGGTTAAATTGTTTATTTGAGATTTTTCTTGCTTCTTGAGGTGAGGTTGAATTGCTATAAACTTCCCTCTTAGAATTGCTTCTGCTGCATCCCATAGGCTTTGGGTCATCGTGTTTTTGTTGTCATTTGTTTCTATGTATTTTTTAATTTCTTCTTAGATTTGTTCAGTGATCTCTTGGTTATTTAGTAGTACACTGTTTAGCCTCCATGTATTTGTGTTTTTTATAGTTTTTTTTTCCTGTAATTTATTTCCAATCTCATAGTGTTGTGTTCAGAAAAGATGCTTGATACGATTTCAATTTTCTTAAATTTTCCAAGGCTTGATTTGTGACCCAAGATGTGATCTGTCCTGGAGAATGTTGCATGTGCACTTGAGAAGAAAGTGTATTCTGCCACTTTTGGATGGAATGTTCTATAAATGTCAATTAAATCTATCTGGTCTATTGTGTCATTTAAAGCTTGTGTTTTGTTATTTATTTTCTGTTTGGATGATCGGTCCATTGGTGTAAGTGGGGTGTTAAAGTTTCCTACTCTTATTGTGTTACTTTCGATTTCTCCTTTCATGGTTGTTAGCATTTGCCTTATGTACTGAGGTGCTCCTTTGTTGGGTGCATAAACATTAATTATTATATCTTCTTCTTGGATTGATCCCTTGATGTAGTGTCTCTCCTTATCTCTTGTAACAGTCTTTATTTTAAAGTCTATTTTATCTGGTATGATTATTGCTACTCCAGGTTTCTTTTGATTTCCATTTGCATGGAATATCTTTTTCCATTCCTTCACTTTCAGTCTGTATGTGTCCCTAGGTCTGAAGTGGGTCTCTTGTAGACAGCATATAGATGGGTCTTGTTTTGGTGTCCATTCAGCCAGTCTGTGTCTTTTGGTTGGAGCATTTAATCCATTTACATTCAAGGTTATTATTGATATGTATGTTCCTATTACCATTTTCTTAATTGTTTTGGGTTTGTTTTTGTGGGTCTCTTCTCTTTTGTTTCCTGCCTAGAGAAGTTTCTTTAGCGTTTGTTGTAAAGCTGTTTTGGTGGTGCTGAATTCTGTTAGCTTTTGTCTGTCTAAAACGCTTTTGACTTCTCCACTGAATCTGAATGAGAGCCTTGCTGAGTAGAGTAATCTTGGTTTTAGGTTTTTCTCTTTCATCACCTTAAGTATATCCTGCCACTCCCTTCTGACCTGCAGAGTTTCTGCTGAAAAATCAGCTGATAACCTTATGGGGATTCCTTTGTGTGTTATTTTTTGTTTTTCCCTTGCTGCTTTTAATGTTTTTTCTTTGAATTTAACATATGTTAGTTTGATTAATATGTGTCTTGGTCTGTTTCTCTTAGGGTTTATCCTGCATGGGACTCTCTGTGCTTCCTGGACTTGGGTGACTATTTCCTTTCCCATGTTAGGGAAGTTTTCCACTATAATCTCTTCAAATATTTTCCCAGCCTTTTTCTTTTTTTCTTCTTCTTCTGGGACCCCTATAATTTGAATGTTGATGCATGTAGTGTTGTCCCCGAGGTCTCTGAGATTGTCTTCAATTCTTTTCATTCTTTTCTCTTTACTCTGCTCCTTGGCATTTTTATCCACCATTCCATCTTCCAGCTCACTTATTCATTCTTCTGCCTCCGTTATTCTGTTATTGATTCCTTCTAGTGTATTTTTCATTTCAGTTATTGTGTTGTTCATCTCTGTTTGTTCTTTAGTTCTTCTAGATCTTTGTTAAACATTTCTTGTATTTTCTCAATCTGTGCCTCCATTCTATTTCCAAGATTCTGGATCATCTTTACTATCATTACTCTGAATTCTTTTTCAGGTAGATTGCCTATTTCCTCTTCATTTATTTGGTCTTGTAGGTTTTTACATTGTTCCTTCATCTGTGATATATTTTTTTGCCATCTCATTTAAAAATTTTTTTTAAAATTTTTTATGAGTGGGATTGTGTTCCTTTCTTACTGGTTGTTTGGCCTGAGGCTTCCAACACTGGAGTTTGTAGGCTGTTGGGTAGAGCTGGGTCTTGGTGCTGAGATGAGGACCTCCGTGAGACTTTACTCTGATGAATATTTCCTGGGGGTCTGAGGTTCTCTGTTAGTCCAGTGGTTTGGACTTGGAGCTCCCACCGCAGTAACTTCTTCCCCACCCCCAGTACATGAATCAAGATCCCCCAAGCCACATGGGGTGGCAAAAAAAAAAAAAAAAGAAGAACAATAACATAGTAAAAAATAAAATTAGACTAGGAAACTAACAGATATATTAGAAAGAACATAAAAATAAAAATATACATGAATCAGCAACTGGAAGGTACATCACTACCACAATAGTAAAAAAGAGGATGAGGGAAAAGAAAAAAAAAGGAAAGGAAAAAGAAAAAAAAGGGGGGGGGAAGGCCTTGGCTGTGGAGGGCGGGTCCTAAGCAAGGGCGGGTTTGGGTGGTGGGCAGGGCCTATGCTCAGGACCCACAGGGCTGGAAAAGGCCCTGAGGGCTGTGGCGGGTGGGGCTTAGGCTCAAGGAACAGAAGGGGCCCAGGCGTGCCCCCCACCCCTGGTCTCAGAGGGCGGGGGACCTCACCTGGGAACCCAGCAGGCTTCCTGGGCTCGAGTAGGCAGGGCAATCGCCCTCCGCTCCTCTCCCTCTCCTCCCGGAGGGCCCCTCCTGCCTGCCTTTCTTGATCTCCATGGCCTCCCTCCTCTGCCCCTCGGACCCACGCGGCCTTGAGGGGGCTTTGGCGGGGCAGCTACCAGCTGCGGAGCTCAGCAGGCTCCCTGGCCCCAGTGGGAGGGGTAATCACCGTTCACTCCCCTCCCGCTCTTCTTGGAGAGGCCCTCCTGCCTGCCTCCCCTGGTCTCCCCAGCCTCAGGGGCACCAATCCTGTCTGGCCCCCATTTCTTCTCCCCGCTCAGTCCTCCCATGTCCTACCAGTTCACTTGGGGGTTCCTCCCGTCTCCTTGGGCATCAGGGTCCCACACCAGCAGCCGGCAGGTGCCCTAGTTGTGGGGAGACGCTAACTTGGTGTCTTCCCACACTGCCATCTTGACTCCACCCCCCTGCACTTTTTAAAAGTAATAATATCATGAAGGATATACATCTTTTTTGTTGTTTTTTGGCTGCGTTGGGTCTTCATTGCTGTGCGCAGTCCTTCTCTAGTTGCAGTGAACAGGAGGGCTTCTCTTGTTGCGGAGCACAGGCTCTAGGCACGTGAGCTTCAGTAGTTGCAGCACACGGGCTCATTAGTTGCAGCACATGTGCCCTAGAGCGTGTGGGCTTCAGTAGTTGTGGCGCAGGGGCTTAGCTGCTCCGTGGCATGTGGGATCTTCCTGGACCAGGGCTCGAACCCATGTCCCCTGCACTGGCAAGTGGATTCTTAGCCATTGCGCCACCAGGGAAGTCCCACATCACAGTCTTAACATTATCATTGGTTATCTTAACATTGATTATCTCTGGGGGAGGAAATTTTAGGTTTTGGGATTTTTTTAAACTTATTTGAATGTTACTAGTACATCACTTCTGTAAGACATGCTTCGTTTAATCAGAAAACAACTTCACTCACTTCTCAGCCCATCAAAATTGCCCGGTGGCTGTGTTCTGCCCTGCCCATCAGTGCACATCGGAATGGCCTGGGTGCTTCACCCACGCCTGCATCCTGGAACCACACCCAGGGGCGCTGATGTTTGAGGTCTGGGTGGGCCCCGGGCAGCAGTAATTTTAAAGCTCCCAGATGGTTCTGGAGCACAGCCAGGGCTAAAGGCCACTGCTCTAGTCTAAATAAAAATTCAGGCCTTCTCTGTGACTTCCTGGTCATAATTAGTCTCAATGGAGGAATTTAATGTTCAGTGCAGGCAATACCCGAAGTTCCTACTATATTTAAAGCGAAAGCTCGTGCTCTCTCAGCTTGTTTGCAGGGCCTGGGCTCCTGCTGCAGGGACGGAGGGCTGGCTGGATTCTCTGCTAGTTCCCCACCTCGGGTTCCTTCTCACTGGGTGACCTCAGGCTCCTGCGGGGCTGAGGGGAAGCAGGGAGGCAGGGCAGAGGTGGAAAGGTCCCGCGCGGCTGGTTCTGTGGGAGGGATGGTGCAGTGTTACCCCATGGAGGCAGTGAGCACTGCAGGCTGATTCTTTCTCTTCGGGGACATTTTTGCGAGTGCCAACCCCTCCCCGCCTCCCCCGATTGCCAGGTATCTCTCTCTCTCTCTCTCTCTCTCTCTCTCTTTTTGGCTGCGTGGCTTGTGAGATCTTAGTTCCCAACCAGGGATTGAACCTGGGCTCTCAGCAGTGAGGGTCTGGAGCCCTAATCACTGGACCACCAGGGAAGTCCCATGCTGGGTATCTCTTACCTGCAAGTTGCACAGGGTGGGCAGATGCTTCTCCTCTGGCCGGTGGCTGAAGGTTCCTCCCTGAGCTCCAGGCAGCCAGTCATCTCCAGCCTCACCCTCCTGAGATGCTCTCACCCTCTAGGCCTGGCTCCAGCTCCCATGCAGCCCACGTCTGGTCCACAGAGAACGCACGGGCTCCCTCAGCCGCAATGGACCCCAGGGCCAGGACTGGGGGGCGGGTGGGGTATGGAGAATGGGGCACTTTCTCCCCCAAAGTTTTAAACAAAGACACATTTGCAGGACTTACTTCACTTGCCTCGCCCTCGTCCCGGCCCTGTGGATCATTTCTTTATTCAAAATGTTGATATTTTGTTCATCACGATTTTTTCACATCAATTGCGATTTTAAAGTGTATTGCATTAAAATATTATTTATCTTAGACACTGAGTTTGTTGGTGCACCTTTAAATGTTATGCCAAGGCAGGGGCTTCCCATTGCTCCGCCTGGTCCCTGCCCTGAGAACAGACCCCCTCAGCCCAGCCACCACCCTGTGCTTTGTCAGAAGATTCTCACCTTTAACTTTTCTCAAGCAGAGTTAGACATCGTGCACTATGACCCCAAGCTCAGGTGGCACAGCTCAAATCTCGGAAGGTTCCGTGGGGCACTTTCCACTTTGCCTGAAGGGAGTGAAAAGCATCCTTTCCTCCCCCCACTGAGAAGGGGAGAGCAGGACACTCACAGCCCAGCTCGCTCCAAAGATACCCCCTCTCCAAATTCCAGCTTTTTCTCTCTTTCTTTGCAAAACCTGTTTTGGTGCTCTCTCACCTCGCTTTGGAACATGGAACCTGTTTTTTTTATCCTAAAATATGTATTTCCTAATTGTTGCACCCAAAAAGAGCCTATTATCTGTAGAGGCGCCATGTCTTTTGCTCATTACTGGGTGTATATATGTCATATGGTTCAGTGTGTAGTCGTTAGTAGGCACTCAGTAAATATTTGCAGGATGAATACATGACTTACAAGCACAGGAAAATTTCTGCTGAGAAAAACAAGAAAGGAAAAAGACATAGTAAGTCCCAATCTTATATTTATTCTTCTTTAATTCAATCTTAAGGTGAACTAACAAGAGGAAATGAACTACCGTTTTTAACTGCAGCTGCAGCTAATTCTCTCTATAGTTTGTCCCCACCTTCAATCTAGAAGTCACCTTTTCTAAAGCACAGAGTCCATTGTTGAAAATATACCCAGTAGAGCACACACTTCCACCATGAAAGCATCATGACTGAAATCCCCCAAGTCTTCAGTGATTTGTGTTTTCATTTGGAAAAAAAAAGGAACACTGGAGTGGAGAGAGTTTGTGATGTGCAGCCATCAGGAGGGAAAAATTCATGTTGTCCTTCTTTGTGGTCTTTCTCCAGGAGCCAGGGAAGCAGCAGCAGCTATATGACATCCTCCCCAGCCCCCAAAAAGCAGCACTTGGTCCCCCTGCCAGCCAACCAAACGTAAGTATGACGGGCGCTGAGATCCGATGCTATGCAAACCTGAATGGCCTCTGGGAAATGTTGTTTGCTTGGTCAAAATTAGGAATGCAGGGCTTCCCTGGTGGCGCAGTGTTTGAGAGTCTGCCTGCCGATGCAGGGGACACGGGTTCGTGCCCCGGTCTGGGAGGATCCCACATGCCGCAGAGCGTCTGGGCCCATGAGCCATGGCCACTGAGCCTGCGCGTCCGGAGCCTGTGCTCCGCAACAGGAGAGGCCACAACAGTGAGAGGCCCACGTACTGCAAAAGAAAAAAAAAAAAAAATTAGGAATGCAAATCCCTCACAGCAGAACTTACTTCACTGGAGGCAAAACTTGTAACTGCAATGGCTTCAGGAACAGAACAAGCTACGTGGTTTAGAGCCTTTAGCTTCCATATGCCTCCGTTTCTTATTACAAACTTATGTGAGAATTGACATAATCCCTGCAAAAGACCTAGTACAGTGCTTGGCACAGAGCAAGAGCTCAGTAGACTTTATTTTATTTTGTTTTATTTATTTATTTTAATTAATTAATTTACTTATTTATTTATGGCTGTGTTGGGTATTTATTGCTGCAGGCGGGCTTTCTATAATTGTGGTGAGCGGGGGCTACTCTTCGCTGCAGTACGCAGCTTCTCATTGCGGTGGTTTCTATTGTTGCGGAGCACGGGCTCTAGGCGCGTGGGCTTCAGTAGTTGTGGCTCTTGGGCTTCAGTAGTTGTGGCTCACGGGCTCCAGAGCGCAGGCTCAGTAGTTGTGGCGCACGGGCTTAGTTGCTCCGCGGCATGTGGGATCTTCCTGGACCAGGGCTCGAACCTGTGTCCCCTGCGTTGGCAGGCGAATTCTTAACCACTGTGCCACCAGGGAAGTCCCATGAGCTCAGTAGACTTTAGATAAATGCTTCTTCTTATTGTATACCTTGGAGACATGTTGCATCAAGGTAGGTTTTTATTTGTATAAAAAGGAGGTGCCTTAATTTGAAATCTGTAATCATGTTTATCGTTGGATTCTGTCACATGTATAAATAAATGTACCTATGCCCAAGGTGGCAACTCAGCAGTGTCACAAAGGATGCATAGGAGTTTGTTAGATGGAAAGCAAGGGGTTGGGAAGACATTTAGAGCAGAGGAACCAGTTTGGGTAAAATTAAATATAGTGGTTCAAGAGAGCATTCTGTGTTCAGGGGAAGGTAAACAGCAAGGGTAGCTGGACTTTTAAGGAGGGTGGTGGCAGAAGCGGAGACCAAGGAGGCTCAAAAGGAGGTTGGAGCCCGACTGTGAAGGGCTTGAGTGATAACAGCAGTGGGGAGCAACAGAAGAAGCGTGAGTAGGGGAGTGTTGATCAGATTTTTTAAGAAGCACAGTGCCAAGCACTTGGTGGGTCCTCAGTATAATACACATGTGTCACCTGAGTCGCTCATACTGTCTTTTTATTGCTCCTAAACTGGGTGACTTTGTGTGGTTTTTCACAGGGGCAGAGTGTTCCCCTGATGTCAAGCATTGCCTTAAGGAGAGGCAGCTGCAACACGTTGCCAAGCCCTCAGAAATCCGAATGGATTTATGACACGCCAGTGTCTCTGGAAAAGGCTGATGTAAGAAACGCATCTCTAAGCAGCTTTGTGGAAAAATCGGGGCACCGTGCTCTCCCCAGGTACATGTCCAGTTTTCACAGCCCTCAGAACAGCAGAGCAAGGACCCTCAGTCCACACCCGCAGAAAAACGTGCCCATGCAGAAAAAACTCAGCCTTCCAGAGATTCCTTCTCATAGCTTTCCACCACCCAGGGATGCATTCCCTTTGGATGAAGGTGTCAGCTACAAGGTCCCTGCAAGCTTTCTGATCTCCCGAGTGGAACAGAAGAACACCAGGCTGAACATTTACGACGTCCCTAAAGCAGTGCTAAGTGTCCCTCAGGCTGGGAAAGAGCTGGGAAAAGCCGATGGGCCTTCAGAGAATTCCATGGACCATAATTCCTCATGGTTCTCCGGACGGGCAGCATCGCCGTCTCCTGAGCCAGACGGCTTGTCCGTTTCCAGTTCTGACAGCAGAGCCAGCGTCCTTTCCTCATGCTCCTCCACGTCTAGCCACTCTTCTAGCTCCTTCTCGGAGGAGTCAGCCAAAGAGCTCCCCTTGGACCTGGACTTGGCCAAAGAGACAGTCACAGCTCTGCAGCACAAGGTGGACAACTCTGTCGCGGGCCTCTTGCTCTTCGTCAGTAGGCAGTGGAGGTTCCGAGACTACCTGGAGGCCAATATCCACGCGATCCGCAGGGCTGCCGACCGCATAGAGGAATCCTTGAGAGAATTTCTGGATTTCGCCTGCGGCGTCCGTGGGACCGCCTGTAACCTCACCGACAGTAAACTTCAGGCCAAAATTAGGGATCAGCTACAGACAATCTCCAACTCCTACCAAATCCTGCTTGAAACAAAGGAAAGTCTGGAGAGCTGCGATTGGTCCCTGGAAGTCCTTGTGACCAACAAAGTCCAAAACAGCCTGGATGACCTGGAGAGATTTGTCCTGACGGCGCGGATGGTTCCAGAAGACATCAAGAGGTTCGCCTCCCTCGTCATTGCCAACGGGAGACTCCTTTTCAAGCCGAACTGTGAAAAGGAAGACCCCATGCAATTGACCCCAAATGCAGAATTTAAGCTTGCAAAATCCATCTGGCTTCCCCAAAAGGAGATTGAATCATACCAAAGGAATGCTTCTTTTCAAAAACAAAGGGAAAGCAAACACCCTCCTGAACTATTAAAGAAAAATAGGACAGATGTTTGTGAACAGGTGAGTTCAGAGTGGTATACTATAAGGGGACTTTCCATTTTTATCTGGAGTGGTCACCAGTAAGTTAGATGATGAGAATCTGTTTTATCGTCTTTGGGGAGATAAGGGTTCCATTTTCCAGAAAATAAAATTCATGGAAGTAAAATTCTAGGTGAGCTCTTAGTAAGAAGTAAGATATGTATCTTAATATTAAGGCAGACAGGATGTCTTCTGGAAAATTGGGGTTTTGGGCTTACCTCTGATGCTAGGATTAGAAAGGATTTTGAAAACCTTGTGAAACCTGTTCTTTGAACAAAATGTTTCATCTCATCATCAAGTTTCTTTGCATTTTTCACAGTTGTAAATTTAGTCATTGTCAGTGTGTTTCTTAGAAACAGAAGAGGAACTGTAAACACTCTTCCAAGTTGTGCATGGTCCTAGCAGCCTCCAGACTCTAGTTACTCTTAGGAATACTTTGCTCCATGAGTCTAGACACTATAGAAAGAGACCCTTAGTTCAAGAATTGCAAGTTGCAGGGCTTCCCTGGTGGCACAGTGGTTAAGAATCAGCCTGCCAGTGCAGGAGACACGGGTTCGAGCCCTGGTCTGGGAAGATCCCACATGCCTCAGAGCAGCTAAGTCCGTGTGCCACAGCTACTGAGCCTGCGCTCTAGAGCCCACGCACCAAGAGCCCGTGCTCCGCAACAAGCCACTGCAATGAGAAGCCTGTGCACCGCAACGAAGAGTAGCCCCTGCTCGCTGCAGCTAGAGAAAGCCCACACGTGGCAAGGAAGACCCAACGCAGCCAAAAAAGAAAAAGAGAGAGAATTCCAAGTTGCAAGAAATGCAGCAGGTAACCTGGGGCCTGTGTCACGGAGATAACTCAGTGCTTTCAGCCCCAGTCTTGGTTTTCTGCTGACATGCCTGGAGGTGCAAGAGCTTTAACACACTCTAGAGAAGCTGGAAATTTGGTTATTTTTCGTTTCCCAATAAAATTGTGTATCATTATATTAGGCCATGTTGGTAGGCAAAATTCAGCCCTCGGGCTGCTGAAGTCTCCTTTGTTGGAAAAAGTCATTACTAGGTAGAACCATCAACAAAAACATAACGAGGAATGCCAAGTTATAAAGTGGACTTAAACAGCTATATAATAGTATAAAGACCATTCCAGTTGGTAATTTGAAGGGATTTTATGTTTCAGGAGTTGCCTAGCCTAGAAGAGAAAGAAACACCCATCTTGGAACAAAGGTTCGATGAAAACAAAGACTTAGAAACCCAGGTAAGCGATGATGCTGACTCTCCAATACTTCTGATGGACTAATAGGCTTCATCCCCAGAGATGTTTCCTGCTGTGAATAATTCAGGATTACAGCCCTGACCCACATGGGAGGAGACTTGGTTTTGTGACGGTTCTTCCTTTTTTATAATAGAAGGAACCCTGGGGATGAGCAAGTCCAATGAGCCCCAAAACGTGGACCATGGTCCTTTAACCATCAGTAAAATAATTCTAGGTGCTCTGCAAATTTATCACAGGAGATACTGACATGGCATGAAGTCACACGGACTCACATTCTTGTTGACATTTTTTCCCCTTTGGCTTAAACAATAGAAATTCATTTTCTCACAATTCTGGAGGCTAGAAATCCAAGATCAGGGTTCGTTTCTCCTCCGGTGTCTTTCCTTGGCTTGTACATGGTTGTCTTCTCCCTGTGTCTTCACTTGATCTTCCCTCTGTGCGTGTATCTGTTTGACATTCCCTTTTAATGTTTCTGATTACAACAGAAAAAACATTTTGGTTTGGGGCCTGTGTATCTTCAACATCTCTCTGACATTTGATCTTCTTCCTTTTTTTTTAAATCAAAAATGTTATCATTGTACTTATTTTTCTTTGCTTACCTCCTATTAGTGGCAAAGGATAGTAGTTTTCCATTTACCAATTTTAAAAGTTTTAACTTAAGTAAAAACAGCTGATCACTTAAAAACAAGGATGTAGCTGACCGAAGTTAAGAGGAAGATGGAAAGGGCATAATGTGTGAAGGTTTTCTTTGAATCACTGAAGCCTGGAAACCAATGAACCCATTCAACCTCCTGGCTGATGGGGGGTGGGAAGGGCAGCACGGGCGAGAAGGGACAGAGATATCCAATGATGTGGACAAGATTGTTTGCCTTCTCAGAGGCCAACTAAGATAATAACCCAGGCGTCCTGATGCTTCGTTCTGCAAACCCCAAACCCAAAACTTGGGGCCTGTCAGATGACTAAAAGTCATGCTATTTTGTTCAGCACGAAGTATGCCTTGGACCAGCGGTTCTAAAACCTGAGAGTGTGTCATAGTTTCCTATAGAGCTTGTTAAAACCCAGAGGGCTAGACCCCACCCCAGAGTTTCTGATTCAGTAGGTCTAGGGAAGGGCCTGAGAATTTTCTTCTCTAACAAGTTCCCAGGTGCTGGAGGTCCAAGGATCACCCTTGGAAAAACCCTGCTTTAGACTGACTGCTTCTCAGTGGGGGTGGCAGGGGGACCACTGACCATCAGGTGGGCAGTTCTTCACTGCGTGGGATGGACTGTTCAGCATCCCTAGCCCCCTGTCCACTGGTAGCCTGTAGTGTTCCCTGGTCAATGTGACAACCAAAAATAGAGATTTCCAACAGCCCAGAATAAAAATCATAGTACATTTTTGTTTACCTACAGGTAATACTCCCAAGCCAAGATGCCAACCTTCCAACGTCCAGATGGTTGCTCCTCATTTCTAGCCTCTGATGCATTCTTCTCATGCTCCCTGCCCCCCGAGAGCCCATCTCAACCAACACCCCAGGCTTTTCTTCCCTTTACCTGTCTATCTTAATCTGTTTGTGCTGCTACAACAAAGTGCCATAGACTGGGTGGCTTATAGACAATAGAAATGTATTTCTCACAGTCCTAGATGCTAGGAATCCAAGATCAGGGTGCTTCAGGGTCAGATTCTGGTGAGAGCCCTCTTCCAGGCTGCAGACTGCCCACTTCTCATTGTATCCTCACCTGGCAGAGACCAGAGGGTGGAGCAAGCTCTCGGGCAACCCTTGGAAGAGCACTAACCCCATTCCTGGGGGCCCCACCCACATGATCTCATCTAATGCTGGTCACCTCCCAAAGGCCCCATCTCCCAATAACTTCACACTGAGGGGTACAGTTTCATGATATGAATTTTGGGGAGACACAGTCAGACTATAACACTGTCTGAGTGCTTCTGAGCTGGGTGTTTTAAGACCGTAGGTTGATAAGAGTGCACAGTTTAATAGAAAGAATGAGAGTTTCAGGCTTGCTGACTAGGCTAAGAGCTCCAGATCTTTATTTTGCTAGTAGAGTGACCCTAGGCAGCCTCTTCTCTTCCGGAAGCCTCAGTCTCCTCACCTATAACCTAACAAAGGGGCTTTTCTTTTTTAAACTTTTTATTTTATATTAGAGTATAGTTGATAAAAATGTTGTGTTAGTTTCAGGTGTACACAAAGTGATTCAGTTATACATATACATGTATCTATTCTTTTTCAAATTCTTTTCCTATTTAGGTTGTTATATAATATTGAGCAGAGTTCCCTGTGCTGTACAGTAGGTCCTTGTTGGTTATCCAATTTAAATATAGCAGTGTATTTGATTATTACCTGGAGTAGGATTTCCACTAAGTTTGATGCTGAGAATCTTTCAATAGTGAACAGGCTTTTGTTCCACATTCCAGAAAATAAAATTCATGAAAGTAAACTTCTAAATAAAACTTTAATTAGCAAGTAAGATAAATATTTTAATCTTAAAGCAGATAAGTCAGTATATTTTTATTTCTTCTGGAAAGTTGGGGGATTCAGATTTACCTCTGATACTGGAACTAGGAAGGGTTTTTTAAATGCTTTAAAACCTGTTCTTTGAGTAAATTTTTAAATCTCACCATCAAGTTTTCTGCATTTTTTTTAAGTTATAAATTTAGTCATTGTCAACGAGTTTCTTAGAATGGGTTTCTAACAGTTTGTAGAGAGGATTGAATACGATTTTATATGTATCTAATATGAATGATTTTATATATATAATGTAATATATAAAATTATATACCTGAGAGATAATTTATATGTAACAGTGCTTTGAAAACCTTAACATTAATTTCTTAGGCAAATGTTGCACTGTGGGGCTTCCCAAACAAAACTGTACTTTTTCTTACAAAAAGTCTAGCAAATTGAGCAAAAACAGGAAAAGAGAGACAACCACAGCCTGTCGATCGAATCTCTCTCTTATCCACTGTTTCCTTTCTCTTCTCTAGAATCCTAGCTCCCTTTGCCCCCGACCTTTGAGTCAGCAGAATCCTGAGAAGAAAATCCGCCTTTCTGAACACTGCCGCCTCTATTTCGGGGCGCTCTTCAAAGCCATCGGCGTGTTGCACAGCAGTCTCGGCAACGGCCAGCCCCCCGAGATCTTCATCGCGCAGAGCAAGCTAGTCATCATGGTCGGGCAGAAGCTGGTGGACACGCTGTGCCAGGAGACCCAGGAGAGGGACGTGCGCAACGAGATCTTGCGCGGCAGCAGCCGCCTCTGCAGCCTGCTCAAGGACCTGGCGCTGGCCACCAAGCACGCCGTACTCCAGCATCCCAGCCCCGCCGCCCTGCAGCACCTCCAGGCTGAGGCCAAGAAGCTGGAGCGGCACACGCAGCAATTCAGGGGGATGTTGGAATGAGCCTCCTTCCTCCTTCCTTCTCCGTGTTAACTTCTTCGCTTCAGCTTCACACCCACAACCTGTGCAAGTCTGTGCTCTGGGAAAAGCCAGCCTGGGGATACACCAAGGGGTGGCAACAGCCGTGGTGCCCAAACCCAGTATTACCAAGTGGCTGAGCAACCCCAGGACATTGGCTTATCCCACAGAGAGTCAGGGAAGAGAATCAGGTGTGAACTAAGGACCAAAGTTTTTAGCCTATCATGTAGGGCCAGTGTGTGAAATGAAGTTATAGAAATCAATTTTTATATTGGCTAAATGTGTGCGTGTTTTTAACGCATTCATTCAGTCCTTACTTATTGGGCACCTATTATATGTCAGATTCTAGGTTCTGGGCATATAGCACTGAGTCAGACTGAGGCTTTGCCCTCAAGGAGCTTACAGTCTAATGGGGAGACAGACAAATGATGAAGAAGTACATACACAGTGTATTAGGTGCTAGGGAGAAAATAAGTAGGAGAAGCGGGGAGAAATTATTTTCAAACAATTTCTGTTGCATCTGATAGAAAATATAATAAGTTTTTCATTTTGGATTAAACTAATTCTGTGAGATTGGTACAAATTATGTATCTGCATCTTACACCAAAAAAAATACATATATATATATATATTGCTATTTTATCTGAACCTAGTAAAACAGGCATGTTATAAGTAGCAGTAAATTTGCAACATAACATGTTCTGTTGGGTTCCCTATTAATTTATTTTGTACATTATAGGTTCTGTGTTGATAAATTCAGTATGTTGGATCATAAAAGGTTTACACCTCAGTGGTCTCAAATGTGTTACCATTTATAATATTATGTAAATACAGTCATGAATTGCAACATCCTTTGTAGCAATCTTTTCTTTGGAAAAGTCTTTGATCCGTGTCACTTGGGTTCTGGTACCAAAGCAACATGTTTACTTGTGTCATTTAAACGCTTCTCCCCAAAGTGTTCAAGGAGCTACAGAAGAGGCCAAGTTCGCATGCGCAAGGCTAGCTCAGGAAAAGCAAAGCCAGGAAGTGTGGTATAAACAGGATCCTTATCGCTGGGCACAGATCTGAGAGGGGCCCAGAGCTCCCCCCACCACCCCCGCAAGTCAAACCACCTCCTCTTCCTCTCCTTGTAGCTGGGGCTTTAGCTTACGTTGCTATGGTTACATCATCACTTCAAGTCTTCACATCTCCTACGTGCACCTCAGCCACTAGGCATCTCCAGTCTGGAAATCACCTGAAATGGTACTAGCTCCGGTTCCTACCTGCTACTTAGTAAGCTCTTTTAAATTGTTGACTGCCAAAAGACTAATTATTTTCATTGAGTTAGTCTCAGGGTCCCTAAAGAAGGACCCCGTCTTTGTGAGGCTTGGTTCCCTACACTAGAATGGAGAGAGCCGCATTCTGGGAGCAGCTGTGATCTGTATCAGCTACGACTCCTTCTGTTACAAGGGATCAAAAACCATATCCATGCTCTCTTAAGCAATAAAGGGAATTTATTGACTCAAGTATCTTAAATTAATCCAGGGGCAGGCTGGCTTCAAGAACAGCTGGTTTTAGGAATCCCACTATTGGGCATATACCCAGAGAAAACCATAACTCAAAAGACACGTGCACCCCAATGTTCATTGGAGCACTATTTACAATAGCCAGGTCATGGAAGCAACCAAAATGCCCATCAACAGACAAATGGATAAAGAAGGTGTGGTACATATATACAATGGAATATTACTCAGCCATAAAAAGGAACGAAATTGGGTCATTTGCAGAGACGTGGGTGGACTTAGAGACTGTTATACAAAGTGAAATAAATCAGAAAGAGAAAAACAAATATCGTATATTAATGCATGTATGTGGGATCTAGAAAAATGGTACAGATGAACCGTTTTGCAAGGCAGAAATAGAGCCACAGATGTAGAGAACAAACGTATGGACACCAAGGGGGGAAAGTGGTGGGGGGGATGAACTGGGAGATTGGGATTGACATGTATACACTAATATGTATAAAATAGATAACTAATAAGAACCTGCTGTATAAAACATTTTTTTAATTTAAAAAATTTTTAAAAAGAACAGCTGATTTTGGGTCCTCCAGCAGAATCATCAAGGCCCAATTTCTCAGTCCCACTCTCTCTGTGTTAACTCTCATGGTTGCAGGGTGGCTGCCCTGAGTTATGTCCTTCTTGGTTTGTGGCCAGTGGGGAAGAGTCTTGATTTTTGCTTGGACTAGTTTAGATCAGATGCCTGCCCCTGAAAGCTCCATGATGAGAAGGGCATGTAATACCCAAGTTGTCCTAGACCTGGAATTCACCCCTACACACACACGCACACACACACACATGCACGCAAACACACACACACACACACACACACACATGCACGCAAACACACACACACACACACACACACACACACACACACACACACACACACACTCCCATGTGTCCCGAGAGAGGTAAGGGGATGGATCTGACAAGAACTGTGACATGTCTGAGATTTTCTCCTACTTCAAATTCACAAGTTAGCCTGTGACAACTTCATGAATGCTGAGAGAAGACACGAGACTGAGGTCAGAGGCTATGTCAGGGTCCCCAAGACGAGGTCCAGTGATTCGATAGGAGGATTCACAGGTTCCCACATATAGCTGTGCTCACAGCTCTGAGCCATCACGGTGAGAGGAGACAAAGCAAAATCGACAAAGGGAAAGCGCACAGGTGGCGGGGGGTGAAGTAGCAAGGAAACCAGGCTCAAGGTGCTGAGAGTCCCCTCCCAGAGGTCACACAGGACACCCTTAATTCCTCCAGCAGCGAGCTGTGACAAACACATGGGCAATGTTGCCGGTTAGGGAAACTCTTGAGAGCCTGGCCCCCAGGGTCTTCACTGGGGCTGATCATGCAGGCAGCCTCTGTGTGGCGTGGACCAAAATTCCAGACTCTCCAAAGGAGAGCAGGCATCCAGCATGAATCACATCATTTGTACAAACAGTTTAGGCCCTGCACCATTCTTACCAACTCTGGGGATGATGAAAACCCTCCTCAAATCCAAATTCCTATCCAAGCACCAAAGCCAACCTTGCAAGCAGGACTTTCTAGGGAGATTAGTCAGGCCTGTCATGTCAACTCTCCTGCACAGTCAGGGGGCTTTTCTTACAGCCTCGCAAGCAGCTTATGTTTCATCTTTGCATCATTTCCTCACATCCCTCAAGTCCCAGGGGCAATACAAAGGTGGGCCCATGTGATGCTATGCACACAGTGGGTTTGCATCAAAGCCAAAGAAAAAAAACCCTGAACATAGGAAGCCCCAATCTTTTATAGTATCTGTGTAAACCTGACCAAGCTTTGCCTCAGAGGGAGACCTTATCTTTACGATATTGGACAGCAAACAATCCCGCCCTTCTGCTCTGGAGGGAGAGGTTATCTCTGTCTTCCAAGGGAGTTTGTTACAAACATCCTGGAAAGGATAGTCTAGAAAAAAATGTCAAGTCAATGCCTCTGCTCAGAAGATGTGCAGAAACACGAGAGACCCTTGGAGCGCTGTGTCCCAGCTGGAGCCCCTAGCAAAGTTAGCAATGGTGTTAGGAGGAGGGGTTGCTCCAGGGAGACACCAATAATTGTTTACTCCAGGGGGCAAAATGATGTTTTACACATGAGTGATAACAACAAGATGTATCTATTAAGGGATTACTATATTCCAGACACTGTTCTAATGCTTTAGATGTTTCAGCTCATTTAGTCCTTTAGAAGTGACATAGTCTCCAATAGGTAATGGACAGGTCCCAAATGGTTTCAGAATACTATGTATGTACGTATGTGAGTGGAGAGATCAAGCCATGGATAGAGCCAAAGAGAAAGAGAAAGACAGAGAGAGAAACACACACACACACGGATCTGGAGCTATATCTATATATACTTCCTTTTTTGAGAAGAGTTCAAACCAAGGACCTTTGTCAACAAAGTACAAAACCATTGGGTTTAAAATAATGCAAACTGCTGCTCTCAGCTAAATGTGTTTCCTTCCTTTTTTTTAAAAGAGAGCAGTTGTGGGATGAGTTTCCACCCATTAATTCAATAGGAAAATTACTTCTGAAAAAAACCTGTAAATTAGGATAAAATCGTATTTTTTAGCTTTCAGCAACTTTTGGCTAAGTATTTTTCTCTAACACCCAGACTTCTGTACTATTTCCTCTCCAGGTAGGAAGAGGAAATGGTGGGTGGTATGGTGGTGATGGTGGTGGTAGCAACTTGATCTCAATTAAGTTCAATTTCATCAGGAAGATGGAAGTGGTAAGAAGCCTTGTTTAGAGATCTCCTAGTGTGATAAGCACTGTGGACCCAAGCACCCAGTGGCAACTATTTTTCTTAACAAAGCATCTTTTAAAAACTTTATGTTCTCCCCAGGTAGGCACCCCATGTCTCCTGAAGCTGCCCCTTTGCAAAAGTTGCCCATTTATGTAGGTTATTTGCTAATGCCCTTTTCCTTTCATTCATTCAACATTTAGTGAGCACCTCCTATCTGCCCAGGCCTCTGCTGATCACTAGAGGTGCTGCAGGGGCCAAAGCAAAGACTCTGCGTCATGCAGCTTTCATCCCAGCTGAGGGAGATGGAAAACCAGGGCCAGAACCGGGTGAGGCGAGTGAGGCACTCTTTTTGGATGGAAAATGTAAGGGGGGCTCCCCCAAAACTTAGTAATCAAGATAAATTATACTTTGATGCCATATTTTAAAAATCTAAATCAATGCAAAAAATCCATGGTGAACAAGATATCAAAATTTAAATTTATAACACGGTATCAGTGGTGGGAAGTTCAAGGAAGAAATTAAATCAAGGTAGGGGGTAGCATGATGGAGGAGGCGTGCTCTTTTAGATGGAGAGGTCTGGGAAGATGACTCCGAATAGGGGACCAGGATCTGAGTGATGCATCACTGAAGGGAGCTGGTCTGGCAAACATGGGGAAGAGTGTTCTGGAAAGGGAATAGCAAGGTGAGTGCCCAGAGTAGACGTACACCTGGAGAGTTCAACGGAGAGGAGCATGCCCGTGAGGCTGGAACTGAGTGAGAGATAGAGAAGAGAGTGACATGAGCTGAAAGGAATAGCCAGGGGCCACTTCATGTAAGGCCCATATAGTCCTGGAATATTTTGTTTTCGGCCGCACCGTGCGGCCTGTGGGATCTCAGTTCCCCGACCAGGGATCAAACCCGCACCCCCTGCAGTGGAAGCTCGGAGTCTTAACCACTGGACTGCCAGGGAAGACCCTCCTAGAATATTTTTAATATTTCACTAAAACTGCAAACAAAAAGTAATTTTTGTCCTGAGTTATCTCAGCAATCAATCCCATTTTCTACTTTATTTTATTTTAACCATCTTTGGGTTATCCTCCCAAGTGTAACCTTAAATGAGGCTGCGAAATTCTTGAAGAATCCTAGCACAGAGTTGTTTTTTTTTTTCATGCTAACTCTTAAAGTGAGTTACTCTGCATATCAACTTTTTCCGGAAAGAATTCTTATTATTTATGTTATTTATTTATTTATGGCTGCGTTGGGTCTTCGCTGCTGCGCATGAGCTTTCTCTAGTTGTGACGAGCAGGGGCTACTCTTCGTTGCAGTGCACGGGCTTCTCATTGCGGTGGCTTCTCTCATTGTGGAGCATGGGCTCTAGGCACGCGGGTTTCAGTAGTTGTGTCACGTGGGCTCAGTAGTTGTGGCTCTTGGGCTCTAGAGCGCAGGCTTAGTAGTTGTGGCGCACGGGCTTAGTTGCTCTGTGGCATGTGGGATCTTCCCGGACCAGGGCTCGAACCCGTGTCCCCTGCCTTGGCAGGCGGATTCTTAACCACTGCGCCACCAGGGAAGTCCCTCCAAACAGAATTTAAAACTGCACCTCTGGAGAGCACATGGGCAGAGCTAACCGGAAATCAAACCCTCAACAGTTTAGAAGTCTGAAATATTTGGGAACTATAGTAACACCCAGTAGAAGCATTTAAAGTATTGGTTCTTAACCTGGGCCTCGGGAAGTCATGAATGAAATACATACACGTATAAACTGTAGCAAAATTTCCTACATGCTTATGGATATTCTTCTGCGGAATAAGTCCAAAGTTTTCATCAAATTCTCCGACAGGTCCAATGACCCCAGAAAGGTTAAGGAATACTGATTTTGCTAGAGGGTAATGTTTTTCTCTTTCATGATTTCATTCCTCTCCTGCCCTTCAAGTTCACAGTTTGATCCAAGGATCAAAGTTGTCACCAAGGATCCTTGTAAGGGAATATCCTTTACTGGTTCATTCAGCAAAGGCAGTGGGAAGAAGCAGCAGATAACGAACCTGCTGCCCAGTGCGCTGGAAATGAAATGGCTCAAATCAAATAAAGCACGGAATACAATGCCTGACAGCTCTCAACACAGATTAGTTGCTACTGATGATAATAATCAACTTAGCTGTGTATAGTCTGCAACAAGAAGTACCTTAGAGACCAATACTCTAAAAAAAGAAACCAAGGAGGAAGAGAAAAAACATCCAGCTGCCTGAACTTTAATGCCCTGAGAGTCATCACCACTGGGTGTCATCAGCAGCTTTGCGGGGAGAGGTCAAGGATCCTGGCATCTGGGGTTAGATGGGCCTCATTTGAGGAAGCCCCTTCCTCATCTCCTACTCCTACTTCCTTGATGTGTGACCCTGACCCAAGACACCATGGACATCTGAGCCTCAGGTTTGTCCTTCGGGAAACAGAAGGCATTACACCCCCTACTAAGGTTGTGAGGACAGAAGGAAAGAATGTTTCCAAATCTCCCAGTGTAGGTAGAATCACGGTTTGATAAAGAGCAGCTATTTTTTTTTCTTTTTTTTTTTTTTTCGGTACGCGGACCTCTCACTGTTGTGGCCTCTCCCGATGCGGAGCACAGGCTCCGGATGCACAGGCTCAGCGGCCATGGCTCACGGGCCCAGCCGCTCCGCGGCATGTGGGATCTTCCCGGACCAGGGCACGAACCCGTGTCCCCTGCATCGGCAGGCGGACTCTCCACCACTGTGCCACCAGGGAAGCCCAAGAGCAGCTGTTTTTGTTTTTTCTGCCCCAAATGAATTCAGTGAGGGGTAGATATACTTGTCAGAAAATAGCACTGGTTTGAGAGTCTGTCTAAAGATCCTTGGGTTTTTGCTATTCTCTGTCTGATTTTCTGTCCATTGCTGTAAGAGAAAACTAATCTTAGAACCCATTCCCAGCTCTCACTGACTAGCTGTCTGACCATTGACGAGTGCTTCGATCTTTCCAGCCTTCTGTTTCCTCCCCTAGAAATGAGATTCTAGGTGTACTCATCAGTTTTAGGGGCTGCTTGTCACCTCTCTCTGAATGAGTCTGTACTTTCTTTTGGTTTATTGACTACTGAATAGTGAGTGTGCCAAAGATTCTTCTAGGCACTGAGGATGCAACAGGGAATAAATCAAAGTCCCTAGTGAGTTTACAATTCTTGTCATGGGCATAAAAATAAATCATAAGCCAATGAGAGGCCAGCTGATTAAAGGGTTTATTTTCTTTTAATTCCCATTAACTGAAGTAACAGATAACCCAATCTTATAGCCCTTGAAGTTTTCATATCCACATACACTTTATTTTCTGTTCCCAAGTGGGGAATATTTTCTGTTTTTTATGTTTCACTTTGGTCAACGTGGTAACATCCATTCATAAATGGTCGGCTTTACTCGCAGTGGATAAGCTTTCCCCTAATATTTGTAATAATTAAAGGAACAGATGGAGAGATGGTCAAGAGCATGAAAGCAGACAATCATGGATTTTAACAGGGGTTTTGCAAGGGATTTGTGTTCTCATTATAGGTATGATACAGCCTGTCTCTTGGAAACATCAGTGTACGTTTTATAACTATACCTGAGTCTGTTAATTATACCTCCTTTATCCTTTAATTTATTTTTAATTTTTTTATATACCTGCGTTTTAATAAGTAAAATATTTTTGCCTGGGCTTCAGTCTGCTGTGAATGAAATGTATACATGTACAGACTGTGTGCACTATTTCATATGTATAAAATATACATGGCAGTATCAGAAAGTTTCAGGCCTTAGAGAATCTTACTCCCCCATAATCTCATATAATATCACTTCAAAGGATTTGTTATGAGTGCTTAGGTCACAACTGATGCTCACTAAAAAGATACGTTCTCTTTTTGAACACATGAACGTTAACTGAAATAACAGTTCCCTCCATATTCATCACTAATTGCACGAATAAAATGCAGCCCTTCCCTCCACGAGCTCCCCAGCCTACGGATGTCTGCCCAGAGTCAGACAGGCTGGGGCCCGACGGGCTGCCGCGAGGGAGTGGAAGAACGCTCCGCACCCTGCTTGGCACTCGAGGCCCATTCAACACTTTGCAGCAGCTCCCGCCGTGGGGCCACGCCCAGCGCCCAGCGATGTTCTCCATGGCAACCAGGGCGGGGCAAAAGCCCCACCCCACCCCGCCGCGTTGCGACGGGCGTTTTGCGTCACTGCGGCGCGCCGGAAGTGACTGCTACAGTCGCTAGGCAGCCCGGAAGTTGCGGCTGTAGGGGTTTACTTTGGACTCTGACTCCCGGCTTGCGATGGGTTGCGACGGGGGAACAATCCCCAAGAGGCATGAACTGGTGAAGGGGCCGAAGAAGGTTGAGAAGGTCAGTGACATGGGTCCAGTGGGGCCCGGGGGTAGTGGGGCACACGGACGCCCCCAGGGGGCGAAAGGAGGTGGGAGGGGGAGCCAGCGGGTTTCCACACGCAACTGTGCTCATTTATCCCTTTCAGAGAACTCAAGATTAACCACAGTATTAATAACGGGCCTCTATTGAGTGCGTGCCATTGCTATTCACCCGGCAGTGCGCATAATATGGGGTATCTCATGTAATTCTCAAAACAGCTCTGCGGGTACATACTGTCAGAAGACATGCAAATTGAGGCTCAGGAGGAGAAAGTTGTAAAGCTAGTAAGTGGCAGAACCAGGATTTGAAGTCTGTCTGCTGCTAGTAACAGTGATACAAATGGCTGCTGTTTGTTGAGTTTTGTACACACTAACTTCGTTTTCTCAGTGAAGTCTTCTCAAACCGTTACCTATGAGATCAGGTCCTCCTCTTTTTTTTTTTTTTTCTCTGCTGCGCTGCGAGGTATGTGGGATTTTAGTTCCCCGACCAGGGATCGAACCCGTGCCCCCTGCAGTGGAAGCGCGGAGCCCTAAGCACTAGACCGCGGGGGAAGTCCCCAGGTCCTCCTCTTTAAAACTATCTGACAAGCATGTAGACTGCTTTCAGGTTGGTTAATGTTGATCTCAGAGGGTGGTAAGCTCCTGGTGGCAGAGCCTGCACCTTTTACCCCCTCTACAACTAGCACAGCTCCTGGTGCAGTAGATGTAGTGGATAAATGAATGAGTGAATAATCCCTAATGCTCACCAGTAATTGAGCAAATTATGTATTATAATTTCCATGCTACTAACAGGGAAATTGAGTCAGTAGCATGACCAAGATCATGCAACTGGTAGGTAATGAAGCCAGGATTCACATCCAGTTATTCAGGATTTCAAAATTAGCACTAGTAATTACTTTTTAATAATAGAAGGTGTGTAAAGTACCTAATACAAGTGGCTGGCACATTGTGGATGATCCATATGAGTCTCCATTCAGCAGCCAGAGAAGTCTTTTTTAAAGATAAACTCCACATATCAACTGTATTTAAACCACTCCAGTGGTTTCCCATTGTATTCAGAAAAAGAATCCCACAAGACCCTGTGTGGTCAGACAGGGTCTGATGTAATTACCTCATCTTCTGCCCTTCTCCAGCCCTTCCATTCTGTTCCAGCTACACAGGCCTTGTTCCTCAACCTGGAGTATAATTTCCTCAACCTGATATGTTCTTCACTGAGATAGTCATATCATTTGGGTTTTGTTTTTTTTTTTTAACATCAATCAGTTCTTTACTCAAATGTTATCTCAGTCCACTGTAGCCAAAATACATCTCACTTCTGATCACTCTATCCTGTTCTGCTGCTTTATTTTTCTTTCTTTAAATAAAAATTATTTATTTATTTATTTTGGCTGCGCCGGGTCTTAGTTGCAGCATGTGGACTCTTAGTTGCGGCATGCGTGCGGGATCTAGTTCCCTGACCAGGGATCGAACCTGGGCCCCCTGTGTGGGGAGCGTGGAGTCTTACCCACTGGACCACCAGGGAAGTCCCTACTTTTCTTTATAATGATTATCACTATATTTGTTCTTGTCTCTTTCCTATATGGACAGGGTCCTTGTATGTTTTATTTCTGTGACTCCTGTGATGTGTCTGCCACACAGTAGACACCCAACAGATATGTGGAATTTGAGAGTGAATGAACACCCAGGAGGATGGAGCGTACCCTCTAATCATACCAACATGTGCAGACATAAATGCTGGGTAGTTACCACTTGTGTGCGAGAGCTTTTACCCAAAGAGTATTCAGCTCAGTTTTGTTAACTTGTGCCCAGAGCTGAAGAAGTAGCTTAATGAAAGGCTTGGCAAAGAATAGGTGTCAGAAGGGGATAGAAAAGAAAAAGGGTGATCTGAAACAACTAGAGTGCCCAGGCAGGATGGAGTTTTATTATCCTTATTCACTCAACAAATACTTATTAAGTGCTTACTGTATACACCATTCTAGGCCCTGAGGATGCAGCAGGAAACAGAGTCCAGCCCTTGTAGAGCTTACATTTTCAAATAGGTAAATAATAACATTTGTTGATCACTCATGTGGTATGTTGGGTCTGGCCCAAAACATTACTCAAATTTGATACCTTGCCCTGAAAAGAGTGACCCTAGAATAAATGTTTTCAGAAGTTTTGGGGGGACCAATTTTTAAATTCCTGGGCAAGGAGTAATCTGGAAAGTAGATCCTAAACTTGCTGAACATGGCTTTTTATTTTTTTTAATTGATTTTTTGTTAGCTGCGTTGGGTCTTTGTTGCTGCGCGCAGGCTTTCTCTAGTTGCAGTGAGCGGTGAGCAGGGGCTACTCTTTGTTGCGGTGCACGGGCTTCTCATTCCGGTGGCTTCTCTAGTTGCGGAGCACGGGCTCTAAGCGTGGGCTTCAGTAGTTGTGGCTCGCGTGCTCTAGAGCGCAGGCTCAGTAGTTGTGGTGCACGGGCCTAGTTGCCCCGTGGCACGTGGGATCTTCCTGGACCAGGGATCGAACCTGTGTCTCCTGCATTGGCAGGCAGATTCTTAACGATTGTGCCACCAGTGAAGTCCCCTGCCTGGCTTTTTATCCTAGCTCCTTGGTCTGCTTGTGTGTTTGTGACCTTGACATGTAACTTAACTTCTTGGTATGTCAGTTTCCTCAACTACAAAGGTAAAAATCCTAACTCAGAAGGTTTTATGAGGGCTAAAAGACAAGTCACTGAAACTGCTTAGCACAGTGCCTGGCACACAGTAAACACTTAAGTAGTTGTTCCTGCAAAAATTAAATTTAAGGGAATTTAAAATTTTTTCTTCCTGTTTTCTTTCAAATGTGCCATCCTGTTACATTATTCAGGTTTGACATTTTAGGAAGAGGAAAGAGTGGGACATGGAATATTAAATAGGAGAAAATATCATTTGAGGGCTCGGGAAGGTCTCAGATCTGGATCTTTATACTGTGGATAATGGCTTGATATGCCACATAGTGAGCAGTTGGCAAAAAACACTTCTGTTAAATTGCTGATTTTATAAAGAATTATACAGTCTGTGCTGAACTGTTTTTTTTAAAAAATGCCTATCTTCTCAATTCTTTGTCCTTAAATTCTGCTACAACTTTGGAGCCTTTCCCATTGTTAGGAATTAACCTGTACTGCTTGTTTTTTCTGTATGGCCTTCCTAACTTACTGTTAAGATATAGATATTAATATGTAACTAGCATAAGCAATATAATGACTTGATGTGAACTGTTTCTTTGTACATGTCATGTATAGAGAGGCCTTTATTTGACGTAGTGTCGGTTACTTGTGACTTTTTAAATCCCAACTTCGTGTGTCACTATCTTTGATTTAAAACACAAAAATCGTGGGACTTCCCTGGTGGTGCAGTGGTTAAGACTCCGCGCTCCCAATGCAGGGATCCTGGGTTCAATCCCTGGTCAAGGAACTAGATGCCACATGCTTGCCACAGCTAAGGGTTCGCATGCTGCAACTAAGGAGCCCTCGAGCCACGACTAAGGAGCTGGTGAGCCACAACTAAAACCCGGCGCAACCAAATAAATAAATAAATAAATATTTTAAAAACAAACAAAAAAATTGTCACAGTGTGGTATTACTGAATAAGCCTTTATATGTGGAACTGTGGACCATGTGTCTTTCAGAGGTGAAAATTAATTGACAAGATTTTTTTTCTTTTCTCAGGTTGACAAGAATGCTGAGTTAGTGGCCCAGTGGAACTATTGTACTCTAAGTCAAGAAATATTAAGACGACCAATAGTTGCCTGTGAACTTGGCAGGTGTGGTTCCTTTACTTAATGGAGACGAGTTTTTATTAAATGATCTTAAAAAGAATTTTAATGTATAAATGCTGTTCTTGATTCATCAAAGGTGAATGATCTCCAGCAAATTTGTGAAGCCTGGGTTATCATTCCCTGTCTCAGAACATACTTCTGCACTTTTCTATTCCGTTTGGTTTATTTAATCCATGGGTTGAAAACTCAGGGGCCATTAGGAGTTAAGTTATAAAGATAAATGCATGAAGGACCCATGTGGGGTCAGTAGGGAATGGTGAGGACTGGGGAAAACTGGAGAGTTCACATTCCTGTCTAAAAGGTAGCTGCAGGAATTCCCTGGTGCTCCAGTGGTTAGGACTGACTCAACGCTCTCACTGCCAAGGGCCCAGGTTCAGTCCCTGGTTGGAGAACTAAGATCCCACAAGCTGTGCTGCACGGCCGACAAAAAAGGCAAATTAAGGGTAGCTGCTATTCAGTTCCAGCCTGTTGTTACAGTTCAAGATTGTAGACTGATTCCAGAACATATGGTTGTTTTTTTTTTCTTTTTTTCAGGGAAAGTTGAAAATGTGTACTTTTATATTAAACTTCCCAATTTAAAAAAGGCCTTGTTCAGGTCACATTCAGTCCTCAGACTGCCAGTTTGTAGCCCTTTATTTAAACTAGTTTCTTTCTTTGTATGCTTTGGAAATGGTTGATACAGGATTAAGTTTACTTTTTTTTTAGGAGTGCAGGGCATTTCTATTATCAGACGTAAATGACTTTGGATTGTACTCAATTTAGTCTCCTTCCTTTGGGTGAAGGTTGATTATTGCCAGAATGTTTTGACTGATCTTTATTGTTGCAGACTTTACAACAAAGATGCCATCATTGAGTTTTTATTGGACAAGTCTTCTGAAAAGGCTCTTGGGAAGGCAGCCTCTCACATTAAAAGCATTAAGGTAAGACAGGTGATTCTGAAGTGCTCCGGCGCTTTCAGTGGTTAGGGTTTATTTTATAGAATTCATGTAAATTTTAGACTGAACTTGGAAATTTGGAATTCCAGTCCCGCCCAGCCACCTAATAAAGGTGTGATTTGGGGCAAGTCACTTGAAGTCCAAACCAGAAGTCCTCACACCCGTACTTCCTGGATTATAAATCTGTTGTGAGTTCATATGTGGGAAAGAACTTCAAAACTGTAGTATACAAGTTTCAAAACTTCGAAACTTGTATATTGTGCTATATAGGTTTGGGGGGGCATTATTTTTATAGTTAAAACTCAGCCACTCGAATTTTGGTTTGGAAGACACTTTTATAGAATTAGAGATTTTTATAGGTGGATAACTATTCAATCATAGTGGTTATCTCCTGCTGATTAGAGGTTCTGAAAGTTCTTTCATAAAAGTGGAAAAACAAGCTTTTTAGTAAAGGAAGTTTGTTGAGAGGACAGAATCTTTCAAATCTGGTCAGTGGGAGAAAAATCAAAGTAGTGAAGAATTTGAGAACCAACAAGCTTGACAGGTGAAAACACTCGCTGTGTATGACAAGTTGAGGCCTCATGGCTCGTCAGTGGGGCGCTTAAACTAGGTCCAGAGCCCCTGACTCCCAGGCTAAGGCTTTGAGTTTTTTCCTCCTTCTGTTTCTTTTTAAAATTTTTTTATTATTATAATAGGCTTTTTGTTTGAGTTCTCGGGGTAATTACAGAATATGTTTATTTCAGAAAAATTAGTGATTCTGAGATGTAGCTGTTGGTAGTGCTGTAGAGGTAACCATGCTGACTGTTGCCATTGTTTCCTTGGGAAGAGAATTCATTTCTCAAAAACCCATAGTAGCATAATTATCTTATCTCAAAAATGCGATTATCACTGAAATTAACTTATACAAGTCTATACTTAAAACGCAATATATAACGTATGTGGCTGAACTTTTTTAATGCAAAATTTTTTTTTCCAAGAAATCACAACTGTAAAGACAAAAGGATTCACATAAAACAATGCAAAGGTTATTATTACTGCAGTTAATAGTCCACAGACACTCTGAGCAGAGAACTTGATGAACACACAAGCAGGAAGCCGACCCCGTGTGTGGTGGCTTTCCTTTCAAGGTGCTCAGCTGCTCTCTGGAGTGTTGAAATTAAATGGTGCGGTTAAATATGAAGAAATGCTTCAAATGCTAAAGTGGGGCTGTTAAGTCACTCCTTGTAAAACTGAATTTTGAAAACCGGAACAGCTGGATCTTGGAGTGTGACAGTAATCTCCGGCTAATATTCTGCCTTGGACTCATTAGACCATGGCCTCACAGATTTTACCGTCTATTTATCTGTTAAATAAACGTGGCTGGTCAGTAATATGAACAGCCTCAGTGAGGCTTCATCAGCCAGGGAAGAAAGTGTTCCTTTCTGGATGAAACTAATACAAAGCTTTCTTCTCTTAGTGGGGTAAATTTTCATGTCTGAAGTTACTTTGCCTTATATAGCAAAATGCTTGTAAAATAGAAATTAATTATTTGCTAGACAGTGCATTTAAAAAATTTTGTTTTCTATCACAACTTATGGTTTAATTTTATATCCATGTTAATTGATGTTAAAGGAAAGTAGAAAAAGAGGTTTGGATGGGAAGGGACTAGAATAATAATTAAGGCCAAAGATGATCCATTTGTCAAAGGAGCTCTTAAAATATTCATGTTTTTTTCACAGAATGTGACAGAACTGAGGCTTTCTGATAACCCCGCCTGGGAAGGAGATAAAGGAAACACTAAAGGTGACAAACACGATGACCTCCAGCGGGCACGTTTCATCTGCCCTGTTGTGGGCTTGGAGATGAATGGCCGACACAGGTCAGTAATGGGCGTGGGCAGATGCTGTGGAGTCTGGGTGAGTAATCCCAGTGCTGTTAGGATCTGTGCCGAAGCTTAATAATCACACGGATTTCTTTAAGGTGCCTTTTGGTTTGGGTGGCGCACAAGGCATGTTCATTCCCTACCAGCCACGTGTAACGTGGCCTCTTTGTTGTGTGCGGCTTTCTGTTCTTGAGGTCAGGAGAATCTAAAGTAAAGAGGGAGTTGAAAAATCTGTCTTGTGACACTTACGAGACTTGAGTTGAGTTCTTTGGTCTTCTCCTATGGGAAAGAAAGTAAAGGACAGATATTTCCCATCAAACAAATCCCATTTCCTTAACAATTGCTTAAAACTCTGCAGTGGAAAACGGTCTTACAGAACGTGTGGTTGATCGGTCAGTGAAAGGCCCGGTTGATGATGATAACTTGCTTTGAATTTGTAGCTAACAGATCCTCTGGCTAGAGCACCAGAAATCTTAAGCTTGAGATTTATATTGCAAATGTAAGTAAGTAAGTATATTTCCCCCTTAAAAAAATACGAGTGTCCAGTGGATTCGTAGGTGCCTTTTTATAGGATGTCTCACTTTGCCAAAGCTTTAAACTTCTTTCCCACCATTTAGAAATATCTTTAATAGCTGGTAGTCCAGACTAAATTTCACAAGAGGAATATTCTGGGGAATGAGATTCATGTACCTAACCTTGTCCTACGTGTGTGTGTGTGTGTGTGTGTGTGTGTGTGTGTGTGTATGTACACATTATTTTGAGGTGGAAGTCATAACATTCACAATCTTTTTAAAGGGTATGTTTCAGTGGCGTTTAGTACATTCTCAGTGTTGTGCAACCCTCACCTCCATCTAGTTCCGGAACATTTTCAGCACCTCAAAGTAAAAACCCCCTACCCATTAAGCAGTCCCTCCCCATGCCCCCTCCCCCCAGCCCCTAGCAGCAAACAATCTGCTTTCTGTCCAGTGGATTTACCTATTCTGAATATTTCATATAAAATAGAATCACACAATATGTGACCTTTTGTATCTGGCTTCCCACTTCTTTTTAAGAAAACCATGGTTCACCCCCAAAAGAGGAACTTAGCAGAAACAGACTCAACTCTGGCGTCTTGAGCAGGGGTTACCTGTAGCCTGTTGCTCCAGTTGTGGCTTCCCCCAGTTTTTCCCTTTCATTTGCTGGTTAATCTCTTCTCCTTTTTCTCTTCTCGGTTAATTGAGCTTTGCCTGTTTTGGCTTTGCCCTCTTCCTGTTAATAGGGCCTCCACACTCAAAAATTGATTTGGGGGTTAGTTTGTATATTTAATAACGTTTGTATAATAAAGATTTAAGTGTATAGAAAAATAGAAATAGGTTATTGGTATAATAAAAACATTTAGCCTTTGTTTAAAGAAAAACCAGTTCCTAAGTCACTAATACTTAGTAAGCATTCATAAAGCAGGGTTTTTTTTAAGTCCTAAACAACATTTAATGAATATTAGTACAATGTTATTAATTTGGTTTTCATTAGAGCAGTCTGCATCTGCTATAATCCCTAGGATTAAAAGTTTCTATGGAGAAATTAGAGAAAGTTTCTATGGTGAAAAGTTTGGAGAGAGTTTCTGTGGTGGTATTTTTTAGAGGAACATAAGAAGTAAATGTGAGGGGCTTCCCTGGTGGTTCAGTGGCTAAGACTCCACGCTCCCGATGCAGGGGGCCCGGGTTTGATCCCTGGTCGGGGAACTAGATCCCACATGCTGCAACTAAGACCCAGCACAGCCAAATAAAAAAATAAATAAAGAAGTAAATTAAAAAGAAGTAAATTGTGAAAGTGCTTTTTGCGCCTTTGCCCCATCCTAGCCTCCAGTGACAGCACTGTTAGCTGTTCGGTGTCTAACGCCCCCTACAGACCTCTGCAACCCCAACACACAACACACTTCCCTGCACCTCTGCAAGAGAGACACAAATAGACATGTATGCTTCCCACCGGCATGGAATCATATTACACATATTTTGTAACCTTATTTTTTTCTACTTCTCTGTCTAATTTAAACATTTTCTTGGCCATACATACAGATTTCCTTATTCTTTTTTTAATTTATTTGGTTGCATCGGGTCTTAGTTGTGGCAGGCGGGCTCCTTAGTTGCAACTCGCCGGCTCCTTAGTTGTGGCAGACAGGGTCCTCAGTTGCGGCTCGCGGGCTCCCCAGCTGTGACACACGAACTCCTACTTGCAGCATCATGTGGGATCCAATTCCCGGACCAGGGATCGAACCCAGGGCCCCTGCCGTGGGAGTATGGAGTCTTAACCACTGTGCCACCAGGGAAGTCCCACCTTATTCTTTTTAATAGCTGTGTAAGAGTTCATATTTATTTAACCAGTCCTCTGTTGATAGGCATTAGGTGGCTTCCTCTTCTTCCTTGCTGTACTACACAACTTCATAAATACATACTTGTGCATGTGCACACTTGTGGGCATGTTTCTGTAGGAGAAAGTCTGCAGAGTGATGCTTTACCTGATACTACTGCCAATTGTCCTGAAATGTTGTAGCCACCCAGCAACACGTGCCTGTTTCCTCAGACAGTTTCCAACTGGATACCTTCAGACTCTTTCATTATTGCCTGATAGGTAAAACACTGTATGTCCTTGTTTGAAATGCATTTCTGTAATTAAAAGTAGGGGTTAAGCATCTCTTGTGTGTTTTGGCCGTTTATATTTCTCTTGTCAACTGCATGTTAACGCCCTTTACCCATTTTTCTATATTGTGTACTGTTGCTTTTATAGACCTCTTTGAATATTCGTAAACTCTGAACCTCATATGTGTTTAAAATATTTTCTCCCTGAGTTCCTATTCTGTCTTTTGACTTTTTATGGTGTTTTTAAAAAAATGCCTTTATTTATTTTTACTGATAGAGTCTTTTTTCCAAAGGATTATTGCAAGGGGGTAGGAGTGGAACTTTGGCCTATGTTTGTGGTTTTAATTTCAGCACACAAGTTTCTCCTCTCTCTGAAAAGTAGAGCTTTTCCTAAGTGACTAAGAAAACTTTCCTAAGCTGAAATGGCGTAAATCGAAGAAGCAGTTACCCTTAAGACACATCTTGCTAGCAGATGCACAAAATAAATAGGGATAAAGCACAGATGGTCACAGACACAGTTCAAAGCTATGGCAGCTTGACACTGAGATGCTGAATGCCATTTTTTAGTTCTTGCCATTTTTCATAAAAGCAGAAATCCGCTTTGGATTTCTTTCCGTTAGCAAAAATAGGTACTAATGTAGGTCTTTCGTAAAAATGAAGTGGCGTAAGGCACACTTTCAGAAAGCGGGGTGTGTGTGTGTGTGTGTGTGTGTGTGTGTGTGTGTGTGTGTGTGTGTGTGTTTTAAGTACTTTATTTAGGACACACTGATTTTTTTTTTTAATGGAATCACATATAACCATTTTTTTCTTTGAGGTTCTTGGCCTTTGTGTAAACAAAACAAATGTTAATTGATAAATGTGGGTAATGATTTTTGAATTGTTATTTAAGTCATTCTCCACGTTGGATTATTTCTCCAGGTTTTGTTTCCTGCGGTGCTGTGGTTGCGTGTTTTCTGAACGAGCCCTGAAAGAGATAAAAGCAGAAGTTTGTCACACGGTGAGTTGTTAACATACATCATTTGTTCCTTCCCAGTAGCTGAAGAAATCAGATGGTTTGGGGTCCCCCTTCCATGTGTCATTTCAGCATCTTTCAATTCTTTCTGAAACATGAATCTAATTAGTTGCTTCTCTGCTTAAAACCTTTCTACTCCCGTCCTTGCTGGAAGTAGAGACTCAGACCGCCTCTTGTGATGTGTCCCTGCCCGCCTGTCCTCTCCTGTGCCTTTGTCCCCTCCACCGTGACCTGCCAGCGGGAGGGGTCCTGCTCCCCGAACCTTAGTTCCAGAGCCATTGCTTCCTGTGTGAACCTTGCTGCTGTCTCCTTCCCTGCTCCCTGGGCACCTTATTATCCCACTGATCTCATCACAGTGTAATTGCTAGTTAGGTGGTGCTTTCCCTACTGGACCATGAGGGTTTCTTCTTCTAACTCTTTTTTTTTTTTTTAAAGACTTTATATTTTTTTGAGCAGCTTTGGGTGCACAGCAAAATTAAGAGGAAAGTAAGGGGTTTTCCCCGTACCCTCTACCCTCACAGGTGCCTCCCCCATTATCAGCATCCCCCCCCAGAGCGGTGTACTTGTTCCAGTTAGTGAGCCTACGTTGACACCCCATCATCACCCACATCCCCTTTACATTAGGGTTCACTCGTGGTGCTGTACATTCTGTGGGTTTGGACAAGTATATAATGACGTGTATCCACCATTATAGCCTCACGTGGTGTATCTTCGCTGCCCTCGCGATCCCCTGTGCTCCGCCTGTGAGTGTTTGAGAGCGAGGGCAAAGCTCGTCCATCCTTCACCCCGCCAGCCTTGTTCTCCCCAGGGCAGGTCGCACGTCCTCAATAGATGCTCTCGGGAGTGAGTGAACCCATCACGTGAGGGCGTGCCTGCTCAGCTCACGTGAGGGCGGTGCTGAGGGCTTTGTCCTCACGGGGTTGCTGCTGCAGCCTGGGACATCTGTGTCTGGGTGTTCCGCCGGTCCGTGGGGAGCCTGGCATTTACTTTAATGTCATGGATACCAACAACTCCTGGCTGCATTTTCACGCACATTAATTCTGCTTGGATTTCCTTAGGCCTCCCAGTACTGTTTCTCCCTGTTGTGAATTATTCTTTGATCCAGTAGCTATTGTGGAACAGCTGCCATGGGCAGTACCGTCCTAGGCACGTGGGGTGGCGTACATTGTAGATAAGATTGATCCAGTCCCTGCCTTCATGGAACCCACATTCCAGTTGGAGAGAGAGACACTCAGGTAACCGAGCAAGGCAGTACCGCTTGTGACAGCTGCCAGGAAGGAAGCGCAGAGGGTGAGGTACCGGAGGGCGAGAGGCCCCCTCAGCGGTGGTCGGCGGGGGCGCCTCTGGGGCTTTGAGCTAAGACCCGAGGGTGAACGGCAGCCAGCCAAGCGAGGTCTGAGCCGAAGCTCAGAAGTGGCGGAGGACTTCGCTAGTTGAAGGAGCAGAGAGTGCGGTGGATGGTGGGGACAGGAGAGAAGTAGATGAGGGTGAGGCAGGGGCCACCTTCTGTAGGGCCCAGGTGGCTGCGCTGGGGCTTGTGGATTTTACCCTAAGAGCAGTGGGAAGCTGGGGACAGCTTTCGGCCAGGCCGGATGTACTTTAGTTTCAGAACGATTTCTCTGTAAAGAAGTCAGACGTGGAGGAGGATACGCTCAAATGTGATTCCATTTATTTGAGACTCAAAAGACAGAGAAAAGGTGATTGGTAGTGAAGAAGTCAGGGAGGGGCGTGGAGTTGTTTCCAGTTTGGGGCGATTACGGATCAAGCCGTCAGAGAATTTGGAATCTGTCTCATTAAGCTTTTGCCAAAAAAGAGAAATTCAAAGAATGCATTCAGGAATTGATTCATGTCGTTTATTGTCCAGTATTTATTATGTCTCCTGTGTTCACGACGATGTTACAGGTGTTCCCAGGGAGGATGGGATGTGAAGGAATCAGTGCCTGTGCTCAAGGAGACTGCAGTCGTGCAGGAATCAGGTTACATGAAAAATCATATTCTGTTTTGTTTTTTGAGGCCAGTTGCCAAGTGGATGTAAGGATGCTACTGGAGTTGAAGGGCCAGAGAACTCTCTGGCTATGCTGGTGAGAAATGGCTTTATGGGAGGAGACATTTGTTCTAGGCCTTGAAGGCAGAGCGTGTTCTCACGGGTCAGGCTTTCCCAGAGAGTGGGACATGGCTGCTGGCATAGGGGAATTGGTGTGAGGGGTCCACAGACAGGACCCCAGACGCCCCTGTGAGACATCGCACAGCAGGACGGTAGCTCCCATTCTGGCGCACCTTCTGCCTGTATGCCTGCCTGCCTTGTGGAGAAAGTCTCCGTTTGGTCCTCGGATGGTTTTAATACATCTCACTGAGCTCCCAAGAGAGAGCGGACCTTACGCTCAGAGCTTTGGCAGGCAGGGCCTCGAGAGACATGTTTGTGTTCTCTGCATTTTTATGCTTTCTTTACATTTATGGCAAGGGGTACTGTTTTTATACATATGGTATGAATATAAAGTCAACATTTAAAGTAAATTTAAGTAAAAACAATGGGTAGATTTAATGAAAAATATTAAGATACTGACGGTACCTTAGGCAGGGGAACGCCTGAAGTTTGAGAGACGCCCTTGTCAGTGATGGTGGGTGCGCTGTGGGCAAAGGGAATGTGTGGGAGAGGAGAGCAGCCGTCACACTCAGGGGAGGAAGTTCTGGGGCAGCCTGTGAAGATGGGGCCTCAAGATGTAGTCCTGCCCCAGCCGCTCAGGAGCAGGGAGAGGCCAGAGATGTGAGTCAGACTGCTGGCGGAAGCTCTGAGTGCCAGGCAGAGGGGCAGCTCGGGGGGCGTGCAGCAGGCGGCCCTTGACGCCTTTGCAGCAGCACAGCGCCTGGGGAGCAGCGGGGTGTAGGTCTGTGCAGTATGGGCAGAGGGAAAAGACTAAACAAGAGCAAGAAGCTGACAGCAGGTGAGGAAGAGGAGCCTGAGAGAGAAGTATCGTGAAGGAAACGGCTCAGCTGGCCTGGGCTTCCTGCGAGCAGGAAAGGAACCTCGCTCGCATTTGTTCTGTGTCCAAGTGTGTGCGTGTTTTCACAGATAGTGCGCGAGGCGTTGTCTGAGTGTTAGACACATCCGCAGGCACACTGAGGAAATTTACTTGAAAGGATATAAATATGAGAAGGTGAGAAATGAAGCTGAAATTTATTAAAGCAGCCAAGTGTCCTGAATCAGTGGTTCCCAACCCAGGCTGCACTATAGAATCCCCACAGTGGTTTGCTAAGTTCCCACTCCCCACCTCAGACCCCTCGTGAGCATCTTCAGGGTTAGTGTGGAGCCCGCACGGAGTTCCACTTTCATATAAGCTCCCGGAATAATTCTAAGGGGCAGGCAGGTCTGGGGGACTCGGGGATCGAAAGCACTCAGGCTTCTTTCCCCGACCCACAGGGATAACTTTCTTAGATTGGCGTGCAGTTGTCCCTTCATTGGCTGACGCCAGGCATCCGTAACCATCTTGACAGACTTGAAGCAGAATAGGAGTGTCTGCTCACAGCTCTGCAGAGAAGTTGATCTTATTTCATGGAAATGCAACATTGCAAGGGAACTCTGAAATCATTTTGTTGGTGTCTGGGAACAAAGTGCTAGTAAACGTCTGAAAGTCTACGTAGAGCGCTTCAAGGGAAAGGAAGGAAGTAGGAGGAAAGGGGAAGCAACTGCATCAGGATTGCGCAAGAAGCCAAGACCAGTTGAGGACCGGACACCGGCTCCTCCAGCCTCCTAATGGGGGCTGCCAGGGCTGTTGAGACCACCTGCAGTCAAGACAGGACCCTGGCTGGAGTCCAGGAACACCTCAGGGACAAAATTCTCTTAAAAATAAATCTGTTATCAGAAGAGTAATATTTTACTCTTTTCACTTGTATAATCTCCTTAAAAATTGCCTTTGCAACATAGCTAGATTGAATACTCTGCGTATTAGTTTGCTAGGGCTGCCATAACCAGGTACCACAAACTGGGTGACTTAACAGAAATTTATTTTCTTACAGTTCTGGAGGCTAGAAGTCTGCAGTCACGATGCTGGCTGGGTTGGTTCTTCCTGAGGGCAGTGAGGGGAGGATCTGTTCCAGACCTGTCTCCCTGAGTTGTCGGTGGCCGCTTCTCCCTGTGTCTGTTCATATTGTCTTCCCTCTGTGGAGTTTGTCCCTGTGTCCAAATTTCCCCTTTTTATAAGGACACCAGTCGGGTTGGATTAGGGCCCACACTAGTGACTGCACCTTAACTAATTGCATCTGCAGAAGGTGACATTCTAACATACTGGGGATTAGGACCTCAACACATGCCGGGGCGGGGGGAGCATAATTCAACTGATAACACTATACAGTTTAGAAAATCAGAGCATGGGACAGTCAGTCAGTGGCACACTTGAGTGGGAGTCATTCATCTGGGCACTCACAGGACCGACATTGAGAGCCTGATATATATCAGTTTTGGTTCACACACCAGCACTGGCTGGCTTGGGAGTATAAATCACTTCACCTCTCTGGGCTTCAGATTCTAGTATGTAAAACAAAGGAATTGTAGTAAATTTTTGGACGCTTTCCTTTTAGACCCAAATTCCAAACAATGACATTTTTAAATGAAGAAAAAATCCAATGACAAATTCGTATACTGTCATTAGGAATCAAGCTCGTACTTCTAATTTCAGGTCTCTAAAGTTTAGTAATACTAAGTATATCAGTCAAGGTTGGCTACGTCCTGTAACAAACAGCCCCCCAATTCCAGTGGCTAAGAACGGTGAGAGCTCCTGGTTAGGCAGCTTTCTTTTAAGGGAAACTCAAGGACTCAGGCTTCTTCTGTCCTGTAGGTCTGACCTCCTCTGGTGTTTAGAGTATTCTCCGTTCAGTTGGCTGATGGGAACAGAGAAGGAAGCATCTAGCTTAGGAGGTTTTTATGGGCCAGGCCTACTTAATGCTTCTGTTCACATTCCGTTGGCCAGAACTCAGTCACGTGACCACAGCTACATGCAGGAGCCTGGGGATTATAGTCTAGCTGGTCGCCCGGGAAGAAGAGGTGAACAGGAGCCACTTCTGCCAAACTAGCAAAAGGAAGAGTGATGGCGCAGTTTCAGGAGCTGTAGTGCATCGTGAAAATGTGAATGAGGGAAGATAAGGCCACAGTGTCAAAGTCTAAAGCAAATATTTTCATGTTTTACGTAATGTCTGAAATTTAGAGGAACCAACATCATAAGAGCAGTGTCAGGGACTTCCCTGGCGGTCCAGTGGTTAAGACCGCACTTCCACTGCAGTGGGCATGGGTTCAATCCCTGGTCAGGGAACTAAGATCCTGCATGCTGCGCGGCACAGCCAAAGGAAAAAACAAAAAAAGGAAGACACCTTCCCATGGAAACAGAAAGGAATAAACAAGTAAACAGACACGATAGAATGTGATATTTAAATAAAAAAAAAAAAACAGTGTCAGGAACCTCCGTGATACTGAGGGGTGTGCACGTTCTCTGCTTTTCCCTGTGTAATTCCATCGACATTTGGCTTTTCAGTTCCCTAGAAGAGACTCCAGGGTTTGAAGTAGCTCTGGTTCTGTGTCTAAAACACATGGTGTGCACACTTGATTTCAGTAAACAGAGTCCAAAGAGATGTAGTTGCTAGGTTTCTTTGTTTTCACTGTCAGCAAAGCACCAGCCGAAAAATTAGTTGTATTCCCCACTATGTTCTTCCCTTCTTGTAATAAGAAGAAACACATTGGAGTAATCACAGGTTGCAAAATAAATGATGTGCTTGTTATTCAAAACACGGTCCATGGTCCTGCGAATATTGACATCGCCTGGGAGGTTTTTGTATTTTCGTTTTTTAAGAAATGCAGACTCGCAGGCCCCTCCCCAGACCTGCAGAATCAGAAACCGCATTTTAACAAGAGCCCCAGGGCACTTGTATGCACAGTAAAGCTTGAGAAGCTGATCTGGGCGCTGGAGGTGTGGGCAGCAGTGTTTGACTTGCTAGCCTCCTGGCTTCATTTATTTAGGCTTTGTGACAGGTGAGTGCGGTGTTTAAAGTCAGAAGCAAAACAAAAATTTACACTCGTATACCTTTTGTTTGTTTGTTTTGAGTACTTGTCATGGAGGGGGTGGAGTGGAAAGGGGAGAAAATAAGGAAGGGGGTCTCTTCAAAAGCGGTTGGCAAATTCTGCTGTTCGGGCCCAGCCTCCTTCACGCTTTTCCTTTCTACTGTCTTTATGGTCTTTGTGAATATTAAGCCTCAAGAAATCATATACAGCACAGGCAGCTGTAGACTTCTACATGAAAGAAAAATACAATAGAAAAATTGAACAGTAGGCTGCGTGTTAGCAAGAAGGTTCTGTTCCCCAGAAAGTTAGAGGAATCATCTCAGTATCCCTGTTATCCTCAAGGTTGCCTTTAAGTTACAGTTTGTAGCAATGTATTTCAGACGTGTTTTACACATGATTTAATTTTGTTCTTTTACTTCATGAATGAGTACAGCCAGAGGCTGAGTCAGGCTGGAGAGAGCAGCAGCTTCTTGCTGGTTCCGATGCCCACGGAGCCTGCTGCTTTACCTTGGCCTCCCTGGCCTGTCCCCTGACGCTCCACTGAAACCCAGCTTGCGCTTCCCTGAATCTCATGCTGCTTCGTTCCACCGTGCCTTTAAGTTATTTTATTATTTTTATTTTATCTCACTGTTACTGAAAGGATTCACTGAGATGACTTCTTCCATTATAATGTTTGAGCCCTCTGAGGGCAGGTATGTGTTTGAATTTGGGTTCTATGAGTTGACGTTGAAATGAGATGAAGGAAGGCTTATCTTTTAAGTAATTTGAAAAGATTTAAGCTTCTCCTTTATGTTTTATTTTATTTAATTTTAAAAATGCAATGGGGTGTGCACTTACTTGCAAATGGGTTGTGATGAAACGTAAGGGACATGACTGTGGTGAACCTGAGCTTTCGGAACAGCCAGTTGGAACACGGCCGTGAGCTGTGTGTCTGCCTGTGCGCGGGGAGGCTGCTCCGAGCTGTCTGGGGCTCTCATGCCCTCCTCTGACGGTCTTAACCCGCTACTGTGTGTTCTCCCTGGGATTACGTATCTTTGGGGAAGAAATGTTTGTTTAAGCAGAGATTTTAATATGCTGTGGGTAGCTCGGGTTTGATTTGTGGGCTGTGCTTTCAGAGCCTCTTTTCCTTCTCTGTAGTTTTCGTGCTTTTCAAGGGCTATTTTCATTGAGTGGATTTCATTTCATTTCTCTGTTTGGGAAGCGTCAGTTCACTGAGGGGTTATACTTCGCCCTTGAATTATCCATTTATTTCTTTAGTGTCCTCTCCTGTGGTTCCTGCTTTTCCTTTATTTTAGTTGTTTTAAGTTGTGCTATTTAATAGTTGTATATTTCCAGCCTTGTATGACGCCGTGAGCTCTTTTTTAGAAAGAGAGTATATTAAAAGTCCTCGACAAAACAACAAAGATTCGCGGACTTTTGGCAGAGCTGAATCTGTGAGTAGAGAGAATTCAGACCATTCCTGCCTTTGACCCGTGCTGTTCTGTATGGTAATCATCAGCCACATGTGACTATTTAGATTTCAATTAATTAAAATTTTAAAAGTTAAGGTTCCCTTAATCAGCCACTGCAGCCACGTTTCAGATGCCCAGCTCTCCCCGTGATTGTGTCTGGTATCAGACTGTGCAGACGTAGACCACTGCATCATCACAGCTGCACGGCTGCAGGGACCTAGGGCGGCCTTTGTAGGAAGTTGTGTTTCAACTCCAGAATTTTATTTTACCCAAAGGAAATAGACTCTTCCATGCTTTTCTAGGATTTCCAGAACAAAGTTACATTGTTCCCAGCCAGAGATAAGCATATTTTCTCCCATTTTCTGTGGGAGTTTGTTCTTTTTTAGAATCTCATCCACAGTAGTATATCTTTAAGACAAGATATGTTCTTATTCTAACCGGAGCCTGAATCTAAGTGTTTGGGGGACTTTGATTTTCAGCAGCTGTTAAGTGAGGCAGTCGAGCCTCCAGGCCACTTACCCAGTCACCAGTGGGACTTTGAGTTATTTTTTCTCTTGTGATTTCTTTCTCAAAGCCGTAAAAGTGGCCTATAGTCAATAGCAGAGTCTTGTTGGTAGCACGTTTCTAAACTCATTTCAGGACTAACTTGTGTCAAGGAATTATTTTCCCATTCTTTTTGGTTGAATGTTCTCTGATTTCAAGTTAGGGAAACAGAATTATACCAGTAAGAAAGCAAACATTCTCTATAACTTCCAGCTCAGTGGTTCAATTTCATATTAAAATGACTCTCCCGTTTGAAATGCCAGTGTGGTTCCACAGGGACCTCCGCCTGCCCTAGAACTTTAAGTCTGTGCCACCGCTCCAAGCATGAGACCACAAGAGGCTCGGTCGAGTCAAACTGGTTGGCAAACAAAGAAGGTGATTGAATGATCCAGGGCAAGTCTCCTGGTCCATACACACAGGCGTCCTGGACATAGTGGCCTGCAAAGGGAACACAGAAACTTAGCTGCCTTTATTTCCTCATCAGTTTACATCCACGTGGAAAAGTGATGCACTTCTAAGGTCATCTGTAAGGCCTCTCTGCTTCATGCCAGTTCAGATTAAATGGGGTTTCCATGATCGCTTTGACAGGGGCTTTTATGTTGAATTTTGAATTCATGATGGAAGGGAAGCTTTCATTTGTTTGGTTAGTGATTTCTGAAATGTTTAATGGCTACTTTAGGTGAATACTGTAGAATTTTAGCTAGTCATGAGCACGAGGGGGAAGTAACAGCCATCATTTGCCAGATAACACCTAAATTCTGATAGCTGCTGTTTTAAGTTCCATGAACTTTTCAACTATTTTCCTCGGTTGTGGGTAGTTCATAAGAGTTGTGTTGGTTTTAATAACCAACACATTGCTTCAACCTTCTATTGCTTCAACCTTCTTTTGGTTTTGCAGAGTGAGTTTGATATAAATAGAAGTAATTAAAATTGGAATTCTAGTTTGGATCCAGTACTGATTGGACTCCTTCGAGGTGAACTCAGTAGCACGTTTTATGTGTCTGACACTGTGCTTGACTCTTTCTACTCTATTTTTTTTTTTTTTTTTTTTTGCGGTACGCGGGCCTCTCACTGTTGTGGCCTCTCCCGTTGCGGAGCACAGGCTCCGGACGCGCAGGCTCAGCGGCCATGGCTCACGGGCCCAGCCGCTCCGCGGCATGTGGGATCCTCCCAGACCGGGGCACGAACCCGTGTCTCCTGCATCGGCAGGCGGACTCTCAACAACTGCGCCACCAGGGAAGCCCCCTCCTACTCTATTTTAATCCTCCCACCAACACTGGGAGGTGGTTTCTGTCATCACCTTCAGTTTGCAGAGGCAGGAGTGCTCAGTTTGCGTGTAAGGGAAGTTTCTGTCCGTTTTGGAGACCTTGCTCTTTTCTCTGCTCAGTGCTGCCATGCTCTCTCCCCCCTGCTGATACTGTAATCCTACTTCCAGAAACTTATCTTAAGGAAATATTATTTAAAAGGGTTGGAACTGCATGCATAGAAATGTCCAGTGTTGTTTGTAAGACTGAAAAAAATCAAAACGGATCTTTTCCCTGCTAAGCGTGCATTCGTGTAGTGAAGGGCCTAGAACTGGCCCATGGTAAGCACTGTATGTGTGAAAACTGTTATCATGATCAGAATCTTTTTAACTGATAGACTCTTGGTGCAGTGTCACAGAATCTCAGTAGTATTACATTTAACCAGTTGAAAGTGTAAATATGAAGATAATATGAAAAGCTTAGGACATAGTGAAAGAGGAATCAACTGCACCTTGATCGTAACTGCATACTCTATAGCTTATGTACGTATGAACTGGAAGGGAACACAAATAAATGGAACTTTGTCAGAATTGCGTTAATGCTGTTTTGGTGATTAAAAATAAACAAATTCTTTGTTGCTGATAGCAATGGGATGGCTCTGCACTGTGTGCAGAGCTGGGCCATATGCTCCCCCAGTGGCGTGGCATCACGCAGCCGCACCTGGTTTGAGACCCAGCTCTGCTATTGCCTTTGCCACTTCCTGTGCCACGTCCTGTGACTCTGGGAGTGACCTCGCTTCTCTGAGTCTGGGGTTCCTCGTCTGTAAAGTGTGCATAATGATAGTTTCTACCTGCATATCGCTGTGAGCATCGACAGCAGGCCCAGAGCCGGGTTCCAGAAGGGTTTACCACAGACCCTGCAACAGTGCTTGGCCTAAGTCGGGACTGACTGAATGCTGGCCAGGGTTGGCCCTGTACTGCTTTGCTAGTAGAACCATTTGCACAGTGAAGCTAGTGATGGCAAGAACTTTCTGAAGTGTTTACTTGTAGGGAATAATGATTCTCGTTAAGACTCGCAGTGACTAGGTTTTCTTGCAAACATTATTAAAATACTCAGATTTTGCTACTCTAAGAATTTGGAATCACTTTATCATTGACAGCCACAACCCTTCATGACATCTTTTTTTTTTTTTTTTTTTTTTCGGTACGCGGGCCTCTCATTGCTGTGGCCTCTCCCGTTGCGGAGCACAGGCTCCGGACGCGCAGGCTCAGCGGCCATGGCTCACGGGCCCAGCCGCTCCGCGGCATGTGGGATCTTCCCGGACCGGGGCACGAACCCGTGTCCCCTGCATCGGCAGGCGGACTCTCAACCACTGCGCCACCAGGGAAGCCCCATGACATCTTATATACCATTGGTGAATCACTTTTTCAGGAAGAATCTGAGCCTCTCCTTTTCTGAGCATTTATCCGCCAGTCCTGTCAACCCCTGTGAGCCACTTACTGTCTGAAGAAAGGCCAGGGTTGTTTGTTAGTCTGTCGTTTAACTGTTACCTTCTTTCTATGTGACTATCCCCCTAGCTGAATCATATCTACCTTTTAAAAAATACTAGAAAATTATTCCAGTCCTTCTGACCTGGTACCTGTTCAGGAGGATGGCTGTGCACATGGCAGCGGGAATTGTTTGTCTTTGAACTGTTCTGGTATTAGATTTTCCATTTTTTGTTTGTCCACAACCTGTTTCTTTTAGATCAGTCTTTAAATCAGCTTAGAAACTGGGCGAACCTAGTTTATTTTGCATTATCTGATATACTGTATTCAGACCCGAGGACTGTACCCAGATGCCTTGTGAAAATAGGTATGTATCTCTGTAGTAGCTCCCGTGGTGGTTAGGGAGCTGCTTGTAGACAGACAGCGCAGGGCCCAGGTATCCCTGGAGAGCACGTGCTCTGCCGGAGCCGCCTTCACACACGGCTTTGCTCCAGTCTTCCCGCGTTCTCTGTCCACCACCAGCTGTGGCCCCAGAGACGTCAAGCACGCTCTGTTTTCCTTCCCCGGAGTACACCAGAGAACTTGCCATCTTTCTGCTGGACTCATCCGTATCATGCTGCGAATTGTCTGTCATCCATTGTTTCCTCCCTGAGACTGTCTGCTCACCCTGGGGGTTCAGGGGTGCAGAGCGCCGGCCCCAGAGAGGAGGCACGGATAACTTCCCGGGAGCCAAGTTCTAGCTCTTCGACTCCGGAGGTGTTTTCCCCGAACCGATGCACCTGAGAGCTGCTCTGCAGCCAGCTAGTTCTCTTCCAGACTCTTCACAGGATAGAGATGTCCTCTCCTCCACCCCAGATCTGGCTTTTGTGTATTGCCCTGGTCACTAAAACCTCTGGCGCACAAGACAAAGGGGCAAAAGAATTCACAGTCCCTCAGGGAGAATCTCCTGAGGGCAAAGCAAAGAGACCTTTCTTCAGCAAGAACTGCGTAAGAAGTATGGGGGCAGCTGGCTGACCCCACCGAGGAGCATATACCTGTGTTACTCAGGTGTCTGTTCTAGTAAAGAGACCCAGGGAGACAGAGAACTCATTTTAAATAAATGTTAGGGTTTGAATTCTAGGAGCAGGTGGGACAAGCCAGATAGCTCATGTGTTTTCATCTTAAAACTTTAAAAGTTGCAGCCCTGTTGTGTGTTCACTTTGTGAAAATTTATCGACTCAAATACTTAGAATTTGTCTACTTCTCTGTCTGGATATTATAATTCAAAGGAAAGTTTTTTAAAAATTGACACCGTGCTAGTTGGATCATCACTAATTCTTCCAGACTGCAGTAAACATGACTGTCAGTCTTCTCCCACTGTTTTCGAGGCAGCAGTTGTACAGTTTTTATAAAATTTGAAGGCGTTTTGTGGCTTGGGTTTTGTTTTTATTTTTGTTTTGGCCACACTGCGTGGCTTGCAGGATCTCAGTTCCCAGACCAGGTACTGAACCTGGGCCCCGGCAGTGAAAGCCCAGAATCCTAACCACTAGGCCACCAGAGAACCCCCTTGGGTTTTGTTTTTACCTTTGCAGCCATCATGAACAGTTCCCTCCTTGTTTTTCCATTTAATGGCTCGAACATTTCCTTCCCATCCAGTGTTTGGGGTGGAACCTGGAGCATCTAAGGGAAAAGACATGCAGGCATACAGTGAGCAGATGAAGGGGAAGCCCAGCCTCATTCAGAATGCATGTTCTCATCTGATGAAAGGCTAACGCTTCTGGGGGCGGGGTGTGTGCTGCACCTGTGGTAGTATCAGGGTGGAGCGAGGTCCCGTATTCCGTCTTTGTGCCTAGATTTCACTTTTCATCCCTTCCACCATCCCTAGTAACTCACCTAGTATTGACAGAGTGTTATGTTGGGTTTCTTTGGATCGCGTTTTCTCCGCAGCAGCTCTCTGGGGGTGATTTGAAAGGATTTTCAGTGGATGTGAGAGGTTTTAAAAAGCTCCTAACCCATTTCTGCTGGATTTCATTGTTTGCACTGTCGCCTGGACTGACTGATTCACTTAGCTGTTCAAGCTTGAAGCCACATTCGCAATAAGAACCAATCAGCTTTATAGAAAGAGCAAACAAGCCCATTTAAAGTAGTGCATCAGATTTCCCTCTACCTCTAAGAAAACCTATCTGAAGTATCATATTAGCCACAAACAAAATTACTAGTTTTAATATTTTCCATTCTTAACGAGCCCCTAGCATGATACCTGGCACTAGTAGGTATCCAGCAGTATCTAATAAGTGAAGGAAGAAAGGAAGAACTTTCCAAAGATCTGTGCTCAGAAGTTTCAAAAGGCTCTATTTGAGGAGATGCACAGTGCTGGTACTTCCTTCTGGAGAGGGAGCAAAAGCAGCCAGCCTGCTGTGGGAACACGGCGCGCTCTCGGCAAACCTCAGATCCCCGAAAGCAAAGACCCTCCTGGACTACCCCAGTGGAAGGTCTTACAGAACGCAGAGCTGTTTACCAAGGCAAAGAGCCGAAATAGAAAGAATCTTCAGTTAAGGATACACTTCTCCTGTTGTTGCCCCTGGCCTGAACAGACACTGTTTTTCTGGATTGTTCTTACCTTTCAGTCGGTTCAGAGTTACCCAGTAATGTCGCTCTGGGCCGTGGATGTCTTTAGACCACCGAAGCATGTCTTTTGCGCGGGTGTCTGTTAGTACAAACTCCACAAACTTCCTTGTTAGTACATAGTAAGCACTTCCAAAATAAATTGTTAAGTTATGGGGTGGTTCATCTTTGAATCTTTCATTTGGAGGTACATAGATATCTTCTTCAGGGGTGAATTCGGGATGGCTTTGACTCATCTTGGATTTAATGTTTGGTGGCTGGATTACTCCAGGAGTTATATTTTTATCATTCCATTTGCTTCTGATGTAGTGTATGATTTCTCTGTTAGTTTTGATTGGAAAATCCTGTCCACAAAGATTAATGACATAGTTCCATTGAAATTTGGAATGGACTAGATCTTTCATACAATTAATATCTGCCAGTAGTCTCCTAAAGCCAGTGTAAGCCATTTTCTCTCTCGTTGATGAAATAAAAATATTTTCAAAACAATTAACCAGGGATTGCACAGCAGTCTTATACTTCTTGGGGGCCTTTTCATCAACATGAATACAGTAAACATTTTGAGGCACATAAATGGCTCTGAGAAGCTGCACAAACATAGCCAGCTCCTTATGAATAGTTATAATATATGCCAAAGGGAAGGTGCCCTCTTCTGCAGACAGGGGTCTGGTTATGAAATGCAACTCCTGGGATATCCTGGAACAATTTCCTGGCCTGTGTAAATGAGCAAGTATTTCAGATCCGTGAGGGTTTTTACAGAATTTTGCAATTTGGGGAGCCACCTCTTTCCCTTCAAACAAAGCTGAACACAGTTCATCTGGATAAAAGCCACATTCCACTACTGCTGGGTAGGTGGGTTCCTCCTCTGGTTCCTCAGGAGTTGGATTCCTTAAATAAAGAAAAATGAAGACGCAAATGGCTACGCACACGAGAAGACCTGGCTTTGTGGCTCGCAGCTGGCTCATGTTTTGAGCTCCAGTCGCCTTCTTATTACCATGGTTTGAAATGTTTTCCTCTAAGCTTCCTAAAAGAGCAACAGGCAGAATTTAGGGTGTTGTTAACTCTATTCCCCCCCGTCCCTGCTAACTCTATTGGTGTACACGTATTTAAGGTATATGATTTGATCAGCTTTTTTTATATGTGTATACTCATGAAACTGTCACCACAGTCATGATAACAATCATTTCTTTTACCCCTAAAAGTTTTCTTGGACCTCTTTTACTCCATCCTCCTTCCACCATTGTCTCTGGGCAATCACTCATATGCTCTTGTCACTGTAGACTAGTTGGCATATTCTACAGTTTTATATAAACAAAGTTATACGTGTGTACTTTTTTGCCTGGATTTTTTTTCACTTAGGATAATGATTTTAAGATTTCATCCACATCACTGCATTTATCACCATTTTTCCCTTTTTATTGTTGAGCAGTATTCCATGAAATGGACGAGCCACAATCTGTTTATCTGTTCATCGGTTGAAGGACACTGAAGTTGCTTCTAGTTTTAGGGTATTACAGGATGCTGTAAGCATTTGTGCACAAGTCTTTGTGTAGACCTTTGTTTTTGTGTCTCTGGGGTAAATACCTAAGAGTGAAATGGCTGGCTCGCATACAGGTATATGTTTAACTTCTTAAGAAATTACCAGGTTTTTTTCCAAAGTGGGTGTGCCATTTTACATTCCCCCCAGCAGTGTATGAGAGTTCCATTTACTGTACATCCTCACCAACACTCGGTATGGTCAATTTAAAAAACTTTACCCAGTCTAATAGGTGCATAGTGGTAATTCATTTTGGTTTAACTTTGCATTTCCCTGATGACTAATTTTCATGTGTTATTGCCCTTTTATTGGCAGATAAAAATCTCAAATATTTATTTTGGACATAGATACTGTCCTGTTCGGCGTTATTGAGAATTTATCTTACGCCATTATTCTGTATCGTGTTATGAGAATATATCTTTCCAATAAAGAAAACAACAAATCAAGAGAAATTTTGTGATCACATAATTCAACTTGTTGAAATGAGTTTATGAATTGTTTTTAGAGAAGGCTTCAGTGATTAAAAACAAGATATCTTTATCTAATAAAATTATTTGACAATAATTTAGTTTCCTCTCTTGAACTCTACAGAGATGCATGAAGAAGTATTTTAATTAATTAATTATTGTTGGCATGCAAAGACCATCCTTTGGAATTTAGGGAAGAAAATTGATCAGGTAAAATGTCTATATTGTTAGTAGTTTTTTCCCTTGTTTATGAATTTTGTCTGTAGGTTTCTGTAAAAAGTCACATCATTGCTTGTTCCTACTTCCTATTTTAAAAAATATATTTATTTGTTTTATTTTTGGCTGCGTCGGGTCTTAGGTGTGGCACGAGGGCTCCAGAGTGCATGGGCTCTGTAGTTGTGGTGCGTGGGCTCTCTGTTGTAGCCCTTGTGCTCAGTAGTTGCAGCGTGTGGGCTTAGTTGCCCCACAGCGTGTGAGATCTTAGTTCCCCAACCAGGGATCGAACTCGCGTCACCTGCATTGGAAGGCAGATTCTTAACCCCTGGACTACCAGGGAAGTCCCCCTACTTCCTGTTTTTAAAAACCCTTTTACTTTTTTTTTTTTTTTTTTTTTTGGTGGTACGCGGGCCTCTCACTGTTGTGGCCTCTCCTGTTGCGGAGCACAGGCTCCGGACGCGCAGGCTCAGCGGCCATGGCTCACGGGCCTAGCCGCTCCGCGGCATGTGGGATCTTCCCGGACCGGGACACGAACCCGTGTCCCCTGCATCGGCAGGCGGACACTCAACCAGGGAAGCCCCCCATTTACTTTTGACCAGTGTTTATCTCAGATTTGACATTAGTCCCTTACCTTTCCACATCATTATTGCAAATGCCATTTGGATAAAGCATTAACAAGGCAGCATTTTGAGTTATCCTGTGTTCTTAAACTATGAGCCCATAAAAACTGTAAACGCTGATTGTGGATTTTAAAAATGTATTTATTTTCATTGTATAGTTTCTTTTTGCCCGTCATGCTTCAAAAATAAAACAACCACTGCCCAAATACGTCAGGTTACGTTTTACTCTGGTTCGGTAAATGTTGATTGCCCCCAGCATAAAACGTTATGGCATAATTTTACAGGCATTTTTATAAATTACATAATACCTTTTATAAGCACAGTCATCATTATAATTAACACATTTCATATCTGGTCTCTAAAACAGACACAACATGTATCATAAAACCAAAAATTCAGTTGGACGGAAATACCTTCTTGAAATGAAAATAAAGCTTTTAACTGCTTCTCTGTTAAGAATTTTGGTGAAAGGTAAACCATGTACCATAGTTCGTTACATTTTCTCCTGCGTTTAGCTTTTGCATGGGAAGGGGGTTTGGGGGGTTTTTTGGTTTGTTGTCTTGGTTGTTGTTTTTAAGCTTATGGTCGAAGTGTAAAACATGCTGGTCTCATCACAGAAATGTTAGCCCCACTTAACTGACAGACTATATACCCCATGCAGAGCCCAGGGGATTGGGTATTTTCAGTGTTTTATGATAATTAAGTGAAGACACGTCCCACGTGTAGTCCATTGTCCTTCAGGGCAGTATGTTGGCTAAATGCTTTCCCTCCCTTATTTATAGAGAGACAGGCACAGGAGCTTGCTCACAGTTAATCTGCTGCCTTTCTGCCTCGTGTTCTGTTAGTGCAGTGCTCACAGTTGCCCAGTTAAATCTTCCTTTTGGCTCAGGTTCACTTTGAAATTTAGAAATCGGTGTGGCTAGAATGCCATGTTGTGGGAAGGGTCACCAGCTTTATTTTCATTGTTTCGGTACAAGCTTTTCCAGGTAGTCAGGACAGCCTTGTAATGAAGCCTTTGGAGACTCCACTGCTGCTGAATTTTACATAGTTCTTGCTGTGGCTTTAACCTGCTTCTGGTGGACAGTGTGAAAATTCCCACAGGAATCAACTCCTTAGGGCCTAGCAGTTTTTCCTTTTTAAGTCGCGATGAGCATCACTTTCAGCTTTGCAGACATTTCAGTTCTTGGTGATTTGTTGTCATGGTTTTGTTGCTATAATGTGAAATCAACTTTTGTAGTCATAATGAAACTGTAATTGTTAAACATGTGCCTTTTTATCACTAAATTAATTTCCAAGAAATGTAAGTGATATTTTCCAAGTGAGAGGAACATGCAGCCCATTAAAAAAAAAGTGCAGTCTTACTGATTATTGAGCAATTTTTTTCCTCCACAAAATGTTTAAATTTTTATTTATTTTAAAGACTTTAGAAAGAGTGGCAGTTATCATTATATATCATGGAGTAGATACAAAAGTTCTTTATTCAGACCAGACCCATTATTTTACCATTCCAGTGTTCTATTTCCTCATGTACTACTGAAATCACAAATGATTTCTAGAATTATTATTTTGTGTGTGTGAGAGAACATCTTAAGGCTTTTTTCGTATAGTGTCATTCCTTAAATTATCTTTCCTGGCCCTTATATATTTTGATAATCTTTTAGCTCCTCACATCTGCAGCCTTTAGTGAGTAGCATCATTAAAATATGTATAGTGTACAGTAGAATTGAATAGCTTCCAGACAGTGAATAATGTTTTGAAGATTACACGTTCAGTTGACTGAGGACATATGACATCCAAGGGATTTTGTAGAGTATCTTTCAGTAGCAGTAATTACCAAAGTTACGGTTAAGGATGGTATTAAAATTTTTTCCTTTTCGTGGTGCTAGAAATCACAGATGATTCCCAGTTACAGTTCTCAGAATGGAATTATTTTACCTTTTATTTAGGTTTTTGTCCAAGCATAAAATATTGCCAAGGAGTTGTTTCAAAATACATTACTATCCTAATTATGAGAGCCGGCAAGCATGTTTTCCTTCTTCTTTTCTGCCTTCTTTATCTGTCTGTAGTATCCCTCTCCCACCGCCCCTACTGCAGGCCTTAACAGCCAAGAACAGAAGTCAGCAATATGGGTCTGGTACTATGTGTTGCCACTAGAACACTTAAGGGCAGTCATTTTGAATTTGTTATGACAGGATTTAATTTGTTATATAGGCTTTTCAGGGGGAGTTGGCAACATCCTGGATAAATTAATTATTTTGCTAAATCTTTTATACTTTGTGGGTTTTGTTTTTTTTTTAATTTGGTTGCACCGGGTCTTAGTTGCGGCAGGCAGGCTCCTTAGTTGTGGCTCACCGGCTCCTTAGTTGTGGCGTGTGAACTCTCAGCTGCAGCATGCATGTGGGATCTAGTTCCCTGACCAGGGGTCGAACCCCGGCCCCCTGCATTGGGAGTGCAGAGTCTTAACCACTGCGCCGCCAGGGAAGTCCCTCTGGTTTTTTTTTAAAGGTAATTCCTGTTAGTAAATAGAAAATGGGCATCTTTAAAGATGAACTTGTAATATTTTGCCATATATTCCATAGACTATTACTGTTTTAGAGTATTAACATTAGCTTAACCAGATTAAACAATCTAGTCTTTATTTTCTGGACTGCAGATGGGGGTGTATGATAGTACCTGCCTCATGAGGACACTGGGCTAGGGGTGTGGAGCAGACGGCTGAGCGTTTCCCTCTCAGCCTGGCCCGGGGCAGTGCTCAGTGCTTGAGCGGGGTGGGGCTACTCGGTACCCGCCAGTCCCGGAGCAGTGAGACCCTCAGACCAAAGAAGTCACTGTAGCTGCAGCAATGAAAATTTTGTGTCTGTTATTTTTGTCGTCTCTGGGCTCAGAATGATGTCCAGAGCACCCTACAAGTTAACAGTTTTTTCTTGAACTATTTGAGCTCTATCATAGTAGTTAGACTGATTTCGAATTCAGACCGCCAGAGCTGTCCAGTAAAATAGATGCCTTAATCACACATGCTTATTCCTAAAATGTGTATACGTTTCTTCAGCCACTTTGATGTGAAGGGGAAAACTACATTTTAGGATATCTATTTAAAACAATCACAACAAAAACAACATTTTTATTAGAGGACTGTTTTTTGAGAGGAAAAGATGCCTGCTACTTCCACATTTTATAAAATTACTGATATTCCAATCGTTCTATTTTAAAACCATGGAGGAGGCACAGAAAAACATATTTTAGTAATAAGACCTGCTCAGCCTGTGCCATTCATGATCTCTGCATAGTTAACGAAGCACTTACCGGGAGAGGCTCGCATATGGGGTAGAGGTCCTGGCCGTGTCCGCGCCCAGCCTGGCTTTTTTTTTCCTTCAGTTGCTTCCTTGCTGTGGCTCTGGCTGAAATCACATGAACAGAGTTGCTTGGCAGGTTTTGTTACCCTTTCATCCCTGGAGGATTTTATTCTTGTTGATCCTGACGCATGGGTTGGAAAATAGAACCTGGGTATTTCTTCAGGGCTGGCCCCCTGCCTTACAAAACAAACAGCAGAAAACACCCAGCCCAGGTGAAGGGCAGCGCAGGGTAATTGTTAGATTCTGAAAGCTGGATGAAATCCTGGCAGTCCTGGGTCAAATTCTTTAAATGTCTTTAAAAGTAGGAGGCTAGGTTTGGTTATCGGACACTTTTTCATTAAAGGGATAAATAAAAGTCGTTTAAAAATCTCATTTGATTCCTAAGTAGCATTCGGAGTGCTTCAGTGTGGCTCTCCAGAGGCCTGACTTCAGGGAGGCAGGTGCGCCCTGCCGTGCCCCGTCCTCCCGCGGCCGTCTGTGCATGGTTAGTAATGACTCCCTTTCGTTATTCTCCGATGGATACTTTTCCTCCTAACATCCTTCCTTTTCTGGTTTAAAAGGTCCTCCCGCTCGCTGGACCTCTCTTTAGGTTTATCCCAGATGTGTCTGTCGAGAATAGTGAAGCCAAGAGACGTGAATCACACCCTGCAGAGACTCTCACCCTCGTGGGTGTCCAGACACCTGAGCTCTTTATTTAGTCAGCCGAGTTCAGCTTTCTTCACCTGCTGCGGTGACTCGAGATACCTGTTGCTCTTTTGCAGAACAGATGTTGCTGTTGCCCTAGAAAGATTTCTTAACTAGGCAGATAGAACCTAGTCTCTAGTCTTAAGGGGACGCAGCATTGCTGCACGTGTGACATGTGTGCCTTTTATATAGAAACAGGTCCGTGCAGCCTTTTAGTGGGGAGACCGTGTATATGTTTGCATGGAGTTGTTCACATTCTGTGAGTTGAGAGACTAATTTTATCAGACAAGAGTCAGGAAAGGAAAGGCCACCCTGTCAGCTGCTGAAGTGTTGCTCCAACTCTGCCCCAACCCCGAGGGCTTGTTTTAAATTGTCCTGTGAGTGCTGCTGAACTGGCCTGGCAGGTCCGTCCCTGGGGGAAGAGGATTGGCGCTGGATTTAACCTGGACCTCACATGCTTAACCTGGAAAAAAGCAGTGGAAGAACCTGAGAAAATGATGCGGAGAGTTGCCTGCGTGCAGCTTTGTACTCCCATAGCTCTAAGGGAGACACAGAGTAAAACCAGCCATGCTGAACGGAGTGTTGTAATAAATGGACAAAAAAACAGGCTTAATGTATCAGCTTCTTTTTTTTTTTTAATTTATTTATTTTATTTATTTATTTTTGGCTGTATTGGGTCTTCGTTGCTGCACGCAGGCTTTCTCTAGTTTCAGTGAGCGGGGCCTACTCTTCTCTAGTTTCAGTGAGCGTTGGCCTACTCTCATTGCGGTGGCTTCTCTTGTTGCGGAGCACGGGCTCTAGGCATGCGGGCTTCAGTAGTTGTGGCTCGCGGGCTCTGGAGCGCAGGCTCAGTAGTTGTGGCGCACGGGCCTAGTTGCTCCGCGGCATGTGGGATCTTCCCAGACCAGGGCTCAAGCCTGTGTCCCCTGCACTGGCATGCGGATTCTTAACCACTGCGCCGCCAGGGAAGCCCTGTATCAGCTCCTTATACTGATGTGATTCAACTAAAATTTTTGAAAGATGAAAATCCTAATAAATAAAACAGACATAGAGCGTAAACATGTAAATTACAAAAGAGGCGCTGTGAATACAGTGGGGTGTTTTATGTTTCTTAAAGCCAAAAAGGAGCTGTCTTCTTCTGCTTTTTAGGTTAGCATAAGTTTTTTTTCTCCTTCCTTTACGTGGTATGATGGGCATTCTCACATGTTGTAAGGAGTGTGAAGTTCATGACCTTCTAGAGGAGCTATTTGGCTTTAAAATTTCACTCCCTTTCATCCTGGTTTGAAATATTTCTTTAGGTCATGTTCTCATTCCTTCATTCAGCAATTATTTACTGAACATCCACTGTGTGCAGGACCCTGGGCTTAAGACTCAGCTACAGCCATGAAAGATAAAGACAAAACCTTCCCATTTGGAGCTTACAGTGTGACAGAGGGAAGCCCTGTTTTAAAAGTCAATACACACATACAGGCATACGTTCATTTATCATAAGCCATGAATACAGGAAACAGGGTTCTGTGATAGAGAACAAGCAAGTCTCAGAAGTGGAATTTGGGGGTCAAAGATGCACGTAATCAGTTGTTCATCACAATTATTATTTGTAGGAACAAAGATTGAGAAACCACTATTCCACTTGTTTGTGATATAAATATACAGACATAGTAGCATATTACTCTTGATTCTGTTTCCTTCAGCACTTTCCTACTGGCCTTTTTTTTTTCAATATTTAAAAAAAATTAACATCCAGAGGTCATGTAAATATACAACGTCTAGTCTGCTTTTCTATTTAACATATACTGAGCATATGCTGTGTTGTCGAAAACTCTTAACATAACTGTATACGCTTCCTTTTTAGGAATGTATTATGATTTATTTAGCCATTTCCCACCTTTTTTGGACATCTGAGGTACAAGTCATAAAAGGAAGCAAAACTGAAAATGAATATGTGATTTCACCTGTACGGGAACAGTACACATAGAAAAATGGGAAATCCAGGTGTTTTCTACTTTGTGTACCTATTACTTTTATAAGCAAAGAGAGGGTCAGTCCCTTTGGGCCGCTGGCCTTTGCAGCAGCCCCACTCCCTTTCTAAAGCCCCCCCGCCCTTTAGTCCACGGAGGAGAGCCCCTGTCTGGCAGCTGACATCGTGGCAGAAACCTGCTTCCTGCCCTGGTTTTACTCGCCTCCAGGGACGGGCTGCTCCACGCAGGGCCCTGGGTTCCAGCAGAAGCCTGGTGAGGTCAGGCATGACCCCAGAACAGGTGCTGGGCCCGTAGCTGGAGGTAGGGCCACGTGCTGCCGTCCCCAGGGGCTGCCCGCTCAGGTCCAGGCAGTTGAGTCCTTGAGGGGTGGGTTTGGTATTAGTGGATTTTTTGAATTTTGGAGACAAAGAGCAAAATATCTCAAGTTTTAGCGTGCAAGGTTCCCGGCTCAGTGTTGTTACTAGCAGCTGATTCAACTCTAGGACTACAACTCGGGTACAACACACCACAGCTGTAGGCAGGACAGGGCCTACCGTCACACGTAGACAACTAAACAATCGTGTGCAGGGAAGGAGGCTGCGGACCACTGGCACGATCAGTCAGACCCGGGCAGCAAGAGTGGTGGAAAGAGGCGCAGAAAGCCCGCGGGGGAGGAGGGTGAGGGCTGTGACGGGGCAGGGGAGCAGATGCGCTAAGGAGGGTTATTGACGCCAGAGCCCCAGCCCCAAGCCCCACCGGGCCTTATCTACCACCTGATTCTGTTCCTGCAGATCCTTTTTCCTTCTCTCTCCAAGGAGGACAGCCCCCAGGGGAAGGCTCTGCCCCAGTCTCCCACAGCCCGGGGCTTCCCAGGTGGCCTTCCCCTGCAGAGGGGCTGTTCCCCTCCCCTGGCCTCCTGGCATCTCTGTTCTCCAGAGGCAGCCCTGGCCAGACGCCATACCAGACGCCCCCTGTCTGTGCACAGAGCTCCTCTCTGTGGCACCAGCCTCAGGCTTTGTGGGTCTTTACCACCTTAGAAAAAGAGCCGACTTTGACCTAGAGCTGTGGGTTTTGGACACAGAACCACAATAAATAACCCAGCTAAGGCAGCGGCCAAGGAGAGTCAGCAGACGGTGACCGGCTCCTCTGTGTGTTAAGAGGTGCTGGGAAAGCTGTGGCAACTTTTAAGAAAAAGAGCAGTTGTGTGGCTTTTCTTGTACTGAGAATGTTTTCTATGAGAGAGATACTGGGCGTGGACTCGGCATACGGCTGTCCTCACGGCCCAGGTTTGTCCAGTGATCCAGCAGGGCTGTGTAGCCCTCAGATGGTAACGGGCAGAGACCCAGGCAGAGTCTAGAGAAATCCACGTGAGGCTTCCTTATGCTTTCTCCCTTCCACGAGGGGGCACAACTCCCAGCGAGGAAAATGCAGCAGCGCGTACTGTCATCCCTCCCTGTCGGTTGCGGGGCTGGGGGGATTGGCCCAGGACTCCCGCATATACTGAAATCCGCACATGCTCAAGCCCCTTATATAAAGTGGTGTAGCGTTTGCGTATAACCGACACCCATCTTCCCCGTTTACTTTTAAGTCATCTTCAAGTTACTTATAATACCTAATATAATGTAAATTCTATGTAAATAGTTGTAAATACAGTGTAAATGTTACGTAAATAGTTGCTGGTCTATGTAAATAGTTGCCAGGACCTGCACTGGTACATGGCAACTATTTATATAGTATTCAAGTGTTGCTTTTTGGAACTTTCTGGAAAATATTTTCTTCCCAAATATTTTCTGTCTGAAGTTGGTTGAATCCATGGGTGAGGAACTCAGGTTATGCGATGCTTCAGCCTAGGGAAGCTAGTTAGAGACACGATGCTGAGGGCTGGAACTTGTAGTTCCATCCGTGTTAGGAAAATGCAAAACTGGTGATGGTTGATTGAGTGTTCAGTGCCCAGCTCTGGGCTCCATTCCCTACGGCGTTACCCTTAATTCTTGCCTCAACCCGATCATGCTGGGAGTTCAGTTTATCCCCATTTAACAGATGCGGTAACTGAGGCCAAGGTCTAGGCAGAGGGACTCTAGAGAACTCACAGGAAGAGGGAAACAAACCCCCGAAATGGATGCTGGCCCAAACACTGTCCTCAGCAGTGCTGGCTCCTCAGGGAGCAATTGAAAATGCAGATCCCCTGTGGGCATGACAGTGGGCAGCTGCAGCCCAGGAAAGAGCCGAAATGCAGGCTGTGCCTCCGGATTGGTCCTTCCCCTCTCCTGCTGGGATTTAGCCCATTTACCCTAATTGACCAACTTCCTAAACTCTAGAACAGTGGTTCTCAAAGCCTGGTTCCCCCACAGGCAGCATCTGCATGACCTGAAAAAACATTAGAAATGCAAATTATCGGGTCCCACCCTAGAACTCCTGAATCAGAAACCGGTGTGGGTCTCAGGGATCTCCCTGGAGATGCTGATGTAAGGTCAAGGTTGCAAACCTCTGTCTGGAATGTGAGATCCCCTGGCCTCTCCCTTTTAGCCTTGGCTCAGCTGTGTGTGAGTCTCACAGGCTCTTATTAAGTCAGTCCTCATGAGATGAGCCAGCAGTAGGTGCTCAATAAGTATTGCTAATGATCCCTTAAACAGACATTTCCTAAACGTCCACCCTGTGCTTGGGTCTTTGCATGGGGCCCCTGGAGGTCGGGTCCAGTGGGGAGGCCTGTAAGCAAAGAAGCCCAACACAATTAGGAAGTGGAAGGAACCCTGCAGAAATCCAAGTTCCTAGACACCAGCCAGGGCCAGTCTGGCAGGCAGGCCTGCTATGCTACCCTGTACACAGAAACTTTCCCAAGCAGGGCTCGGGGTCAAAAACTGGCCAAGCCAAGGTGCAGGTGGGGAAACAACAGGAATTTCCCAAGAGCTTGAGGACCCGTGGTTGGGCTAAGAGTGAGGGCCTGAGGGTAGCTGCTTTCCGCGTGGTGACGGAATCTGTCGTCTTCTCTCTTTCGTCCTCTTCAGTGTGGGGCTGCCTTCCAGGAGGACGACGTCATCGTGCTCAATGGCACCAAGGAGGATGTGGAAACGCTGAAGAGAAGGATGGAGGGGAGGAGGCTGCGATCCAAGCTGGGAAAGGTACCAGAGTCCTAGGCTCAGTTCCTCACCTTCCCGAGTCTGGGCGCAAGTCAAGTCTGCAGGTTCTGCTCCAGAGCCCGTCGCAAACCCGCCAGCTGTGCTGCTGGTGTTGGTTCGGGGTTCGCTGCGATCGAGGTGTTTTTTATGACCAGGCGGGCCTGGGCTCTAGAAGATTCCAGGCGGCCTTGCTGGGTCGAGCTCAGTGGTCTGCCCTGCGCTCGGCTGCCTCATCGGTGAAGGGGGGCGGGGGTTCACGCCACCTGCGGGGGGCGGGTGTGGGCAGGAGGGTAGAAAAGCTCAGGCCTGTGAAGTGCGTCCGGAGGGCAAGGCGGCCACCACGATTGCTGCGCGGGCACTGCGTGTAAGAGGCTTGGTGTCACACCTTGCAAAACTGAGGAGGAGTGAAAGACACCACCCCCAGCACCTCTGCAGAGCCTGTGCGGCCCAGGTTTGAACGTCCTAGAGATCTGGGGGGAGCCCGGGGCCTGTGCTTCCCACCCCCTCCTGGGAGTGCAGATGCAGATGCGCGCACGCATGCAGCCACACACACACGCATGCAGACACATGCAGACACACACGCACACGCGTGCATGCACACACACACACACACACACACATGCAGACACACACACGCACGCACACCCCCTCCCTGCACTCCCTGGAGCGAGGAGACAAGCAGCCTTCCCCCCGTGGAAGCCGCTGCCTGGCCGTCCGGAGCCTCCCCTGGCCGCGGTCTTGAGTGGCGCCCCGGCGATGCTTGCTGATGCCCGGCGCTCTGGGTCGGGGGTGCTGGGGTGAAGGCTTTGCTTTGCGCCCCAGGTTTAGAACCACCTTCCATAAGCAGTGGAATCCGTGCTTAATGATCTGATGTGATGAGCAGGCTCAAAACAGTTGATCAGCTAAGAAATCATTCAATGTGTCACTGATTCTGGATCCAGTAGTAAATTTTGTTGTTTCTTGAGTACTTACAGATGATAGCCATGGTCTTTTTTTCTTTCTTTAAAAAAAAAAAAAAAAAAAGGTTCAGGGTAAATGTGGGAGAAACTTCATGCCATCAGAACTAAGGCAAAAGAATGCCTAAAGTATTAGAAAATTAGTTTCAGTATCCTGAGGACATAAAGTTGTGAAGAGAAATAGCCTGCCTGGTTCTGTGCTGCTGGCTGCATTTACCAGTGATGTAATAATTAAAGATTTTTCAGCTTTTTCATTCTTTAAAATCATAATAGAGGAAAGTGCAAGACCGTATCACCCTGGAATAATACATAATTCATGGTCGTGAGGCTTTAAAAAGCTGAGAATATGATAGCAGTATCGTTATTGTGTGTGGGCCCAGAATTCTCAGAGCCAAACCACTGGCATTTCCTCCTTTGATAGCTTCACTTAGGTAGAAAATAGATAATGTGTGTGGATGGTTCTGTAGTACAAGGAATTGTGCCCAGCTTTTGTGATCAAATACCAGTAGAAGTGCTCCGTGAAGCGGTCTTGTACAAGGTTATTGCAATATTCATGAGAAAGAAAGAGACGCTCTGTCATTTAAAGGGGTGAGTTCGGGTTTAGAAGCGAATAGAAGTTTGAGGTATTTTTGAGGACATTTACCAACTTGTTCTTTGTTGCTACTATTGATCAAGTTCAGTTTTTAAGAAGCACAAAAGGGAAAAATTGTATTTTAATGGAAGCTCCTAGAGACATTGGTATGGTCATTAGCCTTCTTCTTACTTTAGTGAGCCGTCTCCTCTGTCCCAGGCTTCCTGCCAAGTTGTTCAAAGCCCGGTGGAACTAACACACCCCTCTCCGGAGGCAGGATACTTCCCAGACCTTCTGGGAATGCTTCCTAGAGACGGCTACCAGGAAACCAAAATATTTCCCCAGTATACCCGCAGCTGGAGACAGGGCATAGCATTTCCTGTCTAAGGCCTCATTGCTCGTGCTTTTCAGATAACCTCAGCTCTGAATGGAGGGCTTAGAAATAAGCAGCTTTCTGCATTTTTTTTTTTTTGAAGGATGACGTGTTACCTTCACAAATGTGAATGCATGTCTTGCATGTGTGAAATGAACAGGATGTGTTTATGTTTTATGCAAGTGTTACAGATCACGTAGCATATACATATTACGGGTTCAGGGCCACTGCCTGAGCAAGGTCTTTGATGTTTTCTAGTGATGGGAGCCTTCAGAAACGTTTAGGCTGCGTATCTTTAATGCCACCTTTTGCATGCTTAGGAAAACGGCATGTTTAAAGTAAATTCTCTGAGTGAACGTAAGTCCTGTTTGTCCTTTCTGTGATTGAATCAGCTGTGTGGTTTTAGAACGGTTTGTTGCATTCCTTAAATTTTTGCTGACCAGTTTAACGATTATGAGCGACAGAATTCTGACAGAAGTGATCCAGAGCTGAGGAGAATTGGCTCAAGTGTTCCTTAGTACAGGCCTCAAGCCCTTATAGTTAAATACACAAGTGTCAGAGCAGTTGGACAACTTTGAAGAAGTCTTCCTGGAAAGGTTGAGATTCGGTACTGGCTGGACTTATGTTATCATCCAGGTAACTGCTCTTTTGTGTGCAGTCGTCACCATTAACACTGACTGTTACCACTGAAACCTGTCCTCCGCACTTAGGTTTTTTGAGGATGTGGTTTTGGAATGTAACTATACAGCTGAGCAGATCTCTGCGGATGTATGTCATGTGAGGCCAGAGTGCACAACTGGAAACACGTGGGGAGGCCGAGGTTTAGGGCAGAGGATCAGAGTCCTCTTCAGCGGGAGGCCTGCCCTGAGTGACCCGTGTTGGCCTCTCACTGGGCTCCCGGACTGGCGGGAGCCACACTGACACCGAAATCAGTGCATCTGAGCACGTGTCCGCCCCTCCCCCCACCCCCTTTCTTTTCACAGAAAACAAAGAAACCCAAGGTGGCAGAGTCTCTCTCAAAATCAGATGTCAGTGAAGGTAAGATGCTTAAAGAGGTCCTTATCTTAGCAAAAATAAGGCCATAGGCCTGTTTCCTAAATAAGTTCCTGATGTTGTTTTGTTTTGCTTACTTTGTTCTTTCACAGAAGCCCCAGGACCATCAAAAATGAAGACAGGGAAGCCCGAAGAAACCAGCCTTGATTCTCAAGAGAAGAAAACCACCTTGCCTCCCAGAAGTGCAGGTGGGTCCTATTGAGATGGCAGTGGGCCACTTAGACAGCTGGGAACCTGCGTGGGTGCGTCACGGTTTTGCTGGCGCGAATTCGAGGACTCAAGCTCGTCCTAGTGGTGTCTCTGAATAGTTCACTGAGCTCTCTTGGCGGGTAACTAAGAAACAGTTGATTCACCTTAGAGCAGGAGCCCTCTCGGGACAGAAGGGGTGCGGGCACAAATGCCAGTTTTCCTGTGGAGTCTGCACTTGGTGCCAGGCTAACAAGGGGCGCCGAGGCCTGACTCAGGCGTTCCCTAATTTAAGGCTGGGGCTCGCTGTGCACCACGTGTGCACTCGAGCCGGCCTTCCTCCACCTGCTCTTGACCGAGAGCCGTTCCATTTGGTGCATAGTCCAGAATTTAGTGCCTTTGCCTGGAAACTCACTACCTTTAGCAAAGAAAATAGTATTTCACAAAGAAGAAAAGCACAGATTGAAGAGGTAAATAAAGGAGTGTGTAATCCTGTGGTGTAATCGCCCTCCAGAGTGTTCATGGGTTCCAGTACCCTGACACACACCTCAGCCACCTGGCCTCGGGATCTGATGTACGTCATCCCCAGAGCTGGGACCAGTGCCGAGAATATATAGCAAGTCGTGATGAGTGTGATTTTAAATACAGTAGCTTCATTTGTTTTTAGGACTTGGCAATTGAGATAACGTATTTCAACATTCATCCCCAGAAAGCAGGAGGGAAATTCCTGGGATTAATGAACTTTTGAGGATGTGACATCTGGAATAATCTGTAGTCCCAGCTTTAAAGTTTTGGGCTTTTCATTTTTCCAGCAGCACAGGGGAGCTCTTCCGGAAAAGCCGGGAAGCCTCCGTGTGGAGCCATGAAGAGGTCCATCGCCGACAGCGGAGAGTCAGAAGCTTACAAGTCCCTTTTCACGACCCACAGCTCCGCCAAGCGCTCCAAGGAGGAATCGGCCCACTGGGTCACCCACACATCCTACTGCTTCTGAGGCCCAGGGCGCGGCCTCGGCGCACCCCACAGCTCGGAGCCGGCGTGGCAGGGCAAGACGGGGGCTCGGTGACCCTGCCGGCCCCACCCCGTCACCCTCTCCACTCACCTCCCCCAGTGCGCGTGGACCCGCCCACGGCCGAAAGCACGCTGGCCGCACTATTTATGCTTAAAATAATTAAAGATGCCAGATTCCTCATGGGTATGTGGTTGGCTCATTTTGACTCAGACTCTTATGGTTTTGCTCGCGGTGGTTAATTAATTAAACAAGCCAAGTGAAACCGAACTTGAGGAAGGGCGAGTTTGAAGTGCATTCCGCCTGCAGGGCTGTGGGCTGTAGGAGGGGTCGTCTTGGCGCCAGGGAGGGGACTGAGGGGGCTTCCTTGCTGATCGCCTTGATGAGAGAGGAGGTTTAGTTGGCACCCGATGATTTCGTACGAAAATAAAGTAAGTCTAAAGTCTGCTCTTGTTCTCATCTCTGTATTTTTCTCCTTTCTTCCCCGAACGTTGAGTAAGAAAATTGCAGCCATTGCACTGATAGCGATTGTAGTTCTATGACATCATGTCAATTCCACTTTCTCTCTCAGCAGAAGATTATAAAAGGGGGAAACTGTGCATAAAATTGGTGTATCTTATCCATAAAGTGTATTGAAGTGAATAATTAATGAAATTCTCCTATGAGACTAAGAATCAGGAACATCCAGGTTCAACACTGCCTTTCTGGAGACAGTTGTATCATTCAGATGGTTCTTTATACCAGATCCAGGGCCCTGGTTTCCATGAAAAAGCAGGCAAAGGAGCTGGGGGAGGAAGGTTGGAGGCGGGAGGGAGCAGCCTCAGAGGGAGGATTCTGGGGAGGGGGTGGAGAGCCGAGCGCAGCCTGCTCCGTCCCGGGTCCTGTGCCTCAGCGGGGTGGGAAGTTGGACCTGAGGACGTGTTGACATTGTGAATATAGAGGAGTTTTATCAGAATGACACTAACATCAGTGAATTTCTGTTGTGGACTTTTCCAGAACAAACCTGAAAATTATCTATTTTCTTTCCCAGATCAGCATTTATATACCTTTACATACAGATAAGTCTGGTTATAATAGCCGTGCCTATTTCCTAATCAATTCTTGGGCCTCGCGCCCCCGTAAGCCCTGCACAGATGCTCTTGGCAGGGAGCCCCACATCCCCACCCCAAGCTGGGGGAGGATGTGCCCCAGGGCAGTCTGTGCCGCCGGATCCCACTCTCCGTCTCTCCTCCTGGTTTCAAACCATCTCACAGAACTTCATCACTCAACACAGAGGCACAGGGGAGGCACCCAATGGACCCTTGGTTATATCCAGCAGAAGGCTTTATTCCCCGGGAATAAGTGTGAATCAGGTGACCCAGCGGAACAGGTACAAGCCCTGCGTTCCATTAGTCGGGACTTTTTGTTTCATGTCATTTTTAGAAACTGATGGTTTCAAGTGCACTGGCCGTTGAGCCCTGGCTGTACTCCTGGCAGCGGCCTCTGTTGTCCTGCAGGCTGTGTCCCTCTCGCCTCAGAGTCTTCACACCTGCCTGGACGTCAGCCACTTCCCCATCTTACCCAGCCAGCTCCTGACCATCCCACACGTTCCACCTGAATGTCTTTTTCAGGAAAGCCTTCCTGCCTGAACCAGCCTAGAGCTGCCCCCTTGTGTTCTCTTAAAGCTCTCTGTTCTTATCACAAATGTTATTTTTTTCTTTTTTGGCCACACCGTGCAGCATGCAGGATCTTAGTTCCCCAACCGGGGGTTGAACCCGTGCCTTCTGTATTGGGAGCGTGCAGTCTTAACCACTGGACCACTAGGGAAATCCCCCTATCACAACTTTTTTTTTTTTTTTTTTTTTTGCGGTACGCGGGCCTCTCACTGTTGTGGCCTCTCCCATTGCGGAGCACAGGCTCCGGACACGCAGGCTCAGCGGCCATGGCTCACGGGCCCAGCCACTCTGCGGCATGTGGGATCTTCCCGGACCGGGGCACGAACCCGTGTCCCCTGCATTGGCAGGCGGACTCTCAACCACTGCGCCACCAGGGAAGCCCAGCCTTATCACAATTTTAATGAAATAAATGATGCTCTTAATTAACTCAGGCATTGCACACTCAGGTGAAGTCAATGAGTGTAACTGTGAGGCGATAGGGAGTGGTGGGGACTGTGGAGAAAACATGGCCACCTAGAGGGGCGGTTGCTACTCAACTCCAGCAGAGAGGGGCCCCCGTGTTACCAGATGGTCCATACTTTTCAAAGGAAACTTAGTTTCCTTTGAAATCTGGCCTTTTTAAATGAAGCCCTCCCGCCACCGACATTTAAATATTGGCAAATAATCATTTTCAGAAACAATGTAGGCCAAAATACATCAGTGGCTCCTAGTCTGTAGCCTCTGTTTTTTTGGTTGTTTTTTTTTTTAGCCTCTGGTTTAATATCTTTCTTTCCCACTAGGCTCTCAGCTCCACAGGGACACATGCCTGGGCTGCTCTGCTCACCACAGCGTCTGCAGTCAACAAATAGAAAAACAAAAATAGATGGACTCTCCCAGTAGAGCATGAGGGTCAGAAAGAACATAGTGGCAAGGAGATGGCCTTCTATCACTCCCCCGCCTCTCTTTTTATTGCCCTCTGGAAATTTCGCTATTTCCCTTTAAGCCCTACTCCCAGGCAACCCCTGCGAGCCTCTTTATCCTCTGCCCTGAAGTCATCACATTGGCCAGAGCTAGTTCTGGTTCAGGGCCTTTGTGACATCACCAACCGCCCAGCCCAGCCCTGGTTCCCAGTCTCCGGGTGCAAGGGCAGACCAACCCACCATGAGCCACTTTGTCCCCCATCTCTGCTCACCATGCGGACACTGAAATGGTTCTTGTTCTTTCCTCTGTGCCTCTCCTGCGGCTATGCCTTTACGTTTTCTTCTCTGAGAGATAAAGCCAGAGAACCCCAGGAGAAGGCGCCTTGCGGAGCGCGCTTTCGAATTCGGCAGAGTCTCCCAGAGCACGCCCAAGGCTGGCTTGCGAGCAAGTGGCTCTGGCCTTTCTTTGTTGTCGTGCTGTATGTGATGCTAAAGTTTCGAGGAGATAGTGAGACGGGTAAGGTAAGGATGGCTCCGTATTTCACACCACGTTGATTCCACCGCAGAAAGCTTAGACTCAGAGGAACACGTACTCTGTTTGTTACAGGCAAGACGGTTAAGTACAACGAGTATGAATACAGAGTACCTACTTCTGGTCCTGAGAAACATTGGCTAACTCATTTCCCGACGTGTCCTTAGGGAGGATGGGAGATCTTAACTCACAGAGGTGGGGACTCATAGTTGAAGACCACCTTCTGTTTACTGGGCAACTAAAGCCTTGGCTCAATATTTATCCTGTTAAATCAGATGTTTCAAATTGAGGATAGATTCAAGAACTTGGCGTGTTTCAGGTCAACATTAGTTATGGAGGCAGACTCACTGCCCCTGATTTTTAATTTCCCTAGCGTTTGAGTCATTACAAGTTGCTGAACTGAATGGAAATGGTATCATTTCCCAGGTAAAGGAAAAGACCTGTCATAAAGCATCAGAGGTGTAAAGAGGTAACAGCCTGTCCATAAAGTGGCTGAACAGCTCTGAGAAGAGGAAGGGAGAGAAATACGGCAGCATGTTCGCTCCTGGACAAACCCCCCGCTTCAGGATTCTGTGTCCAAACTGATGGGAGCAGGGGTTGGCAAACCTTTTCTGTAAAAGGCCAGATAGTTGATATTTTCAGCTGTGCAGCCCATTCAGTCTGTGTTGCAAGGACTCAACTCTGCTGTTTGAGCATGAAAGCAGCCGTAGACAGTATGCAAATGAACGAGCCTGGCTGTGTTCCAATAAGACTTTATTAACAAGAAAAGCTGGTGGGCCAGATTTGGCCATCGTTTGCCAATCCCTGGGCTAGATCAATGCTAGAGCCAACTTCTCTTAGGTGAGCCCAGCTCTCTTAGAATTGTGTCAAAACCAGCAACATCAACAGTATTATTCACCCCGAATATCTTTCTTGACAGGAGCAGAAGAATCCTCCGGCCCTTCGAGGCTATTCATTACGCTCTCCAACAAAGAAAAATCAAAATGCTTCCCCCAGCGAAGACCATGCATTCAATATCCTAACCCAGCTCGAGATGGACCTTGTGAAATTCATGTCCAAGGTGCAGAATCTGAAAGCTGCCATGGCAACAGGCAGTAACCTCAAGCTTCTCAACTCAGAGATGCCTGCAGCCCCACACAATAATATTACAATATATGAGATATGGGGAGAAGAAGACTCCGAGTGAGTGGATTTGTGTGTCAGAGTAGGAGAGAAAAATTTGAGTGTTTACAAACCATAGGCAAACTAGTAAAACTATTCTGAAGAAAAAGAATTCTCGAATTTGGGGCCTTTTTCCTTTCTCTTTTTTTAACCTTGAAAAAAGTGTGAGACCAGTAGCCATAGCAGTTATTGTTTTGTTTAACTGTTGTTTTTTGTTTGTTTGTTTGTTTGTTTTTACATCTTTATTGGAGTATAATTGCTTTACAATGGTGTGTTAGTTTCTGCTTTATAACAAAGTGAATCAGTTATACATATACGTATGTTCCCATATCTCTTCCCTCCTGCATCTCCCTCCCTCCCACCCTCCCTATCCCACCCCTCCAGGCGGTCACAAAGCACCGAGCTGATCTCCCTGTGCTATGCGGCTGCTTCCCACTAGCTATCTATTTTACGTTTGGTAGTGTATATATGTCCATGCCACTCTCTCGCTTTGTCCCAGCTTACCCTTCCTCCTCCCCATATCTTCAAGTCCATTCTCTAGTAGGTCTGTGTCTTTATTCCTGTCTTACCCCTAGCTTGTTCATGACATTTTTTTTCCCTTAAATTCCATATATATGTGTTACCATACGGTATTTGTCTTTCTCTTTTTGACTTACTGCACTCTGTATGACAGACTCTAGGTCTATCCACCTCATTACAAATAGCTCAATTTCGGGCTTCCCTGGTGGTGCGGTGGTTGAGAGTCCGCCTGCCGATGCAGGGGACACGGGTTCGTGCCCCGGTCGGGGAAGATCCCACATGCCGCGGAGCGGCTGGGCCCGTGAGCCATGGCCACTGAGCCTGCGCGTCCGGAGCCTGTGCTCCGCAACGGGAGAGGCCACAACAGTGAGAGGCCCACGTACCGCAAAAAACAAAAACAAAAACAACAAATAGCTCATTATCATTTCTTTTTATGGCTGAGTAATATTCCATTGTATATATGTGCCACATCGTCTTTATCCATTCATCCGATGATGGGCACTCAGGTTGTCTCCATCTGCGGGCTATTGTAAATAGAGCTGCAATGAACATTTTGGTACATGACTCTTTTTGAATTATGGTTTTCTCTGGGTTTATGCCCAGTAGTGGGATGGCTGGGTCATATGGTAGTTCTACTTTTAGTTTTTTAAGGAACCTCCATACTGTTCTCCATAGTGGCTGTATCAATTTACATTCCCACCAACAATGCAAGAGGGTTCCCTTTCCTCCACACCCTCTCCAGCATTTACAGCAGTTATTGTTTTGTTCTTGCCTTCCTCACTTCCTCTAGAGTGGAGGGTGGTGAGAAGTGCATGGACAGAGGCATTAGTGTAGGGTGACATTCTTGGCCACTGTGCCATGGCCCTTGTAGAATAAGGCTTTTGGGAAATTTGTGGTAAGATGCTGATATTATTTTCTTAATAACTATCTTTACAGTAGCTACTTTTGCAAAAGACAGAACCTTTTTTTATCTTTATGATTTATTATATTACAAAGGACAACTTTATAGGTTTTAAAATGAAATAAAATAAAAAATTATTGTTAGGAGGTGTGTGTGTCAAGGGGATGGTGGATTCTAGAATCATTTCATTTTCTTACCACCAGAAAAGTCATCTTATTCATTCTGTCTCATGGGTCCCATGCATTGACTTTTCTACTACAAAACTAACAGTTACATGTGTCTAAGTGGATTCAGAGAAATGGAGAATCAAACCATGTTTTAATGTAATTCAGATATAGATGAGCTAACCAGGGGTTCCCAAATTGGTCAATATGAATATTCTTTATAATACTTATTTAAAATATGGGTATTTGGGTATGTTTGTATGGCTAATGGAAACTACACTTACTCCAGACTGTTCTGTTAGCTCATGACCTCTAATCTAGGCCAGCCTGGTAGTTTCAGAGACATGCAGGGACTTCCCTGGCAGTCCAGGGGTTAAGACTTCGCCTTCCAATGCAGGGGGTGCGGGTTTGATCCCTGGTCAGGGAGCTAAGATCCCACATGCGCCTAGTGGCAAAAAAACAAAACATAAGCAGAAGCAATATTGTAACAAATTCAATAAAGGCTTTAAAAAAAACGGTCCACATCAAAAAACATCTTAAAAAACAAAAAAGAGAGACCTGCAGGTGCAGGCCTGGGCAGAGACGTCAGCTATGCGAGACCATGGAAATTCCCTTATTTCCACTTCAGTCCAAATTAAAGTGGGCTTGACTCTCCATCACCTTCCTTCCCAGCCATAAAGAGTTCAAAGAGTTCATCCTCATCGTCGGAGCACAGTCCTCAGGGTCAGTCGCACATACGTGTTCGGGAAGAGACCTCAGATCAGAGCCGGCCATCTCTTCCCCTCTCGTAACTGTGACGCTACCTTTGAAAAGTGGTCCCTGAGCCCTTTACTTTTTGCCGAAACTTCAACTTCCAGGACGTGGAAAAACTGGAAGGAGCTGAGACGCCTCCTTTGTGCCTTCTGTTCTCTTTCTGGGTGTTTTCAAGCAAATGGGACTATGTGAGTTATTTTCACAGCACATTCTGAAGAAATGCAGATAAGGAAAAAAGACTTTGGTTTTCACCTGTGATGTCAACATGGGGCACGTTTTAGATTAGAATAGAGATAATGTAAAGGTTGCCAAACCGTGGCTCATGGGCCGGATCAGCCCACGGCCGGTTTTTGTGCAGCCCATGAGCTAATAATGGTGTTTATACTTTTATACTTTTGAAAAAAATCAAATGATGAATTGTATTTCATGACATGAAAATTACATGAAATTCGGGAATTCCCTGGCGGTCCAGTGGTTAGGACTCTGCACTTTCACTGCCGAGGGCCTGGGTTCGATCCCTGGTCAGGGAACTAAGATCGCAAGCCACGGGATGAGGCCAAAAAAAAACCCGAAAAATTACATGAAATTCACATTTCAGTGACCATAAATAAATTTTTATTGGAACACAGCTGTACCCATTTACATATTGCCTGTGGTTGCTTTTGTGCTCTGTGGCAGAGTTGAATTACTGCACAGAAACCATTTTGGCCCCAAAGCTGAAAATATTTACTAACTAGCCCTTTACAGGAAAAGTTTGCCAATCCTAGTTTACGCTAATCTTATTTATATGTTAACAACCAGAAAAGGTGTTCATCGAGAACCAGTGTATTCAATAACCTTCACAAATAGCCCCTCTTTGTCTGATGGGCAAAAATGTAATTTCATATCATATTTTTGTGTCTACTTTTGTCCAGGTCACTACCCGCTAATGAAGGGAATCCTAAGAAAGAGCAGAACATCAAAATGCCTTATAGCAAGTCGATCGAGGACATAAATGAGAACGAAATCTGCTGTACAATTGGATTTAGCAATTCCCATAAAATAGCGTCCCGGGTCTTTGCCTCGCCCTAACACAGAGCTTTGCAGACCTCGGTGTTGCCTGGAAAACAGTGTTTCCTCACCCCAGTCCATTTCATGCAATATTTTCAGGCAAAAATGCATTAGATATAGATGGAGAAGCCAGAGCTCCACAAAGCTGCTCGGCTCTGTTGTTCCAGGGTCAGCTCAAACCCCACTGTTACCACACTCCGCAGTGACTCAGCAAATCGTAGCCGCTGGATCGCTGTAGTTGTCTACACCTGCTGTCTCTGTCAGAGGAGCTTCACTCGGGTGGTTGGCAGAATTCGTAGACAAGACCCCTCTCCTGGGGGCCTGAAGGGGCCACTGCCATACGCGAGGTGATGGGTCGTGGGGCCGAGACGTGAGGGCAGCCTTCAGGATCCAAGAATGGTCCCCAGTCAACAGCTAGAAAAGAAACCCGGAATCTCAGCCATACAACTGCAAGGACATGGGCTCTACCAGCAACCAGTAACCTGGAAGAGGCCCCCGAGTCAGAGGGGATCCCAGTCTGGTGAGACCCTGAGCAGATGAGGCCACCTACCAGAACATAGACTCCCAACCCACAGAAACTGTGAGAAAATAAATGTGTGTAGTGTGAAGCCACTAAGTGGCTTTGTGGTAGTTTATTACACAGCAGTAGAAAATCAATACAGGACACACACACACACACACACACACACACACACACACACACTCTTTCCATCCGCTCTTTCTGATGCTTTGGATGACACATCCACGCTCCCTCTGGCCTAGTCACCAGCCTCTGAACCAGGGGAATGGGACCAAAGGAAATACTGGCAGAGGGTCACGAACAGGGCTACCCTGCTCCTGGAAACCAGAGGTTACAAAGTGTTGGCTCAGGGACCAAACCTCCCCCCAGCCCAGCATGTTTGTTTGGCCCGTAATCATATTCTCTAACATTTTATTTGGAAATTTGTAGATTCACAGGAAGTTGCAAAGTAGCAGAGTATCTCCTTAGACGCTTGGCCTAGTTTTCCGCATTGGTTTTTCCCAGCGGTTACATCTTACTTGAGTACAGTCACAAAACCAGGAGACTGACATTGCAACAATGTGTGTGGGGAGTTCTGTGTTGTTTTATCCCGGGTGTGGAGGCGTGGACCCACCACTCCACCATCCCAGCAGAGACCCCCAACCCCTGGCAACCACCAATCAGTTTCCATCTCTGTGATGTTTTTAAAATTTTGTTTATTATTTTATAGTTATTTTTGGCTGTGTTGGGTCTTCATTGCTCCGCGCGGGCTTTCTCTAGTTGCAGAGAGCGAGGGCTGCTCTTCATTGTGGTGCGTGGGCTTCTCATTGCAGTGGCTTCCCTTGTTGTGGAGCACGGGCTCTAGCCACGCAGGCTTCAGTAGTCATGCCTCGTGGGCTTAGTTGCTCCGCGCATGTGGGATCTTCCCGGACCAGGGTTTGAACCCGTGTCCCCTGCGTTGGCAGGTGGATTCTTAACCACTCCGCCACCAGGGAAGTCCCCAATCTCTATGAGTTTTGTCCTTACAAGAATGTTTATGTGAATGAAATCATACAGTGTGTGACCTTTTATTTTTTTTTTAATATTTATGTATTTATTTAGCTACGCCAGTTCTTAGTTGTGGCACGCAAGCTCCTTAGTTGCAGCATGCAGGCTCTTAGTTGCGGCGTGCAGGATCTATCTAGTTCCCCGACCAGGGATCGAACCCGAGCCCCCTACATTGGGAGCTCAGAGTCTTAACCACTGGACCTCCAGGGAAGTCCCCTACAGTGTGTGACCTGTGAGGCTGGCTTCTTTCACCCAACATAAGGCCCTTCAGATCTATCCAGGTAGTCTCATGTGCCAGCACTTCGTGCCTGTCTGCTGCTGAGTCCATGGAACCCTCTGCCTGCCGTGTGGGGGAAGTTTTGGTCTCTTGTAGGTTTCGGTTATAATTACAGAGCTGCTACAAAGAATCGTGTGCAGGTTTTTACATGAACACGCATTTTCATCTTTCTGGTATAAATGCCCCGGGTTGCGGTCGCTGGGTCACATGGGAAATGCATGTTTTGGCTTCCAGTAAGAGTCAAAGATTTAGAAGAAGATACACCCAGGGAACTGCCGCTCTTTCCTCATCCCGGCTACCCGGATCCCACACCCTCCTGCCCTCCACGAAGCCCTGTAGTGATGAGATCAGCCTCTTAGTTTCTGTTTTGTCCTTCCTTTCTCTTGCACAAACGAACAGATGCGTGTATATTTTCTCATACCCCTTCTTTCCGACGTGAAGGACAGCAAGCTTTCCAAATTCTTTGGGGCTTTGCTTTTTCCACTTAACAGAAGGTTCTTGGAAATCCCTTCGAAGTGGCTCTTAGGGGGTCTTTCTCATTCTTTTTTCCCGCTGCAGAGTGCGCCATTGTGTTTGTTCAGCCCCTGTCTTATATGCGGACATTCAGGTAGCTTCCAGGAGTTTGAAATGACAAATAATGATGCAGTGAATAACCTTGTGCTATGGTGTTGGAGATGTATCTTCAGGGTAGGTTCCTAGGAGTGGGTTTGGTGGGGAGAAGGGTGAACGCATGTGTGGTTTTGTTAGGCATTGCTAAATTTCCCTCCAGAAGGGTGGTGCTGAGTCGCGTTCTCATCAGGGATGCCAACACAGCGTTTCAGCTGCCCGAAACGCCGGTCTTAGAACGCTTTGCACGGCTTGCAGTTACTGAAGATTTCCACTAGGTGGCAGACAAAGCCCGTCACAGGGAACAGCGCTCTAGCTTCCCGAAGATTTCGTTTTAAAGGGCCCTCGATAACAGTCACGTGTGAGTTGAAGTAGTAGCTGTCATAACACTTGTATCCCAGTTAGCAACTAGCATTCATTGTACTGGTAGCAATGAAAACATTACTTTGTGTTAACAATGAACATTTGTCGTTTGATTATTCACTCATTCAGTCAAGTATTTGTTCTATGCACTGTTCCAGGCTCTGGGCATGAGGAGATAAAAAGAAACAAACATCTTGCAGGCACAGAGCTTGCATTCCACTGGGGGAGAGACAAGAAACACGTACATAGTCCAACATGTAGGCTGTCAGGTGGGCCCATGTACTACAGAGAAAGGTAAAACAAGGAAGGGGAGCAGGGTTTGGGGGTCAGTGAGTGAATGGTTGCTTAGGATCTTAGTGTGGTCGGGGAAGGGTTGCTGAGAAGCCCTTACTGGAGGGAGTCAGCCCTGAGGACCCACGAGGAGATGAAGAGGACGTAGGAAGAGGAAGTGCAAAGGCCCTGAGGCAGGAGCGCCAGGCCTCAAGGCGAGCTGCTGGGGGTCCCGTGCTTGGGGCCCAGTGAGGGAGGAGATGAGGTGGGACACAAGGAGCGGGTGCCTCGCAGGCCACCGGCAGGACTCGAGTTTCCCTCCTAGAGAGATGAGGGCTGTGGGGAGACTGTGGAAACCCTCCTTCCCCCACTCCCCGGACAGAGATGCACCCATCCCCCAGGTGTCTCCAAACGGCCCAGCCCCGGCCACACCTGATCTGGGCTTTGTTGGTCTCCGTTCTCAGGGGCCCTTGGGGGTGGGGGATATGGGGACGACAGGTGGGGGGAGATGAGGCTTCCTGTGGGAGACAAGCACCTTTCAGGGGCCCTGCTGTGTGACCTCTGCCTTCCATTGTCTTTGGGCCACTTAACAATTCTGTAAACTGTAGAAAATGGGTAATGCACGAAGCCTCGGTGTTTATCAAAATGCAGGTGGATCTCACGTAAGGGACGCAGTTAGTTGTGCAGCTCTCTGTCTGTCTGTCCTCCCGTCGGCTTCCGGTCCTTTGAAGCCTCCTCTGAACCTGCTGTACCGTCCTACTGGCCCCTTCTTAACCAATGAGTTGAGTCACGTTTTTGACACATGATCGTCTTATATCGCATGAGTCGTGAGTCTGCCGCTTCAAAAGTTCCTTTTCCCGGTGCCCCGAGCCCTTCTCAGCCATGGTGCGGACATGAAGACACCTCTAGCACGTTACCCCAGGAGGGGAAGAAATTAGATTCCCTTCCATTTTGAAAACCCATAAAAAGGAAATGTGATGGAGAGGAGGGGGCAGTGGCTGTGGGAGGACCCGCTGCGGCCCAGGCTCTCCTGTCTTCCGTTCTCTAGGTGTCAGGGACACCCAGGGGAGGGGGCCCAGCGGGGACCTGCCCGAGGGTGGTGACCCAGGAGATGCAGCACCTTGGAGGCAAAGGGGAGGCTCTGAGCTCCTGAGGGCAGAGCCTGGTCTCACCCTGAGCAACCCCCGCTCCTCCCAGCAGACCCTCGCTGGCTGCCCGTGCAGGCGCGAGGGAGGCCTCCCCAGCCCTGAGGTCACTCCTGGCGCCCTCAGGAAAGCGCCTGCCTTTACTGGGCAAACCTCCAGGTTCCTTCAACTTGAAGAGCCCGCGAGTCTGCTCAGTACGTTTCCTCCCCGGCGTGTGTGGACTTAGACATCAGGCAGACGCTGCAGGCAGGAGCTTTGCCTCTCACTCGGACCAGTGCCTTCCGGCCACTTCGTTCTTCCAGAAACACCCTCTCCCCTCCACTCACTCATCCTTCCTTCCGTCATTTATCTGTCCATCATTCAACCAGGACTCAGGAGCATCTCACTGTGCGGACATGGCAGTGGGTGCAGAGGATACAGGGATGAGTGAACGTGGACCACAGGGAGACCCACCTCACACACCTTAGAGGCTGCTCTCGAGAAAGAGACTGTAAAATGGTGCAGCCACTGTGAAGAACGGTATGGAAGTTCCCCAAACACTTAAAAATAGAATTTCCATGTGACCCAGCAAATCCTCTTGTGGGTATAAAACCCCGAGAATTACAAGCAGGATCTGGAAGAGATGTTTGCACACCCAGGCTCATAGCAGTGTTGTTCACAACAGCCAAGAAGTAGAAGCAACCTAAGTGTCCATGGATGGATGAATGGATGAACAAAACGTGTCTTATACATGCGTTGAATATTATTCGGCTTCAAAAAGGCCAAGCACCCTCTGGGCACCAGGAATGCAAAGGTAATCAAATCCTACAGTATTATTGGGGGCTGTCAGACAATTAGGAAAAACAGACAGTGGCTACAAACACATAAAAATATACAACAGCATTCAGGAGTGGGTAAGTGCTGTGAAGAAAAATACTCCAGAGGAGGGGTCTCTTGTGCCAGATGGTCAGGGAAGACCTTCCAGAGGACACTTTGAACAAACCTGTGTGAGGAAAAGCAAGTGCAAAGGCCCTGAGGTTCTCCTAGAAACCCACCTCTTCCTTCAGAGGGCCGACCTCCATCCTTAATTATACCTTCATTTGTGTTGTAATTGGGTCCTTAACGGATATGCTGTCCCCAAATATGCCACTTTGGCATAAGGATTATTTTTAGCTGAAGGCAGCTGAGGCAGGAAGAGTTCTCCACCCTCCCCTTTTCTGCCTAAAAGCAGGACATAAATTTCGCACTGAAGAAGGTGCCCCCCTTCCCCGCACACCAGGGGGAGAAGAGTGACTCTTATCATCAAAGACTGGAAGTCGAAACCGAGATGCATTTGCATAAACAGACCTGACTAGAACAGTCCTGTTTTCCATTAGTTTCCCCCATATATTTCCTAGTCACTTCCCCCCAGTCTGTCCCTTGAACCCTAAACCCTCTTTCCTTTGTTAAAATGGTATATAAGCCCCTGAGTCTCTCTGCTTCTTTGATTGTCACTTCTTTTCTGTGAACTCCTGTGCACACAAACAGTAAAAATTGTCTTCTGTTCACCTTTTATTAGTTTAATTCATAAACCCCTATTTACTGAGCATAAGAGAGTAGAGGAAAAGCTTTCCTCCCCAACATTTTTTTGTCTTTTTTTTTCTTTTATTATTATTTTTTTCCAGTTTTCTTTTTTTTTTTCTCCCCAACATGTTAAATTCTCTATTTTTAATAGATTTTGGCTCTTCTTATTCTAGAGTTTGGATGTACCACAATTTAACCAGTTCCCTACTGGTGGATGTCTGGGTGCTCTCCAGTGTTTTCTTATTACGAACACATATGGTACCTATTTCCCTAGATCGGGCAGGATTTGGTGCTTCCCACTTGAGGCCGTACAGCCGCCATCTGCCAGTGTTTGGGTTTATTCCACAGTCAGCAAACACAGAAAGCGCAGCCCGCCAAGGCACTGAAAACAGAAACCCTGCAGTGGCTTTTTACACGTGACTTATTTTAGAATTTCTAAGCACAGTTAAGTGATGACTCATCCCACTTAAATTCTGAGCTGTTTAAAGGGCCATCTGGTTCATCAGAATATGAAAGACTCTGCCCAGCAACCTGGAAAAGCACCCAAGATGAAGACCCAGCGCTTTTTAACCACTGACGGTGAGTCCCAAGGAATGTCAGCCGAGTGTTAGCTCCTTGAGGACAAGAATGTTGTCAACTAAATAACCTGCATAATGTCTGGGCCTATTTTTGTAAAAAACGTTTCCTTTTTTTTTTTTTTTTTTGATTACATAGGCAATGCAACCCAAAGCACAAGTAACCAAAGAAAAATAGATAAGTTAGACTTCATCAAAATTAAAAGCTTTTGCGCTCCAAAGGAAACTATAAGAAAGTGAAAAGACAACTCAGAGAATGGGAGACAATATTTGTAAATTATATATTTGACAAGGATCTAGTATTAAGCATATAGGAAGAGCTCACAACTCAACAGTGAAAAGAAAAACACCCAACTGAAAATGGGCAAAGGACTCAAAGAGACATTTCTTCAAAGAAATGTACAAATGGCCAATAAGTACATGAAAAGGTGCTCATCGGCAGTCCTCAGGGAAATGCAAATCAAAACCACAGCGAGACACCACTTTGTACCCACTAGGATGTCTGTCATCAAAAAGGCAGACAAGGGCTTCCCTGGTGGCACAGTGGTTGGGAGTCCCCCTGCCGATGCAGGGGACACGGGTTTGTGCCCTGGTCCGGGAAGATCCCACATGCCGTGGAGCGGCTGGGCCCGTGAGCCATGGCCGCTGAGTCTGCGGGTCCGGAGCCTGTGCTCCGCAACGGGAGAGGCCACAACAGTGAGAGGCCCGCGTACCGCAAAAAAACAAAAAACAAAACAAACAAAAACACCAGCCTCATACCCATTGGCACTCACTCCCCATCCCTGCCCCGCCACTGATAACCACGAATCTACTTTCTGTCTTTTTGGATTGGCCTCTTCTGGACATTTCTCATAAACTGAGTCACACACGTACAGCCTTTTGTGTCTGTAGCAGGTACCATGTTCCTTCTCATGGCTGAATAATATTCCATTGCATGAATGGACCACATTTGGGTTGTTTGCACCTTTGGGCTATTAGCTCTCTCATTCTTAATCATATCACCTTACCTCCTTCATCGTTATTACGCCATCATCCTACTTATCTACCCATATCTGTTTGTTTTCTCCCTCCCTCACTGCACTGTAAGCTCCAAGCAGGCACAGAGTTTTGTCTGAATCACTGCTGGGTGCCTGGCCCACAACGATAAATGAGTGATTGGAATTGGACCTGCTCCCACTGAGTCAGGCCTCTGGGAAGTGAGGGCATCATGAGCTCAGGGAGAAGAAAGTTCTCATCGTTTCCAGGTGTGGCCTGGAGACGCGGCTTTTCTCTTGGCCACCGCGACCTCTGCTTTGAGGGTCTGCACCACCAACTTTATCTTCCTCTGAACCTTTCACGTAAAGGGGAGGTGTTGGGACAAGTGGTGGAAACGGGTGCGCTGGGGGGAGCGGGGTGGGGGTAGTTGGGGTGGGCGGGGCCCCTGGGGTGGGCGGGGCCACTAGCTTCTGGGAACCGATTCCTGAAACTTGCTGGTTCTGCCGAGACACCAACCATGCAGTGGTTTCAACAGTTACCCCATGGAGGGAGGTTCCCACCTGTAATCAGCTCTCCTAGCCCAGATGAGGATGCTGATAATCCCCTCTGCTCAGCATTTATTTTATTTTATTTTTGTAGTTTGGGGGAAATTTACCAAATATACCCTCTTTCCAGGAAAAGGAAATTTTTATTTCCTTTTTTTAAAAATAAATTTATTTATTTTATTTATGGCTGCATTGGGTCTTTGTTGCTGCGTGCAGGCTTTCTCTAGTTGCGGTGAGCGGGGGCTACTCTTCGTTGCGGTGCGTGGGCTTCTCTTTGCAGTGGCTTCTCTTGTTGTGGAGCACGGGCTCTAGGCAATCAGGCTTCAGTAGTTGTGGCATGCGGGCTCAGTAGTTGTGGCTCGCGGGCTTCGTTGCTCCGTGGCATGTGGGATCTTCCCGGACCAGGGTTCGAATCCGTGTTCCCTGCGTTGGCAGGTGGATTCTTGACCACCGCACCACCAGGGAAGCCCAATTTCTATTATCTCGACTTCATTCTCAGACCAGCCTTCCCTCGTGCTTGCGAAAAGGCTGCCAGGAGCTCCTGAGGCCACCGCCATGGAGATCTTTCCTTTGGCTTCCTTTTCAAACGTCTCATGGCCTCTTATTGGCTCTTTCTAGAGCATCTGCCCATCCCCGACCAATCGCAATGGCTGAGGTGAAAGCAGAGTGCTGATTGGCTTAGGCCTAGGTCACAAGCCCCATCCTCGGCCTGGATGCTCAACTTGGGGAGACATGTGGACTGGGGGGCAGGGGCATGGAGGAAAGCGGGGGCACTTGTTTCCAGAGGAAGGATGGATGGAAAATGCGGAAGGGACACCGAATACCATCTTTATGAGAATGTAAAGTGAAAGCCTGGAGTGGTGGGGTTCGTGCTCAGGGATAGCTGGGGCCAGATCAGGGAGGGCCCAAAGGGAGGTGCTTGCAGCTTAGATGCAGGGGGCGGGGGTGGGGAGGTGTGGAGGATGTGAGCCAGCATCCCGGAGACAGCAAGTCTCATCCGTGGGCTGCCTGGCTCAGGTGGTGATGGTGGCCAATGGTTTCCATCTTTGAGTCAATTCTTTCATCTTGACAACGATGAAATGCTGCTTCTCCTGAGTTCCTTCCTTCATTGACTTGTAATCCACCCAGTATACTCAGAGGTCCACACACTTTTTCTGTAATTGGCCAGAAATAGTAAATATTTGGGGCTCTGAGGGCCATCTGGTCTCTGTCACATCTGCTCAACTTCGCTGTTGTAGTGACAGCCGCCATATTATTCGCATACTGCCTGTGGCTGCTTTTGAGACAATATGTACCGCAGAGCCTAAAATTCCTATCTAGCCCTTTACAGAAAGTGTTTGCCAACCCTGTCATATACTAGGAACGTCTTCCAAGGGAGTAAACACCCTTCCTCACCACCATGTTTAGTGACTGCATTTTGCTTTTCCCTTCCATAGACTTTTCCAAAGCTGCTCTACTGAGGACCTTTATTTCCCTGGCAAATGTTCTCAGAAATGAGTTTGTTAAGGAAGACACCTGAATTTGAGAAGCAGTGAGACAAGTGTCCCCAAAGCCCCGCCTGACTTCTCTCCCGGCCCAGCCCTGGTCTCTAAGCTCTGAAGGGCTGAAAAACGGACATTTTCTCAGGTACGTCTCCTGACTCAAGAACTTGCAACTTTGCAAACCCATAAAGTAGGCCACCTACTCGGGAATCGCACTGGCCCTGTCCTGATAGTACAGGACAGTCCCCGCTGGTCCCTGCAACCTGGACCCAACCACATCAAGCTGTTTACAAGGAGCTCCTTGAAAAATTTCCCCCTTAATTACAGTTTAAGCTGTGCTGAAGAATCACTTGCTTGCCTGGGGTCATGATACATCGAGCTGGGCAGGGGTCTTCTTGTTGAATCAAGGAGGTGGATTCGAGACAGAAGCTTGAACCAGTTTTTCTAGTTCCCAGGCACCCTCCAGATTCTCCTCCGGGTTTACTTTTCTTAGGTAGAAACCTTACCTGGATTTGCAGAGAACATGGGGCTCTTTGTCATCCAGGATCCCTCAGGGGCCCACGGGCAAGTTAATTGTTTGGAAAGTGTTGCCTCTTAGGCATTTCTTTTTTTCATAAAAGAGGAATTAGAGTCTTTGGGTCCTATAACCTTGGATTTCTGCCAAGTTTCCTCATAGCATTTTCACCTGAAAAAGATAAGCCTTTCCCCTCCTGAGCCAGGAGAGTGTTTCTTGTACCAACAGTGGTGTTTGAAAAGCCCAAACTCTCAAGCCTGGCTATACCCCTGCATTTATCATGTCAGACATCCCAATTGCAGGTGTCATCTCCCAACCAACTTTTAGATGGATTGGAAAAGCCAGAAAGAAGCAAGAGGCAATCATTATAATCATTTTTCAGATTTATAGCATTTTTGCCTTTTAAAAAAATGTTTGGGGGGCTTTGGAGTGTGTTTAAAATTTATTTTAAACATTTTTTTTTCCCCTGTGGTTGTAAAATGATGCACGGTCATTATAGAATCAGGAAATCTTAGACTGGGCAAAAAAACAAACATAGCCACCAGCCCACGGTCAAGGAGGTAAACATGAATGGAGGTAAACATGAATAACCCTGTAGGACGAACTTGGGCCCCGTATCATGCATCCTCCATGCAGTGTGGTGCTCAAAGACAGAGTCTTTCAAGAGAAATGAAAAACAGGAATATTGTTGCTTGTCGTTACAACAGGTACGTGGAGAAATACACACGTAACGCAACCCCCATGCAACCATTTTAAAAGTAATTGTCCAACAAAAAGAGATCCAGAGGGAAATTCGGCCAATGCTGGACTGTGTGGATGACTGGTGCCTTATAAGAAAGATAGTCTGGCAGGTGATGGAGGTCTTCATTTTATAGCCAGGCTTCTTTGCATCATAAATCAATGATTCCTAATTCTGAGGTTCGCCCAGGAGGGCTACATAAAAGCCACCTAGGTTGCTGATGAAAAAATAGATTCCCACCTCCTTCCTTACCTGAGATTCGGACTCAGTTGATCTCACCTGGGAACCTGTGTTTCTAAACAGGCCCATGAGGTAATTCTTATATACAGCCAGGACTGAGGATAATCAATAAGGAGTGTCAACATCCTTTCTCACCATCCTTTTAGTGTCCACCTCAAAGTCAAATCTCCTTCCCCAATTTCAAAGAATCTGATTGACTCTGCTTGGGTCACGTGTCCCACTCCTGGACCAACCACTGTGGCTAGTGAAATGAGACACTGTGATTGGCCAGGTCTGGGACTTATGCCCTTCTCCATGGCCAAGAGGATGGGATATTGTGATGGACAGCAATGCTGAATCACATGACAGATTCAAGGAGAAGTGTTTCCCCAAAGGAAGTGGCAAGGGCCCCTACTGGGCATGTCATTCCAGGAATGCCTAAATCTTGTTTTAGCCCAATCCACTCCTTCCCCTTAAGGTCCACCCACTACAAGAGGCAAAAGCAAATTAAAAGTAAGCTTTATTATTATTATTTTGGCCGGTGCTGCATGGCATGTGGGATCTTAGTTTCCTGACCAGGGATAGAACCCATGCCCCCTACAGTGGAAACATGAAGTCTTAACCACTGGACCGCCAGGGAAGACCAGCTTCATTATTATTAACTGGACTTCTGGCAGAACTCTGGTGATAAACTGAACTCTAATTGTTGATAAATAGGGGGGTACCTCTTGGCTTAGATGTGAAGATGGAGAAAAAGGATAGCCTTTCATCTCCTGCCAACTACCAGTCAACTTCACCTGGCCACCGGGGGTGAATCACGCCAAGGGATGAGAAACAAGGATGTAGAACTTGAAAGCTAGAACTGCTGGGGTCAGGAGCTGCTGTTTTAAGTGACAGTGACCTGGCCCATTAGTAAATTAGAATTTGACCCAATTAGATTTGTAAGTCTTCCTCCCTGAAGGGTAGGAGGGAGGAACTACAAGAGTTCAAGTTGAAAAATCCCAGGGAAGCGCTCTGATTGGCTCAGCTTGGGTCACATGGAAGAGACAAGGAGAGAGAACCCCAATATGCCCCCCTGCCAGAGAATTCTGGGTAAATAAACGATTATTCCAAATACCTCCTTACTCATTTTAAGATGCTGTGACATAATAAGAAATACATATTTTGTCTCTGCCCCCCATTTCCAGGCACAAAGCTCCTAAAACCCTTGGAATCTCTGGAGTGAAAAATGTCTTTTTGTATGCTAATGAGATGGCTGGTGACTGGGGCTCCTGGGTAGCCTCAGGATGGGAGGCTGGGGTGGGGTTGGTTGCCAAGGGGAACCAACCACCTGCTTAGAGGGATGGAACTTCCAGCTCCACCCACTGACCTTTGGGGAAGGGAGGGGGGCTGGAAGTTACTAGCTGGCTGCCAATGATTTACTCAATCGTACCTACATAATGGAACCTCCATAAAACCGGCTGACGGATGGGATTCAGCGAGCTTCTGGGTTTGTGAACACCTGGGGGTGCTGGAAGTGTAGGATGCCTGGAGACGGCCATAAAAAAAAATAATAATAATATATTTTTTAACTATAGACTGACAGTTCCTGAAATGCTAGTTCCTGAGAAGGAGGGGTTAGGCATGGGGATGTACTTTAAATATGGGGGATCTGTCTTGAAGCAGTGTCTTCTGAGAAAGCGCCCTCTGTTTTGAGTGTATCCTTATTTGGATTGCCTTGCCGTGGGGGTGCTGATGGACATGGGGTGGGGGCGATAACCCCCAATAATAATAGCCATAGGACGCTTCCTATGTACTTCATAAGTATCAATTCATTTAAACCTCAAAATGACCCTATGAGGTAGGGCCTTTGCAACCTTTGTAAGGCCGCACAGGTAGCAAGAGTCACAGAACCTTGAGCGTCGTGCCCTCCTTGCCTTCAGAGAGGCTTGGATTCTGGCTTTGCAGCTCCCCGACCAGGCAAGCTGGGGTGCTTACCATTCTTATTCGTTTTTTCGGTACGCGGGCCTCTCACGGTTGTGGCCTCTCCCGTTGTGGAGCACAGGCTCAGCGGCCATGGCTCACGGGCCCAGCCGCTCCGCGGCACGTGGGATCTTCCTGGACCGGGGCACGAACCTGTGTCCCCTGCATCGGCAGGCGGACTCTCAACCACTGCGCCTCCAGGGAAGCCCCTGCGCCACCAGGGAAGCCATTCTTTAGCCTTGGTCCTCCAGCTGCAGAACAAGGGTAATTCTGGAGTTGGGCAACGATGAAAGCACCTGGCTTCGGTGCACCCCAGAGGAAAGGGGTGATACTTATGCTGACCTAGAGCTGCAGCGGGTCTGGTGCCAGGATCCGGGTTTGGTTGGTTGCGTCTCCAGACTGAGCTGAGGTCTGTGCAGGGAGCAGCTGCCAGGGCCCTGCCCAGACACAGCGTGGCCGCATATGGAAGGATGGAATAAGTCCCTCTGGAAGCTTCTCCCCTTGAAACGCCTGACATTAAGGAATCTTCCTCCTTTGCTCTCTTTCTCTCCTCCCCTCCTCCCTTCCTCCCCCCCCCCCCCCCGCCGGCTTTTTTTCCTTTAAATTCCCAATGTCAGTTGATGCCTTTTCAAAAGAACCTAACTAAGCAGGACAGGCAGTGCGAGCACAGGCACTAGGCAGGATTAAGGGAAGATTAAGATCCTTTGTCAATTTCTCCTCGTCTCCGCAGAGACAAGACCTGAAGTGTTGCTAAAGGATCCCCCTGGTGGGCTTCCCTGGTGGCCCCGGTCCGGGAGGATACCACGTGCCGCGGAGCGGCTGGGCCCGTGAGCCATGGCCGCTGAGCCTGCGCGTCCGGAGTACGCGGGAAAAAAAAAAAAAAAAAAAAGAATCCAAAAAAGAATCCCCTGGAAACCACTTTCTCTGGGGCCTCCTTTGGATTGCCTCTGGCTGGGTGGAGCTCCCACGTGTGCAGCCTTCACGCGGAGCGAGCTGCCAACCTCGGAGCGGGTGAGCCAGGGCGTTCGCATTGGGTTGGGTCTCCATTCCGGGGCCAAGTCGACTCATCTCTGGGGCCAGTTGCTTCAGACCTCAGAGACAAGCCACGTCCTGCCAAGAGACGTCTGCTTCCCAAATGCAGGGCCCAAGGGTGCGGTCCTGCGGGCAGCCCCGCCTGCTCCTCCCTGGGTCCCCTTCTTCCTCCGTTTCTCCTGGTTTATGGAGGAAACATACAACCTGCTCTTCTGACTTAAGGCCGGTCCCCCATCTTGCTGCAGGTCCCACCCTTTGTGACTTTCTCCAGGATTTCAAGTCCTTAATTATTCCCTCCATTGTCCCAAATTTTCCATTTCTCTCTCCTCTGCATCTCACCAGCCTGCAGCACTGCTTCCTTATTAGAACGAGAACAGAACCCTCTGACCTCTGTGAGCCCCACCAGCGTCCACCCTCATTTATCTGTTTTCCTTCACAAACTTTTCTCCGTTTCCTCAGTTCCCAGCCGTTCTCCAGCCCCCTGCCCCACCCCCGGCTTCTCTCTCACCAAGGGCACCTCCAACCATGTTACAATATACAAAGGACCCGCTCATGTCCTCACGTGATGAGGCTTCTTAGCTGCACTCCACACAGCTGACCACTTTTTTCTTCCAGAAGCTCCCTCCTTTCTTTCCTTCCGTGACACGCTCGTGGTTTCTCAGCCTCCGTCTTCGGCCCGCTCCTCGCCGCCCTCCAAGTGCTGGCCTCCGCACGGCTCGCCCTAGTCCGCTTCATCACTGGGCTCTCACGGGACGACCTCACCCACCACCAAGGCTTTAAATGTGCCCTAGCGGCTGAGGGCTCCCACGCTTACTCTCGGGTCCCGCTGTCACCTCACAGATTGATCGCCTACCTGACACCCCTACTTGGATGTCTCGTGGGCTTTCCACACTGAACGTGTCCAAATGAAACCTCGCGTTGTCTTCTTCCCCACCTGTCTCCGCCCCAGGCCCCCTCAGCTCCAGGAATGGTACCGCCCTTCAAGCCAGACGCCGGAGCCCACGACACCCTTGCTGCTGCTGCTTCTTCCTCCCTTAAGCTCCCATCCAATCAGCCACCAGCTGGCAATTCCAACGCCACTTTCGTCGTCCTCACTTTTCCACCTGAGGCCAGGCCATAGTCAATACCCTCCTGGGTGATGTGACAGTCTCCTGCGTGATCCCCAGCCCTCATTTCTCACACTGCTGCCCTTGGCATCTTTCTAGAACGAAAGTCGAATCAGGTCAGTCCCTGCTTAAAACCATTTCATGCTCCCTAGGGCTCTGAGGGGAGGTCTAACTGCCTCAACTCAGTTTACACAACCCTTCAGAGCCTGGCGTCTCGCTTCCTCTCCCGACTCCAGGGCCACCCCCGCAGGGTGCACTCTGTGTCCCTGATAACCTGACAGGCTCTCGGGTTCTAGAATGTTCTTTCCACTCCAGGCCTTTGCACTTGCTGCTGCCTTCTTGGGCTACCCTTACCTACCCTGCTCCCCACCTCTGGTTAGCTCTGACTCATCCTTCTGGCTTGACTTAAATGTCCCTTCCTCCAGGAAGCCCTCCCTATCTCATCCTCCCCAAACAAAACAAAATCAAATCAGACCTAAAAACTGAGTCATAAGCTCCTTTCTTCCCTGAGGAGGGATCACAAAAGCTGTGTTTGCACAACAAGCACACCGCTTTTACTTGCCTTCCTTGTTACAGGTTCATAGAAATGGGGTCTAAATATAAACAGTTGCATAGCACTAGAAAAACACAAATCTTGGGACTTCCCTGATGGTCCAGTGGTTAAGAATCCACCTTCCAATGCAGGGGACACGGGCTTGATCCCTGGTCGGGGAACTAGGGTCCCACGTGCCGTGGGGCAACTAAGCCTGCGCGCCGCAATGACTGAGCACGTGAGCTGCAACTGGAGAACCTGTGTGCCACAACTACAGAGCCGACGCGCTCTGGAGCCCACGCGCCACAGCTACTGAGCCTGTGCACCACAACTAGAGAGAAGCCTGCTCGCCGCAACTAAGCGCCGACGCAGCCAATAAATAAATAAATAAATATTTAAAGAAAAACACAAATCTTTACCTGATATGCGACTGATGTGATTAGCTGATTGGGACAGATCATCAGAAAATGAAATAAAAGCAGAGACTTGATTAATAAAAAGTATACCTTGCTCACGTAAAAAGATACTTAACTGGGTTTTATAGAAACTGAGTTCTTTTCTTCCGCATGGGTAGTCAGTTATTCCAGTGATAGATTACAGAATTGGCTTCTGCCTTTCACGTATTAAATCACAACACCATCTTCCAGAATTGTAAACACATCCTTGGCTAGTTTTGTTTCATTCATATCATAATTATCATCATCGTCACTTAGGACGGCTTGGAAATGGAGGAGGAGGCTGGCTATAGCATATTTTGACCCCCCTTGGCCTCACTATGAGCTGTTTTCCAAGTGTTTGGCCCCTACTAGGGGCTGGTTCAATACCGATGAATGAATGAGTGAGTGAATGAATGAAATCGCACTCAAACCAGAGTTCCAGGTTTCATGTTGTTGGCCTCCAGCTGTTAATTTCAGCACACACACAAGACCAAACATGTCTCTTGCTCTCCAAATCATGGAACCATCGGATGACAGGACGGCAGGGTCCCCGGAGCACCCATGGCCCTTCTCCGAATGCATCAGTTGAGCTGGCTGAGCCATCGCACGGAGCAGGCAGGCTGCAGGCTGGGTGGAAGAAAGCGTAGGGGGAGGGCGCAGCGGCCAGGTCGTACCTGGGCCTGCGGATTTTATTCTCCATACGGTGAGAAGCCCTTGGGGAATCAAACACATCACCTGATCTGATTTCCTTTTTGTTTGCTTTGCTTTTTTAAAGATCACTGCAAATCTCTGGAAAACCAGATCCAGGACTGGAGAAAGTAAAGGTAGGAGAGTGTAAACACACAAACACCAAAGGAGGTCCTCCCCACCCTTAATGGCAATGCCTAGAGTCAGATCGCCATCTTGTGGTCAAGCCTAGAAACTGCACCCTCCCGTCTTAGTTTCCGGTGCTCCTCGCAGTGAAGGGGCCCGGATTTGGACGCCCAGTGACTTGTCCTACCAGACTCTGAGGTCTAAAAGCCTATGTTCAATTCCTGGTTTGACCACCCCCAGCTGTATAACCAAAGAGGATTCAGGTTTCTTTATTTTTTTAATATAGATTTATCTTATTTATTTATTTGTTTGTTTTTTGGCTGTGTTGGGTCTTTGTTGCTGCACGCGGGCTCCCTCTAGTAGTGGCAAGCGGGGGCTACTCTTCGTTGTGGTGCGCGGGCTTCTGGTTGTGGTGGCTTCTCTTGTTGCGGAGCATGGGCTCTAGGCGCGCGGGCCTCAGTAGTTGTGACTCTCGGGCTCTAGAGCGCAGGCTCAGTAGTTGTGGCGCACGGGCCTAGTTGCTCCGCGGCATGTGGGATCTTCCCGGACCAGGGCTCGAACCCGTGTCCCCTGCATTGGCAGGCGGATTCTTAACCACTGCGCCACCAGGGAAGCCCGGATTCAGGTTTCTTATATGAATCGTGGAGACAGCAATGCTCTCATCTCTGTGGGTAAAGGCCCAACAAGAAATGACATTGTCGCTGTCACAGGCTTTTGTAAACTCTCCTATGTGTGGTTGATGGGTATTGCTTTCGGAGGGTGCAGTAAGAACGTCTTTCTTCAGGGTTACCTGAAAACGAGAACATAAGATGTCTGGGTGGTTTGGATGTTTAGCCCTGGAAGGGGTTTGGGAATCATTAGGTGTGACCTCCTTGTTTCAAAGAGGAAGAAACTGAGGCTCAGGAGAAAAAAAAGCAGAAGCCGAGACTTTCCAGGGTTCATATTGTAGGACTCGGCCTTGCTGCTTCTTGGTTTAGCAGTGAGTCGAAAGCTCTGGCTTCAGACGAGGACCCTGGAGGACAGAAGGTCCCAGGTGGGCACCGCAGAACGGGGTTCAGGAATGTGGCCAGTGAGGACGGAAGTTGCGGCCCTTTAGAAGCGGCATCTTCGACGTGCTGATAAAGAGGCGCCCAGGGAACCTGGGAGTGGGGCTGGGGGCTCCGGGCAGCACCCGGGTGTGCAGAATTTCCGGCATTTAGTGAAGACCTTGCCCCAAACCCTGTTACTTTACAGAAGGGGAAACTACGACACAGGGGGAGGGGAGTGGCCCTGCCCTCGGCCGGGCAGCATTTTCAGTAGCTGCTCCGTCCCAGCAAACTGTAGGGCTGCGGGCCTGGCCCTTTGTCTGATTCTGACCAAATACCTGTTCTCTTAGAGGGATCATGGAACTATGCACTTTACTGCCTTATTATTCTGTTGAATCCTCCCAGCAGCCCTGCAGATGGGTTTCTTCCCATTTTGCTGATGGGGAGACCAGGGCTCAGGGAGATGGTGTGATGCGGGAGGTCCAGAGTTGAACCCGTCTCTGCTCAGCTCAGGAAACTGGGTTCACAGCTACTAATGTGTACGGTGTCACCGGGAGCTGTGAGCTCTCGGGGGAGGGGGCATGTTATAAAGAGGTGGTGAGGGGGATGTCTTCTCCTAGGAGGGCCGTCTTCAGAGATTACTTAGATCTCTGTGACCCAGAGCAAGCCATCTGCCCCCACTCACTGCTTTGTAAAAAGTGAAATCAAGGACACCAAATGGTGGGCATCAGGCTCCTGCCTCAGTTCCTGACACACAGTCAGGACCCAAATAAAGGCATTTTCCTCCATGGATCCCACCCACCCCTCAGCTGCCCCCCACCCCCAGCTGCTTTAGAACCTAGATGGGGCTTCCTTGGTGGCGCAGAGGTTAAGAATCCGCCTGCCAATTCAGGGGACACGGGTTCGAGCCCTGGTCCGGGAAGATCCCACATGCCGCAGAACAACTAAGCCCATGCGCCACAACTACTGAGCCTGCGCTCTAGAGCCCGCGAGTCACAGCTACTGAGCCTGCGCTCTAGAGCCCGTGCTCCGCAACAAGAGAAGCCACCGCAATGAGAAGCCCGGGCACCAAAGAAGCATAGCCCCTGCTCACAGCAACTAGAGAAAGTCCATGTGCGGCAACGAAGACCCAACGCAACCAAAAAAAAAAAAAAAAAGAGCCCAGATGAATGAAACCTCCAAAGATGGGAAGGACTGAAGTGTGAATGCCTCTAGGGATTCTTCCTACCCGCTTAAGAGGATACCTATGGGAAGAAGAGAAGGGACATCCCTTGCTGGAAATACCCCAGCTCCCTGAGGGGCAATGGCAACCCCATCATTTAATGGAGAACAAAAACCTGCCCCAGGAGTTCTGAGTGGTGCAGAGGGGCAGATGCCGTCTGAGGCTCCCTGGGCCTGAACCCCCAACAGAGGCAGGTCCCACACCTGAGCTGCTTGGTGGGCCGACCTTCCCAGAGCGTCCAGATGCTAGGCTACCTGGTGTCCACCCCCAGCCTGGGCCTTGGGTCATCCTCACCAGAGTGTCTTCGACCCTATGGACACGAAAGCCCCAGTGTGACTCTGCCATTGTTTCTGCATTTCCTTCCAAGTATTTCTACCTAAGCCTGGGGATCAGAAACAGTAGGAATCCTTTCATAGATTGCAGACTGGACCTGGGAGGAAGATTCTCAAAGAATGAACAAATGAGGGGATGAAGAACGATGAATCTGGGTGCTTTCTTTCTGACCCCGCTGTCTCTCGGTTCTTTGGAACCCGGGGTCATCTTTTATCCCCCACAGTACCTCGTGCCTGTCTTAGACTGGCTATCTATCTCAGGGGTCCAGTTGAAGGCCTTTGTAGGGCCCAGGTAGCCAAACTGTACTCAGGGCCACCCCACAAACTAGAAATCACTTTAAAATGCACCCTCTGCACACATTAAAAAGATGTTCTGTGGTGTAAATGAAAAGATATTTTATAACTGAGTCTTGCCAGGAACAAATTGTTCACTTTGTCCTTGTGATGCAGATTTCATTATGTTTAAGTCCAATGCTATATAAAGAAAACCCCAAATATCTTATATGTTTGTAAATTTAAAGACAAACCTGTAAATAATTCGTGAGTGAAAGAAGAAGGGGCAAGATAGGGGAAGGGATTAAATAGTACAAACTACTATGTATAAAAAAAATAAGCTACAAGGATATATTGTACAACACAGGGAATATAGCCAATATTTTTAATAACTTTAGAGTATAATCTATAAAAATATTGAATCACTTTGTTGTACACCTGAAACTAAAATAATATTATAAATCAACTATACTTCCATTTTAAAAAAAGAAACTGACTGGCAAAAAAAGCAGAGGAAGTCATAATATAAGTGAGAGAGTATTATAACTAAACAGCAATGAAAATCCTATCTAGTTAAACTTGTGGATTCAGCTATGGTAGTAACTATAGGGAAACATGTGGCCTTAAGTGCACATATATAATAAAGAAAAAAGGCTGAAATTAATAAGCTAAATATCCAATGCAACAAATTAGAGAAAGGATATCAGAATACCCAAGGAAAATGGGAGGAAGAAAAGGATAAAAATAATAAAAATCAACTCAGAGTATCACAAACCAAAAATTGGCTATTCAAAAATAAAAACAGGGTTTCCCTGGTGGCGCAGTGGTTGAGAGTCCGCCTGCCGATGCAGGGGACGTGGATTCGTGCCCCGGTCTGGGAAGATCCCACAAGCCGCGGAGCGGCTGGGCCCGTGAGCCATGGCCGCTGAGCCAGCGCATCCGGAGCCTGTGCTCTGCAACGGGAGAGGCCACAGCAGGGAGAGGCCGGCATAACGCAAAAAAAACCCCAAAAATAAAAATAAAAAATAGGTAAAACCCTGATGATATTACTTATAGGGAAAGAAGAAGATATAAGTTTTAGGAATGAAAAGAAGTACACTACAGATACTGTAGAGGTTAAAAAGTAAGCCAACACTTAGAAGCAGATTTATACCAATAAATTAGAAAATTTAGAAGAAACTGTCTATTTTCTGGGAAAATATAACCTTACAAAATCACTTAAGAGGACTGCAGTAGACCTGTATTTGTTACATTGTATCAGTAGTTTAAAGTACAGTGAACAGAGACTCTGCAGGACTCTGATGATTTCACAGGAAAGGTCTTAAAAAAACCCAGATAATTCCTATATTGTTCCAGAGGATAAAAAATGAAAGAAAACCATTCAATGCATTTTATGAGGCTAGGTTTACCAGAGACAAATGTGTGAAAAAGAAAAACCATTGCCGATATTTCTTGTGAACATAAATTCAAAACTCCATATACATAAAGTATCATCAAGTCAAATGGAATTCAATATGTAGAATGTACATGAGGATGGAGGCCCATGGAACAGGGTGGGGTAGCAGCCCAGCAGGGGTTTGTGTCTACCTAATGAGGGTGTCCTGAGAGCCAGTGGCCCAGCGGTTCAGGAGATTTGCAGAGCACAGGGGACTGAGAAAATAAGTAAATATACTGAGAATAATGGGATCCATGTGTCTTACTTTAAGGGAAAGGAGGTCCAAATATGGAAGGAAGGAATACTGGGATGAATCCTATGGAACTGAATTAGAATTGGAAGGATTAATATGAATGCATGGTGTTCCAATATAAATAAATATAGATGTATATCTGTGTACAAGCACACACACACACACACACACACTCCCTGTCTTTGTCCACTAAGAGGACCTGGGAACAGCAACACCCCAATAGCAATGAGCACACCTAGCACCCAGATATTGGTTTCTAAATACTGCTCTGCACTAAAAGAAGCCAGGACTCCATGGAGAACTGGCTGGTTCTAGGGCCGAGGCAGGAAAAGAACAAGATGATCCTGAACTTTCTTCTTATGCTAAGGAATCGCTCAAAGACTGATGCAATCATATCAAAAGCCACTAAACCTGTCTTGAACCGACTCCCACTTCCAAACCTGGGACAACAAGAACTTCAAAATAAGTAATGACAGAAATGGATTAAAACCCACTGAATAAAATAGGAATCCTTGAGTTCACACTGACATAAATTTTAATTTATTTATTTTATTATTTACTTATTTTCGGCTGCATTGGGTCTTCATTGCAGGCTTCTCTCTAGTTTCAGAGAGCAGGGGCTACTGCTCGTTGTGGTACGCAGGCTTCTCATTGCAGTGGCTTTTCTTGTTGCGAAGGACGGGCTCTAGGCGTGCAGGCCTCAGTAGCTGTGGCTTGCGGGCTCTAGAGCACAGGCTCAGTAGTTGGAGCACACGGGCTTAGTTGCTCTGCAGCACGTGGGATCTTCCCGGACCAGGGCTCAAACCCGTGTCCTCTGCATTGGCAGGTGGATTCCCAACCACTGCTGCACCAGGGAAGCCCTGACATAAATTTTTAAATGAATAAATAAATGACGAAAACGGGAAGCTCTTCCTAACACTACAATGCAAACTAATTAAATGTAGAGAGAATGATGGAATTAGAATATTACTCTTTGGCAGTCATCATAGAAATAATTCAGACAAGATACATCTATGGATGCTAAAATTAGTGGGTGGAAGTAGAATAGGAATGGGAAATTAAGTATCTCCCCCTGAAATACTTATTAAATACAGAAGAAGAAAAATAACTTTACTGTGGAGGAGCTTGGCCAAAGCATCTTAATCAAGAGACCAGTGCTCACATCCTCCGTCACGGGACAAGTTGATATCACATGCTACCTGATAGGAGACAAGGAGAGGAACACAGCATCCCTACTGTGAAATTCCGGGCAGACATGTAACCAGAGTCTCATCATAGGAAACAGTGGATGAACTCAAATTGAGGGTCATTCCACAAAATACTTGTCCCATCATCTTCAAAGATGTTAAGGTCGGGCTTCCCTGGTGGCGCAGTGGTTGAGAGTCCGCCCGCCGATGCAGGGGACACGGGGTTCGTGCCCCGGTCCGGGAAGATCCCACATGCCGCGGAGCAGCTGGGCCCGTGAGCCATGGCCGCTTGGCCTGCGCGTCCGGAGCCTGTGCTCCGCAATGGGAGCGGCCACAACAGTGGGAGGCCCCCGTACCGCAAAAAAAAAAAAAAAAAAAAAAGATGTTAAGGTCATGAGAGTTGAGGAAAGACTGAAGAAATTCTCCAAATGGAAAAGACGGAAGAGATAAGAGAACTGGGTGTGAAGTGTGATCGAGTTTGGATCCTTTTGATATAAAGGACAGTATTATTAGGATGATTGGCAAAACTCTGAACGAAAAGTATATGCAGGCTAAATCTAGCAAAAAAAGTGTAAAATCTTTATAAAGGAAGCATAAAACTTGACCAAAGGGCATAAACTTAGGCTTCAATCAGTGGGAAAATATCATGATTGTGTTGGCTTGGTAATGAGTTAATGTGCCTCGACTGGACTTCATTTCCCACAGTTCCCTTCCCCGTATGTTTATGGTTAGGACGGCCCTAGAGATTCTGGTTCTAGGCTCGGCAGAAAGCAGCAGCCTTATGTTTTTTACACTCATACAATTGGACCACAGTCACCAGGCTCTTCTGCAGCTCATGTACCTTGTCACTCACCTGCTGACATACCCCTGCCCTACTCAGCGTGGGGCCAGCTCCCTCTGCCTATGTTGGGCTCATGTTTGGGCTTCTGTGCTTACAGGTGCCCCTTGGACTCTGACTTCCCAGAGGCCAGGGACCTCTTTGATTTTCCTCCAGGTGTTCAGCAGCAGGGCCTCTGGTCTTGGGCAAAGACCCTCGCACACAGTGAGTGGGCTTTTAGGATTGTCAGTTGCATATTAACTGAGCACCCAGAGTTGGCTCCATCCTTGATGATTGTGTCAGGCACAGCTCTGAGTTCTGGCTCGCAGAGCCCCGAGCCCACGGATCTCCAATCCTAGGCTAGTGGTTCTCAAAGTGTGGTCCTTAGACCTGCAGTATCAGCACCACCAAATTCCTGCCCACCCCTCCCCCTCAAGAGCCACTGAATCAAAATCAGAAGCTGGGGGGGGGGGGTTATGCCCAGCAATCCACCATTTAACAATCCCTCCAGGCGATTCTCATGCACATTGACAATTGAGAATAGCATTGAGAACACTTGAGTTCTAGAGTTTTGGAAGACTGCCAATAAGGGTAGTTGGGTTAATTCCCCGGCAGGAAGAAGGAAGAGAGTTTTCTGAGGCCCACTATCATTCCCAAAGGGATCGTGCATTTCCAGTTGCCCACCTGGGGAGCTAGGCCCCACAGATGGTGCATTTAAGGCTCACCTCAGATTTTCCCATTTTAAATCTCTGCTTTCTTGATTTATTTTTATTTTTCCAAGTAGGACTTCATATGATTTATTGGATAACCATTTCTTCTTTCACTGATAGGAAAATGATACCCTTTATCATATACCAAATCTACACGTATATTTAGGTGTTCCCTATTTGAATTTTCATTTTATTTTATTTTTTTTAATTTTTTTGCTTCTTTATTAGAGTATAATTGCTTTACAATGGTGTGTTAGTTTCTGCTTTCTAACAAAGTGAATCAGTTATACATATGTTCCCATATCTCTTCCCTCTTGCGTCTCCCTCCCTCCCACCCTCCCTAGCCCACCCCTGAATTTTTAAATGTTTCAGTCTATTGAATTTTTTATCTTTGAACTAGAATCATATTGTTTGTTTCAGAAAACAAATCGTTTTATTTTGTTTTCAGAAAAAATCTTTTTTTGGAATAATGCTAAAAATGAGTATCATTTCAAAAGTATTTGAACATGTCAATTATATCTCAATAAAACTGGCAGAAAAAAAATTGTTTGACAACGTTGAAATAACAGCCAGTAATTTCCCACCCTTCCACCCTCTCAATCTCAGGCCCAGAGGCTAAGGTCTGGGTTAGGGTTCACAGCAGGATTAGCAAACAAGAACCCAGTGGAGAAGCCAGCATTTCAAAGACAGCAGCGTGCCCAGCCTGGGGACCAGAAATGGGGATGTTTGCATCTTTCCCCCAAACTTCCGGTGGTCCTGACCCTCTTCTTGGGAGGGTGGAACTTCTGGCATTTGAAAGGGCACCTCCATCCTCCACCGGTCCCACCGTGGCTGGTGTGGCTCCAGAACAGACGCTGGCTGCGTTGCACACACATCGCACATCACAGTATCTGCCTCGGTGGTGCCTAGGAAGGTCACCAATCCCCATTTTAGAAAACAGTGTTAAGGGACTTCCCTGGTGGCTCAGTGGTTAAGAATCCACCTGCCAATGCGGGAGACAGGGGTTCGAGCCTTGGTCCAGGAAGATCCCACATGCCGCGGAGCAACTAAGCCCGTGCGCCACAACTACGGAGCCCATGTGCCACAACTACTGAAGCCCGTGCGCCTAGAGCCTGTGCTCCATAACAAGAGAAGCCACCGCCATGAGAAAACCCATGCACTGCAAGGAAGAGGTGCCCCCGCTCGCCGCAACTAGAGAAAGTCCGCGCGCAACAATGAAGACCCAACGCAGCCATAAATAAATAAATAAAATTGAAAAAGAAAACAGTGTTGATACCTAGACTGAGCGAGAGGCACGTCCGGAGCCTGAGAAGAAACAGCGACCGTGGAGAAGGAAGGTCGGGCCCAAGGGGCCTCAGCTCCCTCAGGACCCCCTTCCTCCAGATCAGAGACAAACATGGCATGTATCCTTGGAAAGCGTTTTTTCAGGATGTACAACTGGTTGTGTGAATTAAGAAATGAAGTGTCGGAAGGATGTGTTATGTACCAATGGCAGACAGCAGTGGTGTAACTGAGATTCACCTGGTTATCCCAGTAACTCACGCTTTCTAGTCTAGCCTGAGAAAACGAACAGGGAGCAGTTCCCCAGCTCCTCCATTTCTAACCTCACTGCTGAGATGTATTTATTAAGCACCTGCTCTGTGCCAGGCACTGCACTGGGCTCATTGCACAGTAGCTCTCCTTTTATCAGCACAGTAACTTTACAAGGCAGTTATCTGTATCATCCTTGTTTTTTTGTGTTTTTTTGTTGTTTTCTTTTTGCGGTACGTGGGCCTCTCACTGTTGTGGCTCCTCCCGTTGCGGAGCACAGGCTCCGGACGTGCAGGCTCAGCGGCCATGGCTCACGGGCCCAGCCGCTCTGCGGCATGTGGGATCTTCCCGGACCGGGGCTCGAACCCGTGTCCCCTGCATCAGCAGGCGGACTCTCAACCACTGCGCCACCAGGGAAGCCCTATCATCCTTGTTTTATAAATGGAAAGACTAAAGCTCAGAGGGTTACTTAGTAACTCAGCCAACATCACCCAGCCTGGAAGTGGCAGGGGAGGGATTCGAACCCAGGTAGTCTAGTTCCAGACTGTGTTCTAGCTCCTCTGCTGTTCTCTGCTGGCCAGTCTCACATAGTTTGTCTCTTGAATGTTTGGCGTATTTGTTTCTTATGGCTGCTGTAACAAATTACCATAAACTCAGGGACCTAAAACAGCGCCTATGTATTCTCTTACAGTTCTGGAAGGCAGGAGTCTAAAACGGACGCAGAGCTGCACCCCCTCTGGAGGCTTTAGGGGAAAATCCATTCTTTGCCATTTCCAGCTTCTAGAGGCAGCCTGCATCCCTTGGCTCAGGGCCCCTTCCTCCATCTTTAAAGCCATCACCCCAACCTCTGCCTCCACCATCACATCTCTTAACTTCTGACTCTCATCTCCTGTCTCCCTCTTATAAGAATCCTTGTGATGACGTTAGGTCCATCCCGACAATCCACGATGATTTCCCACCTCAAGACCCTTGATCACATCTGCAAAGCCCCTTCTGCCGTGTAAGGCGACATATTCACAGGTTCCGGGGATTTGGATGTGGGTATCTTTTGGAGGCCATTACTGTGCCTAGCACATTTGGTTACTTCCATTTTGTAGAATAACAGCAAAAAGCATTTTTAACGCCTTCCTAGACCTTAATCCCACTGGTTTAATTCCGCCAGAAAAACCTGCCGGTCGAGCAAAGCTGGGTTATTATACCTCCTGCAGTAAAGGAAAACACCACTTCAACAAAGTCTCAGATTAGGGAAATTAGGGAATGGTATTTATAGGGTTTTAGGGCCCTGGTTGGGCGATTTTAAAGCAGTTTTGCAAGTCAGCGAACTGGTTGGAATCAGGCCGTTTCTGACACAGCAGCTTTGGAATGGTGGGCCCAGGGAGGTGAAGTTTTGAAAGCAGAGCTGATGCATAATCTTATCTTCCAGAAGCAGATATTTCGTGGAACCGGCAGCAAGTGATTTTTACCTGATCTCAGTATTGCTTAACACGGGGATTATGTGAGTTTTAGTTCTCACTAATTACAATAGTAGTAGTTCCCATTTTTTGAAGCTCCTCCTACAGCCAGACAACTTGCGTACATTTTGGAAAGGACAACAACCCTAAAGGCAAGTATTTCAGCCTAATCTCAGGATAGCATAATAATCCCCCTCATGGATTCGGGAGTCAAAAAGTCCTGCATAAAAATCCTGCCTCTGCAGGAGAATAGTTTCTTCATCTGTAAAATCAGGATAACGCTTCCTGCTCTGAGGGTGAAGGCGAGTATGCAGTGCTCCGGCCGGTATACACCGTATACTCCGGTATACACAGGAGCAGGGGTCAAGCATCCTTGTTCGCCCACAGACCTGGGTCATGCCTGGTCTCCCAGCATCATTATTAAAAGTGTCCTTTTTTTTTTTTTTTTTTCTGCACTGTGCAGCTTGCAGGATCTTAATTCCCCGACCAGGAATCAAACCCAGGCCCCCTGCAGTGGAAGCTGAGTCCTAACCACTGGACCGCCAGGGAATTCCCTAAAAGTGTCCTGTAGATGAAAAATTATACAGGCACTGTTCAATACAGTGAAGCTATGGTTATTATTTCTACTCTGTAGGTGAAAGGGAGAGGCTCAGAGAGGTTAGGTGATCAGCTCAAGGCCACACTGCTGAGTGGGCAGAATTCGCCGCGTCAGAGGCGCACGGCTGGCCAAATGCTGCTCCTTCTGCCTGGAGTACTGCCCCCATCCTAAGCCCAACCCAATGCCACGCTTTGTGACTGTGTATTTGTGTGATGTCTTAATTAAATCCATCCCCCCCCCCCCCCCAGTAGATCAGGAGCCCCATGGAAGCCAGATTGAGGTGAGTGTCATTAGTGACCGTACGGCAGTGCCTAGAACAGAGGGAGCGCAGTGGGTCCTCCACAGAGGTTTGTCATTTGCATGCAGGTGACCAGCCTGCTGCCTTGTGAGGATTCTGTAAGCAAGGCAGCTTTTCTCTTCCTGAGACCCAGGCTCAGCAGCCGCCCCAGAGTGCTGGGAAGGCCCATTACCCCAGCCGGAAGAATGCACTCAGTAGAGGACAAGACCTGTTCCCACTGTTAATCGGGGGCCTCCCTGTAGATACCGGAGAACTGGTGAATAACAGAGCTTTCACCATACTTCCACCTAAAACGGCTCTGATTACCATCCACCTTCCACAGCAGGGTAGACACAGGAAGTAGGAGAAACTGTGCCCATGCACTGGGCTCTCTTGAGTATGGTTTGTACACTAGGCTGACCCCATATGTCCCCAGTGAAAAGGATTGTTTTCCTGTAATTACTGTCCTTTGGGCTTGGCCCTCACAAAGACATCGCATGCAATTAGCTGGGATTTCTTGGCTCTGATAAAACAATGTATCCTCTTAATAGTAACAGATGTCAAGGAACGCTTGAGACATTGGTCTTCCCTGCAGGGGAGGAAATTAACATACATAGGTATAGGTACTTGTTTCGATTCAGGGAATATCTGATCATGGTATTAAAAGTTCCACCGCTGTAGAAGAGTTTTAACAAGACAAATCTGAGCTGGCCCCGTGACTCAGCAGTTTCAATTCCTGGGACCTCATCTTCAGAAACCAGCATCAGGATGCTCCTTTTATCTCTCTTTGTGACGACAGGAAAAACTGGAATAACCTAAGGGCCCATTAAGGGGGAAGAGGTTCAGCTTCAGCAGGGTGCTTCCATACAATGGAATGTCTCCCAGGTGCTTAAAATAATGAGGCAGAAGCCAAAGATGACATCAAGGGCTGTGGAGAGAACAAAGCCAGCGTTAAGTTATATGTGTGTGTGAATGGATACTCAGAGGAGAGCCTAGAAATGCAAATGAGTTCAGTCTGTTCCCCCTCCGGAATTTAAAAAAAAAAGAAAAGATTGTATTCAGGTATTACTCGGGTCATTTAAAAAACACACACAGCATTAAAACGAACAAGAAAGTAGCAACTTTTAACGGTGGACCTTAGCCCAGCACAATTCCACTGCAGGTAAATGCTGGTGTTAACAGCTCAGCGGCTTCCTTGGTAAGGTTAGCCGGTTGTGGCAGAGCCTGGCGGCGGGAGTCCTAAATTAAAATTAAAATCTCACCCAGATCCCTCCCAAAAAAAGCTGAAAAATCAACCCCAACCCCACTCTGCATCAGATGAAAAGTCTTAACTAGGTCAGGGGTTCCCATTCTTGGCGTTGCTGACATTTGGGGCAAGAGACCTCTTGGTGGTGGGGAGAGGGGGTGGTGTCTTCTATATTGTAGGATGTTTAGCGGCATCCCTGGCCTCTACGCACTAGAAGCCTGCAGTAAACACCACCGCCCCCCAGCTGTGACAACCAAAAATGTCTCCAGACATTGCCCAATGTTCCCTGGGGGCGAAATCGCCCTCACCCCCGCCCCTGGCTGAGAGCCGCCTGACTAGGGTGATCTGTGTTCAGGTTTCCTTGAGATCTTTCTGATTGCCATCTCCTGAGCTGAGGGAATTACTAACATCGACCCCTTTGATTCTCAAAAACGCCCTGTCTGATAAAGTATGTAGTCACCCTGGCTCTGACCCTTCTCCCCACAAAAATGCACCTATGTTTGTGACATCATCCTCCTGACGTTTGGGCCCCAGTCCCCTTGGGGGATAAAGAAATTAATACCATACTGTAACTAACACTTACTGTGAGCCTCAGTCAGAAGCATCTTTAGATTGCCACCTCACTCTTATTTCAGGGTCCACTTGTATTTTTCAACTTTGCCTTAAGGCCAAAGTAAAATTGGGAAGCCGTGAGGAATGGACAAAGCACTGTAAGGTATTTGAATGAAGTTCCTTTGAGGATTTCAGCCAGTTCTAGGTTTTTACACTTTAAATTTTTTTTTTTTTTTTTGAGATCTCAGCACTGCTAGAGGGTGAGGGTTCCTCTTGCAATTCTATGAATACAGAGTGATTGGTTGTGACAGGCACAGAAGTAATCCCTAGGGGTACAGCAGTGGACCAAGGACAGGCCCCCCAAGTCCTGGGGCTCTTATGCTGGAGTCAGGGCGTGGGGTGTTGATATTGACCAACAGGCAATAAATAAGAAAACTGACAAATGAACAAAACACTGCAAATTGTGATAATTCAATACCCCTCGGGAGGTTCCCCTGGCCCTCCCACCTGCCTTATTCTCTTCCCTGGTGCTCGGCATCTCCTGACCTTCTCTATATTTGACTCATTAGTTTATTAGGTCCTTTCAGTGGAACGGAAGCCCCAGGAGGACAGGGTTTTTGGTCTGTTTTGTTCCCTGCTCTATCCTTAATGCCCAGAATAATGCTGGGCATGTAGTACATGCTCCTTAAATAGTTATGAAATGAAAGATGGGGAAGAGAAAACTCCGGGCAGAGCTGGGAATCACAGGGTGGAGGGACGTCGTGGACCCAGGTGACGGGGGTGGGGTGGGGGAGGCCAGTTTGAGAAGATGACGCGTCTGACTCAACCCTGGTCCGAGAGGGGACCAGTTAGTCAGGGCTTCTCACGGGCCGATGCTACGGAACCGTACATGCTGAACACACCACAAAGTGAGTCCCCTTTTTTCTTCTTTTGGCTGCATTGGGTCTTCGTTGCTGCACATGGGCTTTCTCTGGTTGTGGTGAGTGGGGGCTACTCTTCATTGTGGTGACTTCTCTTGTTGTGGACCACGGGCTGTAGGCGTTCGGGCTCAGTAGTTGCAGCACATGGGCTCAGTACTTGTGGCACATGGGCTCAGTAGTTGTGGCGCACTGGCTTTGTTGCTCCGTGGCATGTGGGATCTTCCTGGACCAGGATTCGAACTCGTGTCCCCTGCACTGGCAGGCGGATTCTTAACCACTGAGCCACCAGGGTAGTCCCGTGAGTCCCTACCCCAAGAGGTTGAGCATGTTTCCATTTTAGATGTGTGGAAACTGAGGCACGAGAGGTGAGGGAACTTGCTAGTGGGGGATGAAGATGGGACCCCAGGCCTCCCTCCCTGCACGGACCCGGGCAGCGTGTGGGCCCGATGGCCTGGTCCAGGCTCTCAGCCTCCTGCTGGCTCTGACGCTGACCACGCCCCTGGCCTGACAGAGCAGAGCCTGGGAAGGCAGAGGTGAGGCACTCAGATAGGCAGACACAGCCGGCTGGGAGTCCTCATCTCCAGTGGAAGGGTCACGGCCACCCAGAAGCTCCGCTGACTTGTTGGCACCCCAGGCTGGGCACAGCTAGTCACCTCTGACTCCCTAATCCCGCTGGGAGCTCTAATCCAGACCTCTGGGAGGTGGAATTAGACAGGGAGTGGGAAATTGTACCCTTTATCTGTTGTTTCAAATTCATTTACCATAAACATATATCCTTTCTTTTTTTTAAAAATATTTATTAATTTATTTGGCTGCTTCGGGTCTTAGTTGCGGCACATAGGATCCTTGTTGTGGCATGTGGGACCTTTCCCTGTGACACGCGGGCTCACTAGTTGTAGCGCTCAGGCTTAGTTGCCCTGCTGCATGTGGGATCTTAGTTCCCCGACCAGGGATTGAACCTGTGTCCCCTGCAATGGAAGGCAGATTCTTAACCACTGGACCACTAGGGAAGTCCCATGTATCTTTTCTTTTATAATACTGATGATTCCAGTCTTTAACCAAAAAGTAAAATAATCTAGTACTAGAAAAGCAGACAACTCAGTAGGAGTTTGAGAAATGGCAAAAGGTATCAGTTCCCATTAGCAGAGAAAGAATTGATTATTCAAAAAATATTAATCAGACTTAAAAAAATGATGCGTCATTTTTTAGTCCCAAAGAAGGACAGATATAGCCAAGAAGATGTATAAGGTGAAGTCATAGTAAAAAGTAGTAGAAAGAAAAGAGAAACGATGACTGGAACACCAGGCTATGAAGAAAAAGGTGGACACATTTTACTATGTAAGAATTTCACATGTGAACTATTTCAAGCATGAAGCAAGAAGAGGGGATAATAAATACCATGGCTTCCTGCTCGGCTCCTGCCTCACAGAGGACAGCAGAGCGCATTGAAACCCCGGGTCGTCTTCCATAGCCACCCCACATGTGAACTGTCCCGAATTTGTAAGAGATGTTTTTTCCTCCCCTCCGGCCTCAGTAGTGGCTGACAGTGACGTCCATTCAGCGCCAGCCTGTGTTAAGCTCCCCCACGTAGGTCACTTTATTTACTGGTCAAACGTGATGACATTGGGCACCTTGGTGCTGCCCGTGTGACAGATGAAATGACCGAGGCCAAGGTGCCAGTCTGGAGGGTCCTTATGAAGAGGCAGCCCTGGCTACTCACTCGTTAATAATCTGCCTTAAACACTTGTGTTTGGGTTGATCTTCCATAATTTTTTACCGCAGAGATTCGGGGAGAGTGGGTGTTGGCCTACATCCTGTCCTCCGTTGCATGCACTCCCCAGGTGGGTGCCTGGATTGACCGTGGGCAACCTCAAGGCAGGGAAGAACCCTCTTGCTGGGAATTAGCCCATTTACCTGAACTGGGGACCAGGTTTGTGCTGCCTTTTACCCAATACTTTTTTTTTTTTTGGCCGCGCAGAGCAGGGACCTTAGTTCCCCAACCAGAGATTGAACCCGGGCCTCCTGCCGTGGATGTGCGGAGTCCTAACCACTAGACCACTGGGAAATCCCCATTACCCGATACTCTTGAACTGAACATTGATCGGCTCAGATTCCTTTTAGCACAAGGCCTGGAACGTGGAGGTTCTTACTGAAATAAGGAAGAGAAGGAGACGGTCTCTGTACTCAGGGAGGCCAGAGTCTGGTGTGGAGATCCACAAGGAAAGAATCACAGAGGAGCCCCTCCCCCCGAGAGGGTGGGAGCTCCCCTGTGACTGAACATCCTGGGTGCAGAGGGCAAGGGTGGGCTGCGGTGGGAGGGGGCAGGGGGCAGAGCTGAGTCTTGTGCTAAGGCCATTTCTGTTGGGCCTTTTTGTCCTTGCTTGTGTGTTCGGTCTTATTTTTTTTAATATTTATTTATTTGGCTGTGCCAGGTCTTAGTTGCATCATGCGGGATCTTGAGTTGTGGCATGGCATGTGGGGTCTTTTTACTTGCAGCATGCGAGATCATTTTTCTTTGTTTTGTTTTGTTTTTAGTTGCGGCATGCGTACTCAGTTGTGGCATGCATGTGGGATCTAGTTCCCTGACCAGGGATTGAACCTGGGCCCCCTGCATTGGGAGTGAGGAGTCTTAACCACTGCACCATCAGGGAAGTCCCTGTTTGGTCTTTTTTTTTTTTTTTTTTTTTTTTTTTGCAGTACGCGGGCCTCTCACTGCTGTGGCCTCTCCCGTTGCAGAGCACAGGCTCCGGACGCGCAGGCTCAGCGGCCATGGCTTACGGGCCCAGCCGCTCCGCGGCATGTGGGATCTTCCCGGACCGGGGCACGAACCCACGTCCCCTGCATCGACAGGCGGACTCTCAACCACTGCGCCACCAGGGAAGCCCTGGTCTTATTTTTAATAAAATAACTTTTTCTTCCAGTTTTATTGAGATGCAATTGACATACAGCCCTGTGTAAGTTTCAGGCCTACAGCATCATGATTTGACTTACATCCATCATGAAATGGTTTACCATGAGAAGTCTAGTTACCATCTGTCACCATACAAAGAGGTTCCATTATTAATGACTATCTTCCCCCCATGCTGTGTAGCATCCCCAGGACTCATTTATTTTGTAACTGGAAGTTTTTAATCTCTTAAATAAAAACCAAAAGAATTGGGTTTTAATTATATAAGTAAGACACGCCCATGATCCAAATAAGTCAATGTACAAGACCACACAAAGACAGAAAACAAAAAGTAGACACTTTCATGCCCGTGTCACTCACCTCCCGATTTTATTTCCTATGATTTTGTAAATTTTCAAGTATTTGATTCGCAGTTAATTTGCAAAACAGATGATCACATGCCATGCTTATGCCCATGCCTGGGGCAAGCCCCCTTTGGAAAGCTGTGGTCTAATGTTCCATCACGGCTCTAGAAAGCGCCTCAGAAATATACCTTGCAGTTGTCCCCCTGCCCCACACACCATCCAGCATCAAATAAAAATTCACGCATTGCGTTGGCCTTAGTCTCTGTAACATAGAACAGTCTCCCATCCAGCACCTCCCACGCCTGGCTAGGGACCCTTACAATGGGCTACACTGCGCTTGTCTCGTTGGTCCCTGGTGGTGTCTTTAACTCAGTCCCTCTCTTTTCTGTAAACTGGAAGTTGGGTTTAATTAGATTCAGGCTAAACTTTTTTGTCAAGCATTCTTCATAGGTGGGGTTGACAGAGATAGCAAATAAAAATATAGGCTGCCCTACATTTCAATTTCAGGTAAACAAGGAATACTTTTTTTAGTGTAAGCTATGCACCATGCTCGCTCGCTCGCTCGCTCGCGCTCTCTCTCTCTCTCTCTCTCTCTCTCTCTCTCTATATATATATATATATATTTTTTTTTTTTGGCTGCATTGGGTCTTCGTTGCTGCACGCAGGCTTTCTCTAGTTGCGGTGAGCGGGGGCTACTCTTCGTTGCGGTGCGCGGGCTTCTTGTTGCGGTGGCTTCTCTTGTTGCAGAGCACAGGCTCCAGGCGTGCGGGCCTCAGTAGTTGTGGCTCGCGGGCTCTAGAGCACAAGCTTAGTAGTTGTGGCGCATGGGCTCAGTTGCTCAGCGGCATGTGGGATCTTCCCGGACCAGGGCTTGAACCCGTGTCCCCTGCATTGGCAGGCAGATTCTGAACCACTGCACCACCAGGAAGTCCCCCCATGCAATATTTGTAGAATCACTTATACTTCGAAAAAGGTATTTGTTGTTTATCCGCAATTCAAAATTAACTGGGCGTCCTGTATTTTATCTGGCAAACCTGTTAAAATCACGATGCCACTGTATGCTCTGTAGGGCCTCTCTGGGTACCACGGTTACTGACGGCGATGTGGTCACCAGGTTACAATGGTGACTTTCAGACCTCTTGACTACTTGGAATTGACCATGTCAGGTGTGGCACCTTGGTACTCCCCATTTGACAGATGAAGTGACCGAGGCCGAGGTGCCGATCTGGAGAATCCTTTTGGCCCTGGGAACGGACCTCCCGGGGTGTCTCTGACTGCTTTCAATTCTCCTCTCTCCACCCTGCACATATGTGGAGCTCCACCAATGTCCAGGTTTTTGCTGACTTTCCCGGGGTACACGTGGAGGGTTAGCAGAAAGATCACAGACTCTGGAGACTGACAGGTCTGCTTTCTATTCTGACACTGATGTCTCCCGGCAGGGTGGACTTGGAAAAGCTAAACGGTCTCTCTGAGCCCCATCTGTCCACTTTACAGATGAGGAAGCCAATGTCTGAGCCATTGGGTTGCTTTGAAGATGAAAACAGAATTAATTCAATAAATATTTTTAGGCTCCTTGATTATATCCGTGGATGCAGAAAAGACATGCGATAAAATTCCATACAATTTCAAGTTTAAGCAAACCAACAACCTTTTTTCTATAAGAGCAGTTGAGCCTGATAAAGGGTATCCACCACAGATCTAGAGAAAACACTCTGCAGCTGGGGGGCTGCAGAGTGCAGCCTGTGGGATCTCAGTTCCCCGACCAGGGATGGAACCTGTGCCCCCTGCAGCGGAAGCACAGAGTGCTGACCACTGGACCTCCAGGGAATTCTTAATGGTGAAAATGTTTCAGTAAAGTTAGGAATCAGACACAACCTTCTCTGTTACTGCTTGTATTCAACGCTGCACCAGAGGTCCTGGCAGCGTCCTTTCTGTGCTCTTGTACACTGATTTATGCGGATCACGGGTATATCTTTTTAAAAATAATTAAAAACCAATCATTTTATTAAAAATACAGCCAAACACACAAGCAAAGGCCTAAAAGTCCAAGAGAAATGGCCTTAGTACAAACCTTAGCTCTCCTTACTCCCCAGTTGCAAGCCAACCCACCCCTGCTGAGAAAAAAAGAAAAAAGAAGGAAGAGATTATAAGGATTCAAAGGAAAGAAACAAAAATGTCATTATTCAACGATAACATGACTATATCAAAAATCCAAGAGAGGGCTTCCCTCGTGGCTCAGTGATTAAGAATCCGCCTGCCAATGCAGGGGACACGGGTTCGAGCCCTGGTCAGGGAGGATCCCACATGCTGCAGAGTAACTAAGCCCCTGCACCACAACTACTGAGCCTGCGCTCTAGAGCATGTGTGCCACAACTACTGAAGCCCGTGTGCCTAGAGTCTGTGCTCCACAACAAGAGAAGCCACTGCAGTGAGAAGCCCGCGCACCGCAATGAAGAGTAGCCCCCGCTCACCACAACTAGAGAAAGCCCACATGCAGCAACGAAGACCCAATGCAGCCAATAAATAAATAAATTAATTAATTAAAAAAACAATCCAAGAGATTCAACAAACCATTACAAGTAAAAGAGATGCATAACATTACTGGAAAAATGATTAATATTTTAAAAATCTATACACAAGGAAATAAGAACTAGACACATAGTTAAAAATAATGATATAACAAAAAATGATAGAGCAACAAAAATAGTTAGGAATAAATCTAATAAAAGGCATGTAAAGGGCTTCCCTGGTGGTGCAGTGGTTGAGAGTCCGCCTGCCAATGCAGGGGACACGGGTTCGTGCCCCGGTCCTGGAAGATCCCACATGCCGCGGAGCAGCTGGGCCCGTGAGCCATGGCCGCTGAGCCTGCGCATCCGGAGCCTGTGCTCCGCAATGGGAGAGGCCACAACAGTGAGAGGCCCACGTACCGCAAAAAACAAACAAAAAAAGGCATGTAAAAAGTTTTGGAGAAATTTATAATACTTTGCTAAAAAACTCAAAGGAAGTTTTACATAAAGATCAGTTTTCCTCAAAATAACTTCCAAATTCAAGGGAAGCCAATAAAAATACGTTAGTGAATTGGCCCCAAAACTTGGCAAGGGTGATTTTAAATGCATAAGTTCTTTATGGATTTTAGACTCTAGAGTCTGGATTTTAGCCTTTGGAATTTTGTTACTTTGTAAAAGATCAAAGAAGAGTCAAGGCAATTTTGCAAAATAAAACAAGAAAGAACTTATCTTAAAAGATTTTAAACTTCCTCTAAAGCTAAGTGGGAAGTACAACAGGTGGTATCAGACTAATGTACTAGAATAGAACTCAGAGAAGACCCACACTTCTGTGGGAACATGTATGTGACAGGGGTGAATGGACAGCTTGGTAGAGAGGAAATGGATTCGTTGGCAAACCGTTCTGTGTAACTGGCTATTATAAAAAGATAAATTAGATTCCTGTTATTAGATCATTCACTAAATAAATTTCAGATGGATTAAAGAACTAAATATGAAAATGAGGCACCGAAAACTTTTAGAAGAAAACAGAAAATATCATGATATTAGGGTAAGGAAGGATTCTTAATCAAGATAAAAACAACAAAACTATAAATAGAATGTTGACACACTCAATTGCATTAAACAGGGTTTCTTTTTTTTTAATTAATTAGTTACTTTATTCTATTTTTGGCTGCGTTGGGTCTTCATTGCTGCGTGCGGGCTTCTCATTGCGGTGGCTTCTCTTGTTGCGGAGCACGGGCTCTAGGCACGTAAGCTTTAGTAGTTGTGGCACGCGGGCTCTAGAGTGCAGGCTCAGTAGTTGTGGCGCACGGGCTTAGTTGCTCCACGGCATGTGGGATCTTCCTGGGCCAGGGCTCAAACCCATGTCCCCTGCATCGGCAGGCGGATTCTTAACCACTGCGCCACCAGGGAAGTCCCTAAGCAGGGTTTGTTATGGCAAAAAACCAAGATACTTGATATGAAAAGTCCATAGTATGTGCAGTGCTTCAGAATACAGGATATAAATCCTAGAAAACAAAGAGAAAAAAGTCAAGCAAAAGCAGCAGAGGGCTTCCCTGGTGGCACAGTGTTTAAGAATCCACCTCCTAATGCAGGGGACACTGGTTCGAGTCCTGGTCTGGGAAGATCCCACATGCCGTGGAGCAACTAAGCCGGTGCGCCGCAGCTACTGAGCCTGTCCTCTAGAGCCCGCGAGCCACAACTACTGAGTCCACATGCCACAACTACTGAAGCCCGCGCACCTAGAGCCCATGCTCCGCAATAAGAGAAACCACTGCAAGGAGAAGCCCACGCACCACAACGAAGAGTAGCCCCCGCTCACCGCAGCTAGAGAAAGCCTTGCACAGCAACAAAGACCCAACACAACCAAAAGTAAATTAAATAAATAAATTTAAAAAAAAAAGCAGCAGAAAGTAGAAAAACAGGCAAAAGATGCGAACAGGCAATTCATAGAAAAGAAAACCCAGATGAGTGGGCCATTTGTTTTGCAAATTAACAAAGTATTTCAAAATTTAAAAACAGTATGTGAAACTTAGGAGGAGAATGGCTAGGGGAATAGAGAAATTAATCTTTATTTTGTGCCCTTCCTCCTATTCTTGTTTTCTAAGCCATGCATATACCTCGTTTATTTTTTTATATGTCTCATTTTAATCATTAAAAACTACTTATTTTAGTATGCGTAAGTGTAAATATATTAGCACTGGCATTTCAGAGCAGAGGGAATTGTAAGTCTACGGTCTCCCACTGGATATGGAGTTCCATATCCAACCCCACTTCCTGTTCCCTACACCCCAGTTGGACTCAGTGAAGGTCAAGGTCCCGCTGTCAGAGCTGGGCTCCCGAGTGGGCTTCTTTGCTTACAGGCCTCCCCACTGGACCCGACCTCCAGGGGCCCCATGCAAAGACCCAAGCACAGGGTGGACGTTTAGGAAATGTCTGTTTAAGGGATCATTAGCAATACTTATTGAGCACCTACTGCTGGCTCATCTCATGAGGACTGACTTAATAAGAGCCTGTGAGACACACACAGCTGAGCCAAGGCTAAAAGCGAGAGGCCGGGGGATCTCACATTCCAGACAGAGGTTTGCAACCTTGACCTTACATCAGCATCTCCAGGGAGAGCCCTGAGACCCACGCCGGTTTCTGATTCAGGAGTTCTAGGGTGGGACCCAATAATTTGCATTTCTAATGTTTTCTCAGGTCATGCAGATGCTGCCTGTGGGGGAACCAGGCTTTGAGAACCACTGTTCTAGAGTTTAGGAAGTTGATCAATTAGGGTAAATGGACTAAATAGCAGCAGGAGAGGGGAAGGACCATTCCGGAGGCACAGCCTGCATTTCGGCTCTTTCCTGGGCTGCAGCTGCCCACTGTCATGCCCACAGGGGATCTGCATTTTCAATTGCTCCCTGGGGAGCCAGCACTGCTGAGGACAGTGTTTGGGCCAGCATCCATTTCAGGGGTTTGTTTCCCTCTTCCTGTGGGTTCTCCAGAGTCCCTCTGCCTAGACCTTGGCCTCAGTTACCGCATCTGTTAAATGGGGATAAACTGAACTCCCAGCATGATCGGGTTGAGGCAAGAATTAAGGGTAACGCCATAGGGAATGGAGCCCAGAGCTGGGCACTGAACACTCAACCATTGTCAGCTACCGCTGCAGTTTTGCATTTTCCTGTAACAGAGCTACCTACCTGTGCCAACACAGATGGAGCTCCAAGATATATCCTTGAGGGGAAAAATGCAGGTTGCAGAAGGATACAGAGTTTTATTCCCGTATATGATTCATGGAGCCCTATATGGCAAATAAAAGAATAAAAGCCAGCAAAGAAGGAAATACACCAACTTCTTTTCGCCTGGGTGATAACTTGCTCTATTGTTTTCCTTCCTACACTGGGAGGGGAGCACACAGGGCGTTATGCTTCCATTTTTTAATATCTAAAATACTTCATTTGAAATTTTTAGGTAGTAAATTTCATCAATGTTTTTTCTTTACGTCTTGGTGTTTTGTTTTGTTTTGTTGCGGTACACGGGCCTCTCACTGTTGTGGCCTCTCCCGTCGCGGAGCACAGGCTCCGGACGCGCAGGCTCAGCGGCCACGGCTCACAGGCCCAGCCGCTCTGCGGCATGTGGGATCTTCCCGGACCGGGGCACGAACCTGTGTCCCCTGCATCGGCAGGCGGACTCTCAGCCACTGCGCCGCCAGGGAAGCCCTATGTCTTGGTGTTTTAAGTCACATCCATGAGTAAACTTTTTCTTACGTCTTTAACGCTTTATACATTTAACTCTTTGCTTTAATAAGTGTACTCTTTTTTGGAATAAGGAGTTAAGTTTTTACCCAAAATCCTTCTCCTTAATGTCATTTATTGAATAATAGGTTCTTTCTCCACTGGTGTGAAATGATACCTTTTACCATTTACCAAAGCCCCATATATATGTGGGTAGGGTATTAAGTGACTTATTCAGTTCCATTAACTTCTCTGATTGTCCTTGTACCAATACCAGATCATTTAAGAAAAAACTAAATTGGCATTTTTGTTAATAGAGCACATGTTCATGGTAAACGATGTCGGCACAACACACGAAGAGGGTAGTTTCCCACCATCCCCAATCCCACCTCCCAGCGATAAAGGTCTGGGTTAGGGTTCATGGCAAGATTAGGGACGAGAGCCCAGACGGGGTGCCAGCGATTCAAAGGCAGCCATTCCCAGCCCCTTAACAGCAGGCAGGGGTGGGAGTTCCACTCATTTGCTAAGATTCTCGGGGGTCCTCATTCATTAGCTGGAAATGGTGCACCTTTGGGGCTAGCAACAGGATCAGCTGTGACTGTTATTTCTTTAACCGATGACGAAAATGAAGTCCTAAGCCATTAACTGTCTTGTCCAAATTCATGCTGCCAGTTGGTAGGTGAACATTTTCAGGTTAGAGCTGCATAGTAGGACACGTACTATTCCTTTTGCCTGGACCATCTCTCCTCCAGCACGCTTTCACACTTTGTAATTCTGTATATTGGATTGAGGCCAGAAGCCCACGGGGGCAGACACAGGTCTGTTGGGTTCACTGCTGTCTGCCCAACGCCTGCAATCCTGGGAGATGCCGGAGACCCGTAGTAGGTGGTCAGTGGATATTTGCTGATTGACAGGGTAATGCTTAGCCTACTGCCTGGAGCCTAGGAAAGGCTTAAGACATGCTAATAATTATGGGCTAGAGGGCATTTGTCTACAGACAGGCACGGTCTCCAAGTGGCTGGTACAGATGTTCTCAGGCTGCTCAGAATGCCAGCAGCACGGGGCGCATTTCATAACGGACAAGCCTGTTTCTACCACTCATCTGCGCAGGCGCAACAGTGCTGTTTCTCTGAGTGATACTGAGCCTGTGAGTAACAGAGCCTGCATCATTTTGGTTGCTTTTATCTAAACTTTGGTCCCAAGCCACCTTTCACAGTCAGCTGGACCCAGGAAGTGGAGAGAAATCATGGTCACCCACCGGGCTTTCTCCGACATAGTTCTTGTGCCAAGGCTGTTTGGTTCTCATGCTGGACATCCAGGCTCACGGGACTTCCCTTAATCACCGCACTTATGGGGAGGGGGTGCCTCCCAGATTCACTGCCCTCTGATAAGATGAAAGTTCTAGATTCTTCTAAAATATTTTCTGTTACTAGAATAACAAACCCTTCCGGTCTTGGTCATCCTCCAGACATCCTCTACCCCAGGAGAAAAAGTATTGGTTGTATGTATTGAATAATTTGAATTCCACAGAGTGGACTCTTCTGCAGGTATTTTACAAAATGAAACGTATTGATAGATAATAATGCAGAAGCATGGCCAAGAATATTGCTGGGTGGTACATTTGTGTAAAATAGCAAATAGGGCTTCCCTGGCGGCACAGTGGTTAAGAATCCACCTGCCAATGCAGGGGACACGGGTTCGAGCCCTGGTCTGGGAAGATCCCACATGCTGCGGAGCAACTAAGCCCGTGTACCACAACTACTGAGCCTGTGCTCTAGAGCCCACGAGCCACAACTACTGAGCCCTCACACCTAGAGCCCGTGCTCCGCAGCAAGAGAAACCACCGCAATGAGAAGCCCACCGCAACGAAGAGTAGCCCCCGCTTGCCGCCAACTAGAGAAAGCCCACGTGCAGCAACGAAGACCCAACGCAGCCAATAAATAAATAAATAGCAAAGAATAAGATCTTTATAAAAGCTGTTTGCAGAGATATATACTTCAGTAGATAGAAAAAGGACTCCAAGAATTTATCAGTCATCTGGGGGTTAAACTCAGGAAGAAGGTTTACTTCTAGGAGAAAGCCAGGGAGATGGACATTTATATGTTCTGTAGCTGTACAGGTATACATATTTCATGAATGTTTTATAACCAAAATATATTCATGCATTAGTGGGTAATTTAAAAAAAAAATACATTGAAACAAACAAAAAAACCCAACAGAAAGTTATAAAGTGGGAATAATGCAAATCCCTGTCCCACCCAGTCACCTACCCTCCACCCTCCCAGGTGGCCACCACAAACAGCAGTTCTTTAGATCTGTAATCGTTCCTTTTGTGAGTAAATATTTGTGTTCAGAGAAAATGTTAATAGCCGTGAAGTTGGATGGTTATGCCTTGGGTGCGGCCCCAGGAGGAGAAAGGAATTAAACCACACCTCCCACAAAAAGGAAAAAAAAAAAGAAAAGAAGGAAAGAAGCCATAAATGGAACACTTCTTTCTGAATGTGATCTCCTGTGCGTGTTACGGAGAGACAGCTGTCAACCTCCGTCTTTTAAATAATAATGATGTTAATTAGAATCATACTGGCAGCCATTGTGTGCTGGACCCTGTTTCAACTGCAGCTAAACTGCCTTCTCTTGAAAATGGAGCTCACATCTTATTTCCTATTTTTTTTTTTTTTTTTTTGCGGTACACGGGCCTCTCACTGTCGTGGCCTCTCCCGTTGCGGAGCACAGGCTCCGGAGGCGCAGGCTCCGCGGCCATGGCTCACGGGCCCAGCCGCTCCGCGGCATGTGGGATCTTCCCGGACCGGGGCACGAACCCGTGTCCCCTGCATCGGCAGGCGGACTCTCAAACCACTGCGACACCAGGGAAGCCCTTATTTCCATTTTCTTTGTTATTATTATAGAACGTTTTCAAACCCATCCAAAAGTAGAGAGAACTGTACAGCGACCCACCCTTCACCCGGACTCATCACTGTTTCAGTCACCACCACTTTCTGCCCCTTGCTTTTCGTCCATCTCTCTCCTCCACTCCCCCCATCAATATTTTAAAACGAACCCAGACTTTGTATCATTTCACCCAGAAGTACTTCAGTGTGTCTCTAACAGATAAAGACTTCCTGCCTGTTTGTTGTTATTCTAACCCCGTAACCCCAACATGGTTATTACTCCCGATAGAAGTTAATAGTAATTTCTTGCCATCTACTAACCAGTCGCTCTTCAATGTTGTGTTTGTTAGTCTGGCCAGAGGAAGACCTGAACAGTTTTGAGAAATTGCCCAACACCATAAGGCATTTAAACAAAAATAGTAAGTGGTATCCCTGAATGAGGGCCACCACATCCCCGGGATCTTGTTAGAAATGGAAAAATCCCAAACCCAGACCCATGCATTGATAAACCAAACCGCCAGTTTAAGGAAAACCATGGGTGATTAAAGTATCTATACTGCATAGCAGGTAGTGGCCAGCCCACTCTGGATTAATCCACTTTTTCCCTGAGATCTGGATCTTGCTTGGCTAGAAGAGATGTCTCCTTCAAGTCTTAATACCCAAAGTAAGAGCCCGGCATGCCGCAGGCATCAACCAGGTTCTTGGGGACAGAGAGGTCCCCACTGTTCCGAAGCTCTCACGCTAGTGGAAGAGACGGACAGCAAATTTATAATTAAATAAAATAATTGCAAGTTGTGATTGCTCCTATATCACCTGGATGAGGTCTCTTCTGACATCCTGTTTGTTTGTTTTATTTTTATTGAAGTATAGTTGATTTACAATGTTGTGTTAATTTCTGCTGTACAGCAAAGTGACTCAGTTACACATATATGTACATTCTTTTTTATGTTCTTTTCCATTATGACACCCTGTTTAAATTGCACTGGCTCCTAAGGCCTTGTCCCGCCAGCCCAGCTCCCCGCCCTCCTCGCTCCTTCTGCTTCACTTTGCCCAGTTGTCCTCACCTCCAGATGTTGGGCCTGGATCTTTCCTATTTATGTGTTCATTGCTTTTCTCTTTGGCTAGGGTGTGAGGTGTAGGATAAATATTTGCTGAATGAAAGTCTACTAAAAGTTTTTGAACAATGAAGGAAAGCACTTACGAGTGATCAATAAGAGTCAGCTATTCTTTTTTATTTATTTTTTTGCTGTACGCGGGCCTCTCACTGCCGTGGCCTCTTCCATTGCGGAGCACAGGCTCCGGACGCGCAGGCTCAGCGGCCATGGCTCACGGGCCCAGCCGCTCAGCGGCATGTGGGTCTTCCCGGACCGGGGCACGAACCCGTGTCCCCTGCATCGGCAGGCGGACTCTCAACCACTGCACCACCAGGGAAGCCCAAGAGTCAGCTATTCTTTTAAAAATAAATCTATTTCATTCCTACCCACAGAAGAGTTCCTATGAGGAAGGAGGCTGATACAAACAGCAACTACAGAAAATGACTTGCCCTGGACCCTGCAGTGGGTGCATGCCTCCACCGCATGCTGTGTCCTTCGGAAGAAATCCAGGAAGCCTGAGGCCAGAGCGCAGGTGAGTCACTGAGGACTCTATGCCCTTGTGGCCGTCCTCCAGGTCCCCCGTCTGGATTTGTATTTTTTTCACCCGAGGGCTCTGCATCAAGAGGCTGGTGTTTTATTGTCCCTCCTAGACATAAAAGGGACCTAATCTCAGCCTCATCAGTATAAAGATCTCAGGTGTCTCAAGATGTGTCTGTACATTCAGAGTAATTCTAAAATTCAAGCGAGAGTTTTGGGGGGAGGAGGGAAGAGCGTAGGGTTGAGGCTGGAGCAAAGCAAATACTGATAGGTTCTGAAGCGCTCATGGAGGATGAGGGCAGTGAGGCAGGTGTAGAAACAAGGCTGAGAGCTTCCGTGCTCCATCTTGGAACCGGGGTAGGAACAGAGTGTTTAACACGCAGAACAGCAACAGCCGCACCCACGCCTGGAAGGGAATCTAGGAAATGACAAAGGCGGCACTTCAAATGGAAGGAATTTAAAAATAAATGCTAATGGATATGTTTTTGTTTGTTTGTTTGTCTTTTATATTTTTTTGGCCACACCGTGAGACTTGTGGGATCTCAGTTCCCTGACCAGGGCTCGAACCCGCGCCCCTTGCATTGGAACCTGGGAATCTTAACCACTGGACCGCCAGGGACGTCTGCTAATGGACATGTTTATCCATTTGCAAACGGTAGCACGAGTCTTCCCCCTTCAACCTCAAACACACACAAATATACACACTACCAATTCCATATGGGTTCAAAACCCAAACCTAACACACAAATTCAGGGAGAATCCTTGAAACAAGACAGGTAAAAAGATAGTGTGATGGAAATGGGAGCAAATAGCATGGAATACAAGTGGTCAGTCATTATGGGAAAAGTTGGTCACCACCGTTTGACCCTCAGATTGTGCAGAAGCTAAAAAATGAGACAGAGGGCTTCCCCGGTGGTGCAGTGGTTGAGAGTCCCCCTGCCAATGCAGGGGACACGGGTTCGTGCCCCGGTCCGGGAAGATCCCACATGCCGCAGAGCGGCTGGGCCTGTGAGCCATGGCCGCTGAGCCTGCGTGTCTGGAGCCTGTGCTCCGCAACGGGAGAGGCCACAACAGTGAGAGGCCCACGTACCGCAAAAAAAAAAAAAAAAAAATGAGACAGAGCTCCAGGTAATAATGCAGAAGAATAGCCAAGAATATTGCTACATGGAAAATTCATGTCAAACAGCAGAGATTAAGATCTCCTTTGTAAGTTGTGTGCAGAATAAGGGCTTAAACAAACAGAAAAAGGATTCAAAGGACACTTCCCAAAGTTCTTAATCATGGTTACTTGGGAGAAGCTAGGGCGTTCATTCTCATTCTAATGTACAAACGTGACCTTGTGAGGACGTGGGCCTTCTCGACACGATGGGGTGTGTAATCGGTTGCCGCATTTTAGAAACTAAATGTAGCATTAGTTACAAACTCTTCTTGCATTTCCCCTACAGAATGTACCTGGATGATTCTGCAAATCCCACACATCCTATGGGCAGTTGCTCCATTACATTCTACAGCACAGAAGAGTCTCCCAATTCCTCATGGCAGCCAGGCCTTAAACAGCCTGTGGGTGGCTTTTGTTTGGGCCATGGGCTCTTTGAAAAGATGACTCAGTCAGGTAAGTGGTTTGGCACCTGGTGTCAAACGTCTCACACTTGAGCACACAGGACCTGCTCGGCCTGGAAGGGCAAGTCTTGAACCTCTGTGGGCCTGGGGTCCCTCCTGTGTGCGGTGGAGTCACCTCCACAGGTGCAGGTCCCACCCTTCTAAGACACCACACCCCATCACTTCCTACCCCTGCCTTTCCTTCTAATACCTGACCCATCTTAGTTATGAGGTTCGTGGTGGTCCCCATGGTAAGATCTGGGGAGCAGGACTTGGCTGCTTTCCTTCCCCACCATCCCCCCAGCCTGACCTGGTACCTGGAGGTACTCATAGTACATCTGCTGCAGGGACGTGGGACCCCCCTCATCCACCACCCGGGCAACCTCAGAAGAGCACCTTATTTACAAAACACCCGCTGGTAGGACAACGCTCAGTGGAGCTCTGGAGATAATAGGAGGAATGTCTGTGAAGACTGAACGATGGAACTCCTAACCCCACCTTAGCTCCCAACCTGTGCTGCCCCAGGGCCTTGCCCTCACTCCCCTTGCCTCTGCTTCCCCTAAAGGTCTGCTGTCTGACCTTCTGGCGCCTCTCGATTTCAGCATCGCCTCCTCTGGGAACCTGCTTCACCTCCAGCACAGGCCAGGCTGCCTTATACCCACAGCACCCCTGTCTCTCCGTGGTGTCGCCGCCTCTGTAAAGGTTGGGTTAGCTGTGTGGTCGTTTGCCGAGATTTTGTCTCCCACCAGCGATGCGAGGCCCCAAAGAAAGGGGTTGGAGCCTCTTTTGTTGTCTGTGAGCTGCCCAGCACGGGGCCTGGAACACTGTCGGCGCTCCATAAGTATTTGTGGAATGAAAGATGGACAAGAGACAACTCCCGACAGAGATAGGGAATCGCAGGGTGGAGGGACATCGTGGAGCCGGGTGACAGGGGAGAGGCCAGTTTGTGAAGGTGACACGTCTGACTCAGCCCCGGTCCAGGAGGGGAACAGTTAGTCAGGCCTTCGCAGGTGCCGATGCCCCAGAAACACAAGGACACTGAACACACCACAGAGCGACCTTTTAAGGTCAAGGCTACCACTTCAGACACTCCCCACGGGCTTTGCAGATACTGCTTTTCGCTTCTCTGTCTCCAAACCCCAAGAGGTTGTGAACGCGTGGCCCATAGCACCCGGAGGTTTCTGCTCTCATGGGTGCAGCTCTGCCCTCTCTCCCTCCCTCCGCTGGTGTCTGTTTTAAGACCTTGGTGGAATTTAGCACCCAAACTCCCTGGGCTCCATCACCGTTAGGGCTCTGTCAATTCCCAGTGCTTAGAAATTAACACTGTATCCCACCCGTCCCCCACCCAAACCCCATCCATGGGGAAAACTTTTGGGGTGTCAGGCCAGTGGAGATTTGATTTGATTTATTTATTTTGCATATTTACTTCCAGTTTTATTTTTTTTTATTATTATTTTTTTTTTGCGATACGTGGGCCTCTCACTGCTGTGGCCTCTCCCATTGCAGAGCACAGGCTCCAGACGCGCAGGCTCAGCGGCTCGCAGGCCCAGCCGCTCTGTGGCATGTGGGATCCTCCCGGACTGGGGCATGAACCCATGTCCCCTACATCGGCCGGCGGACTCTCAACCACTGCGCCACCAGGGGAGCCCCAGTTTTATTTTTTAATGAAAATTACTTAAAAACTTATACATGCTCATTATAAGGAATATAGACACTATAGCAAATACAACAATAAATGTTTTAAAAGCTCCCCAAATCCTACTATCTAAAAATTATTACTGCTAATATTAGGAAAATATTATTAGATACATTTTTCTTTGCATTTACAGAGAGGAGGATGGACGAACAGGTGAAAAATGATATCTCAGTATAATTTTAATTTGTATTTCTCTTATTAGGAGAGAAGTACAGAATCCTCTCATATGTTTAAAAGTCATCTATACTTCAATACCTGTGTTTTATTTATCTTTCTTGCCCAATTTTCTATTGGGGTTGTTGACTTCTTATTTATTTGTAGTAGATCTTTTTATACTACATAAAAGATCTTTATATAAGGTAAATTAGCTCTTTGTTATGGATTCATTTAATAATGTGCTGGATTTAACTTTTAGTGAGTGGATTCATTTTTTTAAATATTTATTGCAGCATAGTTGCTTTACAATGTTTGCGTTAAGTTTCTACTGTACAGCAAAGTGAATCAGCATATATCCCCTCTTTTTTGGATTTCCTTCCCATTTAGGTCATCACAGAGCATTGAGTAGAGTTCCCTGTGCTGCACAGTAGGTTCTCATTAGTCATCTATTTTATACATAGTATCAATAGTGTACCTACGTCAATCCCAATCTCCCAATTCATCCCACCACCCTTCCTCCCTAGAAGATTTTAAAAGTTCCCTGAAGGATACAGGATGGCTATAGGGTCCCGGATGTGTGGTGGATGCTCTGCAGTATTGGGTTTTAACACTGATGGCTGCCACCATCAGCCCGGCACTGGAAGGCTGACCCCAATTCCCCCTGCCCACTCCCTTCTCCCACCACTGCCAGCCTTCTGAGAGGTGCAGAGGCAGACCCCTTGGCCTCCCCAGAGACTGTCCCTGAACCATCCATTCCCCTTCTGTCGGATAGAAGGAGAAACTCAAATCTAGAGGTGGGACCGTGGGGGCAGGTGGGAGGGGATGGGTAACCTTCTCAGAAAACCTCTGGCCGCCTACCCACAGGAGATGCAAAATAACAGCCAATCCAGAAGGTTTCTATCGTATTCATAGCCCACGCTTCCTTCCCCAGTGCCAGGTACTCTGCTCACTGCTCTTACGAAGGGAAGCTAAGCAGAACATTCTTACGGGGACCTACAACTGTCTCATTTACAAAGGAAGAAGCTCTACCTGTCAGAGGGACAGGGCTGTCCTTGCCCGCCTCCCCCCTTTCTTCTGGGGATGCTTAGAGCAGTAGATCTCTTATCCTCTAATGGACTCCAAAATGTAATTCTTTTTTTTTTTTTTTTTTTTTTTGGCGGTACGCGGGCCTCTCACTGTTGTGGCCTCTCCTGTTGAGGAGCACAGGCTCCGGACGCGCAGGCTCAGCGGCCATGGCTCATGGGCCCAGCCGCTCCGCAGCATGTGGGATCTTCCTGGACTGGGGCACGAACTCGTGTTCCCTGCATCGGCAGGCGGACTCTCAACCACTGAGTCACCAGGGAAGCCCAAAATGTAATTCTTTTTAAAAATTAATTTATCAATTTTAAAATTGAGGTGTTAATTGACATACATTACATTAGTTTCAAGAGTACAACATAATGATTTCATATTTGTATATATTGCAAACTGATCACCACAATAAGTCCAGTTAACATCTGTCACCATAGTTACAGAATTATTTTTTTTCTTATGATGAGAACTTTTAAGATCTACTCTCTTAGCAACTTCCAAATGTGCAATACGATATTATTATTTTTTTTAATTAATTAATTAATTTATTGGCTGCATTGGGTCTTCGTTGCTGTGCACAGGCTTTCTCTAGTTGCAGTGAGCAGGGGCTACTCTTTTTTTGTGGTGCGCGGGCTTCTCATTGCGGTGGCTTCTCTGGTTGCAGAGCACGGGCTCTAGGCACGCGGGCTCAGTAGTTGTGGCATGTGGGCTCCGTAGTTGTGGCTCACAGGCTCTAGAGCACAGGCTCAGTAGTTGTGGCGCACAGGCTTAGTTGTTCTGCGGTATGTGGGATCTTCCTGGATCAGGGCTTGAACCCGTGTCCCCTGCACTGGCAGTCAGATTCTTAACCACTGCACCACCAGGGAAGTCCCAATACGATATTAATAACTATAGTCCTCATGCTGTACACTACATCCCTGAGACTTATTTTTTTTTATAACTGGAAATTTTGACTCCCTTCACCCATTTTGCCTGCCCCCCCCCCACCTCTGTCAACCATCAATCTGTTTTCACATGTATGAACTTGGTGTTTTGACTTTGTTTTTGTTTTTAAGATTCCACATAGAGGGACGTCCCTGGCGGTCTGGTGGTTAAGACTCCTCGCTTCCAATGCAGGGGGTGCAGGTTCGATCCCTGGCTGGGGAACTAAGATCCCACACACCACTCAGCCCCCCAAAAAGATTCCACATATAAGTGAGATCGTATGGTATTTTTCTTTCTCTGTCTGACTCATTTCTAGCATAATGCCTTGTGTGTTGTTGCATGTGGCAAGATTTCATTCTTTTTCATGGTGGGATAGTATTCCATTTACTTACCCACTTATTTGTCCCTTCATATATCTATTTAATCATGCAGTAAATGAGCATCTGCTTGGTGATGAGATACCAAGGGCACCAAAGGGCAGAGATTCTCAAAGTTTCGGTCTAAGGACCTCTTTACATTGGAAAAAATTACTGAAATTCTCAGAAAGCTTTTGATTATGTGGGTTAGCAATAGTTACTGTATCAGAAATTACTGAGACATTTAAAACATTTATTTGAAAGTAACAATAATACACACCCATGACATATTAACCTAAAAACATATTTTATGAAAAAAGTAACCATATTTTCTAAAATTAAAAAAATATGTAGTGAGAACAGTGGTTGGGATTTGTCTGTTGGTTTGTTTTTACATGTTACAGCTCCCTTTAATGCCTGGCGTAATAGAAGGCAACTGGGTTCTCCTGCCTGCTTCCGCCTCCAATCTGTTGTGATAGTACACATCACGTAGCCTCTGGAAAATTCCACCGAACCGAGGGAAAGAGGCAAATGACATGCTGTTATGAAATAGTTGTGCTCTCATGACCCTCTGAAACAGTCTTATGGACTCCAGTGCCACGAGGACACACCAGCCAAGGGCAGTAGGACCAGACAGGGCTGGGGGTCACCAAGCAGCCTATAGCGGCCCTGTAGGCATGGCAGCCCTCTTCTCCCTCTCCCTTGACCTCCTCCCTTTGTTTCCTTCCATCTCTTCCCGTATTCCTCTCCAAACTTCCCCTGCCTGTTCCCTTGCTTGGCTAGGTAACTCCCTCTGGAAGCTCAGCGTCTCCGCTCACCTTAGGCTTTTCAGACTCCGAAGCCTGTAGCCCTGCTTTTTATTTGGTGTGTGGCCTTGGGCAAGTTATGTAGCTTCTCTGACCCTCATCCACTCCCTCTTCAAGGTGAGGAAACTAAGACCTGACGCACAGAAGCATTCTGTAGAGTCAAGGAGATTTTATAGTTATAATCAATGTTAATGATGCGGCCTCTCTCTGCTGGCAAGTTCTGTAGGCAGGGAATGGAACAGACACACGCTTAGGCCCTCAAGGGTTCTACGTCTTAGAGAAGAGGTGCATTTTCATTCATAAAACAAATAAGTATCGAGTACCTCCTATATGCCTGACACTGGATAACATACGTAAAGCACCAGAGTTCAGATTATGAAATCCTATGCAGCAGTTTTTAAAATGAGGTATTAGAATATGGTTAGAACTTGAAGATACATTATTAAGTAGAAAATGCAAGTTGCAGAATGATATAGGAATATGTAGTACCATTTATTTATAAGCATGCAAACACATCTATTTTTTTCTCTTAAATATTTAATGTTTTGGGGCTTCCCTGGCGGCGCAGTGGTTAAGAATCCGCCTGCCAATGCAGGGGACACGGGTTCGAGCCCTGGTCTGGGAAGATCCCAAGTTGCCCTGGAGCAACTAAGCCCGTGCGCCATAACTACTGAGCCTGCGCTCTAGAGTCCGCGAGCCACAACTACTGAGCCAGCGTGCCACAACTACTAAAGCCCGCATGCCCTAGAGCCCGTGCTCCACAACAAGAGAAGCCACCGCAATGAGAAGCCCGTGCACCTCAACGAAGAGTAGCCCCTGCTCGCTGCAACTAGAGAAAGCCCACGTGCAGCAACGAAGACCCAACGCAGCCAAAAATAAATAAATAAAATAAATAAATTTGTTTAAAAAAAAATCTAATGTTTAGCTATTAATTACAAATCTAATTTCCCTTATATAAAGAAATCATGTATTTTTACCTGATACATCTAAACATCATTTGCAAGTATAAAGACCTGAAATAACTTAAAATGAATTTACAAAATATGTTATTTAAAATATATTATTACAGGGGCTTCCCTGGTGGCACAGTGGTTGAGAGTCCGCCTGCCGATGCAGGGGACAGGGGTTCGTGCCCCGGTCTGGGGAGATCCCACATGCTGCGGAGCGGCTGGGCCCGTGAGACATGGCCGCTGAGCCTGCGTGTCCGGAGCCTGTGCTCCACAGTGGGAGAGGCCACAGCAGTGAGAGGCCCGCGTACCACAAAAAAAAAAAAAAAAAAAAAAAAAAATGACATTGCTTGATATAGTACCTGGCACAGGTATATGAAATATATACAGAAGAAGACATGAAAAGGTAATTTCCTCTTCCAGCCATGATGAAGCCTCGAATACTGGCCTTGCCTTCCTGCTGTAAACAACTGGAAAAGTGAATAAGATAATAGGAAACAATTGTTTTCAGACACCAGACCACCAGCATCACAGGACTGTGGTCCCTGGAAGAAGGGTGACGTGTGCCCTCTGATCGCCCAGCCTTCCACCTGGAGCTCCTGTCTGGCCAGACCGGCTTCCTGGGCGTGTGACCTGTGCACTTACAAGTGTCGCAATCTTGAAGGGCCTCGTGCTTGGGTTAATGCTCTGCTGTGACTGTCCTGGAATTCTTAACTTTTGGACAAGGGTCTGGATTGTCATTTTGCTCCGGACCTTGCAAATTGCCATGTGATTCCCACCCTTAGGAGTGCACCTAAGAGGCGGGGACCCGTGCAGACAGCTGCAGCCTCAGCCGGGGCAGGGCCGGGAGCCGTGGCGCTGCCTCGGCCCCGCCCTGAGCTGCTGAGCAGCCTTCTGCAGCAGCGGGAGCAGCCCTAGGCCAGAGCTGCAGTGAGTCACTGAACATGCTCTGCCTTGGTGGCCATTCTCCAGCCACCGACTGGATTTTGACGAACAAACCAAGATAACGCAGGGTTTCTCAACCTCGATGCTGTTGACATTTTGGACCGGATTGTGGGGGCGCCCTGTGCACTGTGGGATGTTAAGCAGCATCCTTGGCCTCCACCCGAGAGATGCCAGGAGTGCCCACCCCTGAGCTGTGACAACCAGCAATATCTCCAGACTTTGCCAAATGTCCCCTGGGGGAGAAATCACCCTGTTGAGAGCAGTAGCTTTAATCGAGAGCTCGGCCCCAGGCCTGGCTTTTTCCTGTCTCTTCGAGACCTAAAAGACATCTAATCTCAGACTTATTAGTACAAAGATACTGGATCTTTCTAGCTATACATTCTGAGTAATTCCACTCGAAATGGAAGCAAGATGTGTGTGTGTGTGTGTGTGTGTGTGTGTGTGTGAGTGAGTGTCAGGGGTGGGAAGAGCCTGGCACATTGATTCCAAGACTTTTCTGGAAGTCTTGAATCAGGGAGATGAGGCAGATATGGAAACAGGGCAAAAGCTACAGTCATCAAAACACAGCTTGGGGGACTTCCCTGGTGGCCCAGTGGTTAAGACTCTGCGCTTCCACTGCAGGGGGCACGGGTTCGATCCCTGCTTGGGGAACTAAGATCCTGCATGCCACACGGGGTGGCCAAAAATAAATAAAATATTTTAAAAAAAAACAACACAGGGACTTCCCTGGTGGCGCAGTGGTTAAGAATCCACCTGCCAATGCAGGGGACACGGGTTCGAGCCCTGGTCCGGGAAGATCCCACATGCCACGGAGCAACTAGCCTGCGAGCCACAACTACTGAGCCTGTGTGCCACAACTGCTGAAGCCCGCGTGCCTAGAGCCCGTGCTCCGCAACAAGAGAAGCCTGCGCACCGCAACAAAGAGTAGCCCCTGCTCGCCGCAACTAGAGAAAGCCTGCATGCAGCAATGAAGACCCAATGCAGCCAAAAATAAAAAAACAAACAAACAAAAAAATCCCACAGCTCAGCACTGGCATAGGAATAAACTATTAAAGAAGGCAGATGGGAGGGCAGAAAAATACACATGGACAGAGGTCAACTTGTACGATTAAAGGGACGTTTCAGTCTGCCCATCTGCACTGTTAGGGCCATCGGCTATCATCTCTCCATTTGGGAAGAATAAAAATTATGTCTATCTACCTTAGACCATGAATACATCTCCCTTCCCACTTACCCCCCCATACCAGCTGCATTAAAGATCGAAACATTAACAAGAATGTATGAAAATCATTGAAAAATATCGTTCCAGTTTTAGTACATGTGCTGCCGAGGCGAGGACTGAAAAAATATTGAAGAAAACGTACCTTGATAGAAAAATGGGCAAGTAGCACACATGGTTTGCAGAAGTCACACATATGACCAGCAAATATTTGAAAACATGCAAATCAAATGTACCCTTTTTCTTTTGAGCTAATAGCCGATCGCCAAAAGTTAGGGATCGGTAAAATCACCTCTTTCCGCTTTGTAACTGGGAGGAAATGGACACGTTCTCTACGCTGCTAATGGAGATCGTGCTGCTCTCCTAGGCTCTGGTGCCCAAATCCCACTTCTAGGCATCACACCTGGAAAAGGTACGTCTGCGTTTCTGCAGGCTCTCAAAGTCTCTCTAGACTCACCCTGGCAAGCCCGAGGCCTTAAAGAGCCTGCGGCCGTGTTTTGTTTGTCCCACAGGCTATTTTAAAAGACAACTTGACTCAACTTGTTAGGATGTGAGTTTAGTCTTCAGCAGACAGGTTAGTACGTAGTGTCGTATTTACCCATTTCTGCCACCTCCCTGGCTCTGAAGGGCAAGTTACTAAAGCACTGTGTTCCTGGGTTCCTGCACATGCAGAATGGAAAGAGAAATAGTTCCCCTTCATGGGGTTCCTGCAGGATTAAATGAGATAATACATGCAAAGGCCCAGGAACAGTAAGCCACACGTGGTAAGTGTCAAAGCAGGTCAGCTAGGATGCATAGGAAAAAGGCAAGTAAAAGCAAAAAATTCTAATGTGACAGCTATCATAAACAGTAAACTTAAAACCAGCAAAAGAGAAAAAAAAAAGGGAAGGAAGGAAGAAGAAAAACCAAGGAAGAAAGCAAAAAAAAAAAAAAAGAAGCGAATCTACACATATCAGCATGCAGAGATGTCCCCACTCTACAGCTAAGTGCAAAAAGCAAATTGCAGAAGAGAAACTACTCTCACTAGTGTTATTACAATTTTATGTTTAAAATGTAGATCTAGTGTAACACATATCTTCTGTATCACATGTAATATAGATTATGGATGGAAAATGTGTAGAATTATACTTCTGTGTTTTAATGGTGTTTCTCTCTGGGAATGGGAAAACTGGGGACTTCCTAGTTTATTTATTTCCTTTTGCACTTGAATTGGAAACAACCCCATCATTCAAGTCCCTGCTCAGAGATCACTTCCTTTACCTGATCACCTCTTTGAAACACCCCGTCTCCCCAACGTTCCCAGCCCCTGCTCTTGCCTCCAGTGCCTTCTGATGCTATATGTGTCCGTGGCACTTCCTGTCTGTCTCCGGAGACCCTGAGCTTCTCGAGGGCAGGGACTTGGCCCTTTGCCACTGTCCCCTGACACAGGAGAGGTCTTGGCAAGCTGCCTGCCCAGTGAATGAAGAAGCCGGCCACCTGGTGAGATTATCCAAGAGGGGAACAGCACTTCTTCTCTAGACATCTACTCTGGGCAGAATCCCCCAGAGCTAATAGGCGCAGTGTGTCCAGAGGGCCTCCTTCCATTCTTCTCTGGGCCAGAGTCAGCTCTTCAGCACCGCCTGCCCGAGCCACAGGCTAGTCAGCTCCCCCTGGCCTGTTAGGCAGCCTGGCCTCTGTTCTAGCATTTCTCCTCTTAGCATTTCCTCCCCTCCTCCCTTCTTCCCTTCCTTCCTTCCTCCCTCCCTCCCTTTATAATAGTTTACTTAATACTATTGCCCCAGCCAGTATAAGCTTCATTGGTTTGGGGATTTTGTCAGTTTTGTGAACGTTCTGTATCCCCAGAACCCACAATAGAGTTTGGCATGTAGGAGGCCCTCAAAACATTGTTGGAGGGATGCGTGGCCCCTCCTTCTAGAATAGGGGTTACCGGAGGGCGGGTTCCTAACCTGGTGACAGCCTGGCAGAGATGCTCATAACTAACAGTTGGAGGAACGAAGGAATGAATGTCTCCAAGCGCCTCTCACTTGCTGATTAGCCCGAAGGCTACCGACGTGGCAGGTGCACTTAGGAGGTGAAGTTGGGCAAATGAGGGGTTCAGGGAGGCGGCTGAGTGTGGGCGGGAGCGGGGGTGTGGGTCGGCGGTCAGCCTGAGAAGCAGGTTCAGCTACGGATAGAGAGCAGCCTGTGCTCCGAGGGTAAAGAGAACGCAGCAGTGATGACATTGCAACAGACACTGTGTAACACTTACATTGCCCAGGCATCCTTTTAAACCCTCTGCGTACACGATCTCATTTCATCCTCACCCCTACGAGGTAGGCACTGTTATCTCCATTTTGCAGATGGAAACACTGAGGCACTAAGAGTTGAAGCAGAGTCAGGACCTGGAGCAGACACAGCGGCGCCCAAGCCTGTAGTCTTCATCAGGGAGTAAGAGGTGAGGGTGTGGCACATTCCGGGAAATGCAGACACCATCAGCCTTCCACCTGTCCTAAATGCGATAGGAAATGTAAGGCATTCGGACCCCCTGTTTTCTAGTGTTCGGTACCGTGGGGGCACTGACCTCCCCTAGTGCCCTGCCAGACAAGGTAAGGCAGCGCTGGAGCCTGGGGCCAAGGACATCGTGAACCCCTGGATACACATCAAATAGCCTCCCAATCGGAAAAAGTTAATAAAAGCTCTACAATCAAAAACCACGGCTCTAGCCCAAGCCCCTCCTTGCTCAGTCTGTTCACTCACCACTGTCAACTTGCGTCAGCCCACCTGGTAGGGGCCACAAGGGGCTTGGGACTGCAGGCTGATGGAACATATCTCTCCATTGCACAGTAACACAGAGTCATAAAACAACCGCAGCCTGCCTTTATTTAAAATTTTGATATTTTGTTCATCAGGGAGTTTTTGTGTGTGTTCATTTTGATTTTTAAAAACTAGTGCATTAAAATATTGTCTTGATTACTGTGTTTTGGGGTGTCCTCTGAAATTCTGCTTCCTCACTCTAATTCCAGCCCTGGTCCTTTCCCTCCTGTTACTGACCTTGGGGGTAACTGACTTGCCCTTCTTTTGGGAGTCATCAGGGCAGGCTGGTGGTCCAGGTGAGGGGAACCTGTAGACCTGTCCTAAGGGTGTGGGTCCAAAAGGAGACACGGGTGACTTGCTTGTTTGGATAGGATGAGGCTGAGGAAGTCTTGGTTTCAGGTCATCACCTCTTTGGGGGCCTCAGAATTTTCCTGAATATAATTGAAATATGGATTTATAATCTAATCCTTTGGGTGGGGGAGGGGACATAGGAAGAAACAATCAAATTCTTTTTTAAAAAAAATCATGTTCAACTTAAACTTCCTTGCCTCCTCTTCCTCTAACCCCCAAATCCATGTAAATGATAGAATTTTTATAACCTTGTATACAAGAATGAAAAACTGTTTCTTTAAAACAAAACATAGAGGGACTTCCCTGGTGGTGCAGTGGTTAGAGTTCGCCTGCCAATGCAGGGCACGCCAGTTCGATCCCTGGTCCGGGAAGATCCCACATACCGCAGAGCAGCTAAGCCCGTGCACCACAACTACTGAAGCCCGTGTGCCTAGAGCCCGTGCTCCGCAACAAGAGAAGCCACCACAATGAGAAGCCCGCGCACCGCAACGAAGAGTAGCCCCGGCTCGCAGCAGCTAGAGAAAGCCCAAGTGCAGCAACGAAGACCCAACGCAGCCAAAAATAAATAGATAGGCCCAGACTCCCCAGCTTCTCCACCGGAGCCAACAAGAGGTTTATTTAAAGGGAAAGAAAGAGACTATGGCACTGTTTCCTCCATTAATTGTGAAAGGACGGTGCAAGTTTGGGGGCTGGATAAATGTCATTAGTGGGCCCGGCCCACTGGCTGTAAAGGATGTAGGCACACCAATTGCTGCTAAAAGAACAGGCTTTTATTTATTTTTATATATTTTATTCAAAAAATATATTTATTAAAAAACCCCAAAAATAAATAGATAAAATAAATAAATTTATATTAAAAAAAGCATAGAAAACAAACTGTGGTTACCAGGGGGTGTGTGGGGATAAACTGGGAGATTGGGATTGACATAAACACACTACTCTATATAAAACAGGTAACTAAAAAAGACCTACTTCATAGCACAGGGAACTCTACTCAATCATCTGCGGTGACCTAAATGGGAAGGAAATCTAAAAAAGAGTGGATATATGTATAACTGTTTCACTCTGTTGTACACCTGAAACTAACACAACCCTGTAAATCAACGATAGTCCAATAAAAATTTTTTAAAAAAAGTCTAAATGCTGGTTTTGAGCAGGGTACATTGCTTGTTTAAAAGGCCAATTTGTGATAAGATTAAAGAGTATCCTTTCAATACAGAAAGAGTTTGGGTGACCTGAACCACAAAGAGGGATAGAGGAATCCCTTAAGCTATGCAGTTATGGTTTTGGAACATGTGCATTTGATTCATTATACACAGTTTCAGAGTCTCATATATGAACACCTGAAACTATGTATTAGTCTTTAAGATTTTTTGGTTGGTGTTCCTGGTATTTAAAAAGGGTTTGGGAACTGATATTTGTTTTACATTAAGAGTGGCTATAAAGAATAATTTCTTTCTTTTAGGTTCTGGTTCTAATTTGGTGTTGATTTTTGCTGGCTACGTTTTCCCTCTGGATCCTTGGGTTGCCATGGTACCATTTTGGTTTTTTTAATGTTGTTGTTTCTGGGCTGACAGCCCCACTGAAATGAGTTCCTACATGCAGAACTCAGGAGCTTGGCACCACGTTCAGGGAAGAAAACGTTTGTGTGCCATGTGAGGAAGATGCTAGCAGTAAACTGGAGCTACTGCAGCCTGGCTTGTAGAATTTAAAAGAGTGGGCCGGGACTTCCCTGGTGGCCCAGTGGCTAAGACTCCGCACTCCCAATGCAGGGGGCCCAGGTTCGATCCCTGGTCAGGGAACTAGATTTCACATGCCGCAACTAAAGATCCCGCATGCCGCAACTAAAGATCCGGCATGCGGCAAGGAAGATCCCGCGTGCGGCAACTAAGACCCGGCGCAGCCAAAATAAACAAACAAACAAATAAATAAATATTAAAAATAAATAAATAAAAGAGTGGGCAGAGGGGAAAGGACACAGGTGGCTGCCTGGGGACTGGGAGCTCTCCCCCTGCGGGCTCTTGCTCCAGCCTCCTTGCAGACCCCACTAGTGGCAGCTGTCTAAAGAGACCCTGGGGAGCTTGACACCTTGTCCAGGTGCCAATATTTCATAATTATGTGTTGTGGCAGTACAAGATGTTTCAGTTTCTGAGGTCAAATAAATACATTTAGGCATTAACAGTGGTCATTGCCTTTTAAAAAAAATTATAAAAGTAAGATGCAATCAGAGCAGCAACAACAAAAGAAGACCAGAAACATAACAGCAACAACAATAACAAAATCTTCGTTTCTGGATTAAATTGTGAAATAAAACCAGGATGTTAACAGTGATTAGTGTGTTCATTTTAAAAAATAATTAACACAAGACACATCAGTTGTAACCCCTCCCCACCACAAATGAAAACAAAACCCCATCCATAATGAAGTAAAAAAATCACCTTTCTCGGGCTTCCCTGGTGGCGCAGCGGTTGAGAGTCCGCCTGCCGATGCAGGGGACACGGGTTCGTGCCCCGGTCCGGGAGGATCCCACATGCCGCGGAGCGGCTGGGCCCGTGAGCCATGGCCGCTGAGCCTGCGCGTCCGGAGCCTGTGCCCCGCAATGGGAGAGGCCACAACAGTGAGAGGCCCGTGTACCGCAAAAAAAAAAAAAAAAAAAATCACCTTTCTCTCCGTACCCTCCCCCCCCCCCAGTCCCATCCTATTGCCTGAGTGTAGCTACACCTCAAAATGTGGCCTGTGTCCTTTTCACTATTCCTATAGTGGGACCAAAAGGCATAGCATGTTTCGATCTTAGAATAGAACCGTATTGATGATCAAAATCCTACCTTACACCTTCAGCTAAGCTATTTTCCCTGTAGTTGTGTATTTTAAACCACTTTACACTAAGTGGTGGCTGTGCTTACACCACTTTTTGTTTTTGAGACACGTAAAAATGTACATTTCACTACATGGATGGTTCTGTCATAGAAATTTCTTGGTGCCTTTTAAAAACTGTACCTTTGAAGACTACTGGGGACAGAGAACCTCTGGGAGAGTTTCCCAGTAGGTGGGGCTGAAACCTGCAGTTTTCCTGCCATTTCTTTTTTTCTTTCTTCTAAAGCATATGTAGAGTAATCTTGAGTAAGTTTTCAACTCACCTCTCTGGAAAAGAAGCTGTTTGGTTGCCTGGGCAGGTTCTGTATGAAAACTATCAAGGACTCAGGTACTGAAGGGCAGCTTCTGTACAAAGCTAATTTCTCCTCCTGGTGACCTGGGTGGTCACAGTGGGTCCCCTGTGGTACGGTCAACAAATGGCATTTATTCTTGTGTTTACAGTCTTCCTTAAGACTGCATTTTACTGGGCTCTCAGCTCTGTGTGTGTGTGTGTGTGTGTGTGTGTGTGTTTCCTTTCTTTTTTTAAGTCACCTAGGCCCTTTGCCTCTTTCCTTCAGGCAAAGAGCATGTGATGAGCAAGGTGTAGACAAGTCTCTCTGGCACTTAAGGAAGACCCCAAACCCACCCACCTCCTTCTCCTCCAAGGAATTCAGTGCCCCTGGTTCCATTTTAGCTGGACCTGGAAACCTGCGAGGTGCCTGGAGGCAGATCAAAGCCAGAAACGAGGGCGGGGAATTCACGGAAATGTTAATAGATCTGGCTGTGGAGACAGAACACATTTAAAATGTCCTCTGCCTGCAAGACGTAGAATACATTTAAAATAGTTTTGTGATGGAAGGAGCCCTACCTACTGCTGGTTATAAACAGATGTAAAGATCAGTCAAAAGACCGGGAAGACCCTTTTCAATTGGCGAGTTTACAGTTTCCAAGGGGAGGAGGGCAGGGGAGGAGTAACCAGGACCTTCAGGTGTGTCTTCCAATCGCGATAGCCCGTTTTGGCTGTGAATTGTACCCCCCCATCCCCCTTCCGTTAATTAAATAAACGCTCGGAGCACTTTACAGCACACGACGCGGCCCTTGGGGACCTGTTCCTGCGTTGCTCCCATTCTTGAAAACCTCAACTCACAGAGGGTTGAAGAGCTGGCAACATGAATTTCCAGTTCCTAAAGGTGAGAAGAGAGGTGTTGGGTGGAGGACAGATCCGAGGACCGGCAGGGAAAGAGAGGGGTGCTGGCGGCCTGGCTGCCGGAGGGCGTGTGTGCCCGCTGCGTGGGATGGGCGCCGCTGCGGGGTGCACGGTGGCCCCTGGACGCTGCGCACTTCTGGCGCAGGAAGCCGAGTCCGCGCCGCTGGGCGCCTGGCCACAGTGGGCCTCCTCGCCTGGCGGCGACCAGATAAATAGGTGAAGGCCTGCGGGCTTAGCTGGCCTGGAGGTGCCTGGTGTTCTAGGACGCCGAGCCGCGAAGGCCTCCGGGGACACTGGGCTCGCGCCTTGGCCCTCCTGCCTGCGCTCGGAGCGGTTAGGCTGCACCCGGATGGGCCCAGGGATGTTAGTGGGTGGAGAGGTGACAGGCATTCTGAGGGCGGGGGTCCCCCGGGGCAGGGAGGCGAGAGCCGGCTTGTCTCTAATAGGTGCCCGAGAGCCGCTAGGAAGGTGGCCTTGAAGAACAGGCAGGCTGGTGGCTTTGAGGTAGTTGGACGACTGAAAATTCGCCTGCTGACAAGTGGGGCGATGGTCGTCAAGTTAGAGACTCTACCACGACCGCTGCGCTCGGCGAGCGCTCCGCAAATGAGAGCCTCTCCGAAGCTTGGGTCCTACAGGCTCCCCCAGCTCCACGCTTCGCGTTTTCTGGTTTGCGAGGATGCTTGCAAAGGAAGAGCTAAAGGCTGCGAAACCCCTTTGAGGACCCGGCCTGGCGCGGAGCGCTTACAAGTGAGCAGTAGAAAGAGTTGGGCTGGACCCTGGGCTAAGACGAGAAGCATCTGTGCGTGTGTGTAGCCGCTAATTTGAGCATCAGGAAAAACAAACTGCTATTTTGATATTATTGCTGCTATTTTGGAGTGACTGAATTATTTAATACATGTGGCGCCCCGGACGTGCACCTCAGTGGGCTTAGACAGTTCGGATGCTCTTGGACGCCAAGTGTCCGTTCAGTGGGTGCCGGTGCTGCGAGGGAGGGCGTGGGCTAGCGCGTGAATGGGCGCCCTCCCGGACTGCTGCAGGCCCCGGCTTTTCGGCTCTGCTTCGCCGGGCCCCGCCTCTTAACTGCGGTCCCAGCCGGAGCCCAAGCTGTTCCGCGGGGCGACACAGACACCTCGTTTGGTGCACGGCGCCCGCGAGGGCGCTTCGGAGCCTCCACCTGCCGCTCGGACGCCCCCTCCCCGGGACGGGAAGCTGAGTCACAGGCCTGCTCCAGTCCAGCTCTACCCGCCCTGCCGCCCGGGTCTGGGAGCCTTGTTTCCAGAGGCAGCTGCCCGCGCATCTTTGGAGGTGGCGCACTGTTGTAGCGCTGCTGTCCTCGCAGACGCCTTGTCGCCTCCGGTCTCTGGTTTCTAGCGCCATCCGAGCGGGCTGGGGGCCGGGGTCCAGGGTTTCAAGCGTGTGGGTTGAGTGCAGGCTCCCTAGGGGGCGACAGAGGGAAGCCGCTGACAACCGTCCAGCCCCATACCCTTGATTGTGCGAGGTGAGCGGCGAGGCTGCTCCCCGGGATCCCCACGTTCTGTTTACACTTGGCGTCTGCGAAGCCGCGGAGGGTCGGAGGGGGCATCCTTCCCAGGCCGTGGCTGCCTAAGGGCGCGGCCACGCAGTCATGCGTCTTCGCGCGGCGAGGGGTGGGGGCCTTGGGGGAGGTCTGTCTTGAGTGTGGGAGCCATCGGCTCTCTGCTCTCGCTCTCGGCTCAGAGCAGAAAAGTTGAGCTCAAGGAAGGGCTGAGATTTCCGGCATCCGGACCAGGGCGCGCGCGTGCCTGGGTTCCGTCCCTGAAGCAGAAGCTGTGCGTGTTTGGGTGGAGTCGGCCTGGCCGGGAAGGTTGAGGATTCGTTTGTGCCGCCTTCCCCATCCAGGGCACAGAAGTTGCGCTCTAGCTTGAGCGCGTGTCCCTTGGAGGGGGGCAGCGTCCAGGTCCAGGGCGCTGGCTTGGGAATGAATGGCCTTTGCCGAGCGGTTCCGAAACCTCTGTGCCCTTGGGGCTCCCTAAACGGAGGTGCGCAAACCCTCGGGGCTCATCGGCTCCCTTTGCCTCCGCCATAGAGGCCCCGGGGCTGCGAGGGATTTCCGTCCCTCCGGGTGGCTTTGGCGAGCGCTGCTGAGGAAAGGAAGGGCAGCCAGGACCTGGGGCGGGGGGTTGGTGCCTTGTTGCCCAGCCTTGGACCCAACATGCCCGGCGGTAAAGTTGCAGGCGTGGACGAGACAAGTTGTTCAAGCTGCATCCCCGGCCGGGTCTTGGAGTCAAAGCCGGGGCTAGAAGGCCCAGCGTGGAGGAGAGCTCCTGCGTCACTGGTCTGGATGTCTGGGGCGCCCAGAGGCTCAGCAGCCTCCCTCGAAAGTACCTGGGACCCCAATCTTCCACGCCCAGGGCGCCAGCATGCCTACCGCACCGGGTCCGATACCTGCCCTGAGCAGGTGCCCCCTGCCCCCACTCCCGAGTACCAGGAGCGCTGCTTCTGCGGTTTTCTCTTTTACCCCCCGTCCCCCCCCCCACGGTGTCTTGAAAGCTAGGTGTCAGGGGTCATGTGTGCACTGTCTTTGTACGTATCCTAGTGCAGAGCCCGCAGACAAGCCTGAAAAGCCCCCAGTGGTTTCGTCTCCAGGTTTTGTTCTCAAAACTGGTCGGAATATCACCTGGAATCTGTCTACTCTCTGGGGCGAGGAAGAACCTTTCGCTTGGAAGACGCCTATTTTTATTTTGGTTAATTTATTTTAGGCCCATCTCGGTTTAAAGAAATGCTAAAGTTCAAACAAACCCTAGCGGGAGTAGGGAAGCAGTGGGTGCATTCGTTCTGTGAATTGGGAACAGCGTCCACTCCACAGGCCCGGGGCAGTAAACTGATAGGTATTGATTATTGCAAAATCGGATTCGGAATCAAATCGAAAGATTCCTTCTCTGATTGCCTGAGAATGTTTAAATTCAGCTCCCGAGAATTGGCGACTTTCCCCCTGAAGCAAAAAAAAAAAAAGGTTAATTACAATAATTGGGCCAATGGATTTCGTTTCTTTAAAATGTTTCAGCATTGCGCTTTGCTTTCAAGGTTGGGGGGCAAATGCATATTGGGGGGAGAGGCAACGTTTATGTGGAAGGAAGTTTCGTTTTCTGCCTGTATCTGCGGACCCCGGGTGCTCACCTCTCCAGCGGGGGTCCCTCCACGGCCCCTCCTCCTCCCCCCACCTCCTCCCTCGTCCCCGCCTGTGACGCTAGGGTTGCATTCAGCCCCGCACCTCTTTTCAAGGTTGAGTTGAGGCTTTGAGTGCCTGGCCCGTCGGAGGAAGCTGCCGAGCCGGCGCCGGGCAGGGCAGGGCCGGGCGAGGGTAGGCGGGTGCCCCCCACCCGCCTCCCGGCCGCAGCCCAGCCTTGGAGATGGAGCTTCGGGCGATGGCGGCGAAACGCCGTTGTCCGACACTTCGGGGCCGGTGGAGCGGCCCGCCCGCTCGGTGGCGCTTGGGGCCGACTCCCCAGAAGGCCTTCCCACCCCCGCCCCCTCGGAGGACCCCGAGCGCACTGTGCCCACGCCGTGCGGGGGAGGGCGTCGTCCCTCGGAGGGACTGGGACTCCAGCTGCCTGATTCCAGTTTAAATCTCCTTGGAGCGGGTGTTTGGGACGTTTTAGGAGATAGGGAGATCTCAGCTGTTGAGACGTCTTTTGGAGGGTGGGGGAAGCCGCTGTCGGTGAAAGAGGGGGGGCTCTTGGGTTCGGATCCCGGTCCCCAGCTCTGCCGACCTCAGGTGTGTGCTTGGTGAGGGTGACTGATGGATGGCGTGATGGGGGACGCTGGCCTCTTAGGTTTGCGGCTGTCAGCGAGGTGCGGCCCATCCGAATCCTCTCCTAAGCCCCCCGAGGCGTGGGTCTCCGCGCGGCGCCGGGCCAGGATGAGGGGCGGAGCTAGGCTGGGACTGGCTGGGGGCCGCCCCGCCCGGCGCCGGGGCCTTCGCGCCGGCCCCCGGGGAGGAGTTATGATAATTTCTTCTCATTAAGGCGCCCGGATCCCCCGGCTATCGCCTGGACACACACTGCGGGCGCGGCTTCCCCGGTCCCCGGCCGCGGCCTCTACACCCGCGGCGGCACCATCTACAATCGCGGAGCCGCCGATGCGCGTCCAGTGACCGGGACGGCTAGGCCCGCGCGCGGCGGGGGCAGCGGCAGACGTCTGGCCACCGTGACCCCAATTTTGGATTTACCGCTCGGGGGGTGGGGGGAACCTGGATTTAACTGGCGACTGTTTTGGGGGACGCCGGACGCCATGTTGTGGAAAATAACCGATAATGTCAAGTATGAAGAGGACTGCGAGGTGAGCTGGGCACAAGGGCGCAGCCTGGCCCCGCCCGAGTACAGTCCCGGAGGCGCGGGCCACTGGATCGAGGTCGGGGGCGAGGGCGCAGGAGCAGCGAACAGGCACCCACCGCTCGCCCTTCGATGGGACAGGGTCCACTTTTCCGGACATTCCCTAGTGCGTTTCTCCGGGGTCCCCTTCCTGAATCAGGCCTTTACCTAAATATCCAGTCTCGGGAATGGGGCCTGGAAAGAGCGTAGCAGATCCCACCCACAAAGCTTACCGGCCGGTTTCTTGCGAAGCAAAACAGCCCTTTTCCCCGATTTCTTGGAAGAGCGCTGGGCCTGCAACTTTTAGAGGTGGCTTTTACGCACGAAACCTCCGTCCCAAGGAGTCAGACGAGGTGACCTGCCGGCGACACCTTTGCGGAGTCTCCTCCGAGGCGGGCTTGTCACCTGCCCCGCTACCTCCTTGGGGAAACAAGAAAACAACCGAAGTTTGGCTTTCCAGAGAAGGGGGGGCCGGGGGGGGCGCTGAGGCCAGATGAGGCCGTAAGCGCTCGGGAGTGCTCCAGCCTGTCGGACAGGTTGAGCTAGAGTTTCGGAGAGTGGGAGGGAGGGAGGCGGCGAGCGGAAAGAGGAAGAAGACGCAGGCGGCGCGAGGCGTGAGCCTGGGCCCCGGGAGAGGGGAGCGGTGGCGGCGGGGACGCGGGAGAGCCGTGCGCCCGCGGGACCTAGAGGGGCTGCCCCTGTTTGCAGGCCCGGGCACTTCAGCTAGGGGGCGACGGTGTCATAGCTCTCCTGGTTCCCCGCCACCCCTGTGACCCCGGGAACACATGGCGACACGTTCTTTGAGAATTAAGTCGGACAGCCGTGGGGCGAGGGAACGTGCCCAGGCAAGGTTGCCCAATTTTCGGGGTCCTTCGTTCTCCGTGCCCGACTTATGGGGAGACTGACGGTGGCTGGGCAGGACGGCGTTACTTGGTCGGGACACAGCTAGCAGGGAGCGCACCCCTGGCTGCGGCGGGCTCCTCCCTGAGTCCCTTGGGCGGCGCTGGGTGGCTGCCCCCGCTAGGGAGGGTCTCTCGCCCGGAGGTCTTTGTCCTGAGGGCGTGGAAGGGAGGGTCCCTGGGGCGGGGAAACGGCGCACTTCCTGCGCGGCGCGCATTATTCGCGCCCACCGCTACCCCAATTTGGGCCGACGACGCCAGCATGTGCGGGCTCGTGAGCGACCGCGCTCTGCGCTGCCTGCAGGCTTTCTCCCCGGACCCCTGCCCCAGCTTCTTCCGGCCCAAGGCCTGGCATTCGGATTTGGAGCCGCAGAATACCTCGGGCGTCAGACCTTCGCCGCGGGGCCCGGAGGGCACGTTCCTCCAGGTCTTTCTCCAGTTTCCCCTTCCTCTGCGGACTAGCGGTTGACAACGAAACCCCCGGGGCACGTTGCTCCCCGGGGCCTTTTGGCCCGAGGGCAGGCCCCGCGGGGGTCGGTCCGGGCTGGTGCGGTGGGCCCCCGGGGGTCACAAGGCTCAGCGCGGTGGCCGCGGGCCGTGCGCAGTAGCGGGGTTTCGTACTAACCGGGTCTCCGTTTCTGTGCCCCAGGATCGCCACGACGCGAGCAGCAATGGGAACCCCCGCCTGCCTCACCTCTCCTCCGCCGGGCAGCATCTCTACAGCCCCGCGCCGCCCCTCTCCCATGCTGGAGTCGCCGAATACCAGCCACCACCCTACTTTCCGCCTCCCTACCAGCAGCTGGCTTACTCGCAGGCAGCCGACCCCTACTCGCATCTGGGAGAAGCGTACGCCGCCGCCATCAACCCCCTGCACCAGCCGGCGCCCACCGGCAGCCAGCAGCAGGCCTGGCCGGGCCGCCAGAGCCAGGAGGGGGCTGGGCTGCCCTCGCACCACGCGCGCCCGGCCGGCTTGTTGCCCCACCTCTCCGGGCTGGACGGCGGCGCCGTGAGCGCCCGCAGGGACGCCTACCGCCGCTCGGACCTGCTGCTGCCCCACTCGCACGCTCTGGACGCCGCGGGCCTGGCCGAGAACCTGGGGCTCCACGACATGGCGCACCAGATGGAGGAGGTGCAGGTGAGCGCCTCGGCCCTGCCCGGACCCGTTCGCCCCACTGCCTCTCTCCTACCCCGTCCAGGCTCCCCCGAACTTAAAGGAAACTTTGTCATTTCTCCCCCAGAATGTCGACGACCAGCACCTACTTCTGCATGATCAGACGGTTATTCGCAAAGGTACGGAGTGAGCACGAGTTCTTTTCTTCCTCTGGCATCACACACCCTGTAGTGGTTCTTAGCGGCAACTGGGAAGTTATTAACTTATTGGTGAGGTAGGGCTTTTGGTATCCGATTTGGGACATTTGTGGTGGAAGGGAGTGACAGGGACTCGAGGCAGATAGGTTTTAGGAGTGAGAAGACGGGGCATTTCTTTAAGATCTAAATGGAAAAGGATGCTCTCAGGAGCTGCCCCTCAATCTCCGGATTTGTTACTCCATAGTTTTCCCTTGGTGGGTGTTGCTTCTTGAATTTGAGAGTGTTTTTACAATGCTCCAGGAAAGAATCCCAGAGTGAGTTAAGGCTGTGACTTAATTTGGAAAACAAGTCACCACATATACCCTTAGTGGAGTGATTGGTTCTGTGACAATTTTAATTGTTGAACGGGTTGATGTGATTTTATTTCTGATTTCAAATATGCACAGGGGTAAGGAGCCTTAATTCTGACCTGCAAAAAGAAGGTGGGACACAGTTTGGTGTACAAAACAGACAGCCCTGAAAGCATCAGGCTGGGTGATCTGTCGGGTTCATGCAGGGATGAGGGGGGCGGGGGTTTGGAAAATTGGATTACTTGGGCGACTGAGTGGCTCATGAAATTAAGTTACGTACTGCCAGGATTCCCAGTTTAGCTCTGTTGGGAAATGGGGTCATCCTAAATGAAATGTAGCTATGGTCTGTTACTTGAGGTTAAACTGTTTGAAATCAACTGAGGAAAAATGAGTTTGGGGGGAAAAAAGAAAAAAGAAAGAAAACCTCAGAAAATAAACTGAATTTCCCAGTAAACTTAGAACAGGTGTGTTTGTATTTTAAAATTTACTGTGATCAGTTGCACTGAAAGATTTTGCCAGATGATTATGTCCTGTGATTTTGGATATTCGTTGAGTGAGGGGGAAAAAAGAAATCTTCATTTATTTAGTTATGAAGTAGTCTTTTGAAAACAAACGTTCTAACGAAACAGATTTTAACAGTGGTCAGAAAATGCAAACCCTCCACGCGTGGGATCTTGACTAATTAACTTCCCAAGGTGTTAAATTGTGAAATTCAGATTCGATTATCTTTGAAGAATATGGCTTTAAAAAAATCTGCTTGCAATTTATAGTCCAACATGCAGTTAGTTGTTCAAAGAGCTCTTTCAGCTTTGGTTAGTGGTTTGCTTGGGAACGCCACTTCTGATCTTCACTCACAGGTCCTATTTCAATGACGAAGAACCCCTTGAGTCTCCCTTGTCAGAAGGAGCTGGTGGAGGCTGTGATGAATCCCAGCGAGGTCTTCTGCTCGGTCCCTGGAAGATTGTCCCTCCTCAGCTCTACATCTAAGTACAAAGTGACAGTTGCCGAAGTCCAGAGGCGACTGTCCCCGCCTGAGTGCTTAAATGCTTCATTACTGGGAGGTGTCCTCAGAAGGTACATGGGGACACGTTCTGGGCATGGCGGTTGAATGGTTGGGGATGAATAACAGAAAAGGACCAGGGAGATAGTTTTAACATTTATGGAACTTTGGTACCTAACGCTGAATTCTCATTGGCTCAGGGAGTTTTAGTACACATCTTCTCTTTTAGAACGTGCCAGATGTAGAAGGAAGTGTTAAAACAGCGCTAACAAATTCTCATTTGGTTAGAATTTGATTCCTTGTATGAGTGGTAGCATCTGTATTCAGAGTAGAGGAGCTCCATGGGTCTGGTTCCCCCAGGGAGTTGTTTTTTTGGGGGCTGCTGCAGTTTCTACAAGTGAAAATTTGTCTGCTCTGTGCAACTTGCAATGTTCTGTGATTAAAAAAAAATAATGTTGGCGATGCTGAGAAAGATTTTTGAATTTTACAGGGATTAACTAATAAATTAAGGATTCCCTGTATCACTTGATTATGAGCCATGTAATGTAGGTTGTTTCTGACAGATTTCTGTTTTGTAAGCAGCATGTTAGGCATTTAGAATTTTAAAGGGGTTTCTTGAGAAAAGAATTTTTTATTTTATTTTATTATTATTTTGCTCAGAGCCAAATCTAAAAATGGTGGCCGATCCTTGCGGGAGAAGTTGGACAAGATTGGGTTGAATCTTCCAGCGGGGAGACGGAAAGCTGCCCACGTCACCCTCCTGACATCTTTAGTAGAAGGTCAGTGGAGTTGTGTTTTTGTTTTGCGGTGTTTTTAGTTAGTGCTTTGTTGAGTCTTTAATATTTCTCTAAAGAAAAGGTTAGGGATTTCCTGGCGATCCAGTGGTTGAGACTTCGCCTTCCAATGCAGGGGGCGTGGGTTCGACCCCTGATCGGGGAGCTAAGATCCCACATGCGGTAGGGTGCGGCACCCGCCCCCCCCCCCCCGCAAAAAAAAGGTATAAGAAAAGGTTAAAAACAACTCTTAGTCACAAAAGAGAGATGCAAGCGATTTTGCCATGCGTTCATTACAATGAATCACAGTCATTTAATCAAATAAGTTAACATTTAACGATGTGTCTGCTGAAGTATTCTGTTCTGGGTCTCCCAGAAAATCATTGTTAAAAAGAAACGGGTTTTCCTAAGACATCACATTATCAGATGAACCAGTTTTTGAAGGATGCAATCGATCATTTGGTACACCTTTTTTTAAAACTGGTTACTGGTGGGCAGCAGGACCGTTTCTAGTTTTTGTAGCTGTGGCATATTGGGACTGTGGTCAGTGAAGAGAAAAGCCCTTGTATACAATGAGACTAGCCCAATTCACAGTTCCTTTGTTCATTTTCCCCATCAAAAAAAAAAAATAATGGGGCCCACAGATGAGCCCCTCTCCCCAGTCCTAAGATAGTTAGGATGTGACATTTCAGTTTCTTGAATGGACCTGCGCCCCGAACCTGGAAAGTAGCCAAGAATGCAATACGGCCTTTTACAAAGTGGGCAAGGGAAAAGTGAAATAATTATTTTTCAAAACAAAACAAGCTCGTTGTTACTGCGCACAGGAAAATGAGTTGATGAACACGGAGGGGCTTATCCGTAAGCCTGGAGCGGCCGCCAGCACCTCGCCCAATCAGCAGGGCGCTGGGCCCCGGCTCGGGGGCCGGGGGAGCCAATGAGGGGTGGTCTCCTGGTAGTCAGGCAATCTTTTGAACACTTTCTTTCCCTGGTCTAAATGGCGCGACCGCGCTGCTAAAAGAGACTTGGCAGGGCCCTGCTCTACCTTTTTACGAGTGTCTTTGGAGGTCAGGGCAAGGAGAAAGGAGCTGCCTGTTCCGATGCTGTTGGGGACCAGCTGTCCTGCATGGAGAATGGTGGATTCCGCGCGCGTGGAGCATAAATGCGGCTCCCCTAGGTTTCCTTACCGGCCAGGCAGGGGTGCTTGAATGAGAAAGCGTGTGCCTGAACAATGGTTCTCAGATGTTGATTTAGTGAGTCGGGGGAGGGAAGTGGGGATGGTGGGTGAGGTCCACCATCTGGGTTTGTAAAGCTCTAGCAGCCCCAAATCTTGGAACCAGAAAGAACCCAGCGCCTCGGGTGGGAAATGACACCCTCCCCTCGTTTTCCTCGCTCTGTGCCCCCCAATACCTGAGACGAGAGGGTAGGTAGGGCTCCTAACATTTCCGGTAGGAAACACTCCTGCTTCTCTTTCTTAAAGCAACATTCTAGAGACTTACCTCCACCAGTAATGGGGCGCTCTCATTTAGAAACAAAGTTCCGTGTCAAAGACTTTTGTCCCAGTTTCATAAAGAAAAGTGACAGTTCGCTTCTTTGTCAGTCATGCTCACTCCCCCTAAGTTTTCCGACTTCTGCACTACCAACGGATGCTAGATGCTGTTTTAGCAGCGAGAGGAGCATCTGCTCAGCTTGGGCAGAGGACTGGGGTAACATCGTTTAAGTACAGTTAAAATTTTCAGACTTTTTTTTTTTTCTTACATTGTATGATTTCACCCTAGGGAGGTTCTGCTTACTGGCTGGATCGTTGTCCCCTTGTGTGATTGCATTTTAGAATGCAAAATGACTGCTTAGACCAATACCGATAGTGCTGGAAAAAGAGGGAAGGGACAGTTTGCCTTGGGGACCACAGTGGCCCTAAAGTCTGTTGCCATTGCCGATTATTCTAGGTGAGGCTGTTCATTTGGCTCGGGACTTTGCCTATGTCTGTGAAGCAGAATTTCCTAGTAAATCCGTGGCCGAGTATTTAACCAGACCTCATCTCGGAGGACGCAATGAGATGGCAACTAGGAAGAATATGCTGCTGGCGGCACAGTAAGTATCCAGGCTTGAGAATTTGATGCCCCGATGCCCTGACCTTGCAGCTGAGGGGCCAGCACAGTCCCTGGTGCTCAAGAACGAAAGGCTCCTTAAGTAAGTCAGGGTGTTGAGCAAGAGGCAATGGCAAGGAGCATCTTTGACAGAGTCAAATTAGAGTAACTTTCTGTAGCATTTAAAAGAATTAGAGCAGTGAGTGTATTGCTCAGAATGAGTGTTTTTGAGCCATTTAGTTATTCAGCTCAAACTAGTTAAGCTACTCTTTCATTATCTTATTTGCATGTCTTACAAAAATGTGTTGAAGACAATTTATTTTATCACATCCAGTCAAGATCCTGCGCCTTCTGCCTCCTGATAACAAGATGTTTTTGATTTTTAAAATGTAATGATCGGGTTGTGTGTGTAGGAGACGAGGGCAAATGAAATGTCTCAAAACGACTTAATGCAGCTGAGGGATTTCTCACAGAAACCAAGAGTAAATGGATTTTAAAATCATGGTAAATGAAGCAGAACTAGTCAAGTGGGAAATAGGGCAAAAGCGAGCAGTGAACCAGCCTGTATCGAAAGAGTGAGTTTCAGGGAAATGAATTCAGGGATCTTGACAGAATTGGTTTAAGGAACCAATCTGCATCAAGTAAAGCTAGCCCTTACTCTCCTAGGCTGGAATTCTGACTCCACCTCTTACCAGTCCTGGTGACCTTGGCCAGTTGATTCTGGCATTAATCCTTTTATCTTCTCTAATTGCAGTGAGGATTAAATAAGATAGTACTTAAAAGAGTTTAGTTCAGGGCTTCCCTGGGGGCGCAGTGGCCAAGAATCCGCCTGCCAATGCAGGGGACACGGGTTCGAGCCCTGGCCCGGGAAGATCCCACGTGCCGCGGAGCAACTAAGCCCGTGTACCACAACTACTGAGCCTGCGCTCTAGAGCCCAAGAGCCACAATTACTGAAGCCCACGTGCCGCAACTACTGAAGCCCGCGTGCCGAGAGCCTGTGCTCCACAACAAGAGAAGCCACCGTGATGAGAGGCCCACGCACCGCAAAGAAGAGTAGCCCCCGCTCGCTGCAACTAGAAGAAAGCCCGCGCGCAGCAACGAAGACCCAAGACCCAACGAATACCCAAACATAAATAAAAAGAGTTTAGTTCAGGGCCCAGCACAGAACAGGTGCTAAGCGCGGCAGCTGCCTATTGCTATCAGTTTAAAATGTACTTCCTTGGCCAGCCCCAAATTCTCGTTGCCTCTAGGTGTCATCCCCACACTAGTTTGTGCTCTTTACCTGTCACGGCCTAGATTGAACTCAGTGGTGTGTGTTGACTGTCTTTCACAGGCAAGTGTGTAAAGAATTCACAGACCTTCTCAATCAAGACCGAACTCCCAATGGGAACAACCGGCCCACTCCGGTCCTGGAGACCAGCATTCAGAACTGCTTGTCTCATTTCAGCCTGATTACCCACGGGTTTGGCAGCCAGGCCATCTGTGCTGCTGTGTCTGCCATGCAGAACTACATAAAAGAAGCCCTGATGGTCATAGACAAATCCTACATGAACCCCGGAGACCAGAGTCCAGCCGATTCTAGCAAAACCCTGGAAAAGATGGAGAAGCACAGGAAGTAAAACAGAGGTGAACAAAGGGCCGAAGCGTCTGGAAGGAAAAGGACTCCAAAACCGGTCTTGACCAGGACAAACTGGGAACCCCGCTTGTCTGGGGGACAGAGTTTGTTATCCACCTTCCCACGAAAAGGGCCTCCGTGGGATTTCCAGATCTTCACGTGCCCTCCTGGATTCCTTAGTACTTAAGGAGTGCTGAAGTGTCTCCTAAGCTCTGGACGCGCTCTCGGGAGGTGACAAGTGCTGGTTCTTTACCCATTAAGCTGATACTTTAGTTTTTGGAACCCCATTCTTCCTTTCTCTGAAAGTGGTGCTACAAGTTTTGGAACCTTTTAAATAAATTCCCTGGGCTAACAAAAACCCCCACACACATAGCTGTTGAGATGTCAAATTGATGTGATTCAGATCCACTATAACTTTCAGTGTTAAGGTAAAAGTATTTATGTAGCCTCTTCCGTCTCACCCTACATAACCGCGGGAGGCAAGGATTCTGTCCGCTTAAGAACTGGTTAATAGGTTGGTATTTGACACACTTTAAATCCCTTGTTCACAGGGACCCTTCGGGTTTTACGAAACTTGTAGAAGCAAAGCCTGCTGATGATTTTATGTTTTTCTTTTTAAGAAAAAAACAAAACAAAACTTTGAAAGTTAACTCTTCAAATAGGAGGAGACTCTTTGAAAAGACATGTTCCTTTAAGGTACGGAAGCTTTATTTCGCGTATTTATTTCACATCTTGGTGTTTCGAGAAAACTTGAAAAGGGGTGGGCATGAAGCATTTTTTTTTGCTGTCTCTCATCCCAAGTCCCAGAGGAGAATTCTGTATTTTGAGAAGCTGCGTTGAGTGTACAGATTTTATTTATGCATAATTTAATGGGGTCTGTAAATACGGGTGCACTTCTTACGACTTTTTGAGAAATGGGATTCAACTTTAATATTAGCTTTTAAAGGTGACGGGGTAATCTAAGACACATCTTTAGGCTTTATTCATATGTACACAGGGTATTAAGAGTCAAGAGTATCGTGAGTGCTGTTCTCGACTCTGGAAGACTCTAATTTAATTGAAGCTTTCTGTTCACAAAGCAATAACTTTGTCTTATTCCTGTTGGGCTGACCCCCAAGATGAGTGTGAAGTACAGTGTGTGTGGGTGAAAACGGAGTTTTGGAATTGAGCTCCTTGCCTGTAAATGTTCCCTAAATAATTGTTATGTATATGAAACCTGTATAATAAAAAGAAAGTATTCTCAATAGAAGCTGTGAAAGTCTGGTTGTAACTTGATGTGTTTTTTTTAATCTTCTAAGAGGAGTGGAAGAATGGCAGAGCTGATTTCTGGGTTTTGGCTGTGGCTTAGTTAATGAGACGGAACAGGAAATCTCTGTGCCGAGGGGAATCTGGAGTTTCATTTTGTCTCTCTTGGAAGACTGCTCTGTTGCGCCACGTCTCGCACTCATCAGTGGTTCTCACGACTGTGTATGGTACCATCTTCCCCAACACAAGGGCTGTTGGGAGATGTGTGAGGGACGGTTGATGGACAACAAGAGAGGAATCCATAGTTTGGGAATCATGTCTCTTGCGTAAGGCTGCTCAGTTGAGAAACACTGTACTTATGGTGAAGTTGCCACCTCACAATTTTGAGAATGGAAATGAGATGATTGTTGGTAAATCCTTGGGCAGATCCTCCTTGGGAGGACTTGGCATTCAGTCAAATGCAAGCAGTGGTTGTGTGGTAGGTGCTCTGAGTGTTTTCAGTCAATTGAAATGCTCCATCTTTGGGAACGTTAGGATGCCCATCGATCCAAGGGATCCTAATCATGTTGTCTGCTGGGCAGATCAGAGGTTGGGTCTCTGTACTTGCGGAGCAGAAGAGACCAGCGGGGCTTGTGTACTTGCTGGATGTGTGCAAGGATCTTGGGTGCACACCGACAGTCCTTGAGTTCAAGTTGAAGTGGCCTGGCACATCCTCCAGGAAGTGAGATGTTTATAGTTTGGCATGAGTGGCTGCACTTGAACGTTGGATAAGGCTATTGCTTCAACTCCAGTCTCATAATCCTTAATTCATAACTCTACCAAATGGTCAGCAATTCCTGATTTAATGTTGGCATTGGATGTTGTTAAGTAATGTAAACTCTGCCAGCCTGATACTGTGCTCTTGGCGGCCTGTTCTTGGCCACTGAACGTTCCCATTAAGTCGGATTTATCCGGCTGGTGTGTCAGGATCACAACTGCTTTGCGTTAGAGCAGCAAGAAGGTCTCACACTGGCGCTTACTTCTCAATCAAGACGTGAGACGTTGGGTGTTAAGAGGAAGTCATGGGGGCAAAGGGCTGAAGGAAAAAGGACTGTTTTCTTATCGGCATCTTCACTTGCCTTTGGACCAGAGTCTGGCTTTGAGGAGCTGTGCTGAATTGTAGTGCAGACAATGTTCTGGAATCAACCCAGGATTGAAGTGAGTCATAAGCAGGGCTTATGCCTGGCTCAGCGCTCAGCTCTCCTTTTTCCTCTCTCCCACTGGACACCCGAGGACAGCTACCGGGTTCCTGGGTCCAGTGCATGATAACAGGTCTTACTTCCCAACACTCTGAGCTGATGCTGTGGAGAACAACCAAGCAGCCTCGTGAGGTCCCCACCGAAACACTGGCTGTCTTGGCTTTCCCTTCGGTGAGAGAAGGGTTTCCTGCCCTCGGAGCGCTTCCAACTCCCAGGACCGTCAGATCAATGGACTCCTGTTTTTCCCAGGGGCCAGTGTTTTTGTTCCAAGTCTTGTGTTGGTAAGAATTCTATTCCTTTCTCCCTTTTCCTTTCACCCTGTGCCGTTGTTGCCGGCTGGCTCTTTGATAGGTTGGGCTTGCTTTTTATGAAGACACGAGATGCTGCTGAAGTCTTTGCCCTCTGGGAGAAGAAATGAAGATGCTCCCTTTTTTTCCCTGGTTGCACCGAAGGAAAACCATTGTCTGAAGGCACGTGCGGTCTAACGTTTATGGATGAGAGGGACTCGGCAGGACTCAGCATCTGTAAACTGGACACCTGCCCATCCTGGTACCTGGCACCTTGGAGGTGCTCGCCTGCCTCACAGACACTCAGAGGTTCTCTGGAAGGTCAGAGGGTGTTTTCAATAGCACGTGATGGTTGTCTTATCTCCCAAGTGCACACAATTTAAGTTGTGCGTTAGGAAAGGGAAGGTTAGTCTGTTTCTCATTTGAAATGATTTCATAACAACCATCATTCTTTTCTCTTTGGGGGCCTAGTGTCAGGGTGAGGTCTGAGACCTGAAGTTCCTGTATTTGGATGTTAAAACACAGAACAGGATAAGGTCATGGGTGGGTGAGAGACAGAGAAACTCCTTCTAAGGCCCCGCAGTGGTGGGGATGCGGGAGCCACTGCCTGTTTCCCGGGGTGAGTGTTGGTTACCAGCTGTTGTGGATTCCCGTACAGGTTGCTGTGACTTCCGAGGACTTCGGGTACAGGTCCTCCTTGACTGACGATGGGGTTAAATCCCAATAGACTTATCCTAAGTTAAAAATAGCTTTAGGTCAAAAGCATATTTATTGTACATCAACTATACCTCAATTTTCTTTTTTCTCTTTTTTTTTTTGGCTACACTGTGCAGCTTGTGGAATCTTAGTTCCCGGGCCCTGGCAGTGAAAGCACCAAGTCCTAACGACTAGACTGCCAGGGAATTCCCTATACCTCAGTTTTCAAAAAAAAAGTATTTAATTCACTTAACCTATCAAATGTTAGAGCTTAGCCTCGCCCACCTTAAACCTCCTCAGAACACTTAAATTAGCCTACAGCTGGGCAAAATCATCTCACAAAGCATATTTTATAGTAAAGGGTTGAATACCTCATGTAATTTGTTGACTGCTCTATGGCAGGTGGAAACCAGAATGGTTGTCTGGGTCCAGAGTGGTAGTGAGTGTGAGTCACTGACCCTCATTGGCCACCGCCCAGCATCACGAGAGGGTATCACTAGCCCAGGAAAAGGGCAAAATTCAAACTTCGAAGTATGGTTTCTACTGAATGCATATCATTTTTGCACCATTGTTAAGTTGAGACGTAAGTCAAACCATCATAAGTCAGGGACCGATTGTACTTCTCTAGTCTTTTCCTTTTCCCGGGGTGTGTTGGGGTAATGAAGTGGCGGTTTAGTTTGCCTTCCTTTACAGCAGGTGGAGAACCCAGGAAGTAGCTGCCCTTGGCTGCAAGGGGAAGAACAGTCTGAGGTTCGTTTAAGCACGTTTTCCAGGTCAGGGAGCTTTCTCTGATCCCTGGCATGGCAGTGACCGTCGGCCAATGCCTCTCTATCTGTCTGAGCTCAGTGGGCAGTGAGACTTTTCCCTTTAGTTGGAGATAAGAAAGGTTTGCTTTCGAAATTTCGATGCCGCAGCGCACGAGCGTGCTCTTCCCAGGGGCAGCTGTTGCTACTTGATGATCTGATCAGTGTTGACTTACCTTTCTCATATCTCAGATACATTGAATTTCTCTTCCAGTTGACAGTCTTCATTTGCTTCTCTGAAATCTGCAGGCCACCGGGCTGGGAGGCTTGGTGACACTTGGAGCCATCAAAACCCGACTCCTTCCTGGTTTTCTCAACCCAGGCTGGCGTTATGCCCAAGGTCCACTCATGCAGGGTGTACCTAGCCTTTGTCCGCTAGCAACACAACATAATCTGCAGAAACAAACCTGACCTCATGATTTTTGAAAATTACTATTACATTGGAGTCCATAGTTTCATGGAATGCTGAGTTACTTTTCGCACCATCATAAACACTAATTTCCCTGCCTCGTTTGGATAACATTTCGATGCGGGAGACGGGTAGAAGGAAAGCGTGGAAACTGAGAGGAGTTGAAAGGCATTACTCCAGGGACCTCTTCGGGAAGAGCTTTGTTAAGAATGTTTACAAGGTCAAATCTCAGTGGGTTTTTTTTTTTTTTTTTCCTTCTGGTCGCCCCCTGAAGCTTGTTGGTTTTAGTTCCCAACCAGGGATTGAACCCAGGCCCTTGGGCCCTTTGCAGTGAGAGTGCAGAGTCCCAACCACTAGACCACCAGGGAATTCCCTTGGTTTTTTTTTTTTTTTTTTTTCTTTTTCATGACACATCGAGTGTCCCTTGAGGCTTCCCAACATTTTCCAAGGAAACATCTTAGTCTTAAGGAATGATCCTCACAGGTGAGAGTATGGGAGTTGGATGGGCTGAAGAGGATACCCTGGCATCTGGCCCTTACTGAGATTAGAAGGCCTTAGGGACTTCATGGGTGTTAGGGGTTGAATTGTATCTCCCCAAAAGGTATGCCCTAGTCCTAACCCCTATACCTCAGTTGTGACCTTATTTGGAAATAGGCTTGTAATTAAGATGAGGTCATGCTGGAGTCCAGTGGGCCTTAATCCCATATGACTTGTGTCCTTACAAAAAGAGAAGAGGCACAGACACACGAGGGGAGAAGGCCACGTGAGGTCAGAGGCCGAGATTGGAGGGATGCAGCCACGAGGGTTGCTGGGTTGCTGGCCACCTCCCGAAGATGGAAGAGGCAGGAAGGATTCTCCCCCACAGATTTCAGAGGGAGCGTGGCCCTGCTGACACCTTGACTTGGATGTCTACCCTCCAGATGTGTGAAACAATAAGTTTCAGCTGTTTTAAGTTGCCCAGTTTGTGGCACTCTGTTATGGCAGCTCTAGGAAATGAATACAATTGTTAAATTCTTTTTCCTTTGCTCTTTTCTTCCCATTGATCTTTCTGTGGGTTCTTTTCTAAACATGCATATCATATCTGCACAAAGAATGAGAAAGCCACCTCCATGGTCTAACCACTGGGCCAGGTCCAATTAACATCATGGAGACCCTTCAGTGTTAAATGAAGCATCATTTTCCTGCTTGTACCTTCTTAACAGCTACGTTGATGCATGGTGCTGTCGCCTGGTGGCAACTGCATTAGCCAGTGACCTGGTCTTTCATCATCTTGGGGAGAAGTCACCCCAACATCCCTGTCCAAAGCAAATTCAAAACTCTGAGAGGTCCCTTTCACTTCCTTCTACTTGTTTCATTTCACTGGGTACCTCTGGGTATCCCAATATTGACCCCTGAGAGCAATGGCTGCTAAACTTGGCAGGTCATCAGAGGTCCTTGGAAGGATCAGATATTGAGGTCCTTCTGTTGCCTTTGACCTACTGAATCAGAAACTCTGGGCCTAGGGTCTAGGAATCTATTTTACTAAAAACAAACTTCTCCTGGCGATCTTGATGGTGAGCTGAGTTGAGGAACCACTGCCTTCCAGCATCTTCTAGCTCTAACGTTTTGCTGAGTCACATCCCTTCTGGATGCTCTGTGTCCTCAGCACCTTCTCCAGGTGATGTGCTCCGGCTCTTAGAATCTTAGATGCACACGGTGATCACGGAGCACTTGGGACACATTATGGTTCAACTGTCTGGCTTCTCCAGTGGACTCTAAGTGCACGATGGCAGGCACCAGGTCCATCTTGCCCTCCAGAGTCTCACCGCGCACTGACTAGCCCGATGCCCAGCACAGGGTATTTGTTCCATAAAATATGTTGAATCCTGGGGCCGAGCTGGGTGAGAGTGGCGTTTCTGGGGTGGTCCCTGCAAACAGCCCTTCCCTGGAGACACTTCATGCCTCAGGGCCACATAGGCAGCCAGAATGACCCACCAGAAGGTGTTTCATCCTCTCTTCTCCTGAGCTACGCCAGCACACATGGCGGGGGAGTGTTCTTCTTAGGGAAGATGTGTATTAGGATTGAGTAGGCGGTGCCTCTTTCTACCCGCTGCCCTTTTTCAGGGTCTGAAATCTGTCTTGTTATGTTGGGGATTTTGACATCATTCTTGGATACTGGGAGTTGGCCTCTTCCTGTTCTCACTCCCAGCCAAGGTGGGGTTGATGTGAGTCAACTTTCACTTTGGGATCAAAGAATCTGGTCCAGGTTTGGGACATGGCTGAGGTTGAGCGCCCTGTTCCCAAGGCAGATCGGCCTGATTGGGGTCAGACTCGGCCACTTCCTGCTGTGTGGCCTTAGGCACGGTCCTTCACTTCTCTGAGCCTCCTTTGCCTCACCTCAAAACTGGCATCTTAGTTGCCCTCCCATGAGGATGTTGGGAAGATGAATAAGATGATGATGTACCACAGGGTACAGCATCCTGCCTGGTGCCTCCTCGGTAAACAGCAGCTGCTGGTATTGTGAACTTTTCCCGTGCCAAAACTGTCATTCAAAAATGACCCAGGAAAATGCAGCTGACATTTGAGCTGGGAGCTTGCCTAGCTCGTACTTAGCTGCTAATGCCCTGTGCACCCCTGCTAGCCTCTGCCCTGAGTTTGGTGGCATCACCAACATCTTTTCTACAATAGCTGCTGTTTCTGATGCACTGGGGTCGGCTCCAGCCTGCAGAGACCCCGTCCTCTGCCTCAAACTTGATGCCAAGTTGGAACCCATCATCTTACAGAAAACTCTTAGAACTTTCATAACCTTTTACGAGACCAAATTGATAACATTTTGGTGAGTGATCCTACAGATGCTAAGGTTTTCAACTCTGGGACTTATCTCCTAAGCAGTCATTGATTCATTTCATCAATAAACAGCCAGAAAGCACCTGTTTCAAGTCAGCCAGTCTTCTCGGTAGTGGAGTAGCAGACAAGTATCCAAGACAGATGAAACCCCCACCCCCGCACCCCAGAGCTTACTCCTCAGTATGGGAGCCAGACGTGGATCCGACACATAACTAAGGAGAGAAGTTTTGAGGACGCTAAGTGCCACGATGCAAATAAGACGGGGACTAGGGATAGAGAGGAGGTGCTGAAAGAGGTGGTGGGCAGTCCCTTAGCTGGGGTGGTCAGGGAAGGCTTCCTGAAAGAGGGGACATTTTAACTGAGCCTTGAATGATGGGAGTGGGCCAGCCACAGAGGCCCCAGGTGGAAAGGAGCTCAGGGATGGGGAGAAGGCCAGGGCAGCAGCATGGAATAAGAGGAGGGGGGAGGTGTGACAGGGAAGCAGGAGTCAACTCATGGGGCTTGGCGGCCGCATTAAGGGGTTTGAATTTAATTCCAATTGCAATTTGATTTGAAGCAAGGAAGAGACGGAATCTTTTAAATAGACGATTCCAGGCTTCCCTGGTGGCGCAGTGGTTGAGAATCCGCCTGCCAATGCAGGGGACATGGGTTCGAGCCCTGGTCCGGGAAGATCCCACATGCCGTGGAGCAACTAAGCCCGTGCGCCACAACTACTGAGCCTGCGCTCTAGAGCCTGCGAGCCACAACTACTGAGCCTGCGTGCCACAACTAATGAAGCCCACGCGCCTAGAGCCCGTGCACCGCAACGAAGAGTAGCCCCCGCTCGCAGCAACTAGAGAAAGCCCGCGCGCAGCAATGAAGACCCAACGCAGCCAAAAATAAATAAATAAATTTATTAAAAAAAAATTTTTTTTTAACCTGTTTCCTAACTTTGGAATCAGCGCGGTTTCTCACCTGAAGCAATTTTCTGGAGCACAGGTGAGGGACGGTAAGAGGCTGCCCCTCCACCCGCATTCCCCATTACTTTTTCTCTTTGGCCAGGAATACTGATTTTCTGCAAGCAGAGACTTTGTTCCCCCACTAACATCCATATATATTCTTTTTCCCACAAGACAGAAAAAATTCAGTGCTGGCAGGCACCAACCATTTAAGAAAATCTTCAGAAAGAATTTTCTCAGCTGTTCCGTTTTAATTGTTGTTTTCCCTATCCATTGTTGCTAACTCGTTCTAGCTCATGACAGAATGAATTTAGGTGTCACAAACAATTCCATTTTTATTGTTGACAAAAGTAATACACATCACATGCCGCTACACTCTTAGAATATCCTTGGGAGGACAGATGAAGGCCCATGAAGAGGCTGCCCTGGGCGGGGGGCTTGGAGGTTGAGACCAAGGCTGAGGGTCTGGGGTGGCCGGGAGGTGGATCTTCCACTCTATGTCATTTTGTCCAGCTTGAATGTTTTAACTTGAGTGTGGTGAAAACCAACAAAAGCTGCTTACAAACCTAACAAATAAAATAAAATAAAATACAAACCCTAGGTTTAGTAAAAGCACTGAAAAAATAACATCTGGGGAATTCCCTGGCGGTCCAGTGGTTAGGACTCCACACTTTCAGTGCTTGAGGGCCCAGGTTCAATCCCTGTTCGGGGAACTACGATCCTGCAAGCTGTGTGGCGCAGCCAAAAGAAAAAAAAAAAGGAAAAAAGAAAATGCAGAATAACCATTTATAAATAAATAAATACATAAATAAAATCTGATGCTTGCTGTAACACAAAGAACCTACAGAAAACACACCTGCACCATGTTATTTAATTCCCTAACAACCCTATTTTAGCCCATTTTGCAGATGAGGCACTAGAGGCTCAGACAAAGGTAAGGAAGTTTCTGAAGTTCTTATAGCCAGTAAGCCGCAGAGCCGGCTTCCAGAGCACGCCTGGCTGCGTCCGGGGGTGGCACTTCTGACCCAGTGCTGTCCTGTCCCCAGATGGTAAGACATTACATTATTGAGCACTCAGTACGTGGCAGCCACTGTTTTAGACCCTTTTCATATTAAACTAGTTTACTCTTCCCGACAACTGTAGGATGTATGTATTACAACCCGCATTTTACAGATGGGGAAACTGAGGCTCCGAGCCGTGAGTTGCCTGCGGGAGTTTCCTCACTTAGTGGATGGGCAGCCCAGACTGGAGCTCTGACTCCAGCGTCTGGTCTTGGGAAGCAGCAGCCTGTCCTGGAGGCAGGCCGGCCAAGGGGTGGTTCCTGGGAAGGACCCTCTATGCCTTAGTTTCCGAGTCTTTAAGGAAGGGCCCATAAATAGAAGATAAAAATATCTGAAAGAATAAACGTTCTACCTCATGCAAAGTGCTTGGCTCAGTGCCTGGTATGTAGTAAGTGCTCAAAAAAAGTTAGTTTTTAAGCTTTTAATCTTTTTTTTTTGGCCGCAGGGCATGCGGGACCTTAGTTCCTCCACCAGGGATTGAGCCCACACCCCCTGCAGTGAAAATTCGGAGTCTTAACCACTGGACTGCCAGGGAATTCCCAGTTTTCAGCTCTTTTGAAACAGATGGAATGGAACAATCTCTGGTCAAAAAAGAGAGCAAAAGAATAAGAGGAAGAGAGAAAGGAGGGGGGCGAGCAGGAATGAAAGGGAAGGAAGGAAGGAAGGAAGGAAAGGCAGAGAGAAGGAAGGAGGAAAGAGGGGAAGGCAAGAAGCCCCACTCTGCCTCCATGGTAGGCTGGCCCCTTCCACCCTTTGCAGAGCGGGGGAGGGTGGAGCTCCTGCCAACAAGCTCAGGGTCCCTGCCCAGTGTCCAGCTCCGGGTTGCCTCAGGCTTCAGGGCTCAGTTTGCCATCACCGCTGCCCTTCCCATGGCTCGCCTTTCTACCTGGCACCTTTTCCTCTACCTCCTGTGCTCTCGCCTACTCACTCCTCAGCCCCAGCTCCCACCTTGGGCATCACCTCCTCCTGAAGTCTTCCCAGTCCTGGGCTGGCTTAGGTGTCCTCTCAGTTCCCATCACACTTCTTATACTGTGTGGGAACTGGCTGTGAGTATTGCATCCAACAACTATCTATAGAATAAATGAATAAATCCATTTATACCAAAATTTCAGAAATTGCTGAAGTGAATCTCACTTCAAGACAGTTAAGGTATTCTCCCATCCAACCATCCATCCATCCATCCATCCATCCATCCAACCATCCATCCACCATGCTAGTCCCTGGGTATATAAAGTGAACTAAAGCTGCCCTGGGCCCTGCCGTGTGGAGCCCACAGTTCCAGACATCAGTCCAACCATCACAGGCACATGTAACTTCTGACTTGGAGTCCTCTGCGTGGTGAAAGGATGGGGATCTAGTGGAAATGTCGCTGCCTCAGTAGCTTTCACAACAGAAAAAATTTTTTTAATTTAATTAATTAATTTCTGGCTGCATTGGGTCTTTGTTGCTGCATGAGGGCTTTCTCTAGTTGCGGCAAGCAGGGGGCTACTCTTCATTGTGGTGAGCGGGCTTCTCATCGTGGTGGCTTCTCTTGTTGTGGAGCACAGCCTCTAGGCACGGGCTTCAGTAGTTGTGGCACGTGGGGTCAGTAGTTGTGGCTCGCGGGCTCTAGAGTGCAGGCTCAGTAGTTGTGGCGCAAGGGCTTAGTTGCTCCGCAGCATGTGGGATCTTCCAGGACCAGGGCTCGAACCTTGTCTCCTGCATTGGCAGGCGGATTCTTAACCACTGTGCCACCAGGGAAGCCCCTTCAGCAAATATTTATTGAGTCCCTACGATGGCGGGAGGAGGGGGAAGCAAGCGTTGGGCTGGGGCTACAACAGCAGATCAAATAGAGACAAGCTCTCTGCTCTTACGATTGGACATCCACCAGAGCTCCAAGACGGGCCAGCCACGGGGGCCCTTATTCCTATTACTATAATTACTATTATTAGTATAAACTGGGGCCCACAGGAGGAAATGCAAATGGTGTACAGAGGTGAGTGCATTTCCCTCCCACCCCTGTCTCCCTGTCTGGAAACAAATCTCATTGCCAATTAGGTGTGCATAAGGAGATATTTTAGGCACATACACGCAATTACATGTATTTCTTATTTAACCCAAATGGTGGCATTTTGTACACACAGTCTGGTACCTCGCTCTTTTCACTTGGTTTATCACGTGGATGGTTCCTTACCAGTTCATACAGAGCTGCCTTGTTTTGCAAGATGTCCCTTTGTGGGTGATGCTCAGATAATTCATCCTGTTCTGATGCGGTTTAGGATGTTTCCAGTCTCCAGTGGATGTGAGCAAGGCAGCGGGGAGCACACCTGTTCACAGGCCATTTCACATGGGTATTTATTTGCAGATTCCCGGAACCAGAGTTTTGTCCCTGCAGTCTACATGAACAGGCCTGCTGGGGGTGGGGACGGTGCTTTACATGGAGTGTTCAAGGAGTCTCACTGAGGAGGTGACACTGGGGCTAAAGGGCTGGGAGGGATCATGTAAAACTCCCAGGACTGGGCCTCAGCAACATTTACTGAGATGCGAGAAGACTCAGTATTACGACTTTTGTGCAAGTAAGACCCAGAAAGTCAGTCACAGGGAAGGAAAACCCGTGGAAGCTGCCCTCGGCTTCCTTTAGCTGGGACCCCTGCGGCCGACCCTCCCCTGGAGGTGGCCGGTCTTGGAGCTCCAGTGGATGTCCAGCTCAGGATGAATTTCATACTGGTTCTGAAGCCGGACACCTCCAGATGCCCTGTCACAGTAGGACAAGGAATCAGAGGAATGGGCACACTGAGGGCGGCTGGCCTTGTTTGCTCAGAATTAAAAATTCCTCAAGCTTACAGTTCAGAGAAGGTGGAGATGGGTGAGCCCAAGGGTGGGGCTCATTAGAACTTTATTGACTGTCAACAGTGGAAGGAACCTTAGAGGTCATTGGCTAAACCACTGATTTGGAAAAACAAAATTTGTTTAAATGGTAAATTCCTTTGATGCCCTTGAAGTGGTTATTTGACAGAATTACAATAATAACAGGTATTGTTTATCACTTATTATGCACCAGGGTCTAGGCCAAACGTTTTACATCCATTATTTCTTTTCAATCTTCCAAATAACCCTCCAGGGAGATACTATCATTATCTGTGCAGTAAGTGAGGCTGAGGGTGGTGGCCTCGAGTCCCCTGGCTGAGATGGGGTCCCGGCTGCCTCCCTCTGCCTCTGGGAAATGGGATTGGAAACTCCCAGGTCTTGTTCTTCCAACCTCCTGTTTACGGTTGACAAAAGTGAGAACCAGCCAGGAGGATTCATTGTGTGACCAAGAGACAAAGTTAAGAGAAAGTTAAAGATCTTGGAAGTACAATTCCTGGCCCAAGAGAGTGCACACATCTCTATGGTTTTGATGATCCCACCTGCCATATTGGCCCGCAGAGAGAATGGTCCAAGAAACACGCACCAGCACGATACAAGGGCTGGGTCTCCAGCTGTTTGCCAAATTGGAGTGCTGTATTCTTAATTTTTCTAGTCTGATGGGTAGAAAAATACCCCGTGATTACAATGAATGCATTTTAAAGAAACCTACCAAATGTTGGTGGGCCACACTCACCCTCCTCCCCAGTGATCTACAATGTGGGGCTTCAGGTTCTGCTTTCCCTCTATTTTATTTTTAGTATAAATTTATTCATTTGTTCATCTTTGAACTCAATAGTGCTGTGTGCCAGGCACTGTTCTAGGTGCTGGGGACACTTCAGAAAATTTCCCTTAGATCCGTCAGATGGAGTACAGCCCTGCCTGCATCTTGATTCCATACTTCTAGTCTCCAGAAAGGTTAAATTCTGTTGTGGCTTCTATCTATGCTTAAAAGTCGATCAGAGTTGGGATGTATTTTGAACGTAGAACCAAGAGGATTTGCTGATGGGTGGGATGTGATGTGGGAGAGAACTGGAGGAGTCCAGGCTGGTCCAAGGTTTTTGTTCTCAGTGTCTGGAAGGATGACTGGGAATCAGGAGCAGGTTTAGGAGAGAAGATCACGGGCTCCTCTTTGGAGAGACTGAGTCTAAAGTGACTATCAGACATCCAAATAGAGGCCATCATGCATAAGTTCCCACCTGCCCTTTATTTTGATTATTTTTTTGCTTGAGGATATTTATTTTTTATTTCTTTTTATTATTTTTTATTTTTTTTGCGGTACGCGGGCCTCTCACTGTTGCGGCGTCTCCCGTTGCGGAGCACAGGCTCCGGACGCGCAGGCTCAGCGGCCATGGCTCACGGGCCCAGCCGCTCCCCGGCACGTGGGATCCTCCCGGACCGGGGCACGAACCCGTGTCCCCTGCATCGGCAGGCGGACTCCCAACCACTGCGCCCCCAGGGAAGCCCGAGGATATTTCTTGTAGATCTTTACAAGGTGGTACATAAAGAAGTGCTTCGCTCTTGTTCGTAGCTGTATAGTATTCCGTTGTATGGATGAACCGTTTATCCTATTGTATGGAAGGACCAGAACTGGGCATGTTTTCAAGTGATTGGATGAATCAAATTACGTATGGTGGTTTGTTCTTCCATGACAAACCTTTTTTTGAGTGTTTACTGTGTGCTTGTGCCTGTGAGGAATCTGAGAGCAATAACTTCATCAGGGAGGTACGTTGATGCAGTGGGGGAGGGGCTGCAGCTTCAGATCCACACTCTGTGAAATGGGTTGTTGTGTTATCTAGAGAAAACCGACACGGAGCCCCCAAAACAGTATTTTGACGTAGGCACCCAACATGTGATATCACCTGCTACCATTTCTTATATAACCATGTCCCAGAGGCTCGAGAGGTGCAGGGTGTTTTGTAAATACGAGTCCCATCTTCCTTGAAAAATCACTTATGTGGTCCAACAGCTCCGTTTTGGAGATTCACAGTCCTCTTTAATGCACCAAAGGCTCTGATAAATCCTGCAGTAAAGAAACTTGTTTAACCCACTGTTATGAGAAATGCTGGCTTTGGTTGACACATCAGAGATCAGACAAACATCACAAAAAAACAGGTTTGTGTCAACTTTTCAATGAGTGATGCCTCTCTTAGGTGTAACCTCTTGTCTTGTTCTTTTGACTCTGAAGGTTTTCCTCCGTTCTGTCCTTGAAGACAGTGCAATAGTCTCCGTCTGATCACTACACACGATCTCTGGGGGAGGCCCCAGCCGTCCGCTGTCAGGCCTGGGCTCACCCCATGAGGCACCAGGGTACAGTATGCAAATTAAATAGCACCCGGTATGTGACTTAAGTAGCACCCCACCAAGAGAGCTCCCTCCCATGGAAAACCGGACCTACCCTGGGTCTTTCATGAGAACATTTTTACCCTGGGGCTCCCGAGGTTTAGCTTCTGGAGTTACAGTATAAAAGGGAATGGCTTTAAAAACCTCAACGCAACTTCTTGGGTGATGGAAATGTTTTAAAACTGGATAGTGGCAATGATGATGGGACTCCAAAAGTTACTGAAAGCCACAGCACTGAGTACATGCAGTGGGTGACTTTGGTGGTATGGAAGTTATACCTTTATAAAGTTGTTTTTATAAAAGAAGGCAAAAAGAGAAAGACCCAACAATCTGTAGTCCTGAGTCTGCGGAAGGGATCGTGTTTCCTCTGCAAGTTACACATGGGGTTTTCACAGGGCAGAACATGTGCCGTGCCAAAGGTGGGCTGGAGAGGGCGTTCCGGAGTTTCTCCTGCAAATGGATGAATTCATGGCTTAGGTGGTGGGAGCTTCTGCCCATGTAGAGCTGACCAGATCAGATGTCCACCCCCAAAGGGCATGATCGCCTCGCAGCCAGAAGCACTTTGGCCAGCTGCTTGCGCTGTGATTTGTGGTTGACTTTGCTGGGTGGTGGTTTCTGAGGAAGGACAATTACACTGATTGAGCCTTTCAGGAAATCGTCCCTGAAGAGAGGTAAGAAGACCTTAATTATGGCCCTGGCTGCCAATTAGAGTGAGATCCCGAGTTTATGAATCCAAGAAAGTCTCACCAGACTTCTGCTGCCCCTTGGCTTTTAGCTCCAGAACATGTACAAGGGAAGATGGGTTCTAGAATTTACGGTATCGGCTCCCAACTTGGTCTGTAGTTTCTTTTGAAATCATTTAGCTGCTTGTCCTTAAAGAATTTCTAACTGTGATGTAGGAGAAGAGTTTCCAGTTTATGTTCTCTTAAAGGGACTCAAATTTCTCCCTTCCTTTCTCCCTCTCATGAACGCACTTACGTTTCTAGACACCTACTGTGCGCCAGGCCCAGTGTGGGCACAGGGATGCGCCCTGGAAACCAGACAGGCTCTTTCTCACCTCCGTGGAGAGTCTAGCCCAGTGAGGATGTGTAGCCCACACCAGCCCCTGCCCTCCCTCTGCCCTTTGCCGTGTGACCTGTGACAAGGGGCGGACCCTGCCCCACTCATGGCAAAGCACTCAGACTGTCCTGCCTGACCCTGGAATTTTGAAATCACGTTTCAGTAAGTCTCTATGGACCCCACTCTATCGTTTCTGCATTTATAAGATATTTATTGAGCACCTACTATGTGCCAGCTCATTTATAGCATACGCTGATGAATCAGGTAAACCTGGTCTCTGCCACAGAGGTGATGGTCTAGCGATGACAATTGTCACCGGTGCCCTTTGCCCCCATGGGATCCTCCCAGTGACTCATCTCAGGGCTGGGCACCATCTTGTTTCCATTTCACAGACACCGTCATCAAACGGTGGGTGGGAGCCGGCGTCCCACCAGCCCAGCCTCCTGTCGCTTCCATCCTGTTGCTGACCACCGACTTGTAGTCCCTGAACCTCAGCAGCTGAGGCCGAGGGTGATCTGTGTGGACGCCACCCTCCAACCCCCACTCAGAAAAGCTGGAGAACCCTCCTGCATTTCAAGGTCATTTCCATAAGAAGTGAAAATCCGATCTGAGCTGGCCCTGCCTAGTGATTTACAATTCCCCAAACAGGGCGGTCCCACCTAGTCTTGTTGTCTCCCTTCTGATCCACTCAACCCTCTACCCCCACCACGCCCCACCTCAGTTCCTGTTTATTGCTATGGACTTGTGACAGCGAAGGGCCTCAAACAACAGAGAAATGTAATTAAAAAAAAAAAGTTAAGGAATATTATGATAGCGTCTAAAAGTTCACATTGAACAAATAGACTTTTTTTTTAGACAGACAAATGCAATGTAATGTATCATTCAAAAATGGATTGACTAAAAGCAGAGCTGTTAAGAGAAGGGATCTGGAATCGGGATGAGCCTGGACCCAATGCCTGCCTCTGTCACATCATGGCTGTGCCACTTGGGTAAGTAAATGGGCTGCCAGCCTCAGTTTCCCTGTCGGTCCCATGGAGAGTTGGTGAGGTTTCCTGAGGCAATGCAGGTCCAGTGCTGTGAGCGGTGCCTGTCCCGTAGAGGGGCTCTGTCTGGGGGTTTTGTCTGAGGCAGTGCCGGTGGGCAGTGCCACGTGGGACCCAGTATGCAGCCCCATGTGAGACCCAGTGTGCAGCCGTGGATGGCGTTTCCTGTGTGTGCACCTTGGTGTCAGCAGGGATACTCGCACTTGGAGGGGGTCCAGACTCAGGGTTTGAGGCTGGTGGTGAAAGTACAGCCTCGTGGGGTCAGGGGGTGGGGGGTGGGGTGCCTGCTCTGCCGTCCTCCTTGGAGAAGCCTTCTAGGACCCTTCCAGGTGCGCTTGACCAGTCATGACTTTGCCCCGGCTGAAACAGAGGTAACAGCAGGACACTTTGCAACGGAGTTGATTGCATTCTCATCCTGGAGATGGGATAGTGACGTCCAGGGGGTCAGAGGCCACATTTTATCCATCTTTGTGCCGCTCCCGTCCAGCCCAGTGCCCAGTGATTGGATAGCAATGCTGGGGTCAGACTGCCTGGGTTTGAGTTTCAACTCCTCTACTTACCAGCTGTGTGCTCCTGGGCAAGTTACTTAACCTCTCTGCGCCCTGTTTCCTCATTGGGAATAGTAGTAATAGTAGTCCTCGAATGAAGGGATGATTTTGAGGAGGAATGAAGGTCTCGCATGTACCTTCCACTCTGCGTGGCACGCAGTAGGCATTCATTCCTTCATGGACCCATTCAGCACATGCTCATTCTCTGCCATGTATACACCAGGTCTTCTAAATGATGGGAGTCAACAGAGAACAGCTAGACAAAGATCCCTTCCCCTCCCAGAACTTCTATTCTAGCTGGGCTGCGAACAAATAAATAAACAAGCGAAATAGATAGCATGTTAGATAATGATGAATGCAATGGAGAAAAAGAAAATGAGAAAGAGGAGGCCACCCTCAGTGAGAGGGTGATGTTATGATGATGATTAATCTGTAAAGAGCAGGTATTCTACACAAGACGGGGAAGCAGTGAATCTGGGCTCATTTCTATGTTTCAGTGAAGTGGCATTAAGGTAGGGGAGTGGGAAGTGGGGGGTAAATTAAGGGAATATTTTCTCCAAATGACCTAATAAAGTTGCTTTTCCTCCAGACATGTAAGAGGAAGGCTCAAGCTCCCACCCACTTTGGGCTGCTCCAGGAAGGTGGAAGTGATAGGTGATTCAGCACCCACCCTGGCGGACCCTAGAATTCTGCTCTTACAGCTAGATTTGCCTCTTGGGGAGAGCGTTGGACCCCCAGAGGGTGGGTCTGGCCAAGGTCAAAGCTTATGCAGAATCCTCATGATAGATGCCACTGAGACTGGGTCATTTGATGATTTCTTGTCATTCTTCTATGGACTTAGTTTAAAAATGTGCTTATTTTATGAATGTTCTCTCCTCCACTGCTTATGGGGAAGACACACTGCAGAATGAACTATCACATCAGTAGAAAATGTTCTGTTCATCTTGGTCCCACTGAGCCTAGCATATGGGCAAAGCAGCTACTGTATGCTAACTACCATTAGATGCTTACCACTTCATTCATTCATTCATCCATTCAGTAGACTTTTGTCTGCTGTCATGTACCCAGCATTATTTAGGCAAACCCCTATGATCCAGGGGTCAACAGACAGTAAACAAGTAAATGGTCAAATACAATGAAAGCACAGCCCATCTAGAGTTCTATGAAGGAAATAGAGAATGATGGTGGACGTTGGGCAGTGTAGGCCAGGTGGAGGTGCCATTTGAGTTGACACTTGAAGGATGACAAAGAGCTGCCATGGGAGGATGCGGGAGGAGCATCTGGCAGAGGGAACAGCATTTGCAAAAGTGCTGAGATGGGAACAAACCCTGGCATGAGCGAGAAGTTTAGGGAAAGCCAAGGTGGCTGGGCTGGTGGCACAAGGGAGCCAGTGGTGCGGACCAGGCTTGAGCAGGGCTTGATCAGGCAGCGCCTTGCAGCCCGAGGTATGAGATCTGGAGTTAATTCTGAGAGCACTGGGTAGCTTCTGGAGGGTTATGTTTTCAGATCACTACTCTCGGGCAGAGGATGGACAGGAAGGGGGTCGGGAGATCAGGGAGGAGGCCCTTCGGTGCTTCCGTGAGAGGAGCAAGGATGGGGCTGGGGGTGCTGGTGGTGGACACAGTGGGTTTAATGGTGGGCCCCCAAAGAAACGTCTATGTCCTAATACCTGTACCTTGTGATTGTGATCTTATTTGGAAAAAGTCTTTGCAGATGTAATTAAGTTAGAGATCTCTAGATGAGATCATCCTGCTTAACCAGATGGGCTGTAAATCCAATGACATGTGTCCTTATAAGGGACAGAAGAGGAGAAAACACAGACACATGAAGAGGAGGAGGTCCTGTGGCCATGGAGACGGAGATTGGGGTGATGCAGCCACAAGCCAAGAACATCTGGATACACCAGAAGCTGCAAGTGGCACGGAGGGATCCTCCCCTAGAGCCGTCAGAGGGAGCACAGCCCTGCCGACACCTTGATCTCAGACTTCTGGGCTCCAAAACGTCCGTTGTGTTAAGCTGCCCAGTTTATGTTAATTTCCTGAGCCGCCCCAGGAAACCAATATGGTGTGAAAATGGTAGGAGTGACAGGATAGCAGTTACATTGCCTCAAAGTACCTTCTCACAGGGGGAACGTAACTTGACGGTGGAGATGCCCGGCCGATACCACTTTGACCGAGGGACCAAAGTTAACCTCGCCCGTAATGCCACCTTACCCAAGGAGGGTCCTCCTGCCCGGTGTTGCTGGAGCCAATAGAATGAGACCGAGTTCAGTTCAGAAGCCAAGGCAAGTTTTATTCTTTGACCAAAGAATGGAGAGGACTGAACCCATGCTCTAGAGCACAGGCTCCCCTCGACCCGACCCAGGCCGTGGGCGGGGCTGCTTCCTAGGGATCTCTGCGCGCGGAGGGGCGGGGGCGGGGCTTCTGCGCGGCCCGCAGAGCTGAGCGGCCAGGCGCCTGCGCAGCCCTCTTGCGCAAGGAACTCTGGTCTGAAGGGCTGGGCGCCTGGCCTCTGCGTGACGCACCGTGTGAGCCAGTGACAGCGGACGAAGCAGAAACGAGAAAAAAAGGTTAGACTTGACTCTCATTACCCAGATTCTAGTTTTATTTCCTGGGACTTGTTAGTGGGCTTTGCTGGTGACAGTGACAGACTCATGTATGGTACTGCCTCCCGGTGGGATGGGACAGGACGGGATAGGCGCCCGTCTGGGGCCGGAACCAAACTGCACCCCGAACTGCTTCCTCCGGGGAGTCGGTGGGAACCCTTGTCCTCATCTTCATCTTCGCCTTGCGCAGAGGCTCAGGCCAATCTCAGACATCTGGGGCCGAGGTCAGGCCCAGGCCAGACGCCCAAAGTTCACTGTCAGTAACAGAGGTGCAGAGAGGAACGGCCTTGAAGCTTGTGGCGCAGGGGCTGCCTTGCGTGTGCTCCGACCGAGTGCTTCCTAACTACCTTGCCAGTGTGCCACAAGTGACGAAAACAGACCCAGAGCACGACCGCCAGTTTCCAGGCCCACACAGACAGTAGGAGGCAGAGCTGCGTGTCTCACCAAGTCGGGATTTTGCCCTAAAACCTGTGCTCCTTGGCCTAAAACCTGCCCTGGGCCCTTTGAAAGGAGGAATTCTCAAAGAGCTTTTCCTTCTTGAAGCTGCATTAGGGCTGTTAGGATAAGAAGGTATTATGTGCAGCTGGGAGTGAATCCGCTAGCGATTTCTCTTCAGAAACTGGAGATGGGGCTGCAGGGGAGAATCCGATGGTTAGATGATGTAAGGAAAAATACGAGTAAATTTAAGCACTAAAGCAATAATGAAAAGGGCTTTCCTTCCAATCGTAGGATGCTTACTTGATGCCGGGAACTCTGCCACGTAGTTTTGACACATTATCTTTGTGTTTTTAATATTTCAATCACTTTCAGCATTTAAGCTACATCCAACTCCCACCAGAAGTAATGTTTCCCCTGCGGGTGAGAAGAACACTCCAGGTCATGTGTAGCTGCTCTGTTCATAGTAATAATGTCCATGAGATGCCAGCTTAGGTGTGCTAGGAATATATATACACATACACATATATAAGACAGACTTTATAGATATGTACATATAGTCATATATACAGTCATAAATATAGTCATATATATACAATCATATATATGACAGACATATATACAGTTACATATATATAGTCATATAAACAGACATATATAGGCTTATATACACAGGCAGATGTATGGCAGACATATATATATAGTGTGTATATATATACATATATCTATTTATATATTCATATATATATAATAGACTTCCTGCCTCTGAGCCATGGGCCATGTGGAGGAGGGGACGTTGCCATGGGAAGGGGTGGATGGTAGTGATCACATGGGCTTTGCTTTGGGCTCACTGTGCAAAAGGCACGGAGCTAAGCCTTTTGCACACATTTTCTTATTTAATGTCCCCCTGCCCTAAAACTTAGGAGACACAACTCTCACTCCTGCACTAGGCTGGAAGCTCCTGGGCACAGAGGCATTTCCTGGACAGTTCACTGCTGTGCCTAGAACAGAACCCGGCATGTCATGAGCGCCCAGCACATGTCTGGAGGAATGAATTATACTGAATTAAGTATTTGTCGAATCAAGACGTGTTTCCACCCCCAAGTACACACGGCCAGGAAGTGGAGGAAAGTGAGCAAGGCCTGTGGATCTGCTCAGGCTCACTGGGGAGCCTGCTCCCCTCTTTCCCATGTGGGGCAGGCGGGAGGGCAGCCAGGCAGGGGCGGGGATACAGCCCCTCCCTCGTGGCTGGGGCGGTGGTGCAGTGGGTGCGGACACGTGGGGTTAGGAGGGTTTACCTTTCAGCCACTGGCTTAGAATTCCCAGGACGTGCAGAGACCTGGGCCCGGAGGAAGCGTGGGTGTCAGGAGAGGACCTTTGGCTTGGGAGGGGTCATTCTTTTGCAGAGTCTAGTCCTCGTGGAGCTGTTTGCACGGTGAGCCTCCCAGGCCCACAGATGAGTCAGAATACGTTTCTTCCTTTAAGGGGCTTATTCATTGGAGGGGGTGGACACCACACTGGACTATGTTTAATTTAAAAATTTTCTAGATTATAAAAAGAAATTAGTAAGAAGTTTCCAACAGAACAGAAGGGAAATGTTTGCTGAAAAGTTGGTTTTGTTGTTCTCCCGGACCACCTTCCCTCTCCTGGGGGTGCTGTTACCTGGTAATGCTTTCCTTCCAGAAAGTCTGTGCAATTGTGTGGTATAGACCCTTTATAGCTTTGTACTTTACACATTCTTGTGCACCTTATCTTTTTTCTTTCCTTAAAATAATAGCACGTATAGCCCTCTGGCATCATTTTTCATGGTGGTATACTACTCCAGTGTGCATGTGTACCATGGTATATTTAACATTTAACCTTGGTGCTGTTCTATTTCCTTTGCTAACACAAATTATGCTGCAAAGAACCTACCTGAATACTCATCTTTCCGAACATGTGGAAGAACATATGTACAGTCTATCATATATCTGTATATAATATAAAAGTAGAGGGTCTTCCGTGGTGGTGCAGTGGTTAAGAATCCGCCTGCCAATGCAGGGGACACGGGTTCGAGCCCTGGTCAGGGAAGATCCTGCATGCCACGGAGCAACAAAGCCCGTGCACCGCAACTACTGAGCCTGCGCTCTAGAGCCTGCGAGCGGCAACTACTGAGCCCACGTGCCACAACTACCGAAGCCCGTGTGCCTAGAGCCCATGCTCCGCAACAAGAGAAGCCACTGCAGTGAGAAGCCCGTGCACTGCAACAAAGAGTAGCCCCTGCTCTCCACAACTAGAGAAAGCCCACGCGCAGCAACGAAGACCCAACACAGCCAAAAAAAATAAAAACAAATAAATAAATAAATTTATAAAAAAAAAATATATATATAGAAGTAGAATTCCTAGAATAAAGGGTATGATTTTTGAAATCTACTGTAGTTATTACCAAATTACCCTTCTAAAACATTGTATCAATGTTTATTATCACAAATCTGATGATTCTTTTCCCATATTTATAAACACTGTGTTATCATACTTTTCATTTATTTATTTATCTATTTACTTATTTGGCGGTGCCGGGTCTTAGTTGCAGCATGCGGGATCTTTGTTGCCGCATGTGGGGTCTTTAGTTGCGGCATGCGGGATCTAATTCCCTGACCAGGGATTGAACCCGGGCCTCCTGCATTGGGAGCACAGAGTCTTGGCCACTGGGCCACCAGGGAAGTCCCTCACACTTTTTGCTCTCTGTAAATCTGATAGCTAAAAATGACATTTCCTAGTTTATATTGACATTCCTTTAATTACGTGGTTGAGCATTCTTTTTCCCGTATGTGTTTTTATTTTTATGTGAACTGCCTTTTCATATCCTTTGCTCTTTTTTTTTCTATTGCCTTGTCTTCTTAACATTGATTTGTAAGAGGCTTATATTAATGGTTTGTCTGTCATACCACTTTGGATTATACAAGTCTGGGTCGGGGTCTTAGTGTAGTGATAGACATAAGTCCAGAATAATGTGGGAACAAAGACAGGGGTCCCATGATGTTAAGTGAGTTTATATAAGTCAGGAGAGACTTTTGGGAGGAAATGATATGGAGATGAGTCTTTTTTTTTTTTTTTTTTGCTGCGCTGTGCAGCATGTTGGATCTTAGTTCTCTGATCAGGGATGTAACCTATGCCCCTTGCAGTGGAAGCGTGGAGTCTTAACTACTGGACTGCTAGGGAAATCCTGGAGATGAGTCTTAAAGGATGTGCTGAAGGAAGAAGATGTATCAGAAGAGTAGATTACATATGCAGAATGTCATGGCAGGAAATTGTGTGTGTGTTGGTGGGAGGTTGGGGGAATTATAAATATCTCTGTCTTCTGAAAGTAGAGTGCTTGGAGGGGTTTTGTGTGTTGGCGAGAGATGGCATTGGAGTAACGGAGTGTTGGTTCACTTTCCTGTGGGCAACAGGAAGACATAGAAGGGGTTCTAAGCAAACGATCAGATGAGCAAATTTGTGTTTTAAGAACTCTACTTGGTGTTTTGTAGCATGGATTGTAGGAGAACAAGATTAGAGAAGGAAAACCAGTTAGGAGGCTATTGTAGCAATTTGGAAGAGGAGATAGTGGGCCAGGCTAGGGCAGTGAGCATAGACGAGGGTGACATGGACACTCTTGAAAGCCATGCATGTTTGGGAGGTAGGATTGGCAGAATGGGTGACTGAGTAGCTGTGGAACATTGTGATTCATAGACAGTTCCTCTGTAAGCAGTGGGGGTTTAGAAGAGATGGATGTCGGTGGGGATGAGAAGAGGTGAGAATGGGGTGTGGTGAGTTGGGCAGAGGATGTTCTTGGATTCTACACACAGTGGATGTTCCAAAGATTGCTGACCCTCGATTAGACGTCCTTTGGGGTGTCTGCCCAGCCCACACCCCCTTCTCTGAGCTGACCCTTCTCTCCACGGGTGTGGGCTCTTATTGCCAGGTGACCCTGCCTCTCCATGACTACCTGGAACAGTGCTTGGCTACGTGACCGAGAGGACACCAGTTGGAGCTTCTTTCCCTGGAATTTGGAATTTGAACTGGGAAAGATGCTGTGGGACCAGGGCTCACTTGACTTGTCCAGTGCACTCTGGGGCTGTGTCTGCACCCTGCATGACTGCCACAGGGGAAGTGGACTCTCAGAGACGGGGTAAAGCAGCGTTCCTGGACAGAGGAGCAGGGATGTCCGGCTCAACGGAGCAGATTGAGCCCCCGCGGTTGTCACCACTCCCTCCACAAAGCTCGCTAACAGGGCAGCACAGGAATGAAGAGGCATTCCCAGGACAGACCAGAGAGGAGCCGGCACGAGAGACCTCAGAGTGATTGGAAGCAGGAGAGCCAATGGACAGATGGCAACTGGCAGAGAATTCCATGAAGTTCTAAGTCTGGGGCAGCGGAGAGAGTGAGCACATTCCTGCCAGAGAGCCCCAGGAATGGTAAAAAATGGGAGATATCAGGGACTCCCTGGGGTGAGAAGGAAAAATGGAGGATTGGTGGACAGATTTTACAAGGACAGACTTTAGACCCAAGATCTTCGCCATCACTTAGTGCAGCTGGGCATCTGCCCCTTCCCATCCCAGGAAAAGACGAGAGGTTTCCTTTGTTTAATTTCTTTATTTATTATATTTTTGGCCGCTTCGCAGCGGCATGTGGGATTCCCCAACCAGGGATCGAACCCATGCCCCCTGCATTGGAAGGGTGGAGTCTTAACCATTGGACCACCAGGGAAGTTCCAAGAGGTTTCCTTTGAAGGTTGGCACTAGAGGACCTGGACCCACAGATCCCAACCTAACCAGGGCCGCAGGTCATGCACTGAAAACAGGGAGTTTGCAGGAATGTTTATTTATGGAGCAGTGAAATGTTCAGTGTCTCCTCGACTCTGCTTCCAGAATCCTAGCAGCCAGGGGCCAATATCTGGAGGGTTTTTCTCAGGTAGGGTTGGTTGACAGATAAAATGCGGTTGCCCAGTTATCGTACATTGAATTTCAGATCAGCGACAAACGCTTGTTTCGTATAAATGTGCCTCAAATGTTGCAAATTTTTATTGGTAAAATCTGGCAGTGCTGTTCGGGAGAAACTAAGAGGCCAAGAGACAAGTCCTGGAGGTTTCCTCCCCAGCGAAGTGACTTGGGACCTTGGACCCCTACTGGGGTACCTGTGGGTAGATACTCTTTCCCTGTCCAGCAGCATTTGAATCTCACTCGTAAATGTGAAGAAATAGCCAAGATCACCTGACATTAGAGGGAAGGTTCCCAGATGAAAGACAGTGATGAACACCAACAGGAAAAGGAATTCTGAGGATGTAGGGACACTTCAGAGAGCAGAGAGCTTCAGAGAAGCAGAGATAAGAGACGAGCCCCCAGGGTGACCCTTGCTGGCTTCCCAGTTTTCGGTTCCTCTGGAGCCCCTGCCCTTCCCATCCCTGGCTTCTGTAGTCCTCTGTCTGCCAAAGAGCCACCTGGGCGCTTAACATGCTGTGAATTTGTCTCCTTCCTTTCTGACCAAAGGGTTCTTCTGTCCTGAGGAAAAATCACTCCCATCCAGGATGTGCCTGCCCTGGCCCCTCATCTTGCTGACCGCAGGCAGCTTGGAGGAAGAGGTCTCCCCTGGGTTAGCAGTCGACCCAGTGTCTCTGCCAAGTGACCCTGGCAGCTGCAGCCTCCCCGTGCCCTCAGGGAACCAGGGCCAAGTCCTAAAGGCTCCATCTGAGGCTGGCCCAGGTCCTGGCTGCCCTCTTCGCTTGCAGGGGATGGAGCCCGTTGGCTCTGCTTCTCAAGTGGGAGCCGGGAGCCGACACTTGGTGTGTGCCCTCTCTCCTTCCCTGAACCAGGCAGAGCTCATGCTCCTTTGCATCTTCTCCTCTCCTCCCCTGTCCAAAAGCTCTGGGAGGGCTTTTTCTTTTTTAATAAAGACTTTATTTTTTTAATAAATTTATTTATTTTTGGCTGCATTGGGTCTTCATTGCTGTGTGCGGGCTTTCTCTAGTTGCGGCGAGCGGGGGCTACTCTTCGTTGCAGTGCATGGGCTTCTCATTGCGGTGGCTTCTCTTGTTGCAGAGCACGGGCTCTAGGCGCACGGGCTTCAGTAGTTGTGGCTTGCGGGCTCAGTTGCTCCACGGCATGTGGGATCTTTGGAGGAAGCCCCCGAATGTAACAATTTTTAAGCATCTGAACAGCAGTTGTGAACATTCGCTCAATTCAATTGCTCCACGTTTATGAAGCATTTCCTCTCTGCCTGTGGAATTTAGTCCTTTCTTTTTTGTAACTAGCATAGATTTATTTTCTAGGTTCCAATGGCTAATATTAATGGTTTCATTAATAGATAAAAAAGAATGAGGTCATTTTGGTAACACAAACGTTTGAAATATGGGTTTGAAGATCAGGTGATCAGCAAATCATCATAAAGTTGATGTTTGTCATCAACACCAGGGCATTTTAAAATTTAATTAATTAATTTTTGGCTGTGTTGGGTCTTCATTGCTGCTGTGCACGGGCTTTCTCTAGTTGCAGCGAGCCGGGGCTACTCTTCGTTGCGGTGTGCAGGCTTCTCATTGCGGTGGCTTCTCGTTGCGGAACACGGGCTCTCGGCGAGTGGGCTGCAGTAGTTGTGGCTCGTGGGCTCCAGAGCGCAGGCTCAGTAGTTGTGGTGCATGGGTTTAGTTGCTCCACGTCATGTGGGATCTTCCCGGACCAGGGCTGGAACCCGTGTCCCCTGCATTGGCAGGCGGATTCTTAACCACTGTGCCACCAAGGAAGTCCCTCTGCATTTGTTTTCATGGTAAGAACAAGAGAGGAAATCTGATTCACACAATGAGTGACAGGGGTTTTTCTTTTTGCGGTTGTTTCATTTTGTTTGTTTGTTTATTTTTAGCTTGCTTTCCAACAGTAGTTCTCAACCTTGGCTCACCTAGGGCAGGGGTTGGCAAACTACAAAATCCAGCTGCAGCCTGCTTTTGTAAATAAAGTTTTATTGGAACACAGCCACAGCACATTGTCTACGCTCCTTCAGCGCACTGCCTGTGCAGAGCTGAGTAGCTGCAGTAGAGGCGGTATTTGGCCCTGTATAGAGAAAGTTTGCTGACCCCTGACTTGAGGAACGTAAACCCCGGTGTCCCTCTCCCCAGAGGCTGACTTAATTGCCCTGGGTTGGGGTTGGGTGGGGTAGCCTGAGCACACTAGGAGTCTTAAAAGTGCCTTAGGGGAAGCTCCTGTGCAGTTAGCACTGGGGAAAAGATGAGGCCCGAGCGATGAGGCAGGGGCAGCCTATGTCGAGGGCCTGGAAGAGGATTCCAGGCAGAGGGACGAGTACGGCTGAGGACCCCGCTAGGGAGACCGCGTGGGGGGTAACGGCACCCAGGCGGCTGGGGCGTGGGGAGCTCAGGGAGGTTCAGAGGAAGCTGGCCGGGGTGGGGGGGGGAGGGAGGGGGGGAGTTCTGTGTGGCCCCCAGGCTTGGCATTGAGCTGCTGAGTCCAAATTCCAGGAAGACAAACGGCTCTTCTGCCAAAGTTTCAGGCTGCCCCGCACTCTGAGACACCCCGTTGCTTCCTCTAGTAGCCAGGCTGTTCCCAGCCCTGACGGGGGACGCAGGAGCTGGCCGCTGGCTAGAATGCTGCAGGTGAGGCGTGAGGCCCCGGTGGGCATCAGGCCCAGACAACAGAGTGGCAGGTGGGGAGGTCTTGGATGTGGGAGCCCGTCAGCCTCAGCTTCAGGTCCCAGCCCTGCACTCACTACCTGCCTTCAGTTGAGTCCTTGGGAGACAAATTTTAAACCAGAGATTTGTGTGCGGGACATTTAATGGGGTGTGTTCTCAGGAGCCACACCTGTGCGGGAGGGTGGGCAGCTGAGCTGGGCAGAGGGGGGTGGGCGTCTCGGCCCATCCCCTGGGGGAGCTCTTGAGCGGGGTGGGCCTCTCACAGAGGTCCCCAGGCAAGGCAAAGACTGTATCTACCAGTTGGTCACTAGATGCAAACTGCTGTCCAGGGAAGGGCCTTGGGCTTGGATGAAGAAGGTCTCTGAGGCCTAGGGCGATTACCAGGGAGGAGCTCTCTGTGAGCTGTCGGTGCCCCCACTCCCAGTCTTGGTCTTAGAGTCTGAAACCGTAGCATCTACTGCAGCTACTATGTGACATCAAGCACGCTGCTTAACCTCCCTGAGCTTCCGCTGTATGAAATGGAGTCGATGGGCTGTTGGGAGGACTGGAGATATTGTATCCAAAGCCCCTGGCCCCAGTCCTGCGCTCTCAGAGGTGCCGGGAAATGTTTGTATAGTTGAAAGGATGGGTGAATGTGTTGCTTTGTTATCTGAATGAGCCCTAAAACTCCCTTTCTGGGGGAAAGACCCTGGGGACATAAGCCAGGAGACAGTGGTCTGTCCCACCACTAACTGGTGGTGTGACCACAGGCTGCTGCTCAGTTAAACTCTCTGGACCTTAATTTTTTATCTTGCAAATGGAGATACTAACAGGCCTGTGCTTTCCTTGGAGTGCTGGGGAGGGAGTAGAGGCCAGGAGGTGGGGAAGTGAGAGCTCTGGAAGGAAAGAGAGGCATCAGTCTCCACTGGGGGTGGGGGTGGCAGCAGGTGGCTGCGCGGGAAGGGTCCTGGGTGAGCTGGAGCCCTTGTCTGGCTTTAGGTGCAACCCCGCACCCACATATGCACACATGTGGACACGTACATGTATGTATTTCCTTAACATGCGTTTGCATGGACACACACTCCCCATATGGGCAGAGGCAGATGTGTGTGAATGCATGCACACGTACATGCTTGCACATGCACCCCGCACATCGTGCATCCCTGAGTGTTTGCGTCCACTCACATGCTCACATCAGAGCAAGATTAGGACTGGAGTCTTCTGAGGGCCTCGCTCTGCTCTCAGCTGGTGACCCCATTCTGAGGGCAGAGGAGCAGGGTTGCCAAGAAGCAGCTCAGATGGGGGCCATGTGCGTGAGGTCAGGCGGGCAGGGCCGTCTGTCTGACCCCGTACGTGCCAGGCTGGGCCAGGCCACATGCTGGGCTGAAGAGTCCAAGCCAATGTTAATGGGCTCCTCAGGGACCAGGGCTGGTCTGCTAAGAGAACGACTGCCAGCAAACCCAGCTTTTCATTTAGTGATTTGTCCCAGAAAACTCCAAACTGCACCCGAGTTAATGGTGTTGAGCGCTGATCAGTGGCATTGAGGGTGATTTCTATCTTCATCCTTTGTTTGCTCTCATTTTTCTATGGTCAGTATGCATTAGCTTGAATAATAATCAGGATCATAAATGCAGTTGGTTGAAGACATTTGTTGATGATGTTTGTCTAGCATCCCTTGCCCCCAGGCCCTCACTTGCCCTCCTGTGTTCTTTGTGGCTTGGGTGGAGCTGACAGTCATGGAAGCTTGGACCCAAGGCTATGGGGTGGGCATGAGGGCCAGGCCTGGAGAATCAGAGCTCCCCATTTCCAAGTCCCCAGGGATTGTAACATGACCCATGCCGGGCCAATCAGAAGCCTTCCTTGTCATTTTATACACAGACCGGGGAGATCAGCTCTCCCTTGCCTCTGGGATGTTAGAGCTGTCTCTGGCCATGCTCCCTCTTCTTCCACCACGTGGAAGAAACCCCTCTGCAGTGGGCGAGGCTCAGACCTAGAGAAGCTAGCCATAGAAAAGGAATTCCTTTGATTGTAAGACATACAATTCATTATTTTATGTACAACTAAGAAAAAAAGACTGCCAGTTAAGCTATGACATGCCTTTGGCTATAAGTCACATTCTGATTTCAGAGATATTAATGTGTGAAAAGATGTATACTGAAGAATCAATGAATGTGGATGGATGAATGGATAAAGAGAGAGATACAGCAAGAGGGTGTAAGAGAGAGTCCATGTGAGAGCAAGTGTGTGTGTGTGTGTGTGTGTGTGTGTGTAGGGATTCCTGAAAGCATCTTTGAGCACCTGGTTTAGCCATTCCTAAAGTTGACACTGCTTTTATTTATTTATTAAAAATACTTATTTATTTATTTATTTACTTTGACCGTGCTGGGTCTTAGTTGCGGCATGTGGGATCTTCTTTGCCGCACGCAGGATCTTCACTGCTGCATGCGGGGTCTAGTTCCCTGACCAGGGATCAAACCCAGGCCCCCTGCATCGGGAGTGCGGAGTCTTAGCCACCAGACCACCAGGGAAGTCCCGACGTTGCTGTTATATGAGCCAATAACTTTCCGCTGTTCCTTAGACACATATGAATCAGATTTCTGTGATTCACAATGGAAGGAGACTGGACTGATTCTTTTGCTTCTGATCCCTTTTATTGCCCAGATGCAGGTAATGGAAAAGATTTTTCTTTTCTGTCATCTCCTCGTGGCTGGAGACCTGTAGTCTACTTCACCGTAAGGACCCACAGTGGCTGGTATGGACTGAGCCTGACCCAGCACGCAGCAGATACCTGTGGAATTGAGGTAGGATCCATGTTGAAACTCCTTGGTTGCAAGTATCAGAAACCTTAGTTCAAAGCAGCTTTGGCAAAAAGTGCAGCTTATTGGCTTGGGTATGTGAAAAGTCCGAGAGTGCACAAGCTGACCTGGGGCTCACATGACTTTTTCAGGTGTGGTCTTGACCTTTCTGTTGTCTTCACTCTCAGACTGGCTATCCTTGTGAGGGGACCCCTGGTCAGATGAAGACCTTCCAAGTTAGCAGTCTCAGTGGAAAGAGATTTTCTTCCTCTACAAAATTCTGAGTGCCTAGGATTGAGCGTCAGTGGGCGGCTGGGCAGGTGCCTGGGGAACCAGTCCCTAGGGATTTCCTGGACCGGACTGGAACATGCTGTTTGGCCATGTGAGATCATGTGACCTGGAGTGGGCGGGGCGTCAACTGTGGAAGATAATATGGACTGAAAGTGATGGAGAGGTGGCTCCCCAGATGAAAATGGGTGCTGTTACCAGAAGAAAGAGGATGGGGTCCCCAACAATTCTATCCCTTTCTTCTGGGTTAACACTATCCCAGGGAAGGCCCCCAAATCCTGGCAACCTGGTTGTCGGGATCTGACCTCTCCCAGAGAAGCTCTTCCTGCAGGGTTCCATCCAGGGGCCTCCCAGCATTTGGTAGGTGCTGGGCCCGCCTTTCCTTCTGCAGAAATGCAACAAAGGAGGCCAGGGAGGGGCATCCCTTGGGGGGCTGGAAGCCGGCCTGCTACAAGGAACCAGGAGTTCTTTCTGGGGGCCATTACATGATTTCCCTCTTCTGTGCCTACAAAAAATGTGGTCTTAATACAGCATGTTTAACAACACAGGCAGGATTAAAGGGCAGCCCTAATTGACCAAGGGGTGGGTCCCCACCTGTTTACTCTCCAGAATAATTCCATGCGGCAGGAATGATTAGTTGTGTCCTTCTCAGGTAATTTGCGGGGGAGAAGTATGATGTCTGAACAGTTTGTGGGCGGGAGGCATGATGCTTCACAGGAACCAGCCCCTTAGGTCCACAGGAAGGATGGAGCAAGTATCTCTGCTGCGGCTAGAGCAGATGGAAGCCTGTTCCTGCCCAGGTCGGGCTAAAGAGGCTTCACAGGGTTCCAGAGCCCAAGCCCACCACTGTCCAGCTGCGTGATCCTAGGTGAATGAATTTCCCTCCCTGGCACTCGCTTCATTCATCTGTAAAATGGGGCTCTCTTGGGATTGAGCGCTGTGATGCTCATAAAGGGCTTGGCATGGTGTCTGGCAAATAGTAGGTGTTCGATAAAGAGGGAGCTGCTGTGGTTGCTGCTGCTGTTGTTATTATTAGACTGTTCCCTTTTCCACACTGCTGCCAGAGGGAGTTTTCAAAATGCACATGACCCTCCACTCTCTGCTTGTAACCCCCAAAGGTCTTTTTCTCTTAGAGCTGGGTTTCTCAACCTCAGCACTGTTGACATTTGGGGCCTGATAATTCTCTATCGTAGGGCATCCTGGGCACTGTAGGATGTTTACCAAGCTGGCCTCTACCCACTAGATGCCAGTAGCACTCTGCCCACCCCCGTCAAGATGGGACAACCAAAAATGTTTGCAGACATAGCCAAATGGTCCCTAGAACGGTCGCCCTTCCTCCACGCTACCCCCTTCCCAGTTGAGAACCACTGCCTTAAATCAAACCCTGAGCATTGTCACGGCCTCCCAGGCCAGTGCGGTCTAGTGGCCTGGCTCTCACAGACCCCTTGGATTTCGCCCAGCACTGGGCTTCCCCTTGTTCTCCCTGCTTCAGCCACTCTGGTCTCTCTGCCACAGAGACTTTGGATCTGCTGTTCCTCTGGGAAGGGCCTATTCCAGACTCCCATTCCTCTTTGCCCCTAACTCATCCTTCAGACCTCAGCTCAGTTGCAACTTTCTTAAGAAATTCTGATTTGCCCAAATGGGTCGAATCCCCTTAAATCTTGGTTTTCACTGTAGCATCTCCTTTCGCAGCACTTGTCACGGTTGTAATCTTACGTTTGTGTGTGTGATTCTTTCCTTAAAATGAAACTTTACGAAGGAGCATAAATTCCCTACAAGTGGGGAATGAGTCTTGTGTGTCCCAGTGGTTAGCACCAGGTAGAGTGTTGCTGAACGTTTGTTGGGTGAATGAATGTATTCTGAGCAGGTTCATCCCACCAGCTGGTGCCTGGCCATCTCCCAGCCAATGCCCTGGATCTCCTTGCAGAGAAAGATAAGTCCCCTGCGTTGGATGGAGCCTAGGGGAATGACAAACAATGTTTTTATCTTGTTTTGTTTTTATGCTTTTTATTGGGATATAACACACATAAAATAAAATGCACTGATCTTAGGTATACAGCTTGATGAATTTTTAAATTCTTTTTTGTTTTAATTTTTTTTCTTCACAATTTTTTTCCTTTTAATTCCATTCTTTGGCCAAGCCGCGCGGCATGCAGGATCTTAGTTCCCTGACCAGGGATCAAACCCACACCCCCCTGCATTGGAAGTGCAGAGTCTTAACCACTGGACCTCCAGGGAAGTCCCACAGCTTGCTGAATTTTTACAAAGATAATCCTTTGTGTAGCCAACACCCAGATCAAGACATAGAACATTGCCAGCACCCCCGGAAGCCTCCTTCCTCTCCCTCCTACTCAGCACCCCACCCAAAGGTGACCACTGATCTCATCTGTATCATCATAGATGAACTTTGTTGGTTGTGGATGTTGTATTAGTCTGACTTCTCCAGAGAGACAGAACCAATAGGACACTTAAATATATAGAGAAAGATTTATTTTAGGGCAATAGCTTGTGCAATTATGGAGGGTGGCTGGCCCCAAATCTGCAGGGTGGACCGGCAGGCTGGAGACCAGCGAAGGGCTGATGTTGTAGTTCAAGTCTGAAGGTCATCTGTTGGCAGAGTTCCTTCTCACTCTGGGAGGTCTTCGGGGCTTCAGCTGATTAGATTATCCCCACCACCTTAGAGAAGGCAATCTGCTTTACTCAAAATCCATCAATGTTAATATCACTGTCACAGAAACATCCAGAATAATGTTTGGTCACATATCTGGGCACCGTGGCTCACCTAAGTTGACACATAAAATTAACTAACACAGACATCATAGAAACGTCCTCTTTTGTGTCTTGCTTCTTTTGTCCAGCATTATCATGTCTGTGAGATTCATCCATGTGGTTCAGTAGCAGTAGTTCATTCTTCTTTGCTGTGTAATACTGCACTGTATTGATATACTACTGTTAATTTTTATTGTTGATGGACATTTGGGTTGCTTCCAGTTTGGGGCTATTATGAATAAAACTGCCGTTAATATATTTGTATTTACTGTTTGGTGGACATAAATGCTAATTTCTGGAATTGTGGGATAGCTGGTTTACAGGGTATATGTTTTTTTTTTTTTTTTGCGGTATGCGGGGCTCTCACCGTTGTGGCCTCTCCCGTTGCGGAGCACAGGCTCCAGACGCGCAGGCTCAGCGGCCATGGCTCACGGGCCCAGACACTTCGCAGCATGTGGGGTCTTCCCGGACCGGGGCATGAACCCATGTCCCCTGCATCGGCAGGCGGGCTCTCAACCACTGCGCCACCAGGGAAGCCCGAGAAAACTGCTTTTGATGGGAGCCACGACAGGAATCAGCTGGGTCTCAAGTACACATGTTGTATTTCCCGTTGGTCTCTGCGTCAGGACCACAGGTTGCAGGTATGGGGAGCAGAGGCTGCCTGTGGTTTCCACGAAGACCTGTGTCCTGGTGGATGGATGCTGCATCAGTCCCGTGGACTCTGGGCCTCCTGGATTTCTGAATTTCATCGACCAGTACCATTTTCTCACTGGTCGTTGGTAAAGGTTATAGGTGGAGGTTACTTTTGCTGTGTGAAGGCATTTTTGAGTCCACTACCATTGTCTCTTCTTCAAGAGAACATTTGAGCACTAAAAAGCAGGTAGACAATCAGAATAGAAGTGAATCCCCAGGGTTAAGTACATCTTATCTATTGAAAAAGTCAACATCTTGCCCTTATTTTTCTCATTGTGCTGTGCTAGTGGAAAATTCACCACAGAATGGATTTTGCGAACCACTGGGGTGACAGAAAAGTACAGACTTCGGTGCTAAACCTTGGTTTGGAAGCTAAGCCTGGTACTTAGGGCTGTATGACCTTGGCAGTGTCGCTCATCCTTTTGCAGTCCAGTTTCAAAGGCTCAGAATGTTATCTGCAGAAAACACCTGGTACAGTGCCCGGATCCCCTAATGGGGGTCCAATAAGTGTTACTTGAATGAATTTCTGATATATTTCAGGATCTGCAATCCCTTAGCCACAGGTGCAAAACCTTAAACCACTGTGAAAATAGAAAGTGCTTTTCTTATGTTTGGTGCAAATTCGTGTGGCAGCAAAACCTGACATGAGGCCATTTTACAGTCTTTATTGATCCCCATTGGCATGAATATTCGTACGTTCTTCTCTAGAAATATCATATTTGATACTGAGCTGTTTCCCCATTGTTTAGCATATGCATGTATTACCTTTCTACAATCTGGATCATCCTGAATTCTGATGTACATTTGGGTTCCAAATGTTAGAACCTAAACTGAGATTTACTTAGAAAAAAATTTCAAAAGGTATGTAATCGTCGCATGAACCTAAAAAAGCCAGGGATAGCTCTGGCTTCAGGTGCAGCTGAACCCAGGGGCTCAAGTGATGTCTGTCTCTGTTTCTCTCTTGTCACTCAGCTCTGAGCAGCTCTGCTTTTCTTTGAGTGTTAGCTCCATTCCCATTCTTGCCTCAGACAGATGGAGGGGAGAGGGTGTTGTAATTGGCTTAGTCTGGGTCACACCTGCCACTCTGCTTTGGACGGGATGGATGATAGCGCCTCGGAGGAGTGTGGGGCAGACCTAAGCAGCAAGTGCTCACCGTGTCAATTATGAACTAGTTCTGTGGCAAATCCAATCCTTTGTTCGGCTTTCCCAGCTCCAGGGAAATCACAGCCAAGCAAAGGGCGCCCTGGACGAGGACGAGACTCTTGCTGTCTCTGCCCTTCTCATTCTGGCTCTGACTCTGCAGCGCAGTGAGTAACACGTCCGAGAACCTCACGGTAGGCTTACCTCTTGCTTCCCCAAGCAGAGGGCCGGTCCTTCAAGCCTCTGGTGTTCCTGTGCCTCACGATGATGGGAAGAGCCACAGCACATGCTGTTCCCTCTGCTGGAATGTTCTCAGTGCCTGTCACCTGGTTAGAGCCAGTTCACTTGTGATTCTCAGATTAAAGGACAGAGCTTCAGAAAAGACTTCTCTGACCCTCTGAGGTTCAATCCCTGACCGTCTTTTTTTCACAGCATCAATTTCACTTTGTACTGTTTTTTTTTTGTTTGTTTGTTTTTTGTGATATGCGGGCCTCTCACTGTTGTGGCCTCTCCCGTTGCAGAGCACAGGCTCCAGACGCACAGGCTCAGCGGCCATGGCTCACGGGCCCAGCCGCTCCGCGGCACGTGGGATCTTCCCGGACCAGGGTACGAACCCGTGTCCCCTGCATCGGCAGGTGGACTCTCAACCACTGCACCACCAGGGAAGCCCCACTTTGTAATTATATATTAACTGGGCCTTCATTTGTTTAACGGCCATCTCCCTCCCCTCTTAGACTGGCATGGCTTGATGGTCGGGCCGTGTCTGTCTCACTTACCACCGTCCCTCCTCAGTGTTGGACACGCAGGGGGTATATTTCACAAGTGGTAACTCCCCCAGTTGGGCCAGATTCCTAGTTCCCAGCAGCCTCAGAAGCTCTCATCTAGCTCTAGACACCCTCTCCCCCTGCTTGCCTCAGCTCAGCTGGGGTGTGGTACCACTTGGATGTCACCACGCTTGCAGCTTCCTGGAAGACGAGCCCCGTGTATGTCTCTCCAAGGAAGGCTGTCTCAATCCCAGGCTGCTGGGCAGTGCTTTCCCATAAAGTGCCACACGGGAGTGTGTAATGGACTCACTTTGCCGTGTCTTCCCTGAGCTGCACTGCCGTCCTTCTGGGAAACTGATCTATGTGATTCTGATAGCAATGGCCAGTCACAGTGTTCTCTCCTGGAGTCTAGGTGTGGTCAGGTGACTGAGCACCAGGGTGGTGGGTCCAGGCACGTGATACAAGCTAAGCCAATCGGAGTCCTTCCCTGGGATTTCTCTCATTTCTGCTCGTGATGTCAGATGACTGTGAGGCTGGGGCCAGTTCCAGCCCCAGAGAACAGCTGCTCTGAGAGAACAAAGTTGGCTCACCAAGAGAAGCAGAGACCACAGAATAGAAGGCCCTTAGAATAGCCATGACCCCTTTGTTGGACATCCCCTGTGTGGCAGGCACCCCGCACGCGTTTTCCCTAAAGCATCACCAGCGTTATGATGGGAGAAGGAAAATGGGATGATGAGGCTCTTGGAGGTTCAGGCATTTGCCTAAGATCTCAACAAGGTGGAGCCAAGTAGGGTTTGCCAGAAAGCCCCCGCGGTCTCTGCACTGGCCTGTGGGATGCACACCTGCCCCCCTTTAGGGGAGTCCCCTGCCTTGGAGCTGGTCTTGCCTCAGGAGAACCAACCCTTTGTGTACCTCTGTCATTCCAGTGGGTGAGGACGGGGTGAGCAGAGGACTCCATGCCAAGGCCTCGGATGCTTTCCTTCTTTCCCTCCCCAGCCCTCCTCCCTCAGGGCAGATGCTTTGGGGACCACAATGGAAGCGACTCTTACGAATACCTGTGAAACAAAGGGCTTCCTTCATGAAAGAGAAAGTCCCTTTGCCCAACACCAAGCAGAATGCGCCAGTTAAACAAACAGCTGCAAAGCAAACCCATCCAAGGAAGCAGTTGAAAAAAAGGCCTGCATCTCGCACTTGGGTAACCACGTCCCTGGGAGGGAGGCTGGGGCAGAGGGAAAGGCCTCCAGCAGCCAGAGGAATCACGGTATGTCTTAGAGTTGGAGCAGCCCAGCTCCCGGCTCCACCAGCCAGAACAAAGGGCAGAATGCACTCCTGAGCGGGGCTCGGGGGCTCTCCCGAGGACAGGAAGGCCCCCTGCGCCAGATCGGCAGCAACATCAGGATGTGAAGAAAGCCCAGCTTACCGCATCCCCTTGGCGAACCGTGACAAGCGACGCACCAGCTTTCAACACCACCCTTGTTCTCCATCAATGGGTTCCATTGTAGGCACAACTTCCCTGGCTCTGGGAGTTGGTTCTGTGCCCTGGCCAGAGTCTCAAACCAGGGGACCTGGGCTCATCTACTCCCTTCCTCTGCGTCGGGAAGCATCCCCAAAGTCTTGCCCAAGAGCCCCACTGGGGAAGTTTCCTTTTGCTCCCATCAGTGGAGGGGCAGAGAGCTGGAGGGCATGCTTGGCCGTGCTCCCTCCAGGCACTTGAGCCGTTGAGTCTCCGCTTTGCCCCTCTCTTGTTGCTTTTCGCTGGATGTTCCCCGTTCAAGTCCGGAACAGAGGTCGCCAGACTACCATCTGGAGACCAAATCTGGCCCACTACCTGTTTTCCTAAATACAGTTTTATTGGAATAGCGATGCCCGTTCATTTACATAGTGTTTGTGGCTGCTTTTGCCCTACGATGGCAGAGCTGAGTAATGGCAACAGAGATTGTATGGCCCACAAGGCCTATCATTTTGACTACCTGGTCCTTTAAAGAAAAACTTTGCCCGCTCATCTAGATCAGAGGGGAGTGTTAGAGAATTGAAGGTTTGGCATTTTCAGTCTCTAGCTCAGTTGACTGGTTCATTCATTTGACAGCTACTACCTGAGCTTCTTCTATGCACCAAGCTCTGAGCAGATTGCTAAGGATACACAAGGGATAAAGTGGACGCACTGCTAGCCCTCAAGGGAAGCAGAAGAGATGGTTACCATGCAAGCAGTTCACACAAACTTAGTTACAACTGTGCTGCGCGTTAGAAAGGAAAGGGTGGTGTGATATGTGGACCCAAACCCGGGGTCAAGGACAGCTCCCTGGTGGGAATAATATGTCAGCTGAGACTAGGATGTGTGGGAAGTAACCAGACCAGCAGTTCAGGAGAGAGAGAGGACAGAGAATCCTCTAGACAGAGGGCCCAGCCTGGGCAAGGCAGGGCAGAGCACGGCCCCGGCCAGGAACGGAGTGAGGTCCTAGGAGGAGACATGAGAGACAGGCTTCATGGGATGGGGTGGCTGTCCCCTGGGCCACCGGTCCACCATGACTGGTCCGGTGAGAGACTGGGACAGTGTCCCTCCTTCTTTAAGACAGTAGAGTTTCCCTTTTCCCTTGTACAAAGCTCAGTCTAAATCATATTAACAGTTTCTTCTAAAATGGTGTCTGATGGTAGCCACTAGCCATGTGTGGCAATGTAAATCTCAATTTAAATTAATCAAAATATGATGTAAAATGTTCAGATCCTCAGTCACACAAGCCATACTGCAAGTGCTTGAGAGCCTCATGTGCAGATACAGAACGTTTCCACCATCAAAGAGAGTTCCCCTGGGCAACACTGGCCTAAATGAAGACTCTGGCCCAACCCTCTATCAAGGAGTCACCACGGGAGGACTTGTCTTTCAACTGGAAAAGTAAGGAGTCTGGACTTTGGGATTCAAGCTCTTGCATTCACAAGCTATGTGATCTTGGGCAGGTTATTTAATTTCTCTGAGCCTCAATTTTGTCATCTGCAAGACAGGCCCAGAACAGCATTTGGCATACTGTTGATGCTCCCTCTAAACGGCAACTGAAATCATTTCAACTTTTGCAGTAGAGTGAAAACAATTAAAAACCATGGTGGGACTTCCCTGGTGGTGCAGTGGTTTAGAATCTGCCTGCCAATGCAGGGGACACGGGTTTGAGCCCTGGTCCGGGAAGATCCCACATGCCACGGAGCAACTAAGCCCGTGTGCCACAACTACTGAGCCCGCATGCCTAGAGTCGTGCTCCGCGACAAGAGAAGCCACCACAATGAGAAGGCCGCGCGCTGCAACGAAGAGTAGCCCCCGCTCGCCGCAACTAGAGAAAGCCTGCGCACAACAAGGAAGACCCAACACAGACAAAAAAAAAAACCAAATAAATAAATTTATGTATATTAAAAAAAAGGACTGTCATGGTGGCCCGAGTATCCCTATTAGGGAGGAAACTGTCTTGATTTGTGAAAAATACTAAGTTGCTGTGAGGCTAGGCCTGAGGGTGGGTTGTGTCTGCATTGCAGGCGGCAGGAATCTGTACGGGAGAGCAGGGAAGAGGCAGAGAATTTGCAGGGGCTGAGAATTACACGTGCTGGAGCTGGTAGGTGACGACCCTTAGTGGCTGGTGTGGCTGAACGTCTTCCTAGAACAAGGATGTCTGAAGATCAATTAGAAACTCTTTGCAGGCTGAGCCGTAGGCCCTGAGCCCACCCCTTCCCAGCCAACGCCGTTCCCTGTGAATGACTCAGGAGACTGGAGAAGGGGGTAGTGTGTGGAAAGAGATGCTTTCCCCATCTGGCTCTTCATGGTGTGGAGGAGAGAAAGCACAGAGGCGCATGAGGATCCGCCTGCCATGTCAACTCAGTGAAGGGGACTCAGAATCTGAGGGGCCCGTGAGAAGCTCAGATGACCTGGAATTCACAGAAATCTTGGGAGGGCTTTGGACTTTCATGGGACAGGGAATGAGAGGTCCAGGGTCATCTCAAGGCCCAGGAGGCCTCGGTGGACATCTGGGTGGCCCTAAACTCTGAACTCTGAGGGTGGGGTCCAAGCCTCCCCCTCAGTGCACAGCGCAAAGCCCTGTGTTCTGGATATGTGGGCAGGGTGCTGACAATATCCATTGGCTTGAACTGGAGTTTAGTTCTTTATTCATTCATGTATTCATTCATTCATATGAATAAGTGGGCAGGCCTACTGTGGCTATATATGTCCAAAAACCCAATGCACACTAGTTTAAAGGAAAAAAATGAACAATTTATATAACAACAGTAATCCATGGAGGTGAATCAAATCTGGCTTTAGGGAAAGCTGGATCCGGGGCTCTAAGAATAGAAAAAGGACCGAGTTCTCCTTCCTTTCATCGGTCCCTCTTTTCAGTCTAATAAGATGGCTGCCAGCAGCTCCAGGGCAACATGAGCTTCCTTATTCCAGAACGAGGGGAACAAGGAGTTTCCCAGAAGCCCCAGTGACAGTGTCTTTGTGAGTCACTGGCTCTGATGGGGTCACGCGCTTCTCCCTGAACCCGTGGAACAGGATGGTCTGTTTGGCTTGGGCTCTCACAGGTTCCCCACAGGCTGAGCCAGAGAACTTATGGAATAAAGTAAATCAGGGGAACCGAGGAACGTAGACAGAGGTGAGCAGGTGCTGGGCGTGGAAGAAGAGCTGTCCGCCACGATCAGTTCACACAACACCCTCGGGCTGCTCTGGGTGCAGCAGAGGGCAGGCTGGACCCTGCGCCCGCACGGAGCTTATGTTCTAGAGGGGACGTTGACCCTTATCCCAATGGTCCTTCACCTCCCCTCCCTTCTGGCCCGTGACCAGCCCAGAGAGAGGAGTGAAATTAACTGTCCTTTGTTATTGGGACACTTCCTGAGAGCAACAAAGGGCCTTTCACAGGGAGAACATGAAGCAAGTAGATGCAGGATGACCTGGAAGTCACAGAATTTGGTTGTTGAGGTGCCAGATGAAAAACACCCAGCAGGTCATGTTCAGAATTTGGAGCTAAAACAGACATGCTCTTAAAGAAAAGAAATCCATATATGGCCAGCATGGCAGGTACACCTTTTGGAGTGAAGGACACTGGGCTGAATACTCAGAAACCGAAAACCCATGGAAGCTTCTGCAAAGTCAGCGCTCGGTGGGAGCCAAGTTCCCTTCCAGGCTTTACCCCCGCTCTGGCTGGAGGCACCCCACGGGGAACCAGGGGAAACTGAGGCCCCAGGTACTGGTTCTCAGGCCCACCCCTCTCCCAGCCACCAAGACCACGTCCGGTGCAGAGTTCTAGGCAGAGGGAGCAGCAAGTGGCAAGACCGTGGAGGAAAAGAACATGGAAAAACCAAGGGACAAAAAGTAGAAGGCTGGAGCGGAGAGAGAGACCCGGTGGGAGATGCGCATGGGTGTGGGCTGGGCCAGATCTTGGAGGAGTTTGGAAGCCATGGAGAAGAGCTTCATCATTATCCTGAGAGCCAGGCTGCCCTTGATGGGAGTGAAGTGAGGGCGGAGCAGGGGCGGGGAGGAGCTGTATGAGTTGTTCTGGGGCTGCTATAGTACTAATAATTAATAATAGTAATAATAAACAACTGTGCGGCTTAAAACAAGAGAAATGTACTCTCTTGGAATTCAGAAAGTAAGAAGTCTGAAATCAAGGTGTCAGCAGGGTCGTGCTCCCTCTAATGGGTCTAGAGAAAGATCCTTCCCGGCCTCTTCCAGCTTCTGGGGGTGCCCGCCGATTCTTGCTGTTCTTTGGTCTGCATCTGTATCACTCCGATCTCTGCCTCCGTCTTCACATGGCTCTCTTTTATGTGTGTCCCTGTGTGTACTGTCCTCTTATCAGCACTGGTCTTAGGGTCCACCCTAATCCAGTATGATCTCATTTTAACTAATTACACCTGCAAAGACCCTATTTCCAAAAAAGGTCATATTTGAGGTTTCAGGTGGACATGAGTTTGGGGGGACACTTCAATTCACAGTGGTGGTCTGATATGATTTTCATGTGGCACAAGGGACTCCAGCAGCACGAGGAACGGATTAAAGGAGGCCAGTGTGGAAGCAGGAGGCCAGCTTGGTGGGCAGGAGAGAGGTGGAGGGAACCTGGGCTAGGATGGGGATGGTGGCGATGGGGGGAAGTGGATGGAGTCCAAAGATGCTTGGGAAGCAGAATCAACAGGACTTGGTGATGGACAAGATGTGGGCAGAGGGAAGGGGAGATTGTAAGAATATGCCCCAGGTTTCCGCGTGGCTGGCCTGTTTCATTATCAGTGAACCCAATTTGGTGAGACATAGGGTAGGATACGAAATAGACATGCAGAAGGGAAAAAAGAAAAAAAAATTAAAAGAAGGAGAAGATGGCTTGGGCTTGTTTACACCCCATGAGATTTGCCCACAAGCTGCAGTTCTCTGGGGACACCTCACAACCTCCTGGCTCAGCGCGTGGGCACCACATGGAAATGCTGATGGCCCAGCAATAGAATAAATAACCCTCCCAGTGAGCTCATCCTAAATTAGGTCTCCCCTCCTTGCTCACTCCAGCCCCTGGACTGGGGAAATTGCTGGCAGTGTGACGGAATGCAGCATCCTGTGGCCCTGGGGCTGGAACTGCCCGGTGCTAGGGGACATGGCCTGACACAGGGGCAGGCGCAGGTGTTCAGAGTCCAGATCTCTGACTCAGAGTGCTGGGAAAGGCCCCAACCTTTTTTTCCATTGCAGTTCCTTTTGGGGGCTCCTGGTATCATAGACATAAGGAACATGATCACTGGAGCCAGGCAGCCTGGGTTTGTCTGGAGTCTGGCTGAGTTCCCTGTGCCTAGGTTAGTAACAAACTATCGTGAACTTGGTGGCTTAAAAAACAACAGAAATTTCTCCTCTCACAGTCAGCAGGCCAGAGGTCTGAAGTCAGTGCCTCAGGGCTGAAATCAAGGTGTGGGCAGGGACGTGCTCCCTCTAGAGGCTCCAGGGGAGGATCCTTCTTTGCCTCTTTGAGCTCCTGGTGGCTGCTGGTGATCCCTGACTTGCGCTCACATCACTCCAGTCTTCAAGGACAGCATCTTCAAGTTGCCCGCTGCTTCCCTCTTGTAGGCGTACATGTGATTGCATTTAGAGCCTATTGAGTAATCCAGGATAATGTCCCCAACTCAAGATTCCTAATTTACTTTTTTTTTTTTTGACCGTACCATGCGGCTTGTGGGATCTTAGTTCCCTGACCAGGAATCGAACGTGTGCCCCCCTGCAGTGGAAGCGCGGAGTCTTAACCACTGGACCGCAAGGGAGTCCCTCAAGATTGCTAATTTAATCACATCTTTTCCCATATAACATCCAGGGGTTAGGACCTGATATATTTGGTTGGGGGTGGAGGGTAGCTTTATTCTGCCTGCTACAAATTCCTTCACTTACAGTCTGCATGGCAAGTTACTTTTCTCTCTGTGCCTCCGTTTCCTCATGTGTGAATAGCAGAGACTCTGCTTTTAATGAAAGAACCCCCAACCTTTAGGTGGCCACAAAGTCATTGGATAACGACCGCATTTCCCAGGGTCCCTTGCAGCTTGACGAGACCATGTGCCTAGGCTCTAGCCAGTGGGATGTGCGTAATCTCTGGGCAGTGTCCTACCCCTCCTCTTTCTTCATGCTTGCTGGTCAGGAGTTGGATGTGGTGGCTAAAGAACTGCAGCAGCCACCTGGGGCCAGGAGGTGAATTTGGGCGGTGCTCGTAGGTGCTTATGAGGGTTGAATAAGAGGAGCGTGTTTCTTTCTCCTCCCACTTCCCCTCTACCCCTTGTTCGTCCTCCTCCTCTTCCACCATGAATATTTCTCTCTTTCTCCTCCCGTCCCCCACTTCTCCCCTCTCCCTCTTCCCCCTCCTTTCCCGCTTCCTTCCCACCCCCCACCCCACATTCTCTTCTTTATCGTCACCACTGCTGCTTTAGTTCTGAGGCTCCTGGACTGGCAGGCGACCTTGGCCACTACACTCAGCCCTCTGACCCGCTGAGTGTTGGGGATCTTTGCCTGGAATGCCTATCTAAGCCACACCCACAGCTTGTTTCTTTAGTCATTCTTGATTATTAACACAAACAAGCAGGGACTAAGCAAGCTGCTGTGCTGGGCACTTGACATACCTGCTTTCCAAACTTTACAGCAATTACTTTGTAAAATGATCATCATGTGAGGGATCGTGTTATCTTTATGAAAGTCCTAGCTGGCCCAGTGTTACAGGAAGAAGTTGAGGCTCTGAGCCTCACAGTCTCACAGCTGGAGGGGGCAGAATCAGGAGTCCACCTGCTCCTGTGCTCTTAGCCATGGCACTGCATCCTTCCATGGTAGTTACGGACCCCTGATAGGGGACTGGCCAGTAAGGGAGACCAAGAGAAGAAAGATCAGCCCCGCCCTTGGGGAATTCCTCATGGAGTGGGGCATGCTGGCTTGGGGAGGCCCCTTGGGGTCAGCCCCTGAGGTGGTTTCCTGGAGAAGGTAATATATGAACTGAATCATGGTGAGAGGGTGGGGTGTGTACAGGGACAGTGAGATGAGCTCTGGGGTAGCAGGATCAGGGTGTGTTGGGGAATCAGGAAGTGGACAGTTTGTTCCGGGGATGGGTAAGGGTTTTGAATCTGGGCAAAGTAGTGCTTCCTGCTTTCAGTGAGAGATCTATAAGTTTCTTCCTTCTTCCACCATGAAATTTGTTTTCATTATATTAGCATAACACATATTTATTGGGAGAAAATTTGGAAAATACAGGAAATCATAGAGCAGACTTCTCCACCTCAGCGTTCACTGCTATCAATTTATTTTTATATTTTGGGACTTCCCTGGTGGTGCATTTGTTAAGACTCCACGCTCCCAATGCAGGGGCCCCAGGTTCAATCCCTAGTCAAGGAACTAGATCCCACATGCATGCCGCAACTAAGGAGCCTACCTGCTGCAACTAAGACCCAGCGCAACCAAATAAATAAATATTTATTTATTTATTTTTACACCTTTTTTTTTTTGGCCATGCTGGCACGTGGGGTCTTAGCACGGCTTGGCCATGGTTCGACCAGGGATCGAACCCAAACCCCCTGCGTTGGAAGCATGGAGTCTTAACCGCTGGACAGCCAGGGAAGTCCCCACTGCTGTTAATTTATTAGTGGCTGTGCTCACCCTCATGAGACCTTCCAATGCCAGGCACCCTGCTGCCTGCTTTCCACACAGGGCAGCTTCTCGCTGTGTCCTGACATGGTGGATGGGCAAGGAGGCTCTCTGGCCTCTTATAAGGGCACTAATCCCATTAGTGAGGGCTCCACCCTCATGACCTTAGCACCTCCCAAAGGCCAAAGGCCCCACCTCCTAATGCTATCTCACTGGGGGTTAGGATTTCAACATGAATTTTGGGGGGTGGGGTGGGACACAGACGTGCAGTCCATAAAAAGTTCCACTCAAGACCCCTCCTGCTACCGTTTTATAGCCACGGCCACCTCCCACCCCTGGCAACTGCTAATCTGTTCTCCATTTCTATAATTTCGTCATTTCTAGAATGTTATATAAATGAAATTACATGGTATATAACCTTTTGAGACTTTTTTTTTCACTCAGCAGAATGCCCTTGAGTATTCTCCATGTAATTTTGCATCCCACAGCATGACTATATTCAATTAGATGAATAGATCATAACGTATTTAACTAACCCCCTCCTACCTACTTAGTTTATTTCCATTTAAAAGTATTTTGAGTTATGCTGTGGCAAATATCCTTGAAGCCATGTATTTGCTTATATAAAGTATTTGCTCATATAAAGATTTGTTTCTGAAGACAGATTCCCTGCTTTGGACTTGCTGAGTCACGCATGTTTGAAAAAACATCTCTCCTAATTGGCCAGTATGAGCGATGTCCTAATTTTCACCCCTCCCACTGATGTGGGAGACTCTTTGGGTCCCTACACCCTCACCCTCTTTCTTAAGGAGGAAGCTCTTGTTCTCTTAAGCTCATCTCAGGTCTGGGGTTGCTAAATATGGACAGGAAGGGACCAGAGCAGAGAAGCAGCCGGAATATCAGCAAGGGGGCCCCGAGGTCAAAGGGCGAGGTGGTGGGGCTCTGGCCCTGGTGTGGGCTCAGTGGTAGAAGTGTCCCAGTTTGATGAGAATGCGGTGCTGCTCTACCAATAGGAGACAGGAAAGTTGGGGGGCGCTTTCTATGCCTGATGCCCTCCCAGCCTCTTGGTGCTCTTGTCCCATTTTAACGAGACCACCATCGTGTAGGGGTCACAAACACAGGTTCTTAGGGGCCAGATGGATCGTGGAAATGGTGATGTAAGAAAAACATGCTCTCTCCTTTCTCCTGAAACACATGACCCTATGCTCCAACAATCTTCCTCCCTCTCCACTCTTTGACAGATGTAAGAGTACAAGAAATATTCTCTTTTCCTCTTAACTGACACCAGCGCAATACACTGTAGCCTCGGGGCTTTGCTCTTGCTGGCCCCTGCACCTGGCATGCTCTTCTCCAGAGATCCCAGCTCACCCCTCACCTCCTGCAGGATTCCCCCAATGTCACCATCTCAGGGAGGTCTTCTTCGCTCCCCCCGCCCCCCAGCACTCCTAGCCCACTTTCTCTGCTTGATTTTCGCAGTAGCATTCGTCACCATCCACAGTCTGTACATGTCGTGCATTTAGATTCTTTTTGCCTGTTTCCCCCCATATTTTTGTTGTCTTGTTCCCAGCCGTATCCTCAGTGCTGAGAACAGTGCCTGACTCATGGTAAGCACTCGGAACATTTTGTTGAATGAATGAGTGAATGAATGAATGAGTGAACTAACAGATAAATGAATGAACAAATGAATGAATGAATGAATGAAAGAAAAGAATGAAAGGAAGGAAGGGAAGAAAGAAAAAAGGAAGGAAGAAAGGAAGAAAGAGAAAGGAAGGAAGGAAGGAAGAAAGGAAGAAAGAAAGAAGCTAACTCACTCTAGCATAAGTTAAACCATGCTGGTCCATGGCACCTGGCAGGCTGTGAACTTTAGACTCCTGAACGAAAGGGAGGGGTGAGGCCTGGGGTAAGCCGATGTGTTGCCGTCTAAAGGAAGCACCCGCTGTTCCACTCCAGCCCACTGCTGCCTGGTCTTCAGTTTTTCAGGACTGAGTGAACAATCTCAATTTAAGTTACCATACCAGATAAGATTGCCAATATTTGAGCATTTGGGGCCTACAGAAATGGCAATTCCATGTGATCCAAACAATACACAGGACTTCCCTGGTGGCGCAGTGCTTAAGAATCTGCCTGCCAATGCAGGGGACATGGGTTCGATCCCTGGTCCGGGAAGATCCCACATGCCATGGAGCAACTAAGCCCATGGGCCACAACTACTGAGCCTGTGCTCTACAGCCCGTGAGCCACAACTACTGAAGGCTGCACGCCACAACTGCTGAAGCCCGTGCGCCTGGAGCCTGTGCTCTACAAGAGAAGCCACCACAATGAGAAGCCCGCGCACCGCAACAAAGAGTAGCCCCCGCTCGCTGCAACTAGAGAAAACCCGCGCGCAGCAATGAAGACCCAACACAGCCAAAATAATAATAGATAAATAAATATAATTTAAAAAAAGTTTAAAAACAAACAGTACACAATTCCTCCCAATTTCAGTTGCTGCCGACAAGTTTTCAACCACATTATTCACCACAACAAACCCACTGCTTGGGCCAAAGGGACACGTCTCTGAGCTGGCTTCTCCCAGGACCACCAGTCTGCAAGCTGCATAAAGGCTTTCAGTAGCTAGTTGTCACCCCCAAAAGAAAAGCACCAGCTCTGCCTGGGTCCTTGGGTTCCGTAGAGAGCGGCTGGAGCAACAGAAATGGAGAGGTGGGGGAGAAGGGAAACGTGGAGGAATCCCCCCTCCTCCATGTAACAACTGCAGACCCCTGCGAGAAGCCTCTTCTCAGGGAGGGGCTTCTGCCCCCAGTGGGTCTCCCCGAGCCACATGGGGCAGCCCCAGCTTTCTGGACCCGGCCTGAGTCCCTTCTTGCTCCTGGGTGTGATTCTGTCAGGCCGCAGGAGTGTGTCAGTGATGGTGCTGCCTGTTACCAGATGCACAGATGTTCGAAACTCAGAAAGCTGCTAAAGAGGCTTCTAGGCAATCGAGGGGGGTTGGGTGGGGAGAAAAGAAGCTTCTGGAAATAAAACAAGCCAGTCACCGAGGGCAGTGTGATGGGGCCTTGGTGGGATTGAAGAGTGGTCCTGCCTGTGGGAAGGGTCAGGTCAGCACGGCCCTCCCCTTGGAGCATGCGATGGGGCAGTGCTAGCCGGGCCCAGGACGGGCGCAACCTGGCCCTAAGTCCAGTCGGGAGGCCCCTCCCGCCCTGCCAAGTGTCCCAGGGTCTCCCATCCCTTTGGGTCGGACACAGCCCCCACGTGCTGGCAGTCCACCCCACCGTTCATTCACTTACGTCTCATTCAATTTTCAGCTCCTTTGCGCTAAACGTCTACCCCGGCTCTGGGTGCTGCGGAGGCAGCCGTGAGCAAGGGGCAAAGCACTGGCGGCCCGGCTCTTTCACTGAGTGGAAAGTAAGTCAGCAAGTGACATGCAGTGCAAGGCTGGGGCTGTGGAGATGCTCACCCCAATGCAGCCACCGCCTGCCTCGCTCCCACCCTCTCCATCTCTCCACAAACACCATCATCTCCTTTTCTCTTTTGCCACAGACCACGAAGGTCCACACGACAAAGCCCATGTTATTCACAACCGAACCTGACTTCTCTTTCTGGAACGTTGGAGAGTGGATGCTGTTGATGGGCACCGGCTGCTCCAGGTGAGGGGAAGACTTTGCCGTTCCAGGCAGGGCTGTGGGGTGGGAAGGGGAAGGGGAGCGGTTCTTCCCTCCTCATCAGGAAGGTTGGAGTTTACTGACACAGCAAAGAAACAGCAACGACTGCAAATCAGTTAGCCGTTGTACTTGTACAGGTGGAAGGTTTCCGTCCTGCCACGCGTTTATGGCCATTTGGAATCATGCATTTTCTTGTTAATATATCTGTCTTCTCTGCTTGCTTGAAATGATCAAACTAACAGTTATTGGCTGCTTCAATGTGTTGCATTATGTGTATTTACTCATTCAAGACTCAGAACACCTTATGAGCTAGGATCCATCGTCGTCTCCTGTTTGTAGTATAGGAAATTCAGGCGCAGAGAGGTTAGGTAGGATGGCCAAAGACACACAGTTAGAAAGAGGAGGGATCTGGGATTTGAACTTAGGACCAAGGTCCTATGTTCGTAATTTCTATCCCAAGTTGCTTTGTCGGCGAGTGAAGGCGGTGACCATGCCTGCTTGTTCAGCATGGGGTCCCACAGCATCTGGCTTGGAGTTGATGTTCGGTACCTTTTTGTGGAATGAATGAATGAATGATGCACCTTTACCAGGATGGATGGTGCCTACTTCTGTGAGGGGCTATTGGGCTCTCTGTATTGTGTTTTTTTATTTTTTGGTTGCGCCGGTTTTTAGTTGTGGCAGGCGGGCTCCTTAGTTGCGGCTCCAGGGCTTCTTAGTTGTGACCTGCGAACTCTTAGTTGTGGCATGCATGTGGGATCTAGTTCCCGGACCAGAGATCAAACCCAGGCCCCCTGCATTGGGAGCGCAGAGTCTCACTGGACCACCAGGGAAGTCCCCTGCCTGTATTGTTTTTGTTCTAATTCACGTTTGGCAAGTGGTTAGCTCTTGGCACGTGGAAGTTACTCAGAAAATGTCCACTGACTGGATGAATGACTGAGGGAGAGAGTGAGTGACTCTGAAGTTGATGAGGCCAAGAGGCAAAAAGGGAGAGAGGGAGGGACTGAGCCCAGACATGCATTTGCCCAGGCCCCAGTCTTGGTTTTCTCCTCGTTGGACCACTGCTATTGTTGTTTTGCTGTTCCATTGTCATGAATCTGGACCTTTGCTTTGCTTCTTTCCTGTATCCTCTGCGTCAACATCAGGGGATCAGGGCGTTTGGACACCTGGATGGCATCAGGATGTCCCTGTGAGTGCTGGGTTTTTGTGGTGGCAGAGTCCAGCAGACCTCACAACATCCCAGCAGCTCTGGGAAGCCCCAGCTGTGATGTCCAGGACTTGAGGCGGGATACAGGGCCCATGGAAGACGTTGAACACTCCTGCTGCCTTTTGTGGATTCTCAGCTCCTGGTGTGTGTGGGCGCTCAGCCGGTGGCTGCTGGGTGTCCATCCAGGCCTTCACGCGTACACTCGTGCATTCCCTCGTTTACTGCATTCGGCCCGGTTACCTGCCATGAGCCCTGGCCTCGCCCCCTCCCAACACTGTGAGCAAGTTAGTCCCAAAGTACTGTGAGCTCAGTGTCCTTATTGGTAAAACACAGACTGTGACTGTCCCTTTTTTGCAAGATGATTGTGGGTTAAACAAATTAAGGCAGTAAAGCTGCAAGAACAGAGCAAGGCCTGCAGGAGACCCTTAACAAATGGAAAGACACAGGTGTCTGCAGGTGTATGGGCATCAGTTCACTCACAAATGAGGCCAGTGGTATCTCCAGGAGACGCATGAGTTTTCAGATGAGACCCAGTTGGGTTGGGACGGAAAAGAGAGAAGGAATTTTCCCACCCTCATCTTTGTGTTCACTTTATTTTCTAAGAAAAGTGTGCTGTGTAATGAGAAAAGCGGAATGGGGTGACTTGGTGTCAATTTTGGAGATTTCTCTTATTCGTTAATCTTTCACTAACAAGTGTAGTCCAGGGCAAATCCCTAACAATTCTGGGATTTGGGAAGAAAAGACAAAGCCATTTGTGGGCCATTATGGTTCTCTTCTGCAAAAATTCTCAAGCCAGAGCAGCAGGGCGGGGTGGTGCGGGGAGAATCCTGCCTTTGGAAGAACATGTGGGAAGCCAGGGTCACGTGTAGAGCCGGGATAAGAAGATTTGATGCTGGTAAGTGCACAGGTTGTCCTAGGGTGGGCTTGGGTGTGGGTTCTGGTCTTTTCCAACAAGGAAGAGAATTTTTGCCTTCATTTGGGTGTGGTCGAGTGGCTAAAGGGGCTAGGCCTGGAGTTACCTGCCAAAGAACAATCTCGGTGTGTGCATTTCTCCAAGCATTGGCCAAATCCATAACGATGGACATCGTGCATTCATCCATCGCTTTGTTCATTTATGACATTTATTATAGAATAAGTGGGAATATCAGATAAGGTGTCTGAAAACAAAGAAATCCCTTGTGGTTCTACCACTCAATTTATTTTATTTTTTATTTATTTTATTTTTAATTTAAAAAAAATTGACGTACAGTTGATTTACAATGTTTCAGGTGTACAGCAAAGTGACTCAGTTATTCTTTTTCGTATTCTTTTCCATTATAGATTATTACAAGGTATTGAATATAGTTCCCTGTGCTACACATTAGGCCTTTGTTGTTTATCCATTTTATATACAGTAATGTATATCTGTTAATCCCAGATTCCTAATTTATCCCTCTACCCCCATTCCCCTTTGGTAACCATAAGTTTGTTTTCTATGTCTGTGAGTCTGTTTCTGTTTTGTAAATAAGCTCATTTGTATCATTTTTTAAGATTCCACATATAAGTGTTATCACGATATTCGTCTGACTTACTTCACTTAGTATGATAATCTCTAGGGCCATCCATGTTGCTGCAAATGGCATTACTTCATTCTTTTCAATGGCTGAGTAATATTCCATTGTATACATGTACCACATCTTCTTTACCCATTCCTCTGTCAGTGGACATTTAGGTTGCTTCCATGTCTTGGCTATTATAAATAATGCTGCTATGAACATTGGGGCACGTGTGTCTTTTTGAATTAGAGTTTTCGTCTTTTCCAGATATATGCCCAAAAGTGGGATTGCTGGATCATATAGTAGCTCTATTTTCAGTTGTTTAAGGAACCTCCATACTGTTCTCCACAGTGGCTGCACCAATTTACATTCCCACCAACAGTGTAGGAGGGTTCCCTTGTCTCTGCCACTCAGTTTACATCAGCTACATATGCATACATTTCCCTAAGTGGTGTAGCAGGGCCATTAGGTGTTTAGAAAGGACATGGGAAAACAAAGCCATGTTATCACCAGGCGGTGTTTGATGGAGCCATTAGCACACAACCACGAAGGTAGGGACCCCCAGCCTTCACCTCCTGGCCGGTCAGAGGCGTCGTGCGGTCCAGGGATAAAAGCATCCTGTCAGCTTCCACTGCTCCAAGCCAGGAAGCTGGGGTGTTCTTGGGAAGTTCGGGCATGGGTACCAAATGGATGTCCCAGGAACAGTCCAGTGAGGAAATAACCATCAGGGACACTGACCCCATCCTACCTTGGCAGTGAAGGGAGGTGAAGTTCTGCTGGAGGTGCCCCACCATCATCCTCCCCGCGTCCGTGCACACCAGCCACCAGCACCTGCATTTCTCTGCCCAAGGGCTTCCTGTGGTAACGGTGGGAGATTTGCCATTCTTGGGGCCAGCTGAAGTACTGGGAGTTGCTGCCCCCTGGGAGCGGTCCTCAGCCAGTGACTCACAGGAATGGTGCATGAGTCCCTTCCAGTGGGCTGGCACCCAGTCCCCCCAGCACCATTGAGTTCCAGCCACTCAGACACTCGGGTGGTAGCTGGTGACACTTCCTGTGCTGGCTTCCCTCACTTCTCACCCTCCACCAGGTCTTCTGTGGACGCACCTCCCAACCAGATCCCTCGCATTCAAATCCTTGCCTCAAGGTCTTCTTCTAGAAGACCACTGTCTGCCCACACAGCACGTAGGCAAGGAAGACAGACGGTAAAACCCATGCTGGTGACCAGTGCTTTAAATGGAGGCCCAAGGAGCAGTGGAGAGGCTATGGGGACTTAGCCTAGAAGGAAACAAATACCTCTGTTTGGGAGTCTCAAAAACAGATTCTTGCCGGGAACTTTTCTAACATGCAGGAGACTTTTAGAGGAACTCAAACATTTACCCAGCGGTTCCTCTGTACCAGATGTTGAGACACAATGCTGAGGCCGAAGAAGCTTGGTCTCTCTCATGCAGTTCGTGATATAACTGGGGAGAGGTTGATCAGATGATCCAAGGAATAAATGTGCTGTAACACGTGGTAGGAAGGAGAGGTGAGGGGCGCTCTGGCTGCTTTTGAAGGAGGCTTTGACCTAGTCGGCTCCGAGGAGTGGGGCTCCAGAGCACGGGGAGGCTTTGACCGGGTGCAAAGGGAGGGACCAGTGTTCCAGGTAGAGGGCCTGGCGTTTGCAAAAGCACGAGGGCGGGGGGATGTGTGCTGGAGAAGATGCACGGGGCCAGCGAGACCAGCTCACAGGGGATGAGACTGGGAAACGCCATCTACGGCCATTCAGGATTTTACCCTGGAGCCTTGGAGGCTGTGAAGCCAGCGACGGGCTTTAGCTAACATGATTTGCGTGCTGAAGAGATCACTCTGGCTGCTGTATGATCCACTCGGAGTTTATCTAAAGATTCCCTCCCGTCCCCTCCCCGCCTCTCCCGCCCACTAAGACCCTTGGACTGGAACCAGGGAGCAGGAAGGCTGGGGTTCGCCACGACAGAAATGACTGTCGTTCCGTTTGAACCAGCCCAGCACACAGTGGTTCTCGTCTTGCCAATTACCTTGCCGTTTCCAAAAGCACGTTCACGCTGGAGGAGTGAATGGGGCTGGTGCGGCCTTATATAACAGTTGGATGTCCCTCGCGGCTGGAAAATAGTGCTCCTGTCAGACGATAAGCCCCAAAGAACACGCCTTGGATCTGATAAACAGACGTTGGCAAATGGGAGGTTTGAAGGCAGTGCCAAGCTCTGTGGTTTGGACTGGCCCTACGAGTGAAACAATCGAAGCAGCTAACCATCTGCAGGAGGGGAAAAAGCAGGGGAAATTCAGCCTGAGACAAAGGGGCAGTGTAGGAGGCGTAGCGCCCGCAGCGTGCACGGCTCTGCCACGTTACCACAGCCTCGCAGGCTGCCACCAGCCCACCCAGCGGGACGCCATGGTTGCAGGGCCCGTCGACCATCCTGTTCATCCACCAGTGTTACTTCCTGCGGCGCCTCCTCTGAAAGTGAAGGGGTGGGGTTGGGTTATGCGGGTGGGCATGTGAGGGAAGACTGTGGACGGTCTGTAGAGAGCTCTTGGGGCCCAGGCGTTGTCCTTCATGTTTGATGATGTGGCTTAGAAGCTGTAAAGCCTTCACTTGTTTTGCCATGGACGGCTCTGAACCGAGCTGGGCAGATTCCTTCACCCAGTGTGGCTCGTGACCACGGACCATCTGCCAGAAGCCTGGCTGAGGTTCCAATGCAGTGGGCCTGGTAGGAGGTCGTGGAACCACATAGAGAGCCCGCTCGGGCATTCTTTTAGGACAACATCTACTGTTTGGAGGAACAGAGGGCAGGGCCCATGTCTGTCAACCAGCTCCACTCCTCCAGGGCTCACACAGTAAGTCCTCAGACCAACAGCTCCTATGTCCTGGATAGAAATGCAGAATCTCAGACCCTACCCGAGACCAATCGAATGAGAATCTGCCTTTTCACAAGATCCCCAGGTAATCAGCAGGCACATTATAGTTTGCAAAGGGCGGGTCTAAAGGGTATCGGTAAGTGGTCCGTTATTAGAAGCAGTTTTTCTGTGCCAGGTATTGTGTTTTCCATACTTCATCTCATTTCATCCTTAAAATCACTCCAGGGGACAGAGGGAAACTAAGATGCAGGTGAGGACACGGGGGCTGGGTGATGTCCAGTCTTGTGCCCAAGGTCATACAGCTGGTAAAGGGTGGGGTCAGGTCTGGGTGGCCACTGCTCTCCTGCTCCCTTCAAGAGAGCCTAGCTGGACACTCTCCATCCACGGCTTGGCAAACCTAGGTCTCTTACCCAGAATCCTTCCTCCGTCTGGTGCCCAAGCCGGCTCTTAACCTGCTGTGGTCCCATGGCCTCCTGCACAGAGCAGGGCCTCTAGAAACGTCTGGGGAATGATGGAGACTGTGCTCCAGACAGCCGAGTGAAATGGTGAACAGCCTGGGCGTGGACAGAGAGACTCACATCTAGAAAGACCTCGTCTCAAGCAAATACTGGCTCCGGTGATGTTAGGGTGCACACCCCACACTCCCACTCCTGTAAACTCCCTATTCTACTGTGAAGGCTGGGCTGGGTGGAGGCCCCCGTGCTTATGCGTCTGTACACATTATACACAGTTAGAGCCGTAGAAGGTAGCTCAGTTGAAAGACAGAATGTTGTTTTTTTTTCTTTCATTTTTAAATGTAAAAGCCTGGTGATGTTGGAACAGATTTTGGCCTGGATTTGGCATTGCATTTTTTAAATTTTTTTTTTTATTTCACTTCCACTAGGGGCTTAAGTTGTTGGGTTTGGACAAGCACTAGGCAGGCAGCTGTGGCTACTTGCCTGCCGGAATTTAATCTTCTCTCTTTTGTGTGCGATGGTGACCCACAAGGCCCTGGTTAGGTGCCACCATCGCTTAAAACAGAGATTCCGTATCAGGGGTCCATGAGCCTTGTGATGCACTTACTGGACAGGCAACCCCAGTTGGCACTGGACAGGCGGCCATGAATGCTTGAAGGCCTGCTTCTGGGCTGAGGAGATGAATGAAGCAATCTAGCTCTTCCCTCTCTTTCTCTCTCTCGCTCCCCGGTTCCTCTCTGATCCTTAATATCTTACTTCTTTGGCTTGTCAACTTTTAAGGAGAGGCAAGTAAACTAATCCCTTTGGGAATAGATGTCAGGTGCTAATTCCATCATGCTTTTTTAGCCCAAACACCCAAATTTAGTAAAAAAAAAAAAAAAAAAATTCTAGGGCAGGACTTTAAACATCTAGAAGAGATTAAATTTCATCTCTCTCGCATTTTTCCAAATGCCATATGCAGGTTTGCGAAATCCCGGGATACCCATTGTAACTGCAACCCATTCTGGTCTAGGATTTAGGAAAAGGCAGGGCCAAGTTCAGATCTTTCATTTATTCATTCATTCAACAAAGTTGCTACGTGCCCAGTACTCTTCTGGGCTCTGGGATTCTGGGTCCCCGCTCTGTGGAATCTCCATTCTTAGAGACAGACACTAAATACATGAATGAACAAGGCAGTTTCAGACCCTGATCAGTGCCACAGGACAATACAATGGACACTGTGTTGGGGGCATGAGGGTGGGGAGGGTACTCTTAAATGGGGTAGTCAGGGAGGGCTTCTCTGAGGAGGTGACACCTAAGCTCAGATCTATGTGGCCAGAGAGAGCTGGGGAATGATCCTCAGGCTGAGCCTCCAGGCTGCCAGAACAGCAGAGGCAGAGGCCCCAAGGAAGGAACAAGCTTGGCTTGTTAGGGGAACAGAATGAAGGCTGCTTCCAGGGAGAGAGCAAGGACTTGAGCCTGGAAAGGGCTGCAGGGACCAGACCCCACTTGCGGGGCCCAGCAGGCCCCAGGATGAAATTGGATTTTTATCTAAAGTGCTTTGGGCGTGCCATGATCTGATTTAGGGTTTAGAAGACCCCTCTGGCTGCTGTGTTGAAATGGACAAAAGTGGGAGCCCAGAGGTTGGTGAGGAGAGTCAGGTGGTCTCAGGGGTGGAATGATGAGGCATTGAGCTCAGCCGGTGGGGACACTGTATAGGGAGAGATGCCCCAGATGGGCAGCCTTTCCCCACCTGTAACTGCCTCTTTTCAGCAAACCATGTTTCTTCCACATTAACAACAACAGAACCCTGACGCCTGTGGGACTCTGGCAGGAAAAACAGAGCTCCACTGCGTTAGTGCATCAGACACATGAGGGGCGAATCCCGAAGGAGGGTCAGGGTAACACAGTCATAATTTCCTTCCATTTCTTCATCATCTCTAACTCACAGACACAATCTCAAGAAAGAAATACACTCATTTATTTATTTACACCTTGTCTTGTTACAAAATGATAGACTCTCTAAACAGAGACATTACAGAGCGGAAATCATCTTGTGTGTGTGTGTGTGTGTGTGCGTGTGTGTGGTGTGTGTACTTTATATTACTGAGTGCCTATTACATGCCAGGCACTGAGCTTAAGCTCTTTATTACCTTACTTAATCCTCTCACCAACTCTAGAGGTAGGAACAATTATTATCCTCATTTTAGGCTGCTGGGGGTTAGGAAACTAGCCCCAGATCACACAGGTAGCACCAGGTAGGAAGGCATTCAAACCCACGGTCCATCTGTTTCCAGAGCCAATGTTCTCATCATTGTTCTCTACTGGTTCCACCATCTGCTGGGCAAAGGCTGGGAGCCTTGGTTTACTAATTGGCTAATAGAAAGGCTCTTTTGCAGAGTGGATTTTGTCTTTTTGTTCCAGCTAATCACCCATGCTCTAAAAGTAGGGGTCTTTTGTCCATATTGGAGGCAGTACCTTGGGCTGATGGGAAAAAGTTTTCCTGCTGATCTTTATTTGCCATTTTCTACCCAATACGTTGAAAATCCCTTGCCGCCAGAAGAACATTCCAGGATCAGAGGATGCCACTTCCCCACACAGAGTTCAAGACAGTTCTTTCTGTGGTTTCTGAACCCAGCTCATTGTTGCGGATGAAATCTCTGCGGATGAGAGCAGTGTTTTCAAATGAGTCACACTCATCATGGCTCATGGACTCTGTTTAGTCGTTTGTGACAAGCAATTTTAAAAACAGGAATAGAGAGCTCGCGTTGGCAGCACACATACTAAAATTGGCACGGGACTTCCCAGGCAGTCCAGTGGTTAGGACACTGTGCTTCCGCTGCAGGGCGCGTGGGTTTGATCCTTGGTCGGGGAACTAAGATCCCGCATGCTGTGCAGTGTGGCCAAAAAATAGAAAAAAAAAAAATAATAATAAAATAAAATTGGCACGACACAGAGAACGGTAGTGTGGCCCCTGTGTAAGGAGGACATGCAAATTTGTAAAGCATTCCATATTTTAAAATATTAAATTTAATAAAGGAATAGAACAGAAAATATCAGTATCAGGGTACCTCTCTCACAGTAAGGGAAATACTGTTTGTTAAACTTTTCTTTTAGTTTATGTGCACTAGGTCACAATTCTGTGGAGGACTTAAACATTTGAGAGCCACTGAATCAGAGTGTTGTTGGAAGATCGTGCACCTGGAGGAAATACACTTCACCACGCGTGGGTCTTGTACCTTATCTACACCAGTCGTTTCAACTTACAATGTTAAGGTACCAGAGAGTCAAGATCAATGTTAAGAGGCTCCAGTCAACCTGTCCCACCTCCTCTCTGAGGATAGGGCTGGTTTTGTCAAGGACTGGTCCAGGCAACAGCCCAGAGGGAAGTCTTTCCATTGAAATCTGGGTAATGCGTTTCAATTCTGATGTCTCTGTTTCAATTCAGATTATAATTGATAGGAGTGACAGTGTGTAAAGATAGTGACTGTCTCTTGAGTACTTCCTATCCACTAGGCATTTCCCATGTTGCATCTCGTGGCAACCCTATGAGGTATAGGTTCTATTCTTATTCCTAATTTACTGAGACTCAGGTGGTAGAAATCACTTGCCCACGTGTGTGAGTCAGGAATTGTTTGGTTGCAAGTGGCGGTCACTGACAAGACCAGGGTCCTCTGGCTTTAGGCACTGCTGGATTGAAGAACTCGGATAAAGCCAGGAATCTCTCTTTGTCTCTTAGTTCTGCTTTCCTCTGTGATGGCTTTATTTCATATAGTCTCTTCTGTATGGTACCGTATACTCCTAGGCAACTTGGGCTCATGGTCTACCATTTTACACCCCAGCACCTCTTTCGTGATAATTGCAGCCCAAGTCCTGTCTTTCACTCCAGTTGGCCAACATGCCTCTGTGCTGGGGCCTGAGGGTCAGCTCCACCTGTGCCACAAGGGCTGAGAGATGGGAGGAGTCATTCTACGTATCAGGTAATTTTTACTTCATCACCAGCCACCCAGAACTTAATGGCTTAAGACAATAACCGTGTATTTAGTTCATGATTCTGTGAGTTGGCAGTTTAAGCTGGACTCATCTGGGTAATTCTTCTGGTCTCATGTGGGCTCCTTCATGTATTCCAGGGTTGCCTGCAGGTCGCAGGGTTGGCTGGCTCTAGGCAGAGAGGTCCTGGCCTGTTCGTTATGGGCTCCCGTCCTCCAGCAGGCTAGCCCGGGCGTGCCCTCAGGGAAGTCACAGTGGTCCAAGAAATGGAGTAGAAGAGCACAAAGTCTCTTGAGATTAAGCTTGGAACTGGCACACCGTTACTTCTGGCACAAGTTGTTGAGAGAGGCTCAGAGAGGTGAGGCAGCTGTCTGTGTTCAGTAGTGGAAAGCCCAGAGAATCACGGAAAAAGCCTGACATTGTGGATCTGTGAAACTACCACCTGTCTCTGGGCTTCCCATAATGGATGAAGAAGCCTCATCACTTAGGTCTATGATGGCATGTATTCTCTTAATTGCATCCTGAAACATTCCTAATTAACACACCGGTGTCCCCTGAACAACCTTACCAAAGTCTTTGGTTATGCGAGGCCATGAGCCAGCCAGTGAGAATTCCTTTCCCTGTGTTATGCTTCCTTGGTGCTGCTCAGGGCTTGTTATTCTGCAGGGTTTACAGAAATAGCTTTTTGGGTTTTATTCCAGAGCCTTCCTCTCTCTAAGATCCGTGCATGTGGCTAGAGCAGGTTTCTCAGTCATGGCCGTATTGACATTTGGGGCAAGATGATTCCTTGTGGTGGGGCTGTCCCGTGCATTGTAGGGTGGTTGGCGGCATCCCTGGCCTCTACACACTAGATGCCTCTCTCCAGTTGATGACAACCGAAGGACATCTTAGCGGGTGGAGGTGCGAACAGAAATATCCCCTGTTGAGAACCACAGAGTTAGAGGGATAAACTGGAGACAGATTTGAATGCTGCCTACAAAAGTTCCAAGTATCTCTCTCCTTTCACATTTGTTTCTTTATGTATGTCAGGATGGTCATGCTTAAATTCCCATTCACAGCAGGAAACACTCTCACAACACTCTCTGGCCAAACGAGCACCCTCGTTACAGGGCCTCGCCAGTTCCCCAGAAACACATGGGGGAATTCTGAATCCCCCTGGACCTAGATGGGACCTTGAGAAAGCATTCAGGTTGTTTAACCTGGTTGTTCTCATACTCAGACTGAAATGGGGCCATAGCTTGAAGGTTGGGTGATATCCACAGACCTGGCCCAAAATTGGTATAGAGAGCAGGTTGGAATGTTTGGAAATAAGAATATGTTTCCTTGAAAGAGCCCTGGATTTGAGCTGAGTTAGGTCGTAAAGACAGGAAGCCGAGCTTATGGCGGACTGACATTTCCAGCACCCAAGTGGGCCTTGAGGATAAAGAGATAAAACGTTTCCAAGACCTCGTTGCAAGGAAACGTTCCTGGATGAGAGGCCCACAGCCAACCCAGCATCAGCCCAGTCTCGACAAGGGAAACTGGGTGTGTTTGGGTTTTGTCTAACATCTTGGAATGATTAATTTAGTCTTCTGCTCTTAATAAAACCCACCGGCCTTGTGAGGACCTTCCCATCATTACAGACTCTGTTTTGTATAAAATAAATTGGATCCGTTGGCGTCTGATTCATCTACACTGAATGCGGCAAAATAGTGTTTTGTGAGAAATTCTTGCTGTCTGCTAAGCCGGGAGAGGCTTGTCTTTAACAAAGTGCCTCCTTCCCTGGGGAAACAGGAAGTTACAGCGGGCCAAAAGAAAATGAGTTCCAAGCTGGCTGGGTTCAAGTCCAGACTCCACCCCCAAGCCCACCTGCGGGCTCCGCGTCCACCTGCCTGGTGCTCTCTCCAGCTCTTGACACCGGCGGGTGGTTAAGCCCCTGTCAACGTGGCCCTCCTTTTTGGCCTGGCCTTTCTGGTGTCAACAATGTCCCTGTTCTTATTCAGAGAGAAGGTTCTGCCTTCCCCCTCGTCTCTCCTCTTGGCCCCCTCCTTAATCCTTGGAGTGCAAAACTCCGAATGTGTTTTTTCCTCAGATACATTGAGGAAAGGAGGCGGGTGCCAGAGGTTTCCAGCCGGCACTCCATAGTCTTTCCTCCGGGCTTAGGGTTGAAAAGGAGCGCTGTTCTATGATTCTTCGGCACAGGTTCCTGACCCAAGAAGCTTCTTGAAGCTTATTTAATTGCGGATGAATGGAAACCCTATGCGAACTGGCTCAGATAAAAGAGGGAATTTATTGGCTCATATCACTGAAAAGGCCAGTGGCTTCAGGTACAGCTGGATCCAGGATCTAAAAGATACCATAAGCAATCATTCTCTATCTCTCAATTTGGCTTTCCTCTCTTGACTTCATTCTAAGGCAGATTAGCCCTTCCAGGCGATAAAACACCCACCATCAACTTCAGATTTACATCCTATTACTGTAGATACTTCAAGCAAAATGGATGTTGGGCAGGCAAAAATGGCACTGCTATTGGTTGCTACCTACCTGACAGCTGTCCATGCAACTGCTTGTACTTGAAAAAAAAAAATCTCTTTATGTTTTCCAGTCTTCCCCAAACTTTTAAAAAATTTTGTTTTTAATTTGGCCACACTGCGTGGCTTGTGGGATCTTAGTTCCCTGACCAGGGATGGAACCTGTGCCCTCAGCAGTGAAAGTGCAGAGTCCTAACCACTGGAACACCAGGGAATTCCCTTTCCCAAACTTTAAACAATGAACATGGGTCTAGATACGGATAATTTGGTTGTAAACAACAGACATCCAGTCAAAGTAGCTTAAGCAAAAAATTGTCGTTTTAAGGAATTTAAGGATCACAGTGAGGCCTGACTTTGTGAGGATGGGAAGAAGAAATCAGAAATCCGCTAAGAGTCAGCGTGGCATCCCTCTCTCTCCGTGATCTCTGGTTCTCCTTGTGCGTTGACTGAGGATGGGAAGAAGAAATCAGAAATCCGCTAAGAGTCAGCATGGCATCCCTCTCTCTCCGTGATCTCTGGTTCTCCTTGGGTGTTGACTTCAGTCTCCTCCTGCTCTGCATCTGATGCTTTACTTTTCTATGCTCACTGCAGGACATGGCCACTGCAGGCAGCTCTCGCAGCCACTCAGAGGTCACTGGAAGCCAATGCTCCCCTCCAATTCCCGGAAGAGAGCATCCGACTGGGCTGGCTTGGGTGAGGGTCCACCCTAAATCCAATCAGCTGTGGCCAGGAGACAGGACACATGACCTGTGTCCACCCGATAGGCATAATGGAAGCCGATTCTCTGAGAAGGTGGTCATGGTCACCTTCCTTCCTGCCACAATGGAAGCGGTATCCTGTTCCTATCTCAGGCAGACTCCCATATTGGTGTCCTGGTGTGCATCGCCTTTTTGGAGGACTTCACTCCTGTGGCCTCTGCCTTCGACTCTGGTATCATGTTTGCTCCCCTGCACCTCCACACCCATCCTGTGTCGCTCCTGTAGACCATGGTTGCTCAGCCTCTGTACTAGTGACACATGGATTAATTCTCTCTTGGGGGGACTGACATATGAATAGTAGGGTGCGGATGGGGTCTGACCTCTACACACTAGAAGCCAGTACTGCTCCCCACTCAAGCGTGACAAACAAAAACCTCTCCAGACAGTGCCACGTGTTCTCTGGGTGTGGAGGGCAGAAGCACCCAGGTTGAGAACCTCTGCATAGACCTTCAAACATGCCTTGGTCTCACCCTCTTTAAAGGAGCCACCCCCCTTCACCACAGGTTTGCCTCTGTCACTGGGGCATTTTCTGCTCCCTTCACAGCAAAGTGTCTCTAAAGAGGGGCTGATCCTCGCTGAGTCCACTTCTATCCTTGGATTAAGAAGACGATGGATTAGTAACCAAAACAGCAGGTGTAACTTTTTAGTTTTATCTTTTTATTTATTTATTTTTGGCTGCATTGGGTCTTTGTTGGTGCGCGTGGGCTTTCTCTAGTTGCGGCAGGCGGGGGCTACTCTTCGTGGCGTTGAGCGGGCTTCTCATTGCGGTGGCTTCTCTTGTTGTGGAGCACGGGCTCTAGGCACACGGGCTTCGGTAGTTGTGGCACACGGGCTCAGTAGCTGTGGCTCGTGGGCTTTAGAGGGCAGGCTCAGTAGTTGTGGCTTGCGGGCTCTAGAGCACAGGCTCAGTAGTTGTGGCGCACGGGCTTAGTTGCTCCATGGCATGTGGGATCTTCCCTGACCAGGGCTCGAACCTGTGTCCCCTGCATTGGCAGGCGGATTCTTAACCACTGTGCCACCAGGGAAGCCCAGGTATAACTTTTCTTTTTTAAACAGATCGGTATTTATTTATTATCTTATATGTTTAACAAACATTTTATTGGACTTCCATCAGATTATCAGTAGAACATTAGAATTTCCTCGGTTTAGCAATGAAAATCCAAACTAAATTTTTTAGAGTTGACCTCTTTCTAAAGCATGAGTTCGTATATAGACTTCAATGATAATAATAATTATTTCCAACTTCAGTTAAAAAGAATAGCTAAAGGTTTTTTAAATTTCGGAAGAAGGTTTTGAATATATTGGTAAATGGTGGGAAGGAGGAGGGAGATTAGGGGAAGATAAAGTTCCCAGAAATCTTTAATTGAGTGAAAAGTCATTTGGCTTTGTATGATTTTGATATTGCATAATAACCACTCAAGAGGCAGTGTGTTTGAATGGGTGGCGCATGTAGAGGACACATGTTTTAATAGTTGCCATGTCAGGTATAACTTTTTAAATAGGAAAAAGTAAAGATCATAGATTTAGCCTTACCAGTGGTTTAAATTAAAACCTGGATGAATGATAAGAATTATTAATGAAAAACTACAGTCTGATTGACTCTGGAAATTTAGAAATACAATCTAGGGACTGCCCTGGCGATCCAGTGGTTAAGATTCCATGCTTCCACTGCAGGGGGGCACAGGTTCGATCCCTGGTCGGGGAGCTAAGATCCTGCATGCTGCACAGTGTGGCCAAATTTAAAAAAAAGAAAAGAAAGAAATATGATCTAAATTAAGTCTTAAGTTCAACATAGAACATTTGGCATTTTAAATAAATTTTTAAAATATTTTTTTATTCTAAGAAGTGAAAAGCATATCAGACAAGATTACAATATTTACTTATTTTTTTAAAAAAATTTATTTTAGAATAGTTTTAGATTTACGGAAAAATTGCAAAGATGGTGCAGAGAATTTCCATATATCCCACACCCAGTTTCCCCTTTGGTTAACATGTTAGTTAACATTTTGAATATTAATTGTATATACATTGTATATTTGTTGTAATTAATGAGCTACTATTGATACATTATTATTAAGTAAAGTCCATACTTTATACAGACTTGTTTAGTTTTTCCTTAGTGTCCTTCTGGTCCAGGATCCCACCCAGGACACTATATGACATTCAGTCCTTGTGTCTCCTTAGGCTCCTCTTGGCTGGTTCAGGTTCTCAGACTTTCTTTGGTTTTGATGACCTTGATGGTTTTGAAGAGTGCTGGCCATGGATTTTGTAGAATGCCCCTCACTTGGGATTTATTTATGTTATAGACTGCGGGGATAGGTTTTAGGGAGGAAGACCCCTGTGGTAAAGTGCCCTTCTCATCACATCACATCAAGGGTACATACTATCAATATGACTTACTGCTGATGGTAAACTCAATCACCTGACCCAGGTCATGTTTGCCAGGCCTCTTCACTGTGAAGTTACCTTTCTTCCTTCTTGACAACTCTTTTCTTAACCTGTCATTGTCATGGGTCTGTAGAGGACCTATGACATAATCTTGCATTTGATGCAAGAAGGCAAAATAGAATGTCATATCAATTTAAATACCTTTGGAGCAGAGTTTTTTGGTTTAGAAAATAAATAAACAAAAAAACACACCTCTTTTCAAAGTATGTGGTTTGCTTAAGGGAAAAAATTTGCATTCTGTCCAAAGCACTGTTACCTCAAAAATAAAATCTAGAATGATTTAGTTTAGTTTCTTTTCCATGGTGACAATATTCATATTGCAATGGCTTATCAAAAGAAGTTGATTTCTCTCAAGTTTCCAGTTTTCTAAGTACTGCGAATTTATGGGGGAAAAAAGTGACCCAGATGGTTGGGGACTCGTGAGTTCTCTGTGGACACATGAAGTGTGTTGCCTAAACAGACAAGTCCTTGAGGCTTCCTACAATATAACTGCAAGTTTCACTTAAAAACAAATGAATATCCCCATTCCCCACCACCCCCCGCTTTTGTCCCCCTAACAACCTGCCAATTGTTTCTCTCTCTCTTTTTTTTTTTCCTCAAGGAATTTTGGGGCTAAATAAAAATTTACATTCTTCACTTATGGCAGCCAACCTTTTTTCTTTGCTAAAGCCATATATCACTTGCTTTAAAAAGGCACTCTGAGGTATAAGGAAGGGGAGAATAAGATGAAGGATAGCACTGTTTTGAAGGGTGTGTTTATGAAAGGAGAATATTGTGCATTGCTGGGTAGCTGGGTTAAGCCTGGAAAGGTAGATTTTGCTGGTAGGAACTGTCTCCTGATGAGGAGACAGTTTGTTTCCCTGGGTAATTTGGTAGCTCCTGGGTAGCTTAGCACACAATGCAAGTGCCCATGTCATAGCTTTACGTGACAGTAGTCTACACAGTGTCTACACGTCAGCACTCTTCTGGTGAAAGACAGTGATGACAAGTGACTGCAACCCAGATCAGAATAACTTAAGCAAAGTGATCATTCATTGGCTGCCCAGATCCATGGAGGGGCCAAATAACCAAGAACTGTGGTGCTGCTGGGCCTCTCAGGTGGCCTGCGATCCAGCATGGGTCAGTGATGTTCTCTAGTCGGGAAAAATGGGCAGCTTGTGCACAGTGGACCTTTCTCATCTGGAGAAAGGATGACCTTGAAGCTCCGCCTCGTCGGTCAATGACTCTGTGGGGCCTGAAGCCCAGGGAAGGCTCCCATTGGCTCAGCTCTGGTCAGGTGACCACCCCTAGACTAAGGGATTGACTCACCTGGAAACCCTCATGGAAACCATGTGGTCCAGCAGGGAGGAGAATTGACGAGAAGAAGTGGGGTTTGGGGACTTCCCTGGTGGTCCAGGGGTTAAGATTCCATGCTTCCAATGCAGTGGGTGCGGGTTTGATCCCCGGTCGGGGAACTAAGATCGCACAGGCGTGCAGCGTGGCCAAAAACAAAAACAGAGAAGTGGGGCTCAGATTCCAGAAGGGGTGTAGTGGAGTAGACAAAACGGTTAACATTAATGTAATAGTGAGCATGCAATTAGAAAATTCCAGTTGTTTCTGTGTCTCGCATTTTCTCAGTTTATTTCTTGGGAAGAAAAGTCAGATATCTTATTCTGTTCATAACAGGTTACCAGGCAGCCCTTCCCATAACTTTACCTCCTCACATATTGTTAACGTGTGCATTTTTCCTTCTGGTATTCCTTTCCCCATCCCCCTGGCTTCTTTGTTTTTCTTTGCAAGAGACTGGACTGACCTTTGGGTTCTTAGCTAATCTCCATATCTGTGGATTTCTTTCAAATGGACTTGGAATATTCTTTTTTTTTGAATTTTTGAGTTTTATTTTATTTATTTTTTATGCAGCAGGCTCTTATTGTTATACATATTAGTGTATATATGTCAATCCCAATCTCCCAATTCATTCCAACACCACCACTCTCCCCCTCCACTTTCCCCCCTTGGTGTTGGACTTGGAATCTTCTTGATTACCAGCTATATTGACATGGAACTCTGTGAAAAGTTCTTAAAACGTTTCTCCCCCTTTGGTTCCCAATTTTAGTGAATCTTGAAAGGTAATTAAGGCTCTCGAAAGAAACCATTGAAAGTGACCAGGAAACTTGGCTGCTTGGTCCCATGAAACAGAGAGCCCTAAATAGTTGGTGTGACAAATCACTTTCCAAATTTTAACCTAGGCATTGCAGGCCGGAGGACTGCACGTCAGATTTTGACCAGAAGTGTTCTGTTTGGCTCATACAACTAAAAAATAAAAGTCCAAATTAGTTACCAACATTTGAAGTAAAGAGCTTTATCAGGATTTCCAACTTCTCTCCAGATGTCGGGAGATGGGGCAGTAGCTGGCCAGCCTTCCTGCTGGCCTGTTGTGGACAGTGGGGTGTGCTCGTCACCACAGAGCCCCAAACCCCGTTGTCATCCACTTGAGTCATGTAGGAGGCTGCTGGGCCTTGGCTTGCTCAGACTCAGAACTGTTCTGCTCCATCCAGTGCAGGGCCCTGTGGGGTTTCCTGCCAGAACTGGGCCTGAAGCCCAGACTCAGGGCTGAACCTTGTAGAACTTGATGGTTGGAGGAAATGTTTGTGAGATTCCCAGGAGGGAAATACTGGGTGCAGACTTTCATAGGGCATATTATCCTCCTCAGGTAATTTGAGAAACATGCACATATGAAATGATCTCTGTCTTAGTGTTTGTGTCACTGCCTCTGCCCCCTTATCTTCCTATTTGCCCCAACGTTTTAACACTACAGCAGAATCCCATCAAATGTGCATTTAACTTCAGCCAATTTAACTACATATGCACTGAAGAAGAAAGAAATCCTTGGCTGCATGTTTTGCATACGTATGTGTACTCTTCAGAGTCTGCTCTCACCATTCCGATGCCTTATCCACCCTGCATTCACATGGAGGGGGATCCATTTCATTCCCACCCATTATCCCTACCCTATCCTGGAAGGGCTTGTGTACACAAACCCTGTTTACAAGATTGTGCCCATGATTGATGGAATTTCCCAGAGTAATTCTGACCATACCTAGTTCTCTTTTTATGCATTGATTTAGAACCCAGACTGGGTGATTCTTGGGGAGACAAGGTGATTCCTGGGGAGAGAACCAGCAAGAAGACGGCCAAGGTCAAGACCTACGTGGAACTTACATTCTAGTGGGAGTTTTCAGTTTGGCACAGTCAGGATTCAAACCTGAGCTTGCCAGGCTCTGAAGGCATTTCATCCCTCCCTACATCCGATGAACAGAGCTAATTCGTACCCACCAGGCGCCAGCACCAAAGTTTATAAGGTATCTTGGAACCACATAGTAGGTGGGAAAACATGGCAAAAACACAAGAACCAGTGAGAGGTTAACAAGACATTTCCTGCTTGTTACCTGTGTGATCTAAGCATGTATTTAACCTCTCTGATCTCACCTTCCTCGGGTTGAATAATGGGGCCCATTATAATGAGTCCCCTATGTGGTGGACCCAGCTCATGAAGATTAGAAGTAGTAGTAATGCCCACCATTGTATTATATTCCAGGTACGGTGCTCCACATTTACATCCATTATATCACTTAATCCTTCCAGCCATTTCAAGGATAGGTACCTTCATTATCTCCAGTTTAAAAGGTAAACAAACTGATGCTCAGAGGATTTTAGTAACCTGTCCAAGGTCACACAGCTTTTAAGTGGTAAAGCAAGGCTTCCAAAGATCACAAGCGACCTGCATGAGGACCCATAGCCAGGGAATGTAGGGACCAGATCTGAGCTACCTTGTGTTCCAGGGCCTTGCCATGCACACACCCATCCTGTGCCTGTGGATAAAACACCAGCAAATGTACATGGTAGCTTTCCTCTTGAAGCTGCTATTAAATTCCTAAAAAATGATTGGGAAAGCAGTTCATGGGACGGTAAAGTGTACAAGCACAGAGTGCCCTTGCTTTATAATAATACCGTCTAATACCTCTATAGCCCTTATGAAATGCCCTACTTAGACACTCTTCTAAGCCCTTTACATATAATAACTCATATAATCCTCACAACATTTTACAGATAAGGAAAGTGAGGCACAGAGAGGTTAAATAACTTGCGCAACGTCACACAGTAAGCAGCCAGGCTAGAATTCAGAGCCAGGCATTCTGGCTCCCAGTCCGCAATCCTAGACTATGCAGTTCTGTACCTCCCATCTCAGGCCCTCCTCCCCACACTCTATAGCATATCTTGCTGAAGGGACCAATTGAGAACAGAAAGTTCTACCTTGTTCTTCAAAAAAGTTGCATAGATGATTCACAATTTATTCAACAGTGTTCTGGTTGTTTTCATCTATTTGGTACTACTGAGGATTTTGGATGAACCTTCCTGCAGAGAGATCTTCCCATGTCTCTCAGTAGGATCATTTCCCACCTATATAATAAAACAAGGCTTTCTTACATGACTTTTGGGAACTTGGCTTCACCTAAGCTTGATGTGGATTTTATTTGGGCCATAGCGCATTGATGGAGTAGGCGATTGATTGTCTACATTGTAGTTCATTTTAGGCTGGGCCAAAATTGCTTCTCAGCTGCCTCAAAACTGTAGGTACCTGAGCAGAATGCACACTGCATGGCACTGGCCTCAGAGAGTCTAGGGCTGAAGTGTGTGCAAAGCTCGGAATTGATGACACTGCTGTTCCTTATAATCCAATCTCCTTGGTAATGCTGATTCTGGAAGGAGGGGCGAGTCCAAGGGGAGACAGTAGGCAGGAGATATGTGCAGTGGTCAAGCTCAAAGTTGGTTTCAGTCTTGGTTCCACCATTCCCCACCTGGTGACCTTGGCCCTGTGTTCCTCATTCATAGAATGCGGGTGTAATGAGAGTACCCTACCCATAGGGTCATTGGGAAGATTCAAAGAATACCCGTATTCAGGACTGTTCCTGGTTCCTGGTTGGCCCTCAAAAGACGGCAGGTAGTATCCCTGTGACACTGATCATCGTCGTCATCTTCACTTCAGGACACCCCCAGAAGACGGGGTTTACAAAGCTCAAGTCTCCCAAATACCACTGTTAACCCCTCAAGCCCTTCCGACTCTCTACCCAACATTCTGGTGAAGGCTCAGAAATAGAGTCGGTGAGAGAACTTCTGCCCCACCCCGTCAGTGGACACTCTCCAGATCCCACCTTCCAGAGAGCAGTGTGTCTAAAGTTGCTATACTGTTCACTCCTTCGGGACGTTATTTTTGACCATTTACCCCAATATATGTACACAATTTAGCAACACATACTATTTTCATTTATAATTGTGTTATTTACTACAAGTTATAAATCATTCATAAATTATATACACGTATGAGGTTGAAACATATGAAATTGCCATTTCTGTAGGTCTTAACAGCCAAATATCTACAGTTCCTCGTGGTTTAAGCCACCGGCAATTTAAAAAATTAAAGTATTAAGAAGTGCAAATGTACCTTTTTACTTTTAGATAACACACGTAAATAGAAGCTCTAATCCTTTTTGGTGATCTTGGGCGGAATATTCGTGATGGCAAAGCCTGATTTCTCATCTATAGAGATAATAATGGCCCCAACTTCGCAGTAATGTAGTGAGATTTAAAAATATATTTAAGTGAATTACTTATTTGAATAAGGGTGTAATCAAAGTTGAGCTATAATTAGTCCAACATTCTGAATTCTATTTATACTTATCCGCTTGTTTTACAAAGATGAAGCCGTACTGCCCTGCTGCTTGTTAACCGCACAGCACGTGGGGACGTTAATATATATAATGCTCAGTGTCACAGCGCAACAGCTGCATCGGACTTCAGCGTGTGGGTTTTGAACCGTTTTAAAACTGAACCCCTATTGACGGCCGTTTTGGTTGTTTGACTCTTTCATATCTTTATAGTTGTAGCATTGTGCGCACCCTTGACTGTTGTGGGGGGTAAATCCCCGGCCAAGGGAGCAGTTTCTTCTGGCCCCAACCCTGCCGTGTCCCTCCCTCCACTCTGGGAAAGGAACTGTTTCAAGTCGACAAAAGAAGGCTTTGGCTGGGAACTCTGGGGTGTGTAGGTGGGGCGGGGATTCTGCTCGCCCAGGTATAGCTGTAAAACCAGATAAAAAGGCTGCTTATGCATGCTGATGGAAGCTCAGATAACCTGCAGTTTACAAAACCCTCCTTGCTGAGAGTTTTAAATATGCCCTTCTTTTGTGATTTTAATATGTCCTGACCCACCCATCATCTGACACTTTATGAAGGCTACAAAGAGCCAGAGAACCAGCAGCCCATATCTTTCTCTCTCATCTTCCTTTCTTGAACATTTTCAGCCCTCCAGAAAGGTCTGGATTTTAAGTTTTTGTCTCAGGGGAATGAAGTACAAATCGTGGATTTTTCACATGTTTGGAAACAGAAGCTCAGCTTTGCGAAACTGGGCTCTTCCTTAACCTGGTTTGAGCGTCTGCGCCATGCTAGGGCTGGGACCCTGGGCCTGAATTTGGAGATTGGAGGGTGAAACAGGTAGAAAGCGAATGAGATGTAGGCGTGTGGGGCTGAGCCATCTAGGGCTTCTCCGTGTCCTCAGCTTTGTCATGCAAAATGCGGACTTACCTCAGGGGCTTCTGCAAGATTAGATAAAATGAGGCCAGTAAAAGGCGTCGTGCTCAAATCCTTGCATGAGTGATTTTAAAACAAGGCTCTCGCTTAGATTGGGGGTGCTGGGGGCTTCGGCCAAGGCTTCCCTGCGAGGCAGCCAGCCCCGCACACAGCATCTTCCCATCACTCCTCAGTACCAGAAGCGCCGGCCCTCTCCCCGTTCTCCCAACACCACATGCCCCACACAGCTTCGGAGCCTTGGTCGTGCTGTTCCCTCTGCTTGGAACCGCCCGCCCTCACACTGGTTGACTCTTTCTTGACGTTCAATTCCAAGGTCTAATATCTCAGAAAAGCCTCCCTCACTCTCCGACTACCTAGTTTAATTTTTCTTCCCAACACCTACCGCTCCCTGAAATCTGTTCACTTTCTGCTCCTAGATCTGTCCTTTCTTCTTCACCCAGTGCCTTGCAGCTAGTTGGCGCTCAGCAGTGGCTGACATGCCCTCCAGCGGTGCTCCTCGGCTTGAAGAGAACACGCGCCGAGCGGGGAACCTTGTTAAAATCGAGGGTTCGGTTCAGTACGTATGGGGCGGTGCCCAGGATCCTCTCCCCGGTTACAGTGATGTGGGGAGGTGGACCACGCTTTGAGAAGCAAGGTGCACGAGTGTTCTCTGTGGTACAAAACCTACATGGTGGGGCGTGGGAGAGTGAGCGTGGCGAGGGTGTGGTCGGCACAGACCCTGGCAGGAAGCAGGATGAGTGGTGGTCTCGTTTGGGGACCTCTGGGTCTGCCCTTTCATTTGGGTCCTGACGTTGAGCACTAGGGTTTGCACTCCCCCCGGCCCCGCTTCCCCCCCTCCCCCCACTGCCATCACTTCTCTGCCACGTTATTGATCTTCACGCTGTACCTCTACCCCCTTCCCCCCTTCTACTGTCCCCACGTTTGGGTGAGCTTTCTAAAGCTGGTACAGTGCTTGCCGTGGCCTCCGGGTTCCTTAGACTCCTGACTACTTAGCCTGGCACCAAACGGGTGCCCCCAAACCTTAGCTGACTGAGGGATGAGGTGACATCACAGGGCCACCGGCACACCGGGCCCCGCCCCCACCCCCCAGGAGTCTCTTGTCCTTTCGGCTCCATCCCTCATCTGCATGAGTGAGCCTCCCAGCTGGGTTGGAAAAAGGTTTAGTTCGTCTCTTTATTCTGTAAGTAAGCTCTGCATAAAACTCTTAAAGGGAACAATGAGCCTCCTGCCTTTGCAAAAACATCTTAATATCTGTTATTGTGGCTAATTCTCAGACACTGTGCTCTCTCCAAAGGCCACGTGTTCTCCGGAGGTTAGGGCCCAGCCTCAGGGGACAGTGCCTGTGCTGGGCTCCCCGACTCCCTCATTTTAACTTCTTTGTGCCTCGATTTTCTCACCTGAGTAATGGGGATAATCAAACATACCTTAGATTGCTGTGAGGATGGTAAGGAGTTAAGACCCGAAACTCAAGTCGAACAGCACCTGACACCCTCGATGAGCTTTAGTAATGCAGCTGCTGTTGTTTTGTTAGCGAAGAAACACAGGCAGCAAGAAGCTCAGAGGCCAGTTCAGGGCTGCTTACTTTGCTAATGGGAGAACGGGGCTGAACAAATTCTCCTGACGACAAATCCTCTGTGCTTGCCATTATACCCCAGGCGTCCCTGATTTGGGATTTTGTGGACCAGAATAATTTGTTTAAACAGTTAAAATTTGGGGGTGGGAGTGGGTTGCCAGCTCTTCAGTTACCACCTGCGCTCACTGGCATTTCATCCAGGATGGGACCGTTAAGCATACATGTCAGAGCAGGAACGAAACTGACCCTGGAATTTGGAAGGCTCGTTCTCATGGAAGGACAGCTGGAAGGCCTCAGCATCCGTGTTGGCCTGACCCTTTGGCATCGATACGGCGTGGTCTACTTCCATAGGGCCTGGTTTTCTTTCTTTTCTCAGTTCCACAGGGACTCTTGACAACTGTATTCTAAAGCCGCGATACCTCCCCTCAGGGAACATTGGCAACTTTTGGGGGCACAAATCTTTGCTTGTCACGATGGCTGAAGGGCAGCTGACGTTTGTGGGCCAGGGCCAGGGGTGCCAAATGTCCTGTAAGACACAGAGCAGCTCTCCAAGGAGACCTGTCCTGCTGCCCACGTGCTTTTGAACCCCGACTCCCCAGCCACTCCTGTAGGCAAAGAACCATTTATCATTACCCAGGTCTAGAACCCCATTCCATAAGTCACTGAAACACAAGGTATTTTTTTAAATAGTGTTAATATCCACTGGCTTTTCCAGGAATATATCTACTGTGTAAAATGAATGGAAATATATTCTGTTCTGTTTGGAACTTTATCAAGAACTGTTCACCGTTCTGGGTAATCACGTCACCAACAGCATCCCTGGACCCTCCTTGACTGTTGTCCCCTCTAAGCTGTAAGTCCCTGGGGGCAGCCCCTGGACCCCAGCTCCAAGCACAGGCTCTGGGATGATGTAAGCCTGCGTGGAAGGCAGCAGGGCCTGATGATGACCAGCACGGGTGACTTCAGTATGTGGTTTGGGCACTTCCTAGCTGTATGCCCTTGGGGGAGTCTTCAGTCACTCTGAGCCTCAGTTTCTTTAGTGGTACAACGAGGATTCCAAAGTCCCAGCATCATAGGATGTGAGGGTATGATGAGATAATGGGAGCTATGTGCTCCCGTTAAACGGATGGATGAATGAGTGAAATCAACCTCAGAACTGTGTGTATTTTATATTGTTTCCGTGGTATGTAATGGTGCTGAGTAGAGTCAGTGATGTTCACACACACACACACACACACACACACACACACACACACGCACACACACTCACCAGGACAATCCTTCCTCTCAGGTCTCCTCCGCCCCCTACCCTCATCACTCTCTCATGCTGAATGAGGGACGGACTAAACCCACCCTGCAGTGTGGCCTTGAGGAACAGAGCCCATGCCTGGGATTGGGGGCTGGGTTCAAGTGCAGGCCACCACTTACTAGCTGGGTGAACATGACCTGTTGACCCCATTTTCTCATTGGTCAACCATCGTAATCAGATTGACTTGCACAGTGGGTTGGGAGGATGAAATGCGATCCCATGTGCAAGTTGTTTGGCCCGGTGCCCAAGGACAGAGGGATGCTCAGTGAGCAAGCCATCCTCTCCCCCTCCCTCTCCTACCTTTGTTCCTGGAGGCTCACACCTGGATCTCAGGGGACCCATGAATACTTGCATTTTCTAGATCCCTGTAAGACAGTTCCCCAGGGAGGGGGCAGAATGGAGGCATGGAGGAGCTGATCAGGAATTTTGCAGAGGTGTCCTTACCTGTGGGAAAACTTTCAGTCCCTCTCCAGGAAGCAGGTGTGCGCTGCAGGTAAAGAGGCTGGGAGTGGGGAGAGGCACCCCAGGCAGAAAAAGTGGCAAGTGCAAAGGCAAGAGAGCAGGGCAAGCTGGGGCAGCAAAGGCGTGTGCTTCCCATCCAGGGATTGTTCCTCAGGAGGATGTGGTCGGAAATGCCTCCTTGCTTGTCCTGTCCTTGCAAAGGACATCCCACTTGACCTGGAGTTACGGTGGAGATCAACTCCACGGCTACGGTACATTTCAGGTACCTACAGATTCGTATTGGTTTCCCTCAACATCAAGATTCTTGGATTCTTGACTTTCTATTCATTCAGATCGATCAATTGGGAACCTACTGTGTGCAGACACCACTCTCAGTACTGGGGAGACAACGACCCAGTGACAAACTCCTTTCCCTATACTCATTTTATGGACAAGGAAACTGGTAATTCGTCCAAGGTCCTGCAGCTAGAAAGTACCAGAAGCAAGATAGAAACCCTGTGTCCTTCAGAGCCTGAGCCCCGAGGTGTGTGTATTAGTTTCTCCTTGCTGCTGTAACAAATTACCCAAACTCAGTGGCTTAAAACAACACACATTTAGTATCTTACAGTTCTGGAGGTCAGAAGACCGAAAAAGGTCTCACTAGGCTAAAATCAAGGTGTCGGCAGGTGTGCTCCTCTGGTAGTTATAGGGGAGAATCTTGTTTCTTGCCTTTTCCAGCTTTTTTCTGCATTCCTTTCCTCGTGGGCCGTTGTTCCACTTTCAAAGCCAGCAGTGTAGCATCTTCTAATCTCTCCTGACTCTGACCTTCCTGCCTCCCTGTTATAAGGACCCCTGTGATCACCTTGGGTCCACTGGGGTAATCCAGGATCATCTCCCACCCCAAGATCTTTAACATAATCACACCTGCAAAGTCCCTCTTGCCATGTCAGGTGACTTATTCACAGATTTCAGGCTTTGGGACGTGGACAACTTGGGGAGCCATGATTCCACCTCCCACAGTGTGTATAGCAAGAAAGAGCATGGTTCCCGGTCCCAGAGTGCATCTTAGCTTGGTTATTGGGCCTCTCTGTGCCTCAGTTTCCTCGTTGGTATAACAGGGGTGAGAATGATATCTGTCTCGTGGGGCAGATCAGAGTAAAGGAGTTGATCATTGCAAAGTGCCGGCCACATGCCTGGCACTGAGGAAACATTTGCTGTCCGGCCAGCCTGCATCTGTCCTCATCCCTGCCCATAACTAGGTGTTCTTTGTGGGGGCAAGTCCCTTGCCCACCTGTGATCGACCACCCCACCCTGGCCTTTTTCCCTGTCACTCCAGGGAGGGGGCTGGCCCGCATGACTTTAAAGTTCTCTTTAAGTCTTGACATTGGTTTGTCGGTGGCTCTGTGTGTGTGTGTGTGTGTGTGTGTGTGTGTGTGTGTGTTTGTGTGTGTTTCTGGGGAGTATGGGTGGGTGGGACGGAGGCCAGGAAAGACACTCTGTGAAATGTTTATATTGTGTGCCTTTTGAAGTAATTCCAGTCAAACCAGATCTTAAAACATGCAGCAGGAAGCTCCTTTAAATGTTTAATTTGTTGTTTTTCTTAGAAATGATTATTTCCACATTGAGCCCAGAGACACTCCAGTCTCATCCTGTCTTCCCTCCTTTTATTGTTCCTAAAACTCCCTGGGCGGCGGCTGTTTACCGCTGCCAATCAGGTGGGCTTTGCACAAACCATGCTCTTGGAACCAACAATTGCCCTGAAAAAATGACGCAGAGAGAAACTTGGGTCCACCCTGTCCCTTGGGAAAGCGGTATATCTTTAGGGGAACACTCTGCAGCGTGTCCTGGATCAGCTGGGTAAGGGGTATCGTTTAGAAGAAATCAGACCTGTAGAATTCCTTGCTAAAAGCCGCAGTGATGTTTTACAAGCCTGGTTGAGAGAGGGCTGGGGTGAGTGTGAGGGGCCGTGTGGGACTAGATTTCTTGGGGGGATCTTCCAGGTGTTTAATTTTTTTTTTTTTTCCGATACGCGGGCGTCTCACTGCTGTGGCTTCTCCCGTTGTGGAGCACAGGCTCCGGATGTGCAGGCTCAGTGGCCATGGCTCATGGGCCCAGCCACTCCGTGGCATGTGGGATCTTCCTGGACCGGGACACGAACCCGTGTCCCCTACATCGGCAGGTGGACTCTCAACCACTGCGCCACCAGGGAAGCCCCCCAGTGTTTAATTTTTGATGCCAACAGCTTGGTCCTTGTTTTGAAGAACAATGGAGTGAAGAAGAAAAAAAATGATGTAAATTTAATGAGAATTGAGGCAAGAGATACTTGTGATCTTTGAGACTTAAACCCCAAACAAGTCAGAGGTGGCTGCATCCCTGGCCTTTCAGCTGATAACCCAGGAGGGTGTCAGACGGAGCTGAGGGACGTTTATGAACAGGGGCGAGGCGGGGTTAATGCCTGAAAGCCGACATCAAAGCTTGTTCTTTACAAGAGAGCAAAGGATACCAGGAGCCCCTGTGAGGAGCTGGGGAAGTGGATCTGCAGGATTCTACACCCAGGCCTAGGCTGGGCACTGGTCGCTGATGGGCTCAGAGAGGGGGCTCAAGCCCACAGATGCATGGGGGTCCCTTTGCTGGGGAGACTTCCTGAGGGTCAGGATGGGGGCGGGGGCATGATGGCGGGACTTGGGACAAAGCATATAACTCTCCGAGCCTCAGTTTCCTCATCTGTAATCGGAGGGTGACTTTCAGCTCATAATGTTGATATGAAACAAGGTGAAACAAGCTAGTGGGGTAAACCGCGCCCAGTTAAGAGCAGCTCTGGGACTTCAGAATGGAGTTACGCGTTGTAGCTGTCTTCTGATGATAACCGGGGCATCTAAACCTTGACCCTATAGACAGCTTCATCTGGATCCTTCTCTTCTGTAGGGTGTCCTGTGCACTGCTGGGTGTTTAACATCACCCCTGGCTTCTACCTACTAGATGCCAGTAGCGCCACCCCCTACCCCCCAGTAGGGACAACCAAAAATGTCTCCAGTTATTGCCAGGCTTCCCTGGTGGGGCAAAATCCACCCCCCATATAACCAAGTTATAACTGAAATGCATGCCTACTGTAAGCAAAACTCAAACCAAACACTGTATCACACGATATAGAAGAACGTAAAGAAGAAATAACTATCCAGAAATTCCAGTGTAGCCATGTTTGCATTTAAATGTATATATTTACAGAAATTTTTCTATGCAAATACGTAGTACACACACATGCACAAACAACACGTATGAATTTAATTTTTAATACCAATGATCATATTTATACTGTTTTATATGTTTTTTCTTTTAAATAATATTTTTATTTTACTAAGTTTTTTGAAAAAATTCAAAAGGAACACATGCTTAGTGTTAACAGGTCAAACAACACACTGTAGAGAAGGAAATGTCCCTCCTCTCCTACTTAGGGTCTCACTTGTCTGCTACTGTTATTGCTATTAATGGCAGCTACTTTGTTTTTTTTTTTCTGTGCCGCAAGTCTTGCAGGATCTTAATTCCCTAACCAGGGTTTGAACCTGGGCCCCAGCACTGAAAGCACCAAGTCCTAACCACTGGACCACCAGGGAAGTCCCAGTGGCGCTACTATTTATGCAAAGCTTTCTTGGTGCCACTAAGCAGGTCCCGAGCCCCTGACACCCGTCTCACTGCAGCCCTCTGAGACGAGCGTGTGCTCACTTTTCTTCTGGTTTGTGGATGCAGGCAGCTAGGCACAGAGAGGGCTTTTCTCTTGCCTAATGAGAGCTGGTCCTAGATGGATGACGATAGGCTCTGTCACTGCTGTCCCTTAGGGCTTAGAGCAGTGGGTCTCATACCTGAGTGTGTATCGGAATCACCTGGAGGGCTTGTTAAAAGCCAGGCCGCCGGGCCCACTCCCTGTTTCTGATTCAGAGGTCTCAGGCAGAGCCTGACAATCTGCATTTCTGGTGAGTTCCCTGGTGATCCGGGGAACACATTGAGAACCACTGACCTTGATCCATGTTTCTCAAAGCGTGTGTGTCAGACACTACAGAATCTATCTGAGACCGTTTTAGGTAGTTTACAGGCATGGTGTTAAGTGACATTGCATTCCATCAAAAGAGTTCTTGTTTTCAAATTCTTTTCCAGTTCTTCTGATTATATCAAGGAAACAGTTTCAGTTTGGGGTTAGTCTGTCCTCATGCTTCTCTAACATTTGCTAATCTTTCTCCTTGTTTACTTATTATTATTTTTAACAAAAACAAAAAGGGCCTCAAACTTAGAGCCTTCAGCTGGCAGTGCTTGACTAGCTAGGATTTAACAACATTGTTCGGTTTTGTTGTATTCGTTTAGTTAATAGTCACCAGGAAGGGCAAGTGATACTGGTTAACAGCAGTGATGTAAACTTTCCTTTCAAAATACATTTAACTCCCTAAAGGAAGTCATTTTAAAAGAAAAATAAGTAAATACAGTGTAGGTGGCAAGGTATGGGGGAAATGCTATGCAGGGGACTGGGATGTCCAAAGTCTGGGGAATGTTTGGTGTACTGACCGCGGACATCTCCCATTCTCACCCTAGCCGATGTGACCCTGGGACCCTGGCAACTCCCTTCTTATCTCTGGGGCCCAGTCTGCCCGTCACTACATCTTCTCCAAGGGCTGGCGCACTCGGATGGTCCAGATTCTCACTGTGATCGGAGGGTATTAGGCTTCAGGTACAGGACACATGGCAGGGCAGCTTCCCTCTGATTCCTGCCTCTGAGCACTGAGAAGGGGCTTCCTTCCTTCCTTCCTTCCTTCCTTCCTTCCTTTCTTCCTTCCATCCTTATTTATTTATTTATTTTGGCTGGGTCTTAGTTGCGGGTCTTAGTTGCGGCATGAAGGATCTTTCAGTTGCGGCATGCAGACTCTGAGTTGCAGCATGCGTGCGGGGTCTAGTTCCCTGACCAGGGATCGAACCCTGACCCCCTGCATTGGGAGTGCAGAGTCTTACCCACTGGACCACCAGGGAAGTCCCGGGGCTGCTTTCTTAGAATCCTTCCAAACTCCCCATCAACAGCTGGCCTGTTTTCTGTGGTCTTGGCCTGGGCTCATTTTCTGACTGTGCCACGATAGGGCACTCATCTTTGGTGTGCAAAGATGAAGCTTTCCTCGTCATCAACGACTGCAGTGCCCTACTGAGCTTGGAGCTCTCCCACTCATAAAATTCTTCAGTTGAAGCACCCTACCCCCAAATGGGTGATCGAGAAAATTCAGACCTCTTGGACTGATTTTTAAGGCCATTTATCATGTTTACCCAGGCCGGTTTCATGCCCAGACGTTTACACAGGGCTCAGCACTCAGAAGGGCCCAGTGCTGGTTAAAGGCTCTGCTGTTGCCATCTGGAAATTCAGATTTATTTATTTATTTTCACATCACTCCTCATATATCGTTACTTGCTCTTTTCTTGGTTAGGTCACATTACATATGTCTCCACACCTGAAATAAATTTTTGAAAACCGCTGGATTTGAAAATAACACACCATGACTTAGTCAATGAAAAGTTCACATGTATCCACATGTGTTGTCAGTGAACTTAAGCAAAAGGTAAATTATTCAAGAATTGAATATTCAACTAAGTCATTTAGGATACGTGTCTGGCAGCAGAGGGGGAATCGGGACTCTCTGGTAGCTAAGTGTTGAAGCAACTCATTATGCCTCTTGTAGTGGTTGGCGTGGTGGCAATTCTTAGCAGCTCTTGAGCAAAGGACCCCACATTTTCATTTTGCACTGGGCCCCGCAGATTCTGTGGCCAGACCTGGTGTCAGCTCCTCCTTTCCCAGCCAAATCTCCAGCCACCTTGAGGTTTTGACTCCCTCCTCTCAGACCTCCAGGGTCGCTGAACATGTGTTCACAATACTTGGCTCTTCTCTTATTTTTTTTTAACTTTTAAAAAAATTTTATTTTATTTTATTTATTTTTGGCTGTTTTGGGTCTTCATTGCAGTGCGCGGGCTTCTCATTGCGGTGGCTTCTCTTGTTGTGGAGCACGGGCTCCAGGTGCGTGGGCTTCAGTAGTTGTGGCATGCAGGCTCAGTAGTTGTGGCTCGCCGGCTCCAGAGGACAGGCTCAGTAGTTGTGGCGCACGGGCTTACTTGCTCTGTGGCATGTGGGATCTTCCCGGACCAGGGCTCGTGTCCCATGCATTGGCAGGCGGATTCTTAACCCCTGCGCCACCAGGGAACCCCTTGGCTCTTCTTTTAAACAGGGTTTGCAGATGTGGGTACAGAGGAGCTGGGGAAAGAAAAGCAAGAGTGGGGATGACTGGGGTTCCCAGGAAAAGCCAAACTCTGTCTCAAGGGGCCATCGCCCCTCAGATCCAGCTATACCCTTTTGACTTCTCATCGACAGCAGATTTTAAGATAAATGTCAGCCTTTTTTTTTTTTTTTTTTTTGCGATACGTGGGTCTCTCACTGTTGTGTCCTCTCCCATTGCGGAGCACAGGCTCCAGACGCGCAGGCTCAGCAGCCATGGCTCACGGGCCCAGCCGCTCCGCTGCATGCGGGATCTTCCCGGACCGGGGCACGAACCCGTGTCCCCTGCATCGGCAGGCGGACTCTCAACCACTGCGCCACCAGGGAAGCCCCCAATGTCAGACTTTTAAAGGTTGATAGCAATTCACATTTTTAAAAAAACACAAATCCAAATTAAGAGACTTTCTACCAAAAACTAACCTGGACTCTTCAAAAATGCCCATGTCTTAAAAGACAAAAACCAAAAATGACAGAAGAATAGTCCTAGATGAAAGGAGACTGAGGAGATATGACAGCTGGGTGCTGTAGGCAAGGGACTACAGAGGACATTATTGGGACAGCTGGGGACATGGGGACATGGACTGTGTATTAGGTAACAATAGTACGTGTACTACTGTGTTGGTAAGATAGTAGTGTAATCATGTGCTGTTATCATACTGATATGTGCAACATTTATGTAATATTTCAAACTGAATAGTGTGAAAACTATGCTATGGTTATGTAAGAGAATGTCCTCAGTAGACATATGTACATATCTGGCTCATGAGCCCCCTAGTTTATGACATTTTCATTAAATCATCTGACACATGGGGAACTTCCTGCCTGACTTTTACCTCTATGAAACCTCCCTAATCCCTGAGAGCTAACCCAGTAAATTGTACTGGGCACTTACAATAGTTTGGGCCACTGGTTAGACCTAGGTGCCTTTTTGTCTTCTCTTAATTAGGCTATGAACGGAGAAGGGAATGTTTCCTACTTAACTTTGGTATCCTTCTCCCCTCTCCCCTCCCCCCTCTCTTGTTAAGACTAGAATGAACTGCTAGGAATTTAAAGCCCCCAAATCACAGAGATTTGGACAAGAGAAGTGTTTATGTCTGTCACACGCTTACAAGATCACCAGAAAGGGAATCCATGTCTGATGTGACCAGCACTCCATGGAGTGAACCCTTCTGTATTTTTGTCCTACTACATAGGGCTTCCTTTCCTGAGGATAACTCTTGGACCAAGATGGCTTCTGGAGCTCCAGCCATCATTTCCATGTTCCAACCACCAGGAAAGAGAGAAGGACAAAGAAAAAATTGAGGAGAGGCTATATCTTAGCTCCCTTTTGGGAAAGGTTCCCGGAAGCTTTCACATGATACTGCCATTTGCATTTCATTGGGTAAGCTTAGTTACATGGCCATGCCTAGCTGCAAGGGAGGCTGAGAAATGTAGTCTCTATTCCAAGAGACCATGTGCCCACCTGAAGTGCAGGGATTCTGTTCCTGCTGAAGAGGAGAATGGTCACTCTAAGGGGTAAACAGCAGTCTCTGCCACACCCCCAAGCCCGCAGAGGGCCTGGCGTGTACTTAATCAGAAGTCAGCAAACTACATCCCGTGGGCCAGATCTGGCCAGCTGCCTGTTTGTTTACAGTCCATGAGCTAAGAACAGCTCCTCGATTTTTCAGTGGTTGCATTTTAAATGGTTACATGAGAACGTAACATAGCAGCCTCCATGTTACTTCTTAGCCAGTAAAGCCTAAAATATTTACTGTCTGGCCCTCTGGGAAAACCTGCTGACCTTCTGTACTAGATGCTTAATACATTCTTCTAAAGATTTACCTTTTCAAGTATTTATCAGTCATTTGCCATGTGCCAGGCCCTGGAGATGCAGCAGCAAGCTGTCCTCACAGGGCTCAGGGCTAGTAGGGGACAGAGGTAAGAAATAACTAGCTAGTGACTTCCCTGGTGGTCCACTGGTAAAGAATCCATCCTGCAACGCAGGGGACACAGGTTCGATCCCTGGTCAGGGAACTAAGATCCCACATGCTGTGGGGCAACTAAGGCCGCACGCCACAACTACTGAGCCCACGCGCCTCAACTAGAGAGAGAAAACCCGCACACCACAACTGGAGAGAAGCCCATGCACCACAACGAAGATCCCGCGTGCTGCAACTGAGACCCGATGCAGCCAAAAATAAAATATAAATTAGTTAATTAAAAAAAAAAGAACTAGCGAAAAGTAATTAATTAATTACGATTGTACTTTGTGCTGTGAAGCAGTATGGGGTACTATGAATGCCTAGGATGGGGGAACCTAATCTAACTGGGGCAGGCCAGGGAAGGACTGAAGAAGGACTGATTAGCTGAAATCTGAAGTAGAAGGAGTTAGTTAACCTGATTAGGCCAGTGATGTGTGTGTGTTGAGGGAGGAGAATTTCAGGCACAGGAACAAGGACGAAGACCACAAGAGAAGAAAGTTCTTGATTTCGTCTAGAAGTGACCAACGGCCTGTGAGTGGTGTGTGAGAATGAAGGGAGACGGTAGAGGAGCAGCATAGAAATGAAGGAAATCCTTCTCTACCAGGATGTGCAGGAAACCTATTAGCTGCAGTGATTCACATTGTCTCCATCTGTTTCTGTTTCCAACGGCCTTTCAAATCCCATGAAATAGTCATTTCTAAAATGTACCCACTGTCTTCCTTTCTTTTCATCCCCCTGCCTTCCTCTGAGTCTCTTATAGAAAAAAAAAAAAAAAGCAGGAATTCCAGTAAGACTGGTCCAGCCACATGGAAAGCGGCCCAGAAAACTGCTTGGTGATGGCTGCGAATGCCGTGAGAAGAAAATTATCCTGTAATTGAAGGGGAAATTCTTTATTAGGATTGTTGAAGAGTTCTACAAGCTTCTTTCATCTGCCGCTTGCTCCATGCTTTAATTAATTTGAATTCAGGAGGATTCCCAAGCCTCCAGTTGTACCATCTCCCGTGGAGATCAGGCCTTCTGTTGAAGATGGAGAGACTAAGGCCAGAGGGACCCTGGAGCTTGGGGACAAGTCCTGCCTCAGAGGGCTGGTTTCTGAACACGTCGAGCCTCAGGCTTTCAGGGAAGAGCTCAACAGTGGTTCCAAAGAAGAGGAAGAGCTTCTACCTTAAAATAAGCTTTTTTTTTTTTGTTATAAAACTGGTTAAATCACATTTTACATAGGACTGGAAAAAAACAACATATAAACACATGACCTCTTTTAAAAATACAGCTGGCTAAGGAAACACTGATATTGCCACTGGGTCATTCTCCTTTTTCTTGATTTTTAACTGAAGCCCAACTCAAAAAGGACCTTCAGCAAAAATGGTAGTTTGTTGGCTCCCATAAACAAGAACATCCAGGAGGTAGATCTGCCTTCAGGCATGTCCGGTTCCATGGGTTTAAGTGATGTCACCAGCGCTCTCTCTCTCTCTCTCTCTCTCTGTCTCTCTCTCTCTCTGTCTCTCTCTCTCTCTGTCTCTCTTTCTCTCTCTCTCTCTCTTTCTCGCGCGCGCACACACACACACACACACACGCTCTTTCTCTCTCACTTCCTCAAGTATTCTCTCTCTCTTCTGCCTTCTAGACTATGAAGCAGCCTTCAGGGGCTCACAGAGGTTTTTGCAGTCTAAAGAGAAAGATGACTTTTTCCCAATAGATCTACAAAAATACTGAGAGAACAATTCTGAGAGGCACAAAGATAGTGAGGGACTTCAAAGAATTTTGCTCATCGCTCTGACAATATCCTTCCCTTGGGCATTTTCAAGAGACTTTTGTAAAGTTTCTATTTGCTTTCAACTTTTGTTTCGTTACTGGACTGTTTCTTTGAAACTATGTAGAAAAACAGACACAAACCAATCACCCATGATCCTATCAAGTTACTACAGTCACTGCTATCATTTTGGGGTGTGTCTTCTTGACTAGGTACCAAAGCATTTCTGTACCAAGTGTAATTGTGGCGGTGATGTATGGGCTTTGGAGCCGGATGGACTTGGGTCTGAATTCTACCTTTTTTATTCTTATAAAATGTGCCACCTTGAGTGAGAGGGAAGGCAAGAGGAAGAGAAAGAATCCTCTCCATCCTTGGACCGAAAGCCCAGAGCTCCATGCTGATTGGACCACCTGTGACCAATGCCCGTGGCCAGGGAAATGCCATGTGCTGATTGGTTTAGGTCTGAGTCACTTGAACCAATCATGGTGGAAGTCTGGGGGGGAGCATTCTGATTGGCTTAGGCAGGTGGAGGTGGCTGCAGGCAGGGAGTCTTGCTGGCCTATGAGGTCCCCAAGCTGAGGGCAGGCTGTGCCCTCTCCTCTTGTGGGACGGTGCAGTGTTTAGAGTGAAGGGAGTAGCCGTTGGGCCATCTTGGCTTCCTCCCCGCGGTCTGGGGCTCAGCTTGGCTTCCTCACCAAGGTCTGGGGCCTTGACCCGTGTCCTCTGCTGCCCCCAACACCTCCTTCACCGCATCTCCCTACTCCCCAACCGCATCCCCAAGCGAGGGTTCCACCACGTTCTCAGCCTACACCTTCTCCCGAACTCAGGGACAGCCCTAACTGCTGCAGTTCGGAGGCTGGACGGTTTTTATTGTTTTCTCCTTGGCAAAACATGAGTTCTCTTAAAATAAAAGACCCCCCCCCCCTTTTTTTAAAGAAAAAGAAGAAAGAAAGAGGGGGAAAAACTCATAAAAAGAAAAGCCCAAATCCCAACTCCAGTAATAAATTGTACTTCAAATATCTCTTAACAAACTATAGACTTGAAACCGTCCTACAAGAGCCAACCAGATGCATCGGAATTAAGTTGCTCATAAAGACAGAGCCAAAGGGAGAATGGAAGCAGGGTTAGGGCTAGGGAAAAGGGGAAAGACCCTGGAGGCTTCTGAGGCAGAGATTTTAGCAATTGTTGTCAATACCCGTGGTTTATTGAGGGCTCACGCTGTGCACTGATACCTATTATCTGTCATCTTCCCTAAAGCCTCCTTGTACAGAAGAGGCCCCTGAGGCACAGAGGCCAAGGGGCTTGCCTCAGGGCACGTTGTTTGCAGTCGTGGGTTTGGCACCCAAACCTGTGTTTCTTTCTCCAGAGCTTTCTAACCACTGCCCTTCACTGCCTCCCTTCAGGTCTGGGATTTGAGAAGGTTTGCAGAGTGTGGTTTCTGGGGTGAGATGGGGCCTTGAGGCAGACAGAGCCTCCCTTTCTGGTTTCCATATTCTGTTGGGTTTTGGTTTGGTTCCCGTAGGTCTATTTCAAGCTGGCTGGAGAAGGAGAATTATTCTTTTTTACTTCTGGCTCCCTGGATCCTCCACAAAGTGAGTTGGTTCCAGCAAGCCCGGAATCATCTATCTTTTGAGGTATTTTAGATGAGAGTGAAGCAGTGTACTGTTAACCCTGACAATGGGCAAGATCCCTGGACTGGGAGAGGAATGAGAGTTCCTTCTCATCCCGACTTTGTGGGGAGAGGCAGACAGAAAAGAGTCGAGATAATTTCCCCCAGGGATAAGTGCTAAAAAGACAAGAAAGGAGGATAAGATGGTAGAAGGGGACTACTTCGGGTGTGGTTAAGCAGGACCTCTCTGAGGAGACTCCTCTTAAGTGGACCCCTGAGTGAGGGGGAAGAACCAGCTTTGGGAGAGTCTGGGGGAAAGAATACTGCAGGCAGACGGAGCAGCAGGTGTTAAGATTTGGAGGATGAGCACGAGCTAGCCAGACAAGAGGGACAAGGGGAAGTGGGAGGGAAGGCCCCGCTGGAAGAAGGAACTATATGACCTGGAATGTCTCTAAGCCCATGAGAGTTTCCGCCACTGTCAGATATGACGTAGTCTGAGTCTATGCCCAGTAGTCTCTCCAGCCTGGTGACACAGGGGGTCCACTCAGTGGCCGAGGAACATGATCTTTCCGGCCTGCAGCTGGGTGGGGGTGGGGGTGGTGGTGGTGGTGGCTGACGCTGTAGGTGTCACCCTGCTCTCCCTGAGGAAAGGAAGTTGCAAGTTGGGAGGGAGAATTGACTCCCTTCCACTCACGTCCCAAACAAAGGGTCCAAAGCGACACCGCACTGTTGGCGGCAGGCGGCGGACAATCCCTCCACGGGGACTCCAGGGCTTGCTTACTAGCTGCCTTCACCCTCAGGCTTAGCAGCCTGTGAGGCAGACAGCCCGGGAGGGATGCAGCCTGCCCAGCTGCAAGGCTCAGAACGCTGGGAGGGAAGAAGGGCACGCTTTGCTGAGAAAGCATGAGTAGTCCCTTATAAAATGCTTTCTTTTTTCTTTCTTTTCCTCATTCCGGTTCAGAGCAAAAGGCACCACCTTATCCTGGAGGCACTGTCAGGTTGTTTTCCAAAAGTGAAAATTGATATTTGCTCTCTGAGCTGTGTTGATCTTCATTTTAGTGGCCCTCCAGGCAAGCAAATGAGAAAATATCAGTTTCCGGGATGGGAGAGCCGAGAGATGCCATAATTGAAGGGCAGCAACCTAAAAATTAATATGGATGATTTGTTTAAATATTCACTGCGTGTGTTTAAACATTCCAGATAACCAAAATTATATCCTGGGGAGGCTGTCGAGTGTATATTTAAATGGTCAAGTGCATGGGCCATGAACACTTGAGTTTTAGTCTTCCTTTTGCCTCTTAGCAGCCCTGAGAATTTGGGCAAATTCCTTATCCCCTATAAGCCTCAGTTTACTTGCATTAAAAAATGGAAATAAGACCAATTTCTAGGTATTCTCTTAGCAGCCCTGAGAATTTGGGCAAATTCCTTATCCCCTATAAGCCTCAGTTTACTTGCATTAAAAAATGGAAATAAGACCAATTTCTAGGTATTCTTTTATATAAATACACATTCAAATGTCAATATATGTGTATACTTTTTAGTTTTTTAAAAAATAAAGGCAGTCATGCTAAAAAAATGGAAATAATAAAACTTTCTCATAAAAGTGTTGTCCCTGGCAAATAGTAGATGCTCAATGCCTGTTAGAATATACAAAAGGTGCTTGGGATAGTGCTGGGGCATGAGAGCAGTTCATGAGATTTAAACTATTGGTGTAACAATAATAACTAGTGTGGTAGTAGTGTTAGTGAGTGGTAGATACCAGAGCCAGACTTTCTAGGTTCAATTACCTGGCTCTGCCGCTTACCAGCTTTGTGACTTTAGGCAAGTTACCTGACTTCTCTGAGCCTCAGTTTTCTTGACTACAAAATGGAGATGTAGTAAAACATGGTTATTATGACGATTAAATGACTGAGAACTTAGAACTGAGCTAGGTACAGGGTGAGCACTACATGAGTACTATTTTATTATTATGAGTAGTATATTGTTGTTCTAGTGCTAGAGTGTATTCTTCTTGAGAGCAGGGACTTGGTCCTATTCTCCACTATATCCCTAGTGTCTACAACAGTGCTGAGCACACAGTAGGTGCTCAATAAAATTTCACCAACTTTGTTGAATAAATGAAATGGAAGGTAAAGAATCATTCCTGTGTTTCTCTGCAGATGGAAAGATCCTGAGCCTCTCTATAGGCACTCTGATACATCTAGAATAGAAGCCTCCCCTCTCCCCTGAGTCCAAGTAGGTGCCTTTCATGTTCCAGTCTCTTGCCCCGAATATACACAATACTCAGCAAATGGGAAGCAAGGGCTCCTTGGTTCCCTGTGAACTCACAGCGCTAAACACCAACCGTCTCCACCATGCATCTCCCAGCAGGGTCACCACTGGCTCAGGAGCCTGGAATCTCATTGGAGACTTACTGTGTTCAGTTCATTTGCATCTCTAGGGCCTTCCCAGGGAGGGTGGATGAAATAGTATTGATGCATGTAGATGGCACCCAGTAATGCTATTTTGATGGAGTTTTGTGTTCACACATCTGATTGAAGGGGAGAAGAAAGAGGTGCACACAGGCTAGGGCACACAGGTTATTGGGGGGCAGAGCTGGACTAGAGGATGGGCTAGCTAAGGAGCCACAGAGGCTGCTAGCATTCCTCAGATACTAACTTAGGTTGTCATGATGAAACCTTCCCTCAAAGAATAATTGATTGTCACCAGATTGCCTCCATAGAAGGGTGTGCCAGTGAGCTGTGGGGTTGCTGAGTGGGGCATGCAAGTGTGGGCCAGACCTGAACTGCTCTAGAGAATAAACCTTGGGGTCCTGTCTGGCATTGCTTCTAGGCTTGAAAACCAGTAGAACTTTTAGCCCGCTTCCCAAAGTGGTCATGTCTGGGACAGGTAGTGATGTGCCAGGGTACAGCCATAGCTTAAACATGGCATGTCTTTCAAAGCTGTTTAGTAACCCTTTTAAGTCAATTTAATACAAGTATCAATATATCGTGGAGTAGAATGACAAACGGTTTCATAGATTTTTAAGTTAAAACACAGGACTTCAAAAAAATGTCAAGCCTGCCCCAGGCAATTCATCTAGACCCTCAGATAACTTGTTTGCATTTCTCTCTGCAATTAGGAATATTTTGGTGGACACATTTATGAAGTACTGGTATTCTTAAAACCCTGAAGTGGGACCCAGCCAATTGGTCATCTCTCTTTAATTCTTACTGTGAGACTGATTTCTGGAAGGAGTTGACATCTTTGATCTTGAACTCCCTCAGAGAAGCAGGCTAGAGTTAGGCTATTATTAGCGCTGATGGGGCATTTAGAAGGAGAGTTTTTTGGTTTCTGGGACAAAACCCAATTAAAACTAGTTAAAGCCAAAAAAGAACACTGTTTGGCTCACAGAATTTGGAAACAGAAGGATGGATTCATGGATTCATATGTTTCCATCAGAGCTCTCTCTCTGTCTCTTTTTTAAGCTCTTCTCTTTCTTTCTCTCTCTATCTGGTCTCTTCATATTTTCCCAGAGACACCTTCCTTTGCAACTGGGCAAAGGCGGGGAGGGTCATAGACATTGACAGAGCCAGACTTACACACAAGGCAACCTTGCCCATGGCCATCACAGAGGCACTAGAGAGCTTGGATTTCTCAGGGTCTGCCTATAAAATCCCAGGGCAGGGCTCTGATTGGTCTTGCCTGGATCATGTGCATATGCCTAAGCCAATCAGAATGACCAGGGAGATGGTGCACTGTGATTGGCCAGGCCTGGATTACTGTTTTTCTTTAAGGGGCGTGGTAGGGGGGTATATAATGGACAGCCCAACCAGAACTACATGGAGAGAGGGGCAAACTCCCCAGAGGTAGAAGGGAGTCATTTACCAGAGTTGGGGAGGAGCATTGGGCAGAAATAAAGCAAGATATCCACCACCCAGGAGAAGGTATTCTCACTTGGAGAAATGGGAAGGCACCCAGCATCTTCTTGTGAAGTTAGCCCACGTAGGTGTGGGCTTCATTTAAAGACAGGGAATTACAGGGGGTTCCACATATTCAGGGACCCTAACTGCCTTCTCAGGAGAATGTTAAAAATTAGAAAAGGAGGGACTTCCCTGTGGTCCGGTGGGTAAGACTCTGTGCTCCCAATGCAGGGGGCCCGGGTTCGATCCCTGGTCGGGGAACTAGATCCCGCATGCATACCACAACTAACAGTCCACATGCCGCAGCTAAGAGTCCACATGCCGCAGCTAAGAAGTCCACATGCCGCAACTAAAAGTCCTGCACACTGCAACAAAAGTCCCGCGTGCCGCAACTAAGACCTGGTGCAGCCAAAATAAATAAATAATAAGATATTTTTTAAAAATTAGAAAAGGAAACTTGTTTTCATGACCAGAGCTTGACTTTGGTTCTGGTTTCTCTACATGTTAAGAGGGTGGGAGAATGTTCTGGAGCCCGTGGGTCAGTCTTGGTGCCAGTTTCTAATTCTGTGCATCCGGCAGTCCAAAGTCTGGCTGCACAGCTTGACGGGTACACCAAAGAAGAAAGGTTCGTGAGCAAAACTTTCCAAGTATTTAATAGTTTGAAGCCAGAGGCCACAAAGAGATGGCATGCCTTCTTTGGCCGGCAAGTAATTTAGGAAAAAAAAATACAAACGCCTGCCAACATTGACAAACTGGAATATTTCATATGAAAGCATGGATTTCCGGTTTCTCTAGGAAAACCATAAGATCTGGCCCTGCTGGGCCCAGAGCTGCACATGGTCACCACTGGCTGGAGAGGAGCAGCGGCGACCCCTCTAGACGGAATGTAGGACTCTCATCGGCCACCGTCTCCACCACCCCCTGTCACCTTACGCCTGGCCCCCTTCATTCATTCATTCCCATTTCCTGTTTGGCCTCTGTAAGCATTTGCCTTTGCATGTCCTAGGTTTTTTTTTTTTTTTTGCGGTACGCGGACCTCTCACTGTTGTGGCCTCTCCCGTTGCGGAGCATAGGCTCCGGACGCGCAGGCTCAGCAGCCATGGCTCACGGGCCCAGCCGCTCTGCGGCATGTGGGATCTTCCTGGACCGAGGCACGAACCCGTGTCCCCCACATCGGCAGGCGGACTCTCAACCACTGCGCCACCAGGGAAACCCATGTCCTAGGTTTTACAACAACAAATTCCCTGAGCAAAATCTCTGAAGAAGTAGGTTTTTCTTTTTCTAGCTTTGTGATCTTAGGCAAGTTAATTCCTCTCTCTAAACCTCAGTTTTTTGATCTGCAAGTTGGGGACGAAATACTAACTTCATTTAATCAAGCCTTACTAAACATCTGTTTTTCCAGGTGCTGGTTTGTAGCAGTGAACAAGTAGACATGGCGGGGGCAGACAGGGGTAGGTGCTAGTGAGGCAAGGAGGTGGGAAGCAGACGTTGGGGAGGTGACAAAGTGACGTACTGTGTCTAAATCACTTAGTCCAGGGTCAGCAAACTACGGCCTGTGGAACCACCTACCTGACACCTGCTTTTGTCAATAGTCATTGGCACCCGGCCACGCCCACCATTTACATCTGGATGTGTAGCACTACGGCTGTCTGTGTACAATGGCAGAGTTGAGTAGTTGCAATAGAGACCGTAGGACCTGCGAAGCCTAAAATATTTGTTATCTGGCCCTTTATAGAAAAAGTTTGCCAGCTCCTGCCTAGCCCAAAGCCTGGATAAATAGAAGGAACTCAATAAATTCCAATTTATTATTAGTAATGGTCCCTCTCCCTGCCTCTCTTGCTGATCCTCCAGGGCTGGGAGCCTTTAATTCCTCACTATGTCTCCCCTCCCCGGCGACCTTTCTGTTTGCTTGCTTAGCAGCTGTGCTCCTTGTTCAGGTAAAACTGCAGAACTGGGGCTTCCCTGGTGGCGCAGTGGTTGAGTGTCCACCTGCCGATGCAGGGGACACGGGTTCGTGCCCTGGTCCGGGAAGATCCCACATGCCGCGGAGAGGCTGGGCCCGTGAGCCATGGCCGCTGAGCCTGCGTGTCCGGAGCCTGTGCTCCGCAACGGGAGAGGCCACAATGGTGAGAGGCCCGCGTACCACAAAAACAAAACAAAACAAAACAAAACAAAAAACTGCAGAACCAATATTGGCTACTTCTTCATACAGATTTCGTAGAAAGTTTAATGTGGCCCTAGTCAGGGGCAGGCTTGGGGTTCACCCACTATCCCTTTCTGCGTGTCGAATCAGGTTAATCAGACCAAATCAAAAACAGGATTAGGCAGGCCACAGCTTGAAGCCCCACGTAAAAGGCTGCATCAGTGTTGACTTACATTTTTCGATGGGGTGTGTGGCAGGTTTGCTGAGGTTTCATGGTCTCATCAGTGGCTCTACTCTTGTGCCAGCTCCCACAGCCCGACCATGTGCTGGAGACTTCCGCTCTCAACCGCTTGGGAAGATTCGTTTTCACCCCAACAGCATCAGCACAGACCTTCGGCCTGGGTGGGGTCACAGAGAGAAAGCAGGTGTTGCCCAAGGACATGTAGCAACAGCAAAGAGTCCTGTGGGTAATCGTGAAGGTCAGCAGAGTCCTCGGGCAGGGCCCGCTCCATGAGCGTGGCACCTGCGTGGTTACCCCAGTCCCTGTGCTTACAGAGACCCTGCTCTGTTAATGCTTTGCTGTCAGTGTCTTGAAATTCGTAATAATTTTTAACATTTGCATTTTGCACTGCGCCCTGCAAATTATGTAGCCAGTCCTGACCTTGGGGGTGTGCAACTTGCTTAGATCCCGGTTTTGGAGGGTCTGCAGGGGGTACTGGGGGAATTGGAAGTGACCAGGTTTCCTAGGGGACCTTACAGCTCCCGGTTCCTGCACTCGGGAGATTTCTGGGGGTGGGAAGGGAGTTAATAATGTGGGGCTGGAGACAAAAAGGACCCCCCTTCCTCCTCTGGCAGCTGATGGGGCAAGAGCAGGACAACAACTGCATCGTTTCAGGGGGCATCGTCTCATTCACCCCCAGGAGAACTCTGTGAAGTGGGCACCTTGTGTGGGATTTGAGAATCAGCCAGGTGAGGAATCTGCCAGGGGTCACACAGCTAGGAGCCATGTGGAGTGGGGATGCGGTCTGAGCTCAGAACTCCTGGATAATCTCTCAGTTTCCTAGTCTGGAAAAACTGAAGCAATTGAAGCTGATTTGTAGCATCACTGAGAAGACTGAAGAAGGGACATACAGTGCCTAGCACACAGCATGTAGTACACGCTCACTAGATGGTAACCTGTGGTGGTGGTGGTGATGAGGATAACACCAAATCTTGTACTGCTTCTAGCTCTAATTTTGCTGACCCTTATCCACCCCACTAAAAGGTCATTTTGTCCCACAGAAATATATGGAGTAATGTTCTTTTGCTCCTTGAGTTAATTTATGTCCTGTGGGTGCCACAGCAAGTTACCACTAACTGGGTGGCTTGAAGCAACAGACATTTACTTTCTCACAGTTCTGGAGGTCAGAAGTCCAAAATTAAGGTATTGGCAATATTGATTCTTCTTGGAGACTCTGAGGGAAAACCCACCCGTACCTCTCCCCGAGCCTGCGGTAGCCGCTGGCAGTCCTGGAGTCCCTAGGCTTGTGGCCAGATCTGTCCAGGCTCAGCCTCATCTTCTCTTGGCCTTTCTCTCTGGGTGTCTCTGGGTGTCCTTTTCTGTCTCTTCTAAAGACACTCTCGTTTGATTTAGGGTCCATCTTAATCAAGGGTGATCTTATTTCTATCCTTACTTGCATTATATCTGCAAAGACCCTATTTCCAAATAAGGCCCTGTTCTGAGGTCCCAGGTTGACATATGTTTTGGTGGTGGGGTTGCTGTTGAACCCATTCACCGAGGCAGGTCAGTGGGGGTCCGAGGAACTGAGGGGACCTGTCATGCGCCTGCCCTCTGCGGGCCCGGGCACTGCTCACCGGGCCGCTGTCACAGCGGCTGTCATCGGTGCTGTGGAAATTCCGGTGGACTTGTCCACTGCGCCTCTTTGAACCTCCGAGGATGGTGACTCACCCAGGGGTCGTCCTGGCGGGTGCTGGGCTGGGGAGCCGATGGGTGCACCCGGCCCTGGAGGTCCGGCGGGTCCTGAGGAATGGGGGTACCCAGCGAGGCCCACCAGCCCCTCTCCAGGGGGTGTGGGAGCCTCGGAGGCCGTGCGTTGGGGGCTGGCCAGGGCTCTGGCTGCGTTCACCTTTCTCTTTCCTTCTTTCAAAAAAACGTTGGAAAAGGAAATTGCAGCTTGCCATCATTGCGGGCAGGCTGGGACCCGTGGAGGGAGCTGGGGCCATGCGTGGGCTCCCTGGCAGCACTGGGGGGATCCAGCCGGCCGCCGTGACGCCCCCTGGACCGGCAAGCCCGCTCCAAGGTGGACCCGGCCTCTGATGGTTACTCTGTGCGTCGGGAGGGGATAGTGTGGCCAAGAGGGAAAGGGGGTGAGTTGTGAAGTCAGTTCTCACCTTTAAACAGAGCTCTGCTGAAAAGGGGGCCCCACTCCCCACCATTTCAATTTGCGCTCCCGCCCTCCTGCCACCCTCACCCACGTCCACCCCATGGGTCTTCCCGTCTCCTGAGGTGGCAGGAGAACAGCTGGGAGCCCCATTACTGTTTTCAGAGAGAAAACAATACTCAGGTCGGGTGGGTGGGTGTTGGAGGCCATTTTTCTCTGGATGTGTTTGGTGGGAGGGCTGTGGCATGAAGGTGACTGTAGATACTAATGTCCTTTGCCTCGTTTGTGGAGTGGGAAGTCTTCGGGAGGTCTCCCCTCCTTCGGGGTCCTGACCCCAGGATCTGGGGAGCACAGAGGCTCTGGGCGCCTGTGGAAGCTGGAGGGATTTCAGAGAAAAGCCAGGGATTCCTTTGCAAAAGGCAAGTTTCCTTATAAAAGTGGAATATGTTGGTTTTATTAGATGAATGTGAGCGGGGACGATTGAGTGTTTCCTTAGTGGGCTGACGTGAGTGGAAATGTATACCTTTAGTGCCTCCGATAATGATAAGGAGGAGAAAAAAAATAGGAAGGGAGGATGGAAGAGAGAAAGGGAGGGAGGGGAAGGGGAGAGAGGAAAAAGAGGGAGAGAAAGAAGGAAGGAATACAAAAGACCAAAAGGTAAAGAAAATGAAAAAAAGAAGGGAAAGAAGAAAAGAACAGAGTGTCAAGAGAGTCTTTCTGAGGAGATGACATTTAAGCAGAAAACTCTTTGGGCCATAGGAGGCTAAGGGGGTGAGTGGTCCAGTAGGGGAGCACATGCAAAGGCCCTGGAGCTGCTTAAGGAGCAGCTGAGAGAACCATGACTGAGCCTGGTGGGTTTGGGGCTGAAAGGCAAGAGATGAGTTTGGGATGGGCGGGATCTAGACCACAGGTCCAAATTCCTATGGGTGCCGGACAGGAAGATGGGGGGGGCAGGGGGGATGTGGCCAGCTGGGGCACTTCCGCCCCCTGGAAAGCTGGCAGCCACCTGGGCACACGGGCTTGATGTTGCCAGGTCTCTGCTTTATGAGAGAGCAGGAATACAGATTGTTGTGTGAATGATGCTGGCTTCCAATTTCAAGATTTAAGAGAGAGTTTGCATGCTGAACAGGGACTGTGGGCTGGGGCAACCGGTTGGCAATGCTGGGACTTGGTCATCATGGGCTATAATGGAGCTCACAAGTTGTCATGTCTCCTTCTGTCCCCAGCAGAGCTGGGCCAGGTCACAGGAACAATCCTTTGCTGCTCTATCTATGAAGCTGGCCAAGGGACTTCATCCAAGTAAGGGCACAGCCAGGAGAAAAAGGGTGTGTCTTCCTTAAAGGGCCTTGAATAAAGGAGTCCTATTCAGCACCTGAAAAGGCCCATGTATCAGTGAGTGGCAGCCCATCTGGTCAGGTCTGTGTGCACAGTGACCTCTTACAGGAGGGAGGTTTGCTGCTTGGAAGTTCGGTGCTTCTGCCTGTTGAGGAATCTCCTCCGGCAAAATCCGACACATTTAGTTGCAATTTCTGCTTTGATGTTGCGGAAATAGGTCCTTAACCTTCCTCTGGGGATTATGAGAAGGAGCCTCCTGGGCACAGCTAGCTCATCCCTACCTCCAGCGAGGAGAGCTGAAGCTCAGCCTCTAAAGAGTCTGCAGCAGACTTGTCAGCGAGCTTGTGAAATCACATGCTACTGAAGAGGCGGTTGGTGTCTAGCTGAGTGGCAGGATGTCATCCAAGTCTGGACTCTTGGCTGCAAGTGACAGAAAGTGAACCCTCACGGGGTTAAGCAAACAAAAGAAGGTGACAACTTGGGCGGACCTGGAGGGCATTGTGCTAAGTGAGATAAGTCAGACAGAAAAAGACAAATACTGTATGATCTCACTTATATAAGGAATCTACAAAAAACAAACTCACAGAAAAAGAGATCAGATTGGTGGTTGCCAGAGATGGGGGGTAGGGAGGGGAGAAAATGGATGAAGGTGGTCAAAAGTTACAAACTTCCAGCTGTAAGATAAATAAGCCCTGGGGAGGTCATGTATAACAGGGTGACTATAGTCAGCACTGCCGATGGTACATTTTAAAATTATTAAGAGAGTAGATCCTAAAAGTTCTCATCACAAAGGAAAAAAAAAGTTTTGTAACTATATGAGGTGATGGACATTAGCTTAACTTACTGTGGTGATCATTTTGCAATGTATACATATGTCAAGCCATTATGTGGTACACATTAAACTTGTACAGGGTTGTATGTCATTTATATTTCAATAAAACTGGAAGGGAAAAAAAAACAAAGAAGGAATACATTGGCTTATGACACTGAAAAGTCAGCCCCTGGGTGCTTCAGGGACATGGGGAGAATCTGTGTCTGTCCCTTGACCCTGATTTCCACAATGCCCCCCTTCTTAGCCACCAGCAGCTCTAGATGCAGTTTCTAGCCTGGCAAACTCGGCAGACAAAGCACCCAACCAGACCCCCGGGCTGACTCCTACTGGTCCAGCTTGGTCATGTACCCATTTATGACCCAGTCATTGTGACTGGTCTGGCCTGGTTCCAGGGGATAAGGTCAAACCCCGCATGCCACATGGACCAAAAGTAAAAGGGGAATGGTTTCTCCAAAGCAAGTCAGATGCTGTTATTAGAAGAAGGGGGATGGCTGTTGACCGTCACACCACATAACACAGCTGATAAGTAGCAGGTGCTGGTTTTGAGCCTGGGTCTGAATAACTCTGGACCCATGTTTTTAATTTGGAGGGTTCAGGATTGGCTGGATTTAGGGATTCAAAAAATGTCAGCAGAGCTTGTCTTCCCTGCTTATGCAGGAAATTCTCTATGGCCAGTCTTCTCGTGGGTTTGGTGGAACTGGGATTTCCAGGAGCAAATGTGTTTGAAAGAGGGTGTGGACCATCCCTCAGAGGACCTTACGTTGGCAGGGGTGTGGCAGGAAAAGAGCTTCACATTTCTGCTGTGCTTAATGAGGTTTAAGGAGAATAATGCTTCCTAGTTGCACTGATCCTGGTATTTTTTAAAATGTTGAAATTTGGGAACTCAGAGGAGCCTCATAACAGCCTCATAAGAGCCCGGATGATCAGCCCCGTCACCATAGGGGGGAAATGAGAGAGCATGTGACATGGTGACAGTGCAGCTTATTGGGACACCCAAATGGGCACCTGTGCTCCTGACCCTTAGCTGTACCAGTTTTTCCTGTTTCACCATGGCTAGACTTAAGTATCCTGAACGTGAGTTCTGCACCCAGAGGGCTACAGTTAAACTTCTGGCTCAAGCCACTTGTTAGTTGTGTGACCTTGGGCTCTGCATCTTGGTTGTCTCATCTGTAAAATGGGTAAGCATCATCTGTAAAATGGGCACCTACCTAATGAGATTGTGGCAGAGATTGAGTTATTATATGAAAAGTCTTAGAATCATCCTTGGGACACAGCAAGCACCATTAACTTTTACTACTGTATCAGTTAGAAATTAGGGTCAACTTTATTTTCCCACTTAATCCCCAGGGGCGGGCAGTTGCTGGCATTCAGTTACAGGCTCCCTGGTACCAGAGCCGAGGTGGCTGTGCTTCCTTTGGCCTTTCCCTTCAGTCCCAAGATGGTTGCTGGTGCTCCAGCCATCATATCCATATACCAGTCAAGAAGAATGACGAATGGGGAGTGGCAAAAGGGCTACCTTCCAACTGAGTCAGCCCCTTAAAGAACTCTCACGGATGCCACACCCGCTGACTTCTGCTTATATAACATTGGCCACACACTTTGCAAAGGAGGCATCAAAATGTGGTCCTTCAGCCAAACTCGTCTCAGGCTTTGATGATTCAGGATTTCTGTTTGAGATGAGGAAGGAAGCTGGATAATGGGAAGGCATCCAGCAGTCTATGTTATGGAGCTTTTTTGTTTTGCGTTTTTTTTTTTTTTTTTTAGGCTGTGCTGCATAGCTTGTGGATCTTAATTCCCCAACCAGGGATTGAACCCGGGCCCTGCAGTGAAAGTGCTGAGTCCTGACCACTAGACTGCCAGGGAAGTCCCTTGTTTTTCTTTTAATGAAGCCATCATGAATGCAAGGTTTAAAGCAAGAATCACACACTTACATGCCCATGAACAGGTGTCCTTAAATGCATGAGGTAGGCTTCAGAGGCAGAGAGGCAATAGGGAGTGGTGGGGATTGCGGCAGACGGGGGAACTCGTGTTCTGTCTCCAGCTGCCTACAAATCAGATCTAGCTGATACTCGTCATATGAAAAAGAGGAGCTCAGTGTTAGCAGAGCCTCAGATTTATCCAAAAAAAGTGGATAGAGACAGTTTTCGATGAAATCTGCTGATTTTTAAATGATGATAATGAATTCAAATTTACCCCCCCCAAATTACATGGGTCAAATAACACACAATTATGAGATGGATCTTACTTTTCTTTTTAAAGTCAGATTTATTGAGGCATAATTTACAAACAATAAAATCCACCCTTTTTAGGTGTACAGGCCTACGAATTTTGCAACATATGCCGTTGTGTAACCATCATCACAACCAAGCTATACAACATTTCCATCATCCCTAAAAGTTTCCTCGTGTCACTTTTTAGTCAAGCATTACCCCTACCCTCAGCAACTAATAATCTTCTTCTGTCCCTATAGTTTTGCCTCCTGTAGCATGTCACAGAAATGGGAACGTACAGTAGCTAACTTTTGAGTCTGGCTCCTTTCACTGAGCACAATGCAGTGGAAATTCGTCCATGCTGCTGTGTGTACAGTAGTTTGTTCCTTTTTATTGCTGAATAGTTTACCGTTGTATAGATACACCAGTTAGTGTATCCTTTCACCTGTTGATGGACATTTAGTTTGTTTCCAGTTTTGGGCGATTATGAATTAAGCTGTTATAAACATTCACATACAGGACTTTGTGTAAACGTATGTTTTCATTTATCTTGGGTAAATATGGAGGATAGATCTAGGATGGTTTCCAAGGTGGCTGTACAGTTTTGCCTTCCCTCCAACAGTGTGACAGGGTCCTGGTTGTTCTACAACCTCGTCAGCACTTGGTGTTGTCAGGTGGGTTGTTTTGTTTGTTTAGCCATTCTGGTGATATTGAGCATCTTTTCATGTGTTAATTTGGACATTCACATATATTCTTTGGTGACGTGTCCGTTCACATATTTTGCCCATTTCTAATGGAGTCTCTTGTTTTCTTATTGTTCTGTTGTGAGAGTTGTTTATATATTCTGGTTGCCAGTCCTTTATAAGATGTGTCTTTTGCAACTGTAGTGTCCCAATCTGTGGCTTGTCTTTTCATTTTTGTAGCAGTGCCTTTTGAAGAGCAGAAGCTTTAAATTTTGATTAAAGGCCAATTTATCAATTTTTTTATTTATGGTTTCTGTTTTTCATGTTCTGTCTAAAAAAAGCCTGTGCATAATCCAGAGTCACAGAGATTTTCTCCAGTGTTTTCTTCTAGAAGATTTATAGTTTTAGGTTTCACATTTAGACCTATGTTCCATTTAACTTATTTTTTGTATGTAGTGTGAGGTATGGATTGAGGTTCATTTTTTGTATATAGATGTGCGATTGTTCCAGCACCATTTGTTGAAAGACTTTCCCCTCTTCATTGAATTGCCTTGACAGTATTGTTGAAAATCAGTTGACATTGTATGTGTGGATCCCTTTCTGGACTCTGTATTCGGTTCCATTGGTCTGTGTGTTGCCCTTTTATCGATACCACACTAGTGCCCAGGCATGAGTACTGTATCAGTGTTAGCTCTTACCATATTTTATTAATTTTTAAAAAGTAAACTGTATTTTAGAATAATTTTAGATTTACAAAACAGTTGCAAAGATAGTGGAAAGAATTCCCCTCTACCTTTCACCTAGCTTCTCCTAATATGAACGTCTTATACACCCACGGTACGTTTGTCAAAACGAACACACTAACGTTGGTACAATACTGTTAACTACTTGGACCTCACCAGTTTTTCCATTAACGTGCTTTCTTCCTGCTCTGGGACCTGACCCAGGTACCACACTGCATTTAGCCGTGGGTTTTCTAGAGGCATATCTTAACGTCTCTAGAACCAAGATTCATCTTATAGTCAATACTGTCTTACAATGATAGCTGGGTGTACTTTTTTTCTTAGTGTGGCACATAAAATTATAGAATGTCTTCGGTTTAATGAGACATGGTATTATTATTAATTTAAATTTTATTTATTTATTTATTTTTGGCTGCATTGGGTCTTCCTTGCGGCATGCGGGCTTTCTCTAGTTGCGGTGACCGGGGGCTACTCTTCTTTGGTGTGCGTGGGCTTCTCGTTGCAGTGGCTTCTCTTGTTGCGGAGCATGGGCTCTAGGCGCACGGGCTTCAGTGGTTGTTGTGGCTCGCAGCCTTAGTTGCTCCGCAGCATGGGGGATCTTCCCAGACCAGGGCTCGAACCCGTGTCCCCTGCATTGGCAGGCGGATTCTTAACCACTGCGCCACCAGGGAAGTCCCGGTATTAGTATTATTATTTGGTCTCCTTAAGTCTCCACTTCCCCATCTGTAAAATGGGAACAATGCTAGGCTCACTTCATACACATGTGGGAGGGTAAAATGAGAGACTCCGTGAGAAGGCCCAGCACAGAACTAGTAATTAATGACTGGCGTTAAATCAAAATGTCATCTCTATCCAGAGCCTGCTTGCTGGGAGCTGGTGAACACACCTTTCCTTACCCTTCCCTACATTGGAGAAAAGTTGCTGGGAGCCCTGATTTCTTAGCAGCTTTTGTTCTCCCAGCAGGAGCCCACAGGAATAGCTACCAATTAAAATAACCAAGTTTCGGGTGACAGCATTTGCAGAAAAAGCTGCAAATGTTTAATAAAAGCCCAGTTGCTGGGAGAGTGAGACAGCTACCTCTTTTAGAAGACCTGAAGCCACATTTCTAGTTGGCCAGCGAATTTGCTCTTGTTAGAACAAGACACTATTTTTGCTCAAGCTCCAGACCCTGGCCCTGTCCTCACGGAGTGTCTGGGGCCAGGCCCCGGCAGAGTCCCCTTTTCTGCTTTTGCTTTCACATCCTGCAGTGCATTCCCTGGTCCTCTCTGGTTGGCGCATTTTCAAAACTGCACCAGCCACACCTTTCTTGTGGACAGTTGAGATTGTTATACAGACTTGAGCTAATAACAAAGAAGGAAATTTAAAACGTGGCCTGTAACCCCACCACTCAGACATGGTCACCGACGCTGAGCACTTTTACCTTTCTTTTTCTGTTAGAAAAATTTGTTATTTATCTTTTTCTGTTAAAAAATATTTGCCATAAAAGAAATTAGAAATTGTAGAAAGAGTACAAAAGCAAAACATCCCCTGTCATCTCACCATCCAGACCACCAACGTGTGAATGTCCACCCTTTCAGAACTTTAAACACTTAATATTTTCATGCATATGTCAAAATATTGCAAGCCTTAGTAACTGACAGCAGGTGCTGGGGGCAGATGACCAGAGATCAGACCTGTGCCCCCTGCACTGGAAGCACGGAGCGATAACCCCTGGACTGCCAGGGAATTCCCTCACCTTGGCCTTATCATGTAACATAATCCCAGGGGTGACATCCCATCATATTCACAGGTCCCGCTACACTCAGGGCAAGGCATTTACACAGGACTTACCGCAGGGAAGAAAATCTTGCAGCCAGCTTAGAATTCTGCTTACCACAATTAGCACTCCTAAGGCCCCCCTGTCATCCTGTGTTTTAGTTTGGGGGCAAACTAGAGAAACTTAAGCTGTTTCCAAGGACTCAGACTTGGAAAGAAAGATCCCATCTATCCAACCAAACGTTGGCATTGAATGTACTTTTGAATAGATGAACAAGCAGCTTCATCCAGAAAACACTGACGAATGAGCTAGTTCATTCATTTGTTCCTCAGGTAACGACATCTCTGCGGACCCCTGGGCTCAGTGCTGAAATGTGGACTCAAGCGGGTACTGATAATAGTGGGATCTTTTATGGAACACTTACTACAACCAGGTGCCACTGCGTCTGTGCTCCACGGGCTAGCTTCTGTAATCCCACGGCAACCGTGTGAAGGATGCACCAGGGTTACCTTCCCTTTGCAGAGAAATTGAAGTAGAGAGAGGCTGTTTAACCTGGCCGAGATCGCACAGCTAGAAAGCAGCAAGGCTGAGACAGGGGTCCAGGCAGTTTGGCTCCAGGGCCCACGCACGCACCACACCAACCCTATCCCCCTTACCACCACCAAACATGCTCACAGCCGTGAGGTCACTTGGTGCGGAGTTGGGCAAGCTCCTTTCCTCTCTCCATGACTGCCTCTCTCTGACTCTCCCTGGACAAATGGGGACATGTAAGGGGGTGAAGGGCAAGCCTGCTGGAGAGCTTCAGCCTCGGCCACGTGCCACTGCCATGCGAGCAGCAGCCGTGGTCCCTGGTCTGAGCGCACCTTCCATGGTCCAAGCCTCCAGTGTCCACAGCCTCCGCCCCATCAGGAGATTCCCCAAGGGAAACGGCTAAAGAGGAGGGACCAGAGTTGCTCCACCCAGAGCTGAGCATAGCAACTGCCCCTTGCAGCCACTGCCCTGCTTATCCTTTCAGCAGTTCGGGCCAGTTCTGGGAATTGTCTGTGCATCAGAAATGCACATGGTAGCCGTGGGTTGGGTGTCCCTCAGCCCCACCAGCCCCGCCCGCTTCTTTTGCTTATTTGTCGAGGACACTTTTTCTTACAGAAGGATTTAGGGAAGTGGAGGGCAGAAACCTTGATGAGAGCATCTGGACACATCTGGTCCCTTGCAAAGCTACCTCTGTGCAGCAGTGGAAGATAGAGGCCAAGAGTTTGGGTGAGGAAGACCCAGTGACCAGGTGCAAACACTGCAGCCCTAGGCAGAGCTACCTCACTGCTCTGGGCCTCGGTTTCGCCAAGTAGGGATAGTGTCAGTCTCTGCCTTACTGGGTTGCATTTGGAGGATCACATGAGATAATGTACACGGAGCACTTAACACCACGCCAGCAGCAGGTAAGCTCTTGGGATCATGAATTGTCACGATTCCTGAGCAACATGGCTTTCTTCTCCCCAGAAGGCAAAGGCCCCAGCAAAGGCTGTTCCCTCTCTCTTCCCTCTAGGTCCCTCTTCCTTCCTGCATGCACTGCAAACGGGCCACGGACCTCACATGGCAGGATTCATCCAGTTCCCTACTCAGCCCTTGCTGGCCCCCCCAGCCCCACCCCCTGGCCACAGTGATTGGGCACTGAACAGAAGCTGGGCCAATCAAAGTGCTTCCCTTTCAAACTGGACGTGAGAGACAAAAACTCATCGTGCCCTCACAGTGCCTGGCCTGTGAGTCGCGCAAACCTGGGATAATTTACTTCTAGTCATCTATCTGGTCTCTGCTTGGCTGGCAGCTCCCTGAGGGCAGGGAGACCAATGTCATATTTGCCCCCGTGTGTCCAGTATAGGGCTCAGTGGGTGGTTAATTTGATGAATGAATGAATGAGGGGTTCTGCTTCCTACTCCTTTTCCATGGATGCTAAATCACTGCTTTCTCTCTGGAGACTGCAGCCTTTTCTTTCCATTCTTTCTTATTTATTTTTAACTTTTCATTAACGGAATATTTAAAACCTGAGAATAGGATAAGAAACTCCCATACACCTGTTCCAGCTTCAACAATTGTCATCATTCTGACTTTCTTTTCCCATATTTCCTTCCCTCTTTTATCAGGGGAGTGGGGATGGAGGTGCTGGAATATTTTACACTTGATATTAGCCAAAAGGCCGAGAAGCGATTGCTGGAATATTTTAAAGCAAATCCCAGACATTGAATCATTTCACCCCAAAATACTTCTGTATGTATCCTTAACGGATAAGTATTTTTTCAAATAACCGTAATTCCACCATCACACTTAACTAAACCAATCATAATTTCTCAATATCACATAATATCCAGTCTACGTTCAGATTTCCCCCATTATCTCAAAAACTCCTTTTACAGGAGGTTTGCTCAAATCCTGCCAAGGTCCATTCACGCTGAGGTTTATCAGTTGAGACTCTGTGGTCTCAAGTGACCGAAACCAAGTTCAAACCAGCTGAAACCAGGAAGGGGAATTTGTTAGCTTCTGTAAGGAAACTGAGATATGGGAAGTTAAGGGGCACCAGGGGTACTGGATCCAGAACCCAATCCAGTCAGGGCTGTTTCTGTTGCCCCTGCTTCTCTTGGCCTGTATTTATTTTCTCAGACTGTTCCAGAGGAGCTGAGATCATGACCTGAGGCCGTTGCTTGCATAAATTCTTTGTTTTGTGAGGACAGAAATTAGTTTTCCTCTCTCCAGGCCTGATGGAAAGTCAAGGGTTTTGATAGGCTCAGCTTCTGTCCAGTGCCCACAGTGTATGTCTGTGTTGGTTATTATCATGGTTGTGGTTGTTGATATATTTAGGAGCATTTCGTAAGCTTTGGGAAATTAAGGAGCACAGGTCTGGTGTTAGGTGAACTGGGTTTAAGAACTTCCCTTAAATTTTGCAATACTGAATTTTCTCATCTACAAAAGGAATCAAAAAGACTCACCTTGTTGAGTCGCCATCAAGGTTAAAGGGAATAATATAGACAAAGTCCCCGGCACATGTTAAGCCACTGTATTATCACCCCCTGCTGCAGACGGGGAAACTGAGGCCCTCAGTTCAGGAGAGATGCCCAGGGAGGTGTAGGCAGTTCCACATCCTCAGCTCCAGCCCTGGAGCCTTCCATAGACGCCTTTTTTTTTTTTTTGTCTTTCAACTATAATAACTGTTGTTGTTGTTTTTTTTTTAACATCATTATTGGAGTATAATTGCTTTACAATGGTGTGTTAGTTTCTGCTGTATAACAAAGTGAATCAGCTATACATATACATATGTCCCCATATCCGCTCCCTCTTGCGTCTCCCTCCCATCCTCCCTATCCCACCTCTCTAGGTGGACACAAAGCACCGAGCTGATCTCCCTGTGCTATGCGGCTGCTTCCCACTAGCTGTCTATTTTACATTTGGTAGTGTATATATGTCCATGCCACTCTCTCACTTTGTCCCAGCTTACCCTTCCCCCTCCCCGTGTCCTCAAGTCCATTCTCTACATCTGCATCTTTATTCCTGTCCTGCCCCCTAGGTTCTTCAGAACCTTTTTTTTTTTTTTTTTTTTTTTTAGATTCCATATATATGTGTTAGCATACGGTATTTGTTTTTCTCTTTCTGACTTACTTCACTCTATATGAGACAGACTCTAGGTCCATCCACCTCACTACAGATAACTCAATTTCGTTTCTTTTTATGGCTGAGTAATATTCCATTGTATATATGTACCACATCTTCTTTATCCATTCACGCTTTTGATTTACCACTTTCCCTGGGAAGTCACACCTCTGTCCTTCCCCTCCAAGTCCAATGCCTGCATCCACCCAGCCCAGCTCGAAAGCCCAGTTAGCCTTGACAGGTGTGAAGTCTTTGTTTTTGCTACATTTCCCCCCTACAACCTTCAACTTTGCCTTTGTCTGAGCAGAACAGCCGTGAAGGCAGAGAATTTGCTGGGCTTCTCCCACCTTGCCTCTCTGCCAGGTGTTGCCTCCCGTCAAGCAAAGCCTCCGCTGTTATCTTTTCAGCCAGAGGCTGTGGAGGCAGCCAGGTGTGGGTCAAGGACTCAGGCTTTAAAACGCCAGGTCTGAACTCTCACTGGTTTTCTTTGCCCTGATTTTCTGGTCTGGGGACAAGAGCCTCTGGGTTTGAGCCCAACTAGCTGACTCCGTTTGCCTTTTCGAACAGGGAGGCTGAGGGTCCGGGGTTCTTAAGCCCGACTGCAGAGACACAGATTCTTTCTTGTTGTCTTCATTCCATCAGCTTTGAGGGGGAGGCGCTGTGCAGTCACCTGGCCGTGACCTCTGCCAAGCAGCCACCTCAGGCTCTGAGAGGCATGGAGGGAGGGTCAGGAATGCCAGCCTTGTCCACCACCAGCTCACACACGTCTGGAAAGCAAAGGCTCTGCCTGCTTTGGGGGAGACACTGAGGGCAGAAGAAACTTCTAGGGGCCTCCTTTTGCCCTGTTACTTTTAACAGAAGAGTCAGGTCACTGAAGTTAGACTGCTTGCAATCAAACTCTCATTTTCTTCCATCCTGTGCTGGTTAAGTGACCCCAGCCAAGAAATTTATCCTCATCAGGCCTCAGATTCCTTCTCTGTAAATTGGGGGCAATGGTAGTGTCTTCCTAACAGGGTTGTCATGAGAGTGAAATGAGCGAACGCACGGTGCACACTCAGCAAACGTCAGCGGTCACTAATCACATCGTAGGGCCCGTGTGAACTGGCCTGTCCTCCCCGCTGGCCCTGTCCCTCACTGCTGCAGCCACACTGGCCTTTCTTCCCTTTCTGACACATACCAGGCTTGTGCCAGCCTCAGGGCTTTCCCCCTTGCTGGTTCCTCCTGGGAAGAGTTCCCCAGATCTTTGCCAGGCAGGCCCTCACCTTCTCCTTGTCTCAGGTCAGAGGTCACCTCTTCCAGGAGGCCTTCGCCCACCCCCAGCCTTGACACTTTCTCTCTCACGACCTTGTTTTATTTTCTTTGTAAACTTTATCCCCTCTTGAAATTATTCAGTGTATTTATCCCTTTGCTTGTGTATTTTCCGATCCACCCCAGCAGAGAAAATTTCCATTTTCAGGAGCACTATGCATACCCCTGAGTGCCTGGAAGAGTGGCAGCATACGGTAAGCGGTCGGTAACTGACTGTGGAATGAATGCATGGATAGCTGTATAGAATCTCAGCTTAAATACATGCAATCAAGGCTGATGCTGCTTCAGCTTTACTGTATTATGTGCCTGGCAGTCTGAGAAGCCCTTTGTATATGTTTCTTCTTCTTTTTTTAAAAAAATTAATTAATTTATTTATATTTTGTCTACATTGGGTCTTTGCTGCTGTGCGCGGGCTTTCCCTAGTTGAGGCGGGTGAGGGCTACTGTTCGCTGCGGTGCCTGGGCTTTTCATTGCGGTGGCTTCTCTTGTTGTGGAGCATGGGCTTTAGGCGCGTGGGCTTCAGTAGTTGTGGTGCATGGGCCCAGTAGTTGTGGCTCGTGGGCTTAGCTGCTCCACAGCACGTGGGATCTTCCCAGACCAGGGCTTGAACCCATGTCCCCTGCATTGGCAGGTGGACTCTCAACCACTGCGCCACCAGGGAAGCCCCTGTTTCTTCTGATTTTAAAAGACTCTTTAAAACTTTCTTCATGGGCCGAGTGTCTAGTGAAGAAGTCTGCTCTGGAGGAAGGTCACTTTATAGAAACACAGATTAAATAATCATAAAATCCAATGACAGATGACAGATAGTTTTTAATATTAATAAAAAAAAAAATCTCGGACTTCCCTGGTGGCACAGTGGTTAAGAATCCACCTGCCAATGCAGGGGACACGGGTTCGAGCCCTGGTCCAGGAAGATCCCACATCCCGCGGAGCAGCTGAGCCCGTGCGCCACAACTACTGAGCCTGCACTCTAGAGCCCGTGCTCTGCAACAGGAGAAGCCACCGCAGTGAGAAGCCCACACACCGCAACGAGGAGTAGCCCCTACTTGCCACTAGAGGAAAGCCCACGCGCAGCAACAAAGACCCGACGCGGCCAAAAAAAAAGAGTGTATCCCCATGAGAACAGCAATGCTAGTGCATCTTGTCTAAAGCACGCTTTTATTCTTCACTAATTATATTCACATCCAAAGTCACGTGTGAGCCCCTGTGTATAGGTGATGTGTACGTGGGATGGACATCTCTGTCCCTATTTCACAGGCAGGAAAACTGAGGCTCAGAGCAGAGATGGGTCTGCTCAGCGTTCTGGGGCATATATGGTTGCCACGCTTTAGAAAGGTCTTGGCCGGGACCCTACCCCTCTGGGGAGCCTCCCTGGACCAGCCTCGGTCAGCCGCTGGTCCTCCATCACACTGCCGACACGTTCCCCATCTGAGCATCCCCAGTCACGGTTGCTCACTGCATTGTCTCTCCCGCTGGACCTGTGTGGTGGCCACCAGACCAGTGGTTCTCAGCCAGGGGCAATTTTGCTTCCACCTCCAGGGGACATTTGGCAGTGTCTGGAGACATTTGCGGTTGTCACAACTGGAGGATTGGGACACTACTGGTATCTAGAGAAGCTGCTAAAGACTCGGTAATACGCAGGGCAGCCTCCACAGCAAAGAAGTATTTGGTCCCGATGTCAATAGTGCCTGCCCTAGACACAGCGGCTGTTAAGCACTTGAGATGTGGCTGGACCAAATGAAGACACCAGATTTCAAAGACTTAGTATGAAAATAAGAATGTAAAATATCCCATTAATAAGTTAAAAATGTTGACTACCTGTGGAATGATATTTTGGATATATTGTGTTAAAATAGATGGCGAAAATTAATTCTACCTATTTTAAAAAATGATTTTAATTGTAGCTACTAAAAAATGTTAAATCGCATATATGGTTCGCATTACATTTTGAATGGGCAGCGCTGTGCTAGACGGTACATGCCATTTGAGCAGGGGTCTGTCTGCATCTCTCTGGGTTTGCTCATCGTTGTAAATGCAACACTAAGCAGAGAGCTGACACATGCTGGGTGCTTGGTAGATAGTTGTGGGAGAAGGGAGGAAGGAAGGAAGGGAAGAAGGAAGAAAGGGAGGGTCAACACCCCCAGGAGCTGCCCTGCTAGGACCGCCAAGAACCCATTGGTGAGCCCAGAATTCTGCCTCCAAATCCGGTATTTAAGGCAGCTGCCAAGGAGAGCTGCTTCCTTCTAGAAGGTGCCCTGGATGCCCACTGTCCCTGGTTCCCTGGCCTGGCCCTCCTCTGGGTCTTCTCGCCCTGTTTCCTCCCACTCGACCTGGCCGACAGTAATCTTGGGTGAGTCACTTAATCCCTTGTTTTGTAGCTTCTCCCCTTGCCACCTGCCCCCCTTCTGGTCCCCATCAGCAGGAGGTTCACTTAGATTTTTAGAGCTATCTGTCTGAGCCAGGATCCTCTGGGTTCTACATCCAGACAACAGGGAAGCAGTCGCAGGCTTTCTGTGACTTTAATTATCTCTAGCAAATGGGTTGATCATCCCCACAGGAAAAAGCTATGAGCCCCAGAACACGTATTTGGAAACGTCTGTCCTGTCCTGATAATGGGCTTTCTGAGAATACGGCTAATTCTTCATCATTACGCAACACGGAGGTGATTGAGCAAGTGTCAGCCGCAGTGAACGCCAGCTGGATTTGACTGGATTCTGTCCCCGAATATTAAAAACAGGTCAATTTTCTTCTCAGCCCTCTAAACATTTGTGGATGGGCCGGGCATGGCATCGCGGGCACGACTGACTCTAGGTGGCATCGAGAGAGGATGTCCAGAGGGGATCCATTTTAATCAGGAACACCAAGTCGCTACACGATTGGCAACACCTACCAGCCTGGCCTGGAAATTGGAATTTACAGACAAAAATGACAAGTCTGTTTTCATCTAAATGTTCCTGGGATTTTTTTTCCCCTTTAAAAAAAAAAAGTCTGACTGTGAGAGAAAACATGCACGTGAAATGGCAAAATGTAGGAAAATACAAAGAAAAAATAAAACTTACCCAGAATCCCATGACCCCATGATTATCACTGCAAACATGATATCTTTCAGCCTTCTCTTGTACATAAATATTCATAATTTATTGTGTATAGTATTTTCCAATATTGTTATCAAACGGCCTGTGCCAGTTGAAACTTTTTTTTTTTTGCTGTATATCAAGAACATTTTGTCACATCTCATTCAATAGTCGACATCAATTTAAATGACTGCAGAGCCCTTCACTAGGAAAGCAAAGCAACACCTACTTAAACAACTCCCCAATATTTAGGCTGAGTCCAACTTTTTGCTATTGTAAATAACTCTACAATGGACATCCTTGTACATAAATCTTTGCACACATCTCTGATTATTTCCTTAGGGTAAATTCCTAGAAGAAAAATTACTGGTGAAATGATTCACACATAGTAAGACTTTTTTTTAAATTTAAAGCACCCTTATTTTTATTTTATTTTTAAAATTTATTTATTTATTTATTTTTGGCTGTGTTGGGTCTTCGTTGCTGTGCACGGGCTTTCTCTAGTTGCAGCGAGCGGGGGCTACTCCTCGTTGCGGTGCGCGGGCTTCTCATTGCAGTGGCTTCTCTTGTCGCGGAGCACGGGCTCTAGGCATGTGGGCTTCAGTAGTTGCGGCACACGGGCTCTAGAGCACAGGCTCAGTAGTTGTGGCGCATGGGCTTAGTTGTCCCGCGACATGTGGGATCTTCCCGGACCAGGGCTCGAACCTGTGTCCCCTGTATTGGCAGGCGGATTCTTAACCACTGCGCCACCAGGGAAGTCCCTGTAGTAAGACTTTTGATAAGTACTGTCATGTTAGTCCGGAAAGTTTATGATAAATAACATTTCCTATAGCAATAGAGTCTTTTCTCTCCCACTCCCCTGCGACTTTGCCAGTCCTGGTAGATACCAATTGAAACGCAGAAAAAATAAATAAATAAATAATTCTACTGCCTCGAGAAGAACACTGTTAACAATTTGGTGAACGTTTTTTCCAGACTGTTTTTTGTGCACATATGTTTATAGATATCTGTGTGTTTTTCAGATCTGGAATGATGTATACATAGTGTTTTGTACCCTGAGTTTTGAATTCAGTATACTGTCCTTATCTTTTATGAAACATCCTTCTTTTCCTTGACTCCATCCTATTATACTGGAAATCTGTACTGTAGCATCCCTCACCAATTCCTTGATGCTGAACGTATAGACTGCTTCCGACTTTTCCCATATAAATGGTATGGGAGTAAATTTCCTTCATTATCCATAGTTTCTAAATAATTCCTTAGAAACAGAAAATGCTAGAACAAAAACAATGCACCTTGTAAGGATTTTAATATATGTTACAAAACTCAGAAAGACCAAGGCCATCTTCCCTCCAGTAATCTGAGAGTTGCATCACTGTCTGTTTCTGTTCTTTTTTAATATTGCTACTCTGAACGGCATGAAAAGTTATCTCATTATAGTTTTCACTTGAATTGCTTTGCCTGCTAATGAATTTAAACATTTCTCATAAGTGTATTGCCCATGTGCATTTCTACTTTTGAGATTTGTCTCTCATTTTTCTTTAGCCATTTTTACTGATCTGTGAGAGCTTTGTATATTTTGAGTCTTAATACTTTGTCATATATGTTGGAACTATTCTTCCTAGTTGTTATGTGTTTTAAAAATTTTATTAGTGGTGGTGTTTGATGTCCTGGAGTTTTTAATGTTTATGTTGAATCATTTTGTCTTTTCCTTTGTGGTGTCTTTTGGGGGAATGATTTTTAGGACTCGTGGACAGTTAGACAGATATCCAGACTGAACTAGATGATGTCACACGTGTACAGTGAATAAAATGGCCTTTGACTTTGGAGGAGCTGTGTCGATCACTTGGCAATGCAGCCGGTCAGTCAAAAGCCCTCTGTCTTTCTTAATTTTTATTAGGAATCTGTCCCTAACTATGTAGCAGAAAGAGCACTGGGCAGAGTCAGGGCCGCTGACCTTGGGCCGTGCTGCTAACTCACCATGGAGCCGCCGTCCCCTCATTTGTAGAATGAAGGAATGATCAGGATCTTTTCCTTTCACCCCTAATTGATCATAGGGTGACCTTAAACAGGGCCCTAAAAATCACTCCCCAGTGAAGACTGTTCTAGGCATATAAAGCCAGACCCCCCAAAGAAAGATAAAATGATGACATCATATAAACATTCAAAATTCCTGGATGTCAAGAAAGACCACAAGTACAATGAAAAGAGAAAGAACAAGCTAGGAAAAATATTTTCAACCATTACATCATTAGCTCTCCCCGACCCGGCCAATGGACAGATAATTCCTGCTCTTCCTCGCTCAGAGGGTGGGGGAGGGTGAAAGGAGCCCGGCACACTGCAGGGCTCAATGCAGGCTTCTTATTCTCATGAAGGAATGAACGAATCAATGATGAAACCTGCATCCTAGGCGGTGTGTGCGCCTTCCTTTAAATTGAACGGAGATGGAACGCCTGGGCCGGGGAAGGAAGTGGTTTCACTTCTGTGGTTTCACTTCTGTTGTTTCCTGCGGGGTCACTGCAGAACCTCTGAGCTCATCTGGAAAATGGGTTTAGAACTGTTTACTCCCTCAGTTCCAGCCTCCTCCCTCCCAAGGGATGTCAGTTGGATGAATCAGAGCATAGGTATTTTGGCCCAGCCATTGTTTTGACAATAGGAATGATTAAACAGATAGTTTATTTATATTACTCTCATCGTTTGCACCCACATGTCCAGAAGAGCTTTGTTCATAGGTGTACACAAGAAGGGGACTTTCTGCAAAGTCAGAAACCGGTTGTGGGAAGAAAATGGGGGCATCGTCGAGGCAAAGGAGCTTTTATTTTTTTCACAGGGTTCCTTTTCACTTTAAACTGGTTCTTTTCTGCTCTTTTGTGGCCTGGAATGTCTGCTGAACTACAGGCCTGAGGAAGGACTTGAGTTGCAGCATGAAAGATTGGGTCAGATGTCAAGAGGGACTTCCTGGTTTATGAGATTGTGTGGGTAGAGGAAAGAGCGAAGGAGGAAAGTCACACCACCTCCTTCCCTGTGAGTAAGAGGCGGTTAGCTTGGAGACACTCCAGTGCCTGTGGGTGAGACCCTCTCCCCACCTTCCCAGAGACCTGGGAAGCAGCAGTGGAGACAAAGCACAGCCCTGCTGGGAGGTTCCTGAGAGAAAATGCAGCACCTCCCTCCCATTTCACAGGTGGAGAAACCAAGGCAGGACCGTGCAACAAATATTTACCAAGGACCTCCCGTGTGCCGGGACTGTTCTGAGCACTAGGGGTATAGCAGTAAGTGAGACAGATGACTAGCAAGCAAGGTCAGGGACACAGAGTTAGATGTTGGGGAGTGATGGGGCTGGACTGGGACAGGAAGTAATGGGGGAGGAGGGGTGGAAAGCATCCTTAAAGGAGTGGTCGCGGTAATGCAAAATGAAATGACTCACCAAGATCTCACGGAGATAGTCAGAGTCTGGTTTCCTGACTCTTAGTCAATGGCTCCTCTGGCTCCTCCAGGGTGTTTTGGTTGCAAGTGACAGAAAACTCAACTCAAAAAAGGCTTATGCCCAAAGAAAATTGAGTGACTAAAAAATCTGAGGGTAGATCAGGAATGTCTTGGTCCAGGTTCTCAAACAATGTCGCCAAGCCCATGTGTCTGCCTCTTCCATGGGGGTTTTAGTTCTCAGGCTCCTTGTGGGAGCAAGATGACTCCAGCAGCTCCAGGCCTGCATCCTGGGAGTCAGGCTCAGCAGGACGGGTTGCTTCTCCTTCCCTAGCAATTTGAACGAAAGTTCTGGGCCTGACTCCCTCGGCCAGTTTTGGGCCACAGACCAATTTCTGAACTGCTGGCAGTGGCTTAGGGGACATTCTGCACCAATTGTCCGGGCCTGGGTCACAGGCCCACCCAGGAGCACTGGGCTGAGAGAAGGGAGAATGTGTTCCCAGGTGAATTCTGAGCATTGTTGGCAAAAGGAGGAGGATGGATTCAGGCCAGCCCAAACCCAGCCATGACAGCGATGTCATCCTGCTGTCCACGCGGTAGCCCCACCAGCCACTTCCCCAGGCTGTGTTGGTCGCTGACTGTTTGCTTCCATCTCTGTTTCCCAGAGCTCAGCCTTCAGGATATAGAAGATACTTTTCTTTCTTTCAGTCCTCCAGGATCTTGCAATGTACTTGAGGAGACAAATCCTATATCCTTATTTTCATCCTGTCCTTTCGTGGTTTGCTAATGCCATGAACTTTCTGTCCACAAAGGGAAGGATGTCTGTGGGCTGAAGGAGTCAAGTCAGGCAAAGGAGGCTTCTAGTGCATTTCAAAGGGGGCGGGTGTTGTATCGGGCAAGGGTTTGCAGAGGGTAAAATTCGACAGTGTGTGCAGGATGCCAGCTATGGTCAACTGCACGCATAGCCATTTGATGATGGTTTGTTGTGATACATGGTTGGGATTTGTATAGTTCTTGTACCACTGGTACTTTACAAGATTATAAGGTAGGAACCAGACAAACGTGTATTTTAGTAGTCAAGTATTTACTCCAAATTTGTGTTCAAAACAAATATGTTATTAACTTCTCAGACCTGGTTAATATGGACAGGGGTGAAGTGAAAATTAAAAAGCAAAAAGGAGGGGGAAGAGTCGATTTAAAGAAAGCTCCTAAATGGTTTGCAGAAATGGTGAAAAATATCGTAATGAGAATGAGTCAGGTCTGGGAAATGCTGGTCTAGAGCCTGGATTCTGGGATCTTACTTGGATTCCAGCGTCAGACCCACCGTGCGTCCGCAATGCAATTTTGGGCAAATGGCTTCACCTTTCTGAATCTTCAGCTTTCTTACCTGTAGGATGGGGCTGAGACTGGGACCAGCTTCGTGGGCTGTGGCGGAACCCTTGAGACAGATAATATGTGTGAAACACTTAGCGTGGTGTCCGACGCGAGTGAAGGGTCATTCAGTTAGCTATCAGTAATCTGTTATTTTTCACAGGAAAGGGAGGGAAGGCAGCCCAGGTAGCAGGCAGGGCAGGAGCAAAGGCCCAGAGGTGGGAATGGACATGGCAGATTGGGGCCTGCTGTGCGTGTGGGATCTTGTGGAAGAACAGCAGGGGTGATTTGGGGTCCGGAGGGGAGGATGTACCATTTGAATGGAAACCCCAGAAGGTGAATAAGGCTCCTCTGGGGGTTGGGACTCACTGCTCCCTCCTGAATCTTTCCCCTCCCAGCTGACCACCGACCACTACCATCCTCCCTGTTCCAAGTCGAGAGCTGTCTGTGCAGGCAGGTCCTCAAGAACTGGGGTGGTGCTCCATAGAGCTAATCTATGTTGTTTATCTTTTACACACCATTAACCACAAATTAGCTGATTCTTTTGTGGCCATAAATTAATAGATTCCATTAGTAAACAGTCAATTACAGGATGATTACTTTTTCTCCCTGAACCTCGAGTTTTTTTATAGTTATTTGAGAGCATTTGATGCCGTCTTCTTCCCACTCCCGGTCTCCTTTCTGTGTTCTTGGTTCATTGGACCGGATCTTCCAAATGGACTGCAGAGGCTGTGGGTGGGTGGCGTGGATTCTCTCTGTAATGAGCTTGTAAGCAGCAGCCTGTTTGTTTTGCAGAAACAAAACCGACCGAGATTTATGCTGAAGAGAATTTTTATTTCCAACACAAACCAAAACAGCAAAGTTTCCATCTCCTTTTATTTCTGTGTATGCCATAAACATATTCTATTTGTGTTTTCTTCAATATCTTTCCTACTTATTGGGCCTCATTCTGGTAAACCCCTGATAATCTTTTTTTTTCTCTACTTATCCATCCATGCATCTTATCATCCATCCCAGTATCCATCCATCCCACCATCCATCCATCAATCCTTCCATCCATCCATCCATCCATCCCTCTAACCGTCCATCCCACCATCCATCCATGCATGCCTCCATCCATGCATCCATGCCTCCATCCATCCAGCCATCCTTCCTTCTGTCCATATACATCCTTCTATCCTTGGCTGGAATTTCCAAGAGGGATACTGATCCCACTGTATCCATCTGCCGAGTCCTGAAGTATTCAAGTAGTGAGATGGAGTTAGTCTTTGGAACCCATAGCCATAAATCTACTACAGGGATGGCAAACCTAGTGCCCTCAGGGGGTAGGCAGGTACCTTAAATAACTAAAAGCAAAAAAATGTCCCAGGGCTTCAGTGAACTGTGGGGTTGTAGCTGTTCCTAAGCCTTCTAATTCAAATTAAAAACAAAATGCAGTCTCTTTAGACCTTAGGTTTGTGACTATTGCTGTATCAGCCAGAATTCTTCGGTTGCAAGCAATAAAAACAGACTCTTCTAGTAGGCTGAATAATAGTCCCTGACAATCTCCATGCCCTAATCCCCAGAGCCTGTGTATATGGTATCTTACATGGTAAAAAGGACTTTACAGATGTGATTAAGAATCTTGAGATAGGCAGATTATTCTGGATTATCCAGGTGAGGCTGATGTCATCAGAAGGGAGGCAGGAGGGTCAGAGTCAGTGGTAGGAGATGTGAAGGTGGAAGCAGAGTTTGGGGTGATGCAGGGAAGGGACCATGAGTCAAGGAATGAAGGCAACCTCTAGAAGCTGGAAATGGCAAGGAAGTAGATTCTGCCACTTTCAGAAAGAATGCAGCCCTGCCATCGTTTGACTCTAGTCCAGTGACTGATCTTGGACTTCAAATCTCCAGAACCACAGAATCATAAATGTGTGTTGTTTTAAGTCATGAAGTTGATGATAATTTGTTACAGCAGCCGCAGGAAGCTCACCCACTAAAAAAACAAAACAAAACAAATTATTGAAAGGCCTTTTAGTAGCCTCCAGCTCCAACTCAGAACAGAAACTCAGGGGGCTTCCCTGGTGGCGCAGTGGTTGAGAGTCTGCCTGCCGATGCAGGGGACATGGGTTCGTGCCCCGGTCCGGGAAGATCCCACATGCCGCGGAGCGGCTGGGCCCGTGAGCCATGGCCGCTGAGCCTGCGCCTCCGGAGCCCGTGCTCTGCCAGGGGAGAGGCCACAACAGTGAGAGGCCCGCGTACCGAGGGAAAAAAAAAGAACAGAAACTCAGGAAAGACCATAGTCAGGGAGAGTTCTGGGATTTTAGAGAGCAAATCTGAGGGATGATCCCTTGGGCACCTCTGCTGGGATAAAATCAGCATTTCCCATCCTTGTTTAAGGCTGCTCAAATTTCACATTCCTAGGAGAGGCTCTGATTGACTGAGCTTGGGTCACCTCAAACTGGCCGCCTCACTGGAATGGAGTTCCCCAAAGCAAAACCAGGGCCACGCTTGAGTGACTCGTCCCTCCATGCCCAGTCAGCTCTGGCCAGGGATGGAGCCACAGACTATAGATAATGGCGGTGGGGACCCCTCTACAAGGACGGGGGCCTGGGCAGATGCTCCAGCATGGCCTAAAATATTCCCAGCTCTATTCCGTCCTTGGCAAGCCCAGCCTTGGGTGCCTTCTAGTTGGACATCTGAATTCTCAGCCTCCAGGAGGCTATTCAATCCTTGTGACCTTAGCCTGCGGTGTCAGCCCCATGCTGATTCTTGCCGGGACTAAAGCACCCACCTCCTAACCAGGCCTGGTGTTGGATCTTTTCTCTTCAGCCGCCCACCTTTCCAGCACGGGTCCAGTTTTCTTAAATAGAAACATATTTAAATGGGGATTTTCAGCCTCAACACTGCTGACATTTTGGGCTGGATCATTCTCTGTCCTGTGCACTGTAGGGTGTTTAGCAGCAACCCTGGCCTCTGCCTGTGAGATGCCAGTAACCTCCTTCTCCACATTCTGGCACCAAAAATGTCTCCAGACATTGTCAAGTATCAAGGGCAAAACCGGCCCCGGGTGAGAAGCACTGGTTTGAAGCATTACTTCTGTCCCTATCCATCACCTCTGCCACCACCACCGGATCCAGGCCACCATTCTCTCATCTCAGCAACTACAGGAATCCTCTCCTTGGTCTTTCCATTCCCTCTTGACCCTTCCAGTCTATTCACCATAACCAGCTGGAGAGAGATTTCCTAGAAAGCACATCTGGTGTCCTGGCACTCCTTTGTCTAAAAAACGCTTCTGGAGTTCTCCAGAGGTCCTTGACAATGTCCCAACCACTCACCATGTTCTCTGAGATCTGCCGACTTCCCCAGCCTCGTACCCCAATACCTTTCTCCTTATTCTCTACGCTTCAACCATATCCCGAACTTCTACACATTTCTTCCAATGGATTTCCCCACCCCTGGGCCTTTGCACTTGCTGTTTCCTTTGCCTGGAACACTCATCCTGCCACTCTTTGTTTCGTTAACAGTTACTCATCTTTGAGACCTGTTTCAGTTAGGAATGCTTTTGTTTAGTTTTAATGACACAAAAACAGACAGTCTGGAGGCAGTTGGTTTCTGGGTATTGGTTCTGTGACTCAGGGCTGTTATCTCTGGGATCCTCTTGGCCTTTCCCTCAGGGCCACAAGACTGGTCGCCTGAGCTGCAGACATCCCATCCCTATTTAATGCAGGAAGAAGTAGGACAGTGGAGCCAACAGACTTCAGCTTGCATCTCATTAGTCACAATTGTCCCGTGGCAATCCATGCTGCAACGGAGGCTGAGAAGGTAGGCGTTTAATTCTTGCAGCCTTGATAGAGGGAGTAAGTAAAGGAGAATGGAATTGAGAATGCTATCCATTAAGTGTTGTCTTAAATGTCACTTCCTCCTGGAAGCCTCCCCTGATTGCCTAGGTGAGGTCAGCTACTCCCATTATATGCTCTCCTAGCACCCTATACCTCTCCTTCATACCCTTATCACAACTATAATTTATTCATTTACTTGTGTATTTGATAATGGGCATCTGATTGTTTTCTCGGTCTGTGATTTAGTGAGTTCACTCCTATTTCTCTGGCCCAAGCACGGTGCCTGGTATACAGTAGGACCTCAATGATTATTTCTTTTTTTTTTTTTTTTTTTTTGCGGTACGCGGGCCTCTCACTGTTGTGGCCTCTCTGGTTGTGGAGCACAGGCTCCAGACGCGCAGGTCCAGCGGCCATGGCTCACGGGCCCAGCCGCTCTGCGGCATGTGGGATCTTCCCGGACTGGGGCACGAACCCATGTCCCCTGCATCGGCAGGCGGACTCTCAACCACTGCGCCACCAGGGAAGCCCACAATGACCATTTCTTGACTTCCTGCTGCCAAATAATTCCTGCTAGAGCACAGAGGGGCCCTGACCCTGTCTGGCCCAGGACTTTTGTTGCCTCTGAGCGGAAAGACAGCCTCTTTTCGTCATCAGCTTTCCCAGCAGTGGCCGGCCTTGTTTTGGCACGTTTTCTGCCCAGCCTCAGTTTCTGGAGCAGGTTTCAGTTGCACGTCTGTCGGCCACGTGCTGATAAGGAGCGGAAACTTGTATGCAGATCAGTTGTGAGATACGGCACTGGGAAAAGAGGCTGCTCCTGGTGGGACTGCCCCTGGGCTCTGGGAGGATGGAGGTTCTGGGCTCTGGGAGGATGCAGGTTCTGGGCTCTGGGAGGATGGAGGTTCTGGGCTCTGGGAGGATGCAGGTTCTGGGCTCTGGGAGGATGCAGGTTCTGAGTTTCCTGGGACAGCAGGCAGGGCCCTGCCTCCTCATCCTGTCCCGCCTACCTGCCAGCTGGGACTTCCGGGTTTCCTTACTGTGCCCATTTATTGATCCGGTTGTTTTACCATGGGTTTTATATTTTTTTCCCATCAGACAAAGTAACATCACGTGTTCACACCGTGCATCTTTGTCGAGTGCCTGGTAATATGTGATTATGCCGATACGGGGGGACACAAAACGGAGGCAGTTCTCGTACCCCTGGGGGCGGTAGTCTGGTTTGGCAGACAGACACTGGCGTCAGTCAAAGACATAAATAAATGTAAAACCACAACTACCGCAAGTCCTGGGAAAGAGAGGAAACGGTGCCGGAGGGCCCAGCAGACGGACATCGCCCAGGGAGGTTAGAAGGGGCTTCCCGGAAGCTATGATGACCAAGTTCAGAGAGGAAGGAAAACAAGAGGACAGCAGGTGAAGGGGCCAGGAGGATGTGTTCCGGGTAGGGGGATCACATGGCAACGGCCCTGAGGGGCCAGCACGACAGGCTGAGAGTGGTTGTTTCCTGGGCTGCAGATGGAAACTCCCTTCTCAGTTAGTATCCAGGGGTTGGACACTGGCAGATCCGCGAATGCCATGGGTTCACCATTTATTGGCAACCTACTGTGCCCCCCAGCCTGGTGCTATGCCCAGGGATCCCCAGATGAGCAAACGTCCTTACTACCATCCATAACTTTTCTCAAATGGGCAGAAGGGGTGGGTGTACCTAACCATTGACAATAGGGAAGTCTGCTCTTGTTCAGACTTAAAGCTGTTTCCAGGCAGATGGCTCTGTCCGCCAGGTACCTTGGATGCTGGCTGTGGGCAAAGAACTTAGCTGATGCACCCCTGGGGCTCTTCCTGCCGGGAGCAGGCCAACAGTTTCCCAGGCAGGGTGAGTTTTGAGTTTATTCAACATCCAAAAGATCAAATCAGAAAAGAAAAGAAGAAAAAAAAAAAAAGGAAAAGGACAAGTTCTTTCAAGCCACATCCAACATAGGAAAAACAAACATTTCCTTTCCCTATGGATTTTCTGGTCAGTTGTGAATTTTAGTAATGCCACAAAAGGCTGACCCTTTTGGAGGAAGAGAGAAATTTCACGTTTGGTCACCAGAATTAAATGAAGAGAAGCCAGACTGGTGGATGTCCCAGTGCGGTATCTCATCCCGGGAGTCTTACTTAGTGTGTTCAAGTTGATTCACGTGGCTGCCACTGGAGAGCTTTCTTCTCGCCGTGACAGGCAGGACCCTGGGGGGCCTGGGGGGAGATTGGGAGCTTTGGGCACCTCCGTGGCGTGCTGGTTTTGTTTGTCCCTGCCTGTGTTCCTGGCACTTAAAAAAAGAAAAAAAAATTTTTTAAAAACCTGGTCATTTAATCTCTTTGGTTACAAATGTCTTTCATTTCTCCCCAAAGAAATGAAAACACACATTGCCATGTAATGATGTTTACTGTAAAAAAAAAAAAAAAAAAAAGCCCCAAGTAAAATCAATAGACACAATCTGTATAAAATAGATCATTCAGCGACTTCCTTGTGAACTGTGCCCCTTAATCCCTGCCAGCAGCCCATGCACTTTGAGCTCTTTGGCATTTATTTGTTTTACTTTCTTGAAAGTGCACAAGTGGGGAGAGGCAGGTCCATAATCGTGCCGGGTGAATAGTGAGGACACATTCTCCGAATAGCTCCTCAGAATAACATCCATCAGTAGAAGTTTTTCTTCTCGGCTCATGGCAGTGGATCAAATATTTAAATGTGATTTTTAGACATAAAGGCACATGAAGAGATTTGTTTGATGAAGGAGGAGTGATTTAGAAAACTCTGCTCCAATGATGGGGAAGAATTTTCCGCTGGGATGATAACTCACCTGCAACACATTTTGCCTGAAAACTTAATACCCCCTTCATGTTCTCCCAAAGGAAAAGACCCCACTGGCCAGATTCTTTGTTGGGGGCCAGGGCTGGACCCCACCAGTGGGTTTGGGGACTGGGGTGCCCTTTGCCCTTTGCCCTGACAGCACCTGCCTCCCCATGGACGGTCCCCTTGGCAGCTCTCTGAGTTGAGTGCTGACAGCTCCGATTTGCCAGCGAGGTGGGGAGAAATCAGAAATGATCCATCCGCCTGCTCAGTGTAGTGGGAAAGGACCTGACAGGGCCTTCGGTCCGCTCTGGTGTCTCAGCAGCAGCAGGAAACACTAACGGGAACAGACAGCTCGGGGCTAGGGCTGGCTGCACCAGAGTGGGGAGGAAGGAACGGGACAGGCTCTGATGAGGGCACGTCAAGAGGATTCAGGTGAGACCCAAGAGGGCGGTGCCGCCAGAGCATCCTCTCGGGAGCCGGGCACCTGCCTCCCCTGGGTCGAGAGTTCCAAGAGAGGCATGATCCCAGGGGTGGTCTTTCAACTGCGGCTGGTAACCGTAGTGTAATTTGGGGTGGTCCCCTGATGGACATTTTTCATTTAGAAAAATGCATATTGGTGAAAACACCGTTAGCGCTCCAAACCCATGATTTGGGGTTCTGGTTTTATTTTTTTCTGATAGAAATATCAATAATCTCTAATTGTGAAGGCTTTGCTGCAAGCCAGGCACGTTGCTAGGTAGGCATGCACGCGTGTATGAATCTATGTACACACAGGCATATCTCTCTCTATATATTCCTTTTAAGACTCTGAAGAGCCCTATGAAAGGTTACCAGCATCCCCACATTACAGATGAGGAAACCAATACCAAAGAGCTTAACTCTATTACTCAACACTCATCAGCCCAGTGGTTGATTTTTATAACCCAGTAATAATAAATCTTGCTTCTTTCTCCTTACAAATACCATCCCTGGAGGTGCTCAGAGGAAACCTGTTGATTAATCACTCTGTCAGCTCATGACCCTTGTGTTTTTTCAGTCCTTTTTCTTGAACCCATTCTATGATTTTGCTTATTTAAACCCCTGCTTATCATAGTTGTACTGGTTTCTACACCAGAGCAGAGCTCACGGTCCCTCTTCCAGAAAAGCCTGCTTTTCTACATTTAGGAAATAATGATGGAGGTAAAGCACAGGTGATTTGATCAATCGTGGTTGAGAAAACAACATGTTACCGTCTGTGGGGTGAGTTCTAAAGCAACCGCATTCTCACTAATGTTTGAAGCCTCAGGCAAGGCATCTGCAGTGAGGAAAGGAGTCCCTTCCCCTCAAAACGCTCTCTTTAGAGTCTCAACTCCCAGCGCTCAGACTCTGCACAGGACGGAAGCGTCTTTCCCTCCTCTTCCTTTGGGATCAGCAATTGGCCCGTTCACACCCAAGACCTGTCTGGTAGCCCTGGAAAACAGGCCGTGCAACGCACGCGTGCACACACACACACCCCACTCTCGCATCACACACGCATGTGCCCCCATTCTCACAGTGCCCTCAGGCACATGGACACACACATGCACACTCGCGCTCACACTCACTTGTAGTCATTGACACACCCACCCATACACGTGCACACACACAGATGCACTCAAAGTGGTGACCAGATGTGTGCGTTTGGAATTCACAGTCAAAAACCTCGTGGGACTGCACGTGGGGCAGGATGTGTTTTAGCATCAGTCAGTCCTCGGCTCACCTGAATCCAGCTGAATTCATCCAGAAGCCACTACCAGGTACCAGGCTCCGTGCAGGGGCCCAGGGGGACCAAAGTAGGAGAGAAGCAGCCAGTGAGGTGAGGGGAACACAGACTGATGGGCAGATCGGGACCCACATCTCCCAGCGCTCTCTGGGCCTCAGTTTTCCCATTTGTAATGAGTCGATCCCTTCACCCCCTTCCATCCTGGGGTGACAAGAAGCTCCTTTCCGGGGAGATGGGTGCCTTCAGATCCAAGGTGAAGCCTTGCCTCGCTTGCTCTGGGAAAATCGAGCAGGGGAGTGGCTGGGAGGCAGCTGGTCCCTCACATGTGCACCTGCTGAGCCAAACGCTTGGGCCCTGCCGCCCAGGGGTGCCATGGTTCAGTGGTTAAGACACAGGTGCTGGGCCAGGCAGCCTGCATTTGAATCCTGCCTCTGCCGCTTGCAAGCTGGGTGACCTTAGGCAAATTGCTTAACCTCTCTGTGCCTGTTCCCTGACTGCTTCCTTTACACGGTCACATGTCGGCTTACACCCACCTCCCGGGAGGGGCTCACCCTGACCTCCTGGCTAACATGGCTTGTCCCCGTCCTTATGTTTCATAGCATCCAGTCACAACGTAGGACTTTATATTTATGTGGGCATTTATCCCTTTAATCTTTTCTTCCCCAGTGGACTGTAAGCTCCCCAAGAGCAGGGACTGTGTCTGCTCTGCATGGTGTCCCCCCAGAGCCTGGCAGTGTGTCTGGCACACAGTAGGTGCTCAGTACTTTGATGCTAGAGCGCTTTGTAGTGACCTTGATGGATAGAAAGAGAGGCAAGTTCTTCAGAGCAGAGCCAGTAGGGCCCAAAGCTCCTTGGGAGATGTGCAAATATGGGAGGAAAACTAGGGCTTGGACTCAAGAGCAGCCCACTGTCTCGATCCCCAAATAGCTCTTTCTCCTCTCTTCACCCCCAGCAATCACAGTTCATCAATTGCACAAGAGATGTCCCTCCCGTGTGCCGGGCTCTGGGCTGCAGCGGTGAAAGCAGGGCCCACCCGTTTCCTGCTCTCGTGGCATCCAGCTGCTATCGGGTGGAGACTGACAGTAAACAAGAGAATGTCTGGGTTGAGTGTCAGGAGGGCCACGTCGGCTGTGAAGAGAGGGCATGGGGGGGGCCCACCCCGGGGGGCCCACCCCCACCCTGTTTGGGTCAAGCGGCTTCTCTAAGGACCACCTCATGTTGGCCGGGTGGTGGACAACTGGAAGGGCATGAGGGCCAAGGGAGCAGAGTGGGTGAGCGTCCTGAGGCTGGGAGAGGCACAGGAACTGTGAGGACCTGAGTGGGGGAGGTCAGGGAAGTTGGAAAGTCAGTGTCAAGAGAAAGAGGTGGGCTTGGGAGGGTCCCCAGAAGGGAGAAGGGGCCTTAGAGCTGGGGGTGGGGGGACTGGACATTCTCAGAGTGCAAGGAAATGCCATCACTCCGGAAAACAGGCAACAAGGCCCGTGTTTGGGGCGCACTGGGACACACACATGGAGACGTAGCAGTTTATCCATAGAGCAGTGGGGTGCCAGCCAAGACATTTAATCAAGGGAGGGATGTGATCAAATGTGCTCGTAAGTGTTCTGCAATGAAGGGAAATTTGTGACCCGCACGGGGTTTGAAGTTCGAGGCCTGGGACTGTTGTCACCTTGCTCATTAGAGGATGAGAAACAACAGGGGCAGCTGCAAGGACGCCACTGGCACGTGACCCCTGGTGCCTCGGGCTTCTCCTTTCCGCTGGCTCAGAGGAAAGAGGCCGCAGTGAACATCGGCACTTTCTCATCCGGGCTCATGCGGGCAAATGGGCCTCAGTTTCCTCCACTGCTCATCTCAGGACCTGCCCAGGGGGTCAGGTGCCTGCTCTGACCACCCTGCTGAGGCCACGCGTGCCTGAGGCCGCCCCCGTGGTTGGAGCACGAGAAGCTGAGAATGGGTGTCGGCGGGGCCGTAGGTCCCTGACCCACGTGAGACGCTGACCGTTTCCTGAATAAGCCATCGCTCTTGGCCCCCCAGAGGAAGGGTAGAAGGAGGGAACTCCCAGTCAAACAGGGAAAAGCTGGAAGCAACATCAAACTCCTCCAATAAGACACAGGATAAATACACACGTAGGCTCCAGCCTCTGTGGTAGGAAGAATAATGACTCCCAAAGATGTCCATGCCCTCATCCCCAGAACCTTACTGAGGATGTTACCTTACACTCACCACTTGCACCCTTCCCCCAGTTTCTGCCAATGAACATACTCTCTAAGTAGAAACGGCTTCCTCTGCAAGTGCAGTCTTAAGACAAGCCCCAGCCTCGCTTCCATCTGACTTACCCCTGGGCCCCTCCTCTGTAGAAATTCTGAACCCCCTTTGGCTAGACTTGACCTCAGGAGCCGTGACTCTCCTCTGTCCCTCTCACTCACTTTCCAGTTGCCCTTAGAAACTCACAAATCCCTCTGGAATAGCTCCTGCCTGGTGGCCACCTCTTCCACCACCTCTGGTCCCCAAACATCCCTGCACCTTTAGGCAAATCCTTTCCTAACGTGGCTGAGCCTCTGCTTACTCATGTGCAGACGGGACACTTCCCCCGACCCGTGCTGATAGGCGGGAGCCTCCTTGGGGAGGTGGCGGGGGTGTGTCTGTTGAAGGGGAGGCGAAGGCAGCACTGCTTTGTCTGCTGCAGCCCTTCCGGGCTTCTGCTGCTTCTTTTCAGTGCTTCTGAAAAAAACTGCTCGTAAGTTTCCCTGCCCCTCTTGGAAAAGGCTTTTACCATCTTATTGCTCAGAGGAGCGGCCAGGGGGAAGCTTCAGCGTGAAGGGTTCAAATTCCCAAGCGCTTTTGTCCAAGACAGAGTGAGAGTCCAGGGCCGGGAGGAAGTGGCTGGAGCGGCCGTGGGCTGGGGCAAAGGTGAGGCCGGCTCTTCCCGGCTGGGCTCTCTGACACTCCTAACAGGCCGGTGCTTCTCTCCCCGAATCCTTACCCGCCGGCCTGCTGAGATTTCCACAGGCCGTGGGAGTGGGGACTTTCGTCCCCCTATACCTCGTGTACCGGTCACGTCTGTCCCTGGTGCCTGCACAAAGTAATTGAATCAAAGAAGGAACATGTGGTCCCCCCGCATCACTGGGGACCACAACCGCCCAGGCCCGCACCCAGGTTAACCTGCCCTCCCAGGTCCTCCCCAGTCTGTTCTTGGAGCTTCTCCCGGGGCCTTTATCTCCTCGGATCTGTGCCCATCACTGGCTGGCACGGGGAGGGGTGTGTGAGGAAAAGGGGAGGCAAGAGCCTGGTGTGAGTAAGAGCCCTTGGTTCCCTTCAGATGTTTATCTGTCCATTTCACAAACCTTCCCTCTGTGGAATAACTTGTTTGGTGAAAAACGCTTTCTTTCCTCATTTTATGGCCGGGAGGGGTCATCGGATAATCACTTCTGAGTGCTGGTCTGGGGTGAGGGTGGGGCAGGACGAGCCCCTCACCCTGGGGTGCCAGCCGCTTCTGCCATCCCCCACTTTAGGGGGCAGTGAGTCTGGGATGAGAGGTGGGAGTTGGGAGTGCCGCCAGGTGAAGGAGCAGGACATGTCTCCGCCTGCCACTCAGCCTTTGCCTTTAGAGGTGAGATCACCTTCCAGACTAGGCTCCACCCACCACCGTCCCTTCCCCAGGGAAAGTGGGGTGCCCCTGCTCCAGCCCTCTCCTCCCCACATACATCTGCACCGCACCCCACCCCCGCGCACCCCCACGCTTCATGTATTCCTGCACATTCACACGGTGGGCAAGAATGCATTGTCTGCCCACGTACATTCATCTGGGCTTCTTGAGGTCAAGTCCAAGCTCATTTCTGGAGAAGAAGATCCACTCGTGTTGTAGAATCACTTGTTTATTGATTAATTGATTCAGCAAATATTGATTTACCGCCAACACTGTGTGGGCCACTGGGTCAAGCCTGAGATCAAGAAGGAGGAAGTGAGTACATCAGACACTCACCCAGCTTGTAGGAGAGAGGAGGCTTTAAACAGACACAGAGCAGGCGTGAACTGGGCACCCGCTGCATGTCAGGAACTAAGTGCTTCACCTCGACACCTCCTTTAATCTTTGTAGAAACCCGGTCGGTAGGTTGGTTACTCTCATCCCCATTTGGGGCACGGAGGCCAGGAGGGGTGGAGTGACTTGCCTGACATCACATGGCTGGTAAGTAGCAGGGCCTGGATTTGAACCCAGGCTCCCTGGCTCCAGAGGCCACACCTGTAACCAGGACCTTGTGAACCTCAATGATAAGATCCTACTAACCATGAGAAGGGCTGGGTAATTCTAGATAATTCTGGGTAATTCTAGAAAGGGGACCTGATTTAGTCTGGAGGTCATCAAGAGGGTCTAAGGCGGGACTTCCCTGGTGGTGCAGTGGTTAAGAATCTGCCTGCCAGTGCAGGGGACATGGGTTCGAGCCCTGGCCCGGGAAGATCCCACATGCCATGGAGCAACGAAGCCCGTGCACCACAACTACTGAGCCTGCGCTTTAGAGCCCGCGAGCCACAACTACTGAGCCCACATGCCACAACTACTGAAGCCCGCGCGCCTAGAGCCCATGCTCCACGACAAGAGAAGCCACCACAATGAGAAGTCCGCGCACCGCAATGAAGAGTAGCCCCTGCTCGCCGCAACTGGAGAAAGCCCGTGCGCAGCAATGAAGACCCAACACAGCCAAAAATAAATAAATAAATAAACTAATTAAAAAAAAAAAAGAGTGTCTAAGGATAACAGACTTGTGGTTGCTAAGGGGTTGGGGGGAGGGGAGGGAAGGAATAGGAGGTTGGGATTAGCAGAGGCAAACTATTATATATAGGATGGATAAGCAAGAAGGTCATACTGTATAGCACAGGAAACTGTATTCAATATTCCGTGACAAACCATAATGGAAAAGAATAGGAAAAAGAATATATCTATATATATACCTATATATACATCTGAGTCACTTTCCTGTATGGAAGAAATTGACACAACATTGTAAATCAACTGTACTTCAATAAGATTTATTTATTTTGTATTTATTTATTTTTTGGCCACGCAGCCTGTGGGATCTCAGTTCCCCAATTAGGGATCAAACCCGTGCCCTCTGCATTGAAAGCACGGAGTCTTAACCACTGGACCGCCAGGGAAGTCCTAATAAAATAAAATAAAATAATAATAATAAAAAAGATTGTCTAAGGAAATGCCCTTGATGCTGCACTTGGAAAGATGGGGAGGAATCAGACACGCAAAGACTGGGAAAAAGTATGTTGCAGGAAGAGGGAGCTGCAGGTGCCAAGGCCCTGAAGCAGGAGGAGCGTGCATGCTGGAGGAGTGCAAGAAGGTCCTTGTGGCTGGAGCCCAGTGCACGAGTTGGCTCCCTCCTGGTAGCAGATGTGGTTACCTCCTGGACAGTCATTCACCCATCGTCTACCTTACCAATAGCACCCAGGCGAGGCTGTGCTTCACGGGAGGGAGGCTCCAACTCTGATACCGTCTCAGAATGGCTACAACTATGTCCTACACGCTCTTCCAGAATCTCGCCACGCCCCAGTGAAGAGGCAGTGTCTATTTCTTGGTCCTTTGAATCTGGGTGATTTTGTGACTGCCTCAATGAAGATGACACAGTGAAAGTGATGCCATATGATCTCTGAGGCTGGGTCAAGAAAGGTGACGTGGCTGGAGAGCTCTCAGTCTCTTTCATAGGACACTTACCCTTGGAATCCAGCCACCGTGCTATGAGGAAGCCAGCCAAGCCCGTGTGGGTAGGTTACATGCGGAGAAAAACTGAGGCCTCAGGCCAACAGCTAGCATCCCCACCAGACGCGAGAGTGAACGAGGCTTCAGATGACTCCAGCCCCCAGCCTTTGAGAGGCAGAGCCAGGCTGGCCCTCCTGTACCCTATCCAAATTCTTGACACAGCATCCACTAGAATAATAAGTGATGTCTTTGTGCTACCAGATTTTGCGGTCATTTGTTACACTGCCATAGTAACTGGGTTTCTGTGGTAAACCATGACCTATCTGGTAAGCCCATTCCCTTTTCCAGGGATTGGTTTGGGGTTTGGTTTGGGACCCGATCCTGGCTAACGTGAAGTAAAGGGATGTGTACTGAGCGAACTTCTGAGGAAGGTTTCCTGACTTTGAAAGAAAATTGTCAAGAAGATGCAGTCTTTTTCTACCTCCAGATAAAGCTTGGTGAGGAGATAATGCCTGGGCAACTGCAGCCATTTTGTGACTATGAGGGAGTGGTCCAAAGATGGCAGAATGGGAAGAGAGAAAGATCCTTGGGCCATATGTTATGAGACACCGATTAGCCAATCTTGAAACCATCCTAGTTCTGTGAAGTAATAGCCCCTCTTATTGTTTAAAGGTTTTGTTTTGTTTTGTTTTTTGCTTTGCCTTGAGGCTTGCAGGATCTCAGTTCCCCGACCAGGGATTGAACCTGGGCCACAGCAGTGAAAGCCTGGAATCCTAACCACTAGGCCACCAGGGGAATCCCAGTTTAAAGCATTTTGATTTTGACCTCCACTTACTTTCCAAGTCACATACCTTCTTTCCCCTCACAACCCACCTTTTCCCTGCCCTGGCTCATCCCTGAGTTTGGGGCAGAGAAGGCTTAAAGAAGCTCTGATACACAGAAGAGGATTTCTGCCTCTAAACCCAGAGCAAGAGGTACTCAGAATGGGAATTCCAGGAGTCTGATGGTGGAGGAAAGAGGTCAAGAAAGAAAGGAAACAAATCAAGAGGAAAGACCAGTGAGGGAAGAAATAAAGAAGGTTATACCGTAAAGACAAGGAAATTAGGACAAAAGAAACTGGACAGAGAAGACCTGGGAGGAGGTGGTGGAGAGTTCAAGGCTACAGGACATTCTTTGTACCACTCCTTGATCCTAGAACCACATTCCTCACATCATCCCATGAGGCCACACAGGACAGGGATTAAACATGCAAGCTCTGGAGTTAGAATTCTGACTCCACTACTTTCTATCTGGGTGATATTGGGCAAATCACTTAAGCAAATTGAACCTGTTTCCTAATTCGTAAAATAGAGAAAGATGATAATAACACCCATCTCAAAGGGCTGCTGAAAGGAATTGAGACAGGACTCTACGAGTTGTCAGTACAGAAACTCAGTTCAGACCGGCTTAAGCAAAAGAGTGATTCCTTTGGCTCCTGTCCCTAAAAGGTTGAGTAATAGGCTTCAGGTGTGGCTGGATCCAGGCGCTCAAACGATGTCATCAGGATTTGATCTTTATATATCTTTTGTCTCTTTTTCTCCCATTGGCAACACATCCAACTAAGCCTCCTCTTTATGGTTGCATCTTCTGCGCAGGCTCGAAGGGGACAATACCTTTTGTTGGTCTGATCAGCCAGCCTGGGGGGTCCTGTACCCATTCCTACACCTCTTGTATAACCAAGGAGATGGATTATGCTAATTGGCCAGCCCTGGGTCAGGTGTGCCTAGTCCTGGATGTGGAGATGGGGCCAGCTCCACTCCCCTACGTGGGCTGATGTTGGAGTATGTTGTGTGTGGGGTGGGAAAGGCTTCGAGGAAAACTGGAGAGCTGTCAGTGGAAGAAAAGAGGGTGACTGCTGGACAGACAACACAGCAGCGTCTGCAACAAGGACTTCAACAGCCATCACCTCCCTGGCCCTGCGCTCACCCTTAGGAGAAGCAGTTGCACAGAAGACAAGCCCTGAGCTACATTTGACTCCTCAGTGAAAACCTGTCAAGGGAAAATGACTTTAAAAAATGTGGTGAGATACACGTAGTATAAAATTGACCATTTTACCCATTTGTAAGTAGACAGTTCCATGGCATTAATTACTTTCACCCTGTGGTGTGGCCATCCCCACCATCCATCTCCAGAACTTTTTCATCTCCCCAAACTGAAGCTCTGTCCTCATTAAACAACAGCTCCCCATCCCCCTTCCCCCAGCCCTGGGCAACCACCCTTCTGCTTTCTGCCTCTATGAATCTGCTATTCTAGGTCCCTCATATAAGTGGACTCCTACAGTACTGGTCTTTTTTGTGTCTGGCTTATTTCACTTAGCATAATGTCCTCAAGGTTTATCCATGTTGCAGCATGTGTCAAAATTTCATTCCTTTTAAGGCTGAATAATATTCCTTTGTACGTATATACCATATTTTGTTTATCTAGTCATCTGTTGATGGACACGTGGGTTGTTTCCAGGGCAAAATGCCTTTTAAGCCAAGAGTGTGCCCACTTTCATTTCTATAGGCAGCATGACACCCAAGCCAGCATTCTGCTTGTCCCCTCCTGTCCTTCCCGAAGCCCAGTTATTTGGCTTCAGAAAGTAGCAAGAGCAAAGGAGAATCACATAAGAATAGAAGTGATAAGGAAAAAGAGAGGGAGAGAGGATTAATAATTTTTTTTAAAAAAAGGTTTTCAGCAAAGGAAACTCAATTTTAAGAGAAAAAAAACACAAAAACCAATTAGGTCTGGTGGCTGCAACTCACAAAGGAAGCACAGTTGTCAAAAGGAGGGCTGGGACTTTTCAAAGCGCTTACTGGAACTAAATAGAAATGCTGAACTTTGTTTTGTCTTTCCCAAGAACATGCTCTTTTTGGAATCAAAAGACTCTGAGGGTGGTGAAAGACTTCAGAGCATGAAATTGTATTACTGGAAATGGTTTGGGGCTTTTGTTCTTGAGGCTGGGGCCTCATGAGGGATGGGCTTAGAAGCAAGCCCAGCCAGGCTGCAGAGGGGCACGGAGGGGCAGGGGGCAGGCCAGGCAGTTGGAACTGCCCTCGGGTTTCTCAGCTCCTCAAATGAGAACTGAAAAGCCTCAGGGGCCATGGTCGGATGCTATGCTTGGGGAAGACATTAAAAAACAAAAACAAAAACAACAAAAAACGGTGTCTAGACCCAAAACAAGAGCGGCAGCAGGACAGGCAGAGGTGGGTCAGAGACTGCAGGTTTGGGACACCTGCAGCCTACTTTGGGATCTTTCAATACTGCTGAATAACCACAGCTGTCTCCTAATGGGTCTCCTTGCCTGTTTCTCTAAAAGGTAGATCTGATGCATCGCTTCCTAGCTTCAGAACCTTCGATGGCTCACCATAGCCCTTGAGATTGAGTCAGGCTCCTTAACTGTACACTCCATTCGACCTGGCCTCTGTATGTCTTCTTTGACCTTAACCCTTCCATCCTTCCCTTTGCACTCTCCACTGCAGCAGCACTGAGCCACCTCTGGTTCCTCCAAGGAGACCAACCCTCTCCTGTCTCTCAGTTTTGCACGCGGTGTTCCATCTGCCTGATGTGCACTTTTTGTTCCCTCTTTGCCCACCAACACTGTGTATTCTTTTTTTGTTTTTTAATAAATTTATTTATTTATTTTTGGCTGCGTTGGGTCTCTGTTGCTGTGTGCGGGCTTTCTCTAGTTGCAGAGAGCAGGGGCTACTCTTCGTTGCGGTGCGGGCTTCTCATTGCAGTGGCTTCTCTTGTTGCAGAGCACGGGCTCTAGGCGCATGGGCTTCGGTAGTTGTGGCGCATGGGCTTAGTTGCCCCGTGTCATGTGGGATCTTCCGGGAACAGGGCTCAAACCCCTGTCCCCTGCATTGGCAGGCGGATTCTTAACCACTGTACCACCAGGGAAGTCCCCATAGTAAGACTTTTGATAAGTACTGTCATGTTAGTCAGGAAAGTTTATGATAAATAACATTTCCAATAGCAATAGAGTCTCCCACTGCCTCCCCACCTTGCCAGTCCTGAAAGTTCTTGAAACTGAACTTGACTCACAGCAGGCTCTCAGTTATACCTGTGAAATGAACCCCAGGTTTTCAAGTTCCAGTCTTTGCTGGTACCATTAAGCTTATTTAGTATGAGAGCTTTGCCGAGTGGGAAAGCCTGCCATATTGGAAATGGCAAATGCCCAAGCCAGAGTAGAATTTATTCTTTGTTTGGCTTTATTTTTCTGCCTCTGGCTTATACTTGCTTTCAGATCTGAGGGCGTCTTGGGCTAAGAACTTTCCCCCACTTACACTACACCTACTGGAATTATTCTGATCCTTTCTGTTGTGATAAATTGACTGATGGCCATTGTCTTAAGGCGAAGTTGAACATTTGGCTGCCAGGATAACTAACCTACCCTCGAGTTTCTCAGTCATGACACTAGTGATAGTCGGGGCTGAATAATTCTTTGTGGGGGGCTGTCCTGTGTACTGTAGGGTGTTTAGCAGCATCCCTGGCCTCCATTGACTACGTGCATGTAGGAGGATGCATGTAGCATCCTTCTGGAATGACAACCAAAAATGTCTCCAGACGGTGCAGATGTCTCCTGGGGGACAAAATCGTCCTGGCTGAGAAGCACTCTCAATGTAATTAACGACTCACTGTCTTAGGGAGTTAGGATGTAGCTGTGGGTGAAGCCGGCCCAGTGTCCCCGACTTTTCCCTGACTTTCAGTAAATTATTCATCCAGCAAGTGGCAGCCGTGAGGGAACTCTTGTCTTCTTAAGAACTTCCAGTCAAAGGTATTTTGGGGTACAAACAAAAAGACAACCCACGTTTCAGTTGAAGCTATGAAATTGAGGTTTCCAAAGTGTCCCAGTGCCATTAAATTGTTCGTGAGGAAGAAAAACATTACTGTCTTTTTTTCCCCTTTGATTCAATACAAGAAGTCTTGAAAATCACACTATAGGCTTTTAAGATCTCATCATAAAAATAATAAATTAATACCAATTTTAAATGAACCTGTGTAGATGGGGTACAGTGTATTCCCAGGTCCTGTCTAGGAACCTTTGCAGAATCACATTTAGACTTTAGAATTAGTGCCCATTTTAAGCATGGGGAGACTGAGTCTCAGTGACCTGCTTCAAATGGAATGGGCTTGGGGCTTTCTCAGTCATGTGTGTCGTGAGCCTGACAAAGGCTTGTTTTACTAAAAGGGATGTGTTGGCTCAGAGAATGGGGACATTTACTGCGAAGCTCAAAGAAAGGGAAAGCAGGTGAGAAAGAAAAGAACTAGAGTTGGGACTATGCTGTCTCCGCATCCCACCTCGTCTTCCTTCTCTGCTTCTCCTCTTGTCGGGAACACTCCCCAGCAGCCTGCATCCCACGTGTCACAGTATTGGAAACAAGGCTCCCTCTCCCAACCTTCCTGTACGTGTCCCAGGGAAGGACTCCTATTGGCTCTGCTTAAATCACATGCACATCTCTGAACCGATACCGAGCCCACAGAATAAGCCACTCTGATTGGTCTCACCTGAGTCATGTATCACGAGGGCAGGATCTCTTACCAAAATACGGCGAACGGGGGAATGGGTGCCAGCGGCCAAAAGTAACAGCTACTTAACTCGGAACCAAGATGTGGGTCCAGGTTTGAATTAGTCAACCTTCTGGAACATGTCCACCATTGCCATATGTATTGGCTGTTTTGAAATAAATACCTGAAAAAAACACTTAATTTTAATAATCCTACAAGGAAGAAATCATTATTTCCACTTTGCAGTTGAGGAAACAGAGGCTCAGAGAATTTTTTCAAGTGCCTTGGGATTAGCTGAGCCCAGTTCCTACTCCAGAGTTCTAACTTGTAACCTCCATGTTTTAGTGCCTCCTGGGTATCTCAGATTTGTCCCAGAGAAACATCCCCCCGGTCCCTGGCCCCCCTGTTGACCCTGATTACTTGGAGAGGGCTAAGGGGACAGGAGTGGGAGGCATATTGGGAGACACAGAAAAGGGGCAGAGGGAGGCCTTCTTGGAGGAGGTGGTACCTCACTGGCAGCACAGGGTGAGGCTGGGCTGGCCTGTGCAGAAGTTGGGTCCAGGCAAGCACACGGCCCTGAGGTCCAGAACCGAACATACTCTCTGTGTCGGGAGCACAGGAAGGAGAAGTGATGACATGAACATGTGGCAATGGTCAAATCCCCTGGGACCCAGAGAGTCTCAGGGGCTGGAATCTACCCCTCAGAGCAGTAGGGGGACGCTGAGGATGTGAGCTGAGTGGGAGAGCCTCTGGGTCAGTTTGCATGTTGGAAAGGTGTCGCTGGCCGCCAAGTGGGGAATGGCTTGGAGGCGGGCATGTGTTTATTGAGCACCGACTGTGTGCCCGGCATTGTTTTAAGTATCAGGGATACAAAAGTGCACAAGATGAAGTCCCTGTCCTCACAGACTTTCTAGCAAGGACGCAGACAGAAATCAAGCAAACAAGTAGATAGATTCAGCATAATTCTCCTCATTCAGTAAGGGCTGTAAAGAAAAATGTCCTAGAGGCAGGGCAGAGAGGGTGATGGTGGTGGGTGCTTTCTTAGCCTAGGTCATAATCCCAGAGAGAGACGAGGGAGGCCCGGGGTCGGGGTGGGGGAGTGCAGGGACTTTCATTTTGTTCGACCCCAGTGGCACGTGTCAAACAGTGGACCGGGGGGTGTCGGGCTGGCCGTCTCTGGGCTTGCCCTCCAGGGTGCCCACGTTGCCTTTGCTTTGGAGCAGCTGTCGAGCCGATATAAACATTTAAACGTGGATATAGCTTGGTTCTCGTTCAGCATGTAAATAGATGTCAAATCTTCAATTTTGAAAGGACTGGTTCCCTGAGATTTGTATAAATTTTGGACCACAGTAGAAGCCATACACACGGAAAACCAGGTCTCTCCACATCGGGGATGGATCCTGGGTTTCAAAGATACAAACCTTACAGATGGGAACTCATTTTAGAGGTGGAGCTAAAATTAAGGAGGATAACAAAGAAAGATGAAATGTGTCCCGCATCCGACAGGCACAGCCCCCATTTAGAAAAGTAGAAACGCTTAGAAATAGAGATTTGATGGTCTGGAATTCTTAGATTAAAAATACAATTTGATTTTATTTCTTACATTTCTCCTATGTTTTCCAGATATTTAGCATTAAGAGGATTTTCTTCGGGGACAGCCTCCAATAACTTATTCTTTTCTGAAGTTAGACTTTGGGGGTACCAACCTAAGTAGTCAGATTCTGTTGGGAAGCCAACAGACTGAGCATGTCATTTATTTATCTCCGCCCTGCCCCTCACGACACTGGCAAAGATGAAAGAGATGGAAAGATTGTTGCTGGGGAAGATGAGGGCAACTAGCACCTGTTAGTGGGTGGATACATGGGAACACTGTTTTCTGATGGTCATTTGGCAGTATCTGGCAAAATTTAAAAGAAGCTTGTCCTTCGAAATCAAGCAGTTGATTTCCAGGAATCATATCACAGAAACATCTGAAATACTGAGCAAAGATGTGGTTACAAGAATGTGCCCTGTGGCATGGTTTCATATAGGTGTATATTTGAGATATACATGCATTATCTTCATTAACCCCCAACTGGTTTAAAATAATGATTATACTTCCCAACAATGGAACGCTTTGCAGCTGCTTAAAAATGAAGTTGGCCTCTGCCGGGTGATCAAGGTCAACAGCAACAGTGATAGGTCACATTGATAGCCTGCACCCTTGATAGGATGTGATGAGAAGGGCGCTTCATCTCCGTGGTCATCTCCCCCCAAACCCATCGCTCCAGTCTGATTACAAGAAAAAATCAGATACATTCTAACAGTGGGGCATTTTACAAAATACCTGACCAGCACTCCTCCAAACTGCCAAGGTCACAAAAAACAAGGAAAGTCTGAGAAATTGCTACAGCCAAGAGGAGCCTCAGGAGACACGAAAACTAAGTAATGTCATATGGTGTCCTGGGTGGGATCCTGGACCAGGAGAAGGACATTAGGGAAATCTGAATAAGCTATAACTTTAGTTAATAACAACGTAGCAATGTTGGTTTGTTAATTATGGCAAAAGTACAATACTAACGTCAGTTCCTAAAAATAGGAGAAATTATCATTAGTAGGGGGTAGGGTATACGGGAACTCTTTGTACTATCCCTGCAATTTTTCTGTAAATCTACAACTGTTCAAAAAAAAACAAAGTCTGTTGCAAAAAATGAGAGAAATTCATGGATGGATGTGAAGGTAGTTCAAGATGTATGACTGAAGGAAAACAGTGATCCCATTTTTTTAAAACAAAATCGCATGTGTATGTTTATGGAAGTATCCATAGAGTCTAAGGTGCTCCCCCTTTCCCCCTAAGTGGTTACCTTGAGGGTTTAGGGTTAAAGCGTTTAGTGGGAGGGAATCTTTTACGTTTCTACAATGTTTTGAAATCATTATACACAGGCGAGACTTTTACAATACAAAGTTGAGTAAAGATATTTCTCACACACACACACACACACACACACACACACACACACACACACACACACACACACACACACACACACACACTGAAAAATAACTCAGTGGTGGGCAGGAGAAGGCAAGGGAAGTGCAGGTAGCCCGCACCAGTTTCATTTCACATAAATAGGCCCCAAATTAACCTTCCTTGATTCATAATTCAGAGTCGACAGCATGGAAAAATTAGAATCCCCTCCAGGTTTCTGGGCACACTGAAACGGCCTTATTCCTACAAAGTCTGACCTTGGCCGGGGCCCGTGGACTCTGCCCCTGTCCAGGGGCTTGCCTTGTCGTGGCTGCCACTTGCTCAGTGGCTGGCCCTGGGAAGGACTCCCACGCACGCCCTCATTTAGTCCTGAAAATAACCCTTCGTGGTAGATTATGTCATCACCACCCTTTTAAATATGAGGCCCAGACAGAGAAGGTCACTTGTCACTCAGCCGGTAAGGGGGGTTCAAGTCTAATCCAGAGCTGTCTGATCCGGGACCCCCAGCTTAACTACTCACCCCTATAACCCCTCGAAGGTAGAAGCTGTGGTAAAGGAGCCGCTCGCCTGAACGAGAATTCCCCTCTGGGTCCCCTGGAACGAGGAGGTGACTGTTCAACATGACGGCTCCAATGAGCTTGGATCTCTAACGCTATTGTGTATCTTTCTGGTGGAATATTTTGGTCCCATAACCAGGTGCACGTGGAATTCGGTAACAATGAAAAAGTCCAAGGGTGCGTGAAAACCCAGCACATGTTGGCTAAGGTTGGGCCGTATGGAAAGTATACGTTCGTCATCAGTGTTTACGTTTGACTTATTTATTTTTCCTGAAATCCCATCAAAATAAAAATCAACCACGTTGCCCTGAAGCCCTTTCTGATGTGGGGGAGGTGCCCTGGACATCATTTTCTGTTAGGGGAACAGAAAGCAGCAAAATGGAAATACACAGCAGGGTGGGTGGGGGGCACGGGCCATTGGGAGAGGGACCTTTTCTCTTAACTCAGATGCCCTTTGGAGAGGAGGGCGTGTCTACAGGGTGGCTGATGGGAGCAGACGTAATGTCAGAGTGGGACGAGTTCTTTTGGAAAACGTGTTTCCAGCATCACTTGAATTTTGACCTTTAACTTCTGCAGCCATGCGAGCTACTTCATTTTTACACATCTCTGTCCTCAAACCCCATCAGACCTGTCATGAGCAAATAGACAAATAGTGAGTGGGGCCACTTTTTTTCTTAAAAGTCCCCTGCTGTGCCAGCAGGGAACAGTGATCCTCAGGTAGGAAGATCCTTCCTCTGGACTTGCAAGGTGAAAAGATGTCTGACCTTGATTCCCTGCCACCAAAGAGCCTTTGAGGAATGGAGCTCAAAATGTATTTTTCGACAGAGGTTTGTTTCAAACCGCAAGTGGAAACCTTTGTCACGTATTCAGTGCCTTCTCCTTTCTGGCCACGTGTGTCATATGATTCCCATGCAAGGAATTGGAAGCTTATTGCCTCGGTTGCCCTTACTGATGAAGACTGAAAGTCATATTAAACACGTTTCTGGGAGGTGTTTTTTTTTTTTTTTTCTTTTTTTTTCTTCTTCCATTTTTATTGTTGAACTTCATCTGGTGCTAAGATTTCCTCTAGAGAAGTAATTTAGAGCATTGTGGCATTTCCTTTCTTAATTAATCCCAACTGGGGCTGCGTCTAGAGCAAGCATCCGCAGTTGATGGCTTCATCACCGTGCAGAGGGCTCTTCCTGCTGCATTTGTAAACACCAGCCCGGCCACAGCGCCATGGCAAGGTTCTGGTTTGAATTAAAGCCCAGGCTGAAGGATCAACCCAGCTGTGCTTTCCTGTAAGCTCTGTCAGTTTTCCAAAGCTTGTTAACATGCTAATATAAAAGGAAATAGGACAAACTTCAAGGAATTTACAACTGGTCTTAAACTTCAAAGACAAAGCTACATCCATGCGACACACATACACACACAAAACCAATATGTCCCTCCGTCTCCTTCCTCTTCAAACAGCCCAACACAAAACAGAAAAACCCCAACTAATAAAAAGTTCCTTTAGCAACCTGGGGATGGCTGTGGATGCCGGTTTGAAGCATTGTGGCCACAATCCACGATGTTGCAGGCGCTTTTGCGCATTGTGAAACATGGGGCAGAATTAGTAGGGCTGGCTGGAGACGGGATAAATATTTCTCCAGTCCCTAAGACAGTGACGCCAACCCAGCCTAAAAGGTCGGCTTCCTTGTTCCTCCTCCCCGTACAGAGCTGGCCAGGTGGGCTGGGTGGGAAGGGAGGACCCGACCATCCTCACCTGCCACCTCCCCCGTCCAGCCCAGCCCTGGAACAAGGCACAGCACATCCATCCTGACCACAGGGGCTGGTGATCAACGCAGGAGGGAGAGGCTGGGGCACGTTTCTCAGCAAATGGTGATTCATTTTCAGAGCCGTCTCTTGGAGATTCTGACAACAAATAGAACAGCACAACTTTTTAATTTCCTGTTAATGTTCTCCTTTCTCCAGTGAGCATCAGCAGATCATATTTATCTCAGCCTGCCAGGGTGTGGATGCCAAAACCCAGTTCAAAGATTCTCATTAACTTCCTCTGAGCATTTCCAAATTGGAACCCAAATAGTGAAACTGGAGGTCCCATTTAGGACGAAGCTAATGGCCGCGGCTGTGACGCCCTCATTCCTCTGCCTCATTCATTGCTGACTGTGGACACAGTGTTCTCACAAATGCCCATGTGGGTTCGCTTGGGTTGTCCGAGAATTGTGGCTTTGTCCGCTGCATTTGTATCTTCAACGCTGGAGATGTAGGGCAGCCACATCACTTAGGGCAGAGGTTCTCAACCTCAGCATTACTGACAATTTGGGTGGGATGGTTCTTTGCTGTGAGCCGTCCTGGGCATTGCAGGGTGTGTAGCAGCGTCTCTGGCCTTCACCCACGAGATGACAGAGCACAGTCTCCCACCTCCCAAGGCATGACAATAGAGAGTATTTCCAGACCTTGCCAAACATTCCCTGGGGGTTGAGTTGCCAGATAAAATACAGGGTTAAATTTGAATTTCAGATAAACAGTGAATACTTTTATCTAGCATATCTTATGTATTATTTGGAATGTGCTTAGAAATTATTTTTTGTTTATCTGAAATTCAAATTCAACCGGGCAGCCTATAGTTTTGTTTGCTAAATATGGCAGTCCTACCTGGAAGGCAATACTCTCCACCAATCCCTGCCCTCTACCCTGTCTTGAGACCCGCTGACTTAGGGGAAAAAACAAGTAAGGATAACTGCTTCTAGTCTCTGGTTCGCCCCGTTCTTGGTCATTTTATCTCAGAAAAGCCATTTAAAATCTTGGAGCTTTCCCCTCTTCAGTGTAAAAAGTGGTCATGATGTCTGCTCCCATCTCTTGTTGAGAAGGTTCAAAAGACAAGGCTTCACAGTGAGAAACAAGCCTTCACAGTCCGGGCGAGAGCAGGAATCCACTCACAGCTGTCCAGTCACTAAACCCTGACTTCCCAGCATACATCTCGGCCCACTTGGTGAGGAGGGGGGGTGGGGGGGAGCAGCTGAGCCACCCCTGACTCCAGGCTTGACCAATCAGAGAATCCTATTCCTCCAAGCACAGCGATTGGCTCATGGGACACCATGTGACCTGAGCAGAGGCAATGGGAGCTACAGTGGGTTTGCTGGGAGATTTCAATGAGAGATGCTCTTGTCCATGAACCTGATCTTGGAAGCTGTAAGATGGGAGCTGCTGGGGGCTTTCCTGAAGGAGAGCTGATGTAGAGCAAAGCAGAGCTGAGGGATGGGAAGAAAGCTGATTTCTGATGGTGGGACTCCCCCACCCCCGCCAAAGCCTCTGGACTTTTCTTTGTGTAAACCAATAAATCCCCTCTTTACCTAAATTAGAATTGGAGTTACAGCCCAACCCAGCAAAAGAGGACCAACTGACTCTTTTGTGAAAGGGTTTAGCCAGCCTCACCCACGCTAAGTGTTCAGTAAATGTTAGGTATTGTTGTTGCTGTGGGTTTCCTCAACTAGACTATAGTGTCCTCAAGTTCAGAGGCCATCTCTTCTCTCCCATTGGCTTTCTGTTGGGTGCACCAGGCCCCTGGGGGCTTGGATCAGAATGGATAAAGAAGTGAAGGATGGATGGGTGGGTAGATAAATGAACAAGAAAGGTGCACGGTGAGTCGGTCGGAAGCAAGGAAAATAAACACTATCCTAGCTCCATCTGAGAAGCTTTTAATGAAGGATCACTGCAGTCCTCCCTTCCCTGCCTCCACTCTCCTGCCATTGCCCCTTGGTGCTTAGCCCCAGCACAGCCCTCTGTGCTGTGATTAACACAGAGCTGGTTCCCATTAAGCCCAGTCCCCGTGTCAGGGCTGGGCCCTTGCTGGTCCCGCTGCCTGGATTACCCTCTCCAGTATCTTCTCGTGGCTCACTCCTTACAAATCAAGTCTGCACTCAGTGCTGCCACCTCTGGCAGGCCTTTGCTCATCACCCCTGGCAGCCCCCTTAATATCAGCTTTATTTCATTCATGGCCACTATCACCATCTGAAATTATCCGAAGTTTGTCAGCCTACTGTCAGTTCCCTCTACCCCACCATGTAAACTCTATCTTTTTGACTGCTCTGTCCCCCACACCTAGAAATTCCATCCACATAGTAGATGCTCAATAAATACCTGTTGAATGAATGAATGAGTTATTTATGTGTCTGGTTTCCTCTGCAGACTGTGAGCCTGTCATATTCATTTTGAACCCCCAGGGTCCAGTAATGAGGCCTGAGTGCATGAGTATTGAATGAATGAAGGATTTTTTTTTCTGGCCGTGCCTCACGGACTGTGGGATCTTAGTTCCCAGACCCGGGCCCTCGGCAGTGAAAGCACAGAGCCTTAACCACTGGACCACCAAGGAATTCCTGAATGAAGGATTTCTAATAGCATGCTAGTCTCTGCGGAAGCCAGGGCAACAGAAAACTCTCTGTGGGCTCAAACTCTCAGCCTCCCGGCAGGACTGGGGGGATGGGGACAGCATGAAGCCAGGGAGGGGAGAACTGGGGCGTTGGTTCTGCTGTTTCCTGACATCATGGTCCTGGGCCTCAGATACGCATCTGGAAAGCAGGGAGAACGCCAGCACCCCCATCACAGGGCAACTGTGAACATTAACTGCGGCCAAGCATGGAACGGGCCTAGAAGTATCCAGGTGTGCTAGCGCAGAGTTGTCCTGATACATTTGTTTCTATTTGTCTGAGCATCCCTGCATCCGTCCATCACTCCAGAGGAGGGAACTTGCCTCCAGAGGAAGAAGGTGGCCTGTTCAAGGTCATGCAGCAAGTCAGACTTTTCCGATTGAATGGTGGGTGCAGGTGCAACCCCCCCGCCTTGCCTCACACCTCCCTTCTCGCCCCCATACCTCCCGGCTTCCCCCCTGGGCCCGTTTTCCTGCAGTGAGATCCTCGGGGCCTTTTCCTTGGGTGGGCGCGTTTTATTCTCAGTAGAAAAAAAATGACAAAGTCGCTCGGAAACCCGAGCTGTTTTTCACACTGTTCCGTCTCTGACAGGCTGTTAGAAAAGTTGGGAGGAGAGGTGCTACTGTTATACTTTTGTTATTCGGTGCTAATTAGAAGAAAGCTGAGTGCTGGGATGGAGAACAGTTCCCCACGAGGCACTTATTGCTGCCACTGGAACGAAAACGAATCCAGATTAAAAGTCTTTTGATTCCCAGGCACTACATTTCAAGCAAAATATATATATATTTGCTCTTAAACAATGAAAATTACCTGGTCAATCGAATAGCATTGATACATCAAAAAATGTTTCCCATATTCTGAGTATTTAAAGGCATCTGACAGTTAGCTTTTCCTGCAGCATTTAAAATAAAGATGCTGATCAAGTTTGCCATGTAGGAAAATGTGTTTTTGATCAGCAGAGACGCACATTCTACGTCCACAGACTATATTCAGAAGAGGTAGATGGGGGTTCCTCCTTTGGGGGAGGGCAGGGTGCTAGAAGGAAAAGCTTTACCTGAGAAGCCAGGGAAGGTGAGGGGGGCTGCTCTGAACGGTGTTTGCTCCAGAACCCGCTATGTGCTGGTTGCACAATGCAATCTGTGTTCAGCTGTGAGGCTACTGTGCCAGATGTGGGAGTAGCTTACCGAATCCTCACAATAGACCATGGGGTAGGCACTCTCATCATAGTTCCCATTTTTATAGAGGAGAAGAGTGAGGCTCAGAGAGGTTAAGTCATGTGCCCAAAGTCACACAGCAGGTAAATGGCAGTCCCGGCATTTGATCCCAGCTGGTCGAGCTCCAGTGTCCCTGCTTTTGGCTGCAGTGCTGGGCAGCCTCGCTATGGGAACACCATTACTGGCCAACTGTACAGGTGAGGGAACCGAGACTCAGAGGGTTCCATCCCAGCGGGAGGCCGCCCAGCGAGAATGGGTGGAGCCCTGACGCAAGTGGCCTCCAGCTCCGGGAAGAAGGAGGCGCAAAGAATGGTGGAGATTTTGTGCTGTGGGAGTTCTGGTCACCAGCGTGTGAGGCCTGGCTCTGCTTTCAGAGGGATGACCGGGGGCAAGTGACTTCCCCTCTCTGTGCCTCAGCTTCCTCCCCTGCAAAGTGAGGGTAACAGTTCCTGCCTCTTAGTGGGGTTTAAGGATTGAAGGAGATTCTCCCTGTTAAAACTCTGCCCAGCACACCGGTCACCTGATCCACCCTAGTTCAAAGCTGGCTGTTACTATCACCATTATTATTATTCCGATTCAAAAGCTGTGCTCCTTCCGGATACAGGATGCTGCTGGCAGTAGATCTCTGTTAATCAAGTTGGATCATCCTGGGTAAGCACGTAACCCCTCCAGGCTTCACTTTCTTCCAGAGCGCCACCAGAGAATCTGAACCAAGAACCTTAAAGGCACTGGGTGGTTCTCACTGCTCTGCCCCTGAATCCTTACTATTCTGTTTCCCTCATTCAGTAATGCCAGGCACAGCGCTAGGCTCTGGAACAAAGAGCAGTGGCCCTCGTTAAGTTCCTGAGTCTTTTACGGAGAAGGCTAGAGAGTCACAAAGCCGATGCGAGTGATAAATGCTCTGAAGCCCCGTGGTTTCTGCCCGCCTCCCTCAGAGATGACCAGTAATAAGGGATGTCTGTTGGCCCCGTGGTTTCTGCCCGCCTCTCTCAGAGATGACCAGTAATAAGGGATAGCTGTTGGCACGTTTATTTCCCAAAACGCTTTCACTTCCTCCCTCTGGGGCAATCTTCTTTTCGCCTGTCTGAGCAGTGTGGCAGGCTGAGCAACCCTCATTTATCCCCATTTGACAGATGAGAAACTTGAGGTTCACAGAAGTTGAAATGATTTGCTCAAGGCCAGGGAACTAATTATCGGTGGAATCAGGTCTCAGCTCTGTGCCTCTCCGGCCTCCTCTTACCCAGTGAGGCAATAATCCGGGTTCTGTCGCCATTGGCAGAGTTGGATAAGGGCTGGTTTTTCTACGCTGGTAACTAGAAAAATGGGCTGGTAACTCTTCAGCCCCAATTTCATTAGTATCTCCTGAGTTCTAGCCGAGCAGAAGGCTCCGGTCTCCATTTTCTGTGAAAATCACTCAATGAGTCAAGCAATAAATGTTGAGTAAACCTTTTCCTGTACGTGGAAGGGAGCTAAAGCTTACTCATAACCTCCAAGACTTCGGGTGCGGCAACATTAAGTAAATAACGTACGGAGCGCCGACTGTGCGCCTGAGGCTGGATGTCCTGTCACTTACTCTTCACCAGGTTAGGGATTCACTTCATGAGCTTACCTTTCCAGATCCAGGAAAAGAGGCTGAGTGGGGCCGAGGCACTCGCTAGGGTTGCCCGATGAAACGCAGGACACGTGCCATTTGTGGCACACGTATACTAACTAATCATTGGTTGTTTATCTGAAACTCACACTTAACTGGATGTTCTGTGTTCTTGTTTGCTGAATCTGTCAACCCTTCCAAGATCATGCAGGGCGTCAGGATTAGGACAGAGCTAATCTCATTCCCAAGCCTCCATTTTTGACCCCTGTGATGTCCTGTCGCATCTGCATCACAAGCAGAGCTTTCCTGTGGCCCACCCTATAAATGTCCCTTATATCTTTTTTTTTTTTTTTTTTTTGCGGTACACGGGCCTCTCACTGCTGTGGCCTCTCACTGCTGTGGCCTCTCCCGTTGCGGAGCACAGGCTCCGGACGCACAGGCTCAGCGGCCATGGCTCACGGGCCCAGCCGCTTTGCGGCATGTGGAATCCTCCCGGACTGGGGCACGAACCCGTGTCCCCTGCATCGGCAGGCGGACTCTCAACCACTGCGCCACCAGGGAAGCCCGTCGCCTATATCTTATTGACAGAACTGGGTCACCTAGTAACCCTAACTGTGGAGGTATTTTTAGCTGGGCACAGTGCTAACCCTAGTAAAGTCAGAGATCTGTTTGCAAGGCAGTTGGGGGAATGGATACTTGGGAAACAACATAAGTTAAGCCTGGAATTGCTCCCTCTCTACAGGGGAGACACTGAGGACGAGTAAAGTGACTCAAGGGCGGGGCAGTGCAGGCAAGGCGTGGAGAGAGACCGCCTGTCAGGAGTGGGGTTGGAACCGTGGCGTGGTGCCTTACCTTAAGTCAGAGCACCCATGAAAGAGTCCCGATAAATCCACATGCTGGGCTGTGCCCTCACTGTGTCACACACACACCGTCACGGTCTCCCGGGCACAGAGCTCTGTGACCACGTTGTGGGGTAAATCATGCAGCCATGCTGGGCCTTCCCCAGCGCCCTCCACTCAGGATGCAGGACGGGGCGGGTCTAGAACTGTAGGAGGTGACAACCAGGATGTAGGCAAAGACTAAGCTGACCAGCCATCCTGGCCGGCTCGGGACAGAGCGTTTTCTGAGTTCTGGAACTTTCAGTTCTAAATCTAAGAGAATCCCAGGCAAATAGACAAGTTGGTCACTGTAAGAGAGGTTCGAGGTGGGACCGTGGTGGGGGGTAGGGCTGAACCAGGTGGTCACAGAGAGCATGATGATGGGGGGGGCCTGTGTGAGGCAAACTCCTTCCCCCCAGAATCAGCCAAGAGCCCTGTTTCCTGTCTTAGTCCGTTCTGGTTGCTGTAACAAAAGCACCAGAGACAGTGTGGCTCAAACAGCAATGTATTTCTCATAGTTCTGGAGCCTGAAAGTCTAAGATCAAGACTCTGGCATATGCAATGTCTGGTAAGAGCCCATTTCCTGATTCACAGATGGCTGTCTTCTTGCTGTGTCCTCACCCAGTGGAAAGGGTGAGGGAGCTCCGTGGGATCGCGTTTATAAGAGCACTAATGCCATTCATGACGGCTCCACCTTCATGACTTACGTCCCAGAGTCTCCACCTCCAAACAGCATCACACTAGGGACTGGGATTCAACCAATGGATTCTGGTGGGGTGCATTCAGGCTATAGCATTCCCCAGTCTTCATCGTTTGCCTGGCATTTCAGGAGTTTTGCTATATTCTCATACAATCTATACGAATAACCAACTTATCTTTCTCAGATAAATGCACTTATTTAAAAAGAACCTCTCTGGGCTTCCCTGGTGGCGCAGTGGTTGAGAGTCCGCCTGCTGATGCAGGGGACATGGGTTCGTGCCCCGGTCCGGGAGGATCCCACATGCTGCGGAATGGCTAGGTCCTTGAGCCATGGCCACTGAGCCTGTGCGTCCAGAGCCTGTGCTCCGCAACGGGAGAGGCCACAACAGTGAGAGGCCCGCGTACCGCAAAAAATAAAAAAGAACCTCTCTATCACCACTGTAAATGGAAAACCAGTATTAGTTCCCACACATAGAAGATAGCCATAAAAATAAATAAGCAAAATTGTTACAAGAAAAGAATCGTTCATCTGTGTACCACCTAGAGATCATCTCATGTGCCCCATTGCTGCAAACATCACCTTCTGTACCCTCGACACCAGATGTGGTGTGCCTTGAGATGGGGAGACAGAAGAAAACAACTATCACCCCCCCAAGAACACCAGGTGCTTTGGAATGGAAGTAGTTGTAGGGCTAGGAAGAGTGGGAGAACATAGAAAAAGCCAGGAAGCCATCCTGGAGGAGGCAGGGCTTGAAAGGCCTTGGAATCAGGGCAGGGTGTGGATATGCAGAACAGAGAACCAAGCCTTCATTGACTGATTTGTTTCTGGAGTCAGTCTTTCTCCATGGGCTCCTTTTGGAAAGGTCCTCACTTTGCTCGGTTCTGCTATGCACAAACTCCAGTGATCACATTTCAGTTAAATAACACCAGTTCCCCAACTGATTCAATTCTAAGACACCATACTACATTAACTGTGAGTAATTTTAAAAAGTACAAACTTCACCACTAGCTCTTCATAGCACATGCACCATCATTGCCACTTAGGCACCCGTGGCAGACATCACTAATGGATTGTAGCACTCCACAAAGTGCAGAGGTTAAGAAGCTTCTGCTCCAAAACCAGACTGGCTGGCTTTGAATCCAGGATCTTTCACTTTCTAGCTGTGTGTCCTGGGACAAGTTACGTAACCTCTCTGAGCTTCCATTTCCTTATCTGCAAAATAGACATAAACAGTACTACCTCACAGAGTTGCTGTGAGAATAAAATGAGATCTATGTAAAGTGCTTAACACTGTGTGGAGTATCATAATGCTCCACGCCTGCTAGCTAGCAGCAGTAGCAGCAACACTGCCAATGCTAGATTCAGCTACAGAAGCCTTCTCCACCCGGCACAGCAGATACTCACTACTGATCAGCCTGAGCTGGCAGGGGAGGTGGAATCTGCTTGCCATCTCTGCTGTGATCCACCCCTTGCAGATAAGAAAACAGACCCAGAAAGCTGAAGCAATGAGCCCACGGTCTCCCAGAGAGCTAGAAAGCCTTGGGCTCTGCTCTGGTTCAACCATGAGTCCACTACCCTCCTCACCCCATTTCACCTCTGTTCCAGACACACAGAAAGGCTCTCCGTGTGGGCTTGGGTGCTGAGGTCATAAGGACACCTGAGGTGCTTTTGGAGTTTGGGAACACGTTCATAAATCTCGCATCTTCCCATTCAGGCGAGGTCTCTGGAGGCAGTACTAATGTCTGTCCTTTGTCAACCTCCGAGTTTGGGGTTTGACCTTGGCAGTAGAGGGAAGAGTGAGAAATGAGAGCCATTGCCTCATCCTGGGATGCCTCCGAGATGGGCAGCTTCTGTCTTCTTGTGAAAGGTGGACCACAGTCAGGACTGTCCAGCTGCCCTTTGATTTGCTAAGAAGGGGTCTCACCTTTGCCCAGTGCTGTTTCCTAGGAACTGGTCCTACCTGGTTGCTACAGGTTGTGAATTTCAGAGTCTGCAGTTGTCACCTGGCTGGGCAGGACTGGCAGCCAGACCCTGGGCAAAGGACATCCAGCGATGATCATGTAAGGGGAGCAGACTGCCCGGAGGTGCGGGGCAGCTGGACTCAACCAGCTTCCAAGACCACATACCTCAGCCAGGCTCATAGGTAAGCCCAAATGTGAACATAGGCCTGGGCACATCCGTTAGGAAGCATCTCTCCTCCACACCCAAGAACAAAGTCACCCAGAGGCGAGAGGCAGACTGACTCCAGCTTTTGAGGCAGATGAGATAAGAGGTCAAGAAGTTGGCCGGGGAAAAGAAAGGTTCCCAGTATTAACAGCAGCTGCAACAGTAATGCCAAAGTTTGCGTATTTGGGAGATTTCTCATTACCTGTACTGTTTATCGAGCATTTAGTGTGTGCCAGGCGCTTATTGTGTGTTTTGCCTTTTTAAGCTTCCAGGCAGCACCGTGAGCTATGTCTTATTGTTGCTATTTTAAAGATGCGAAAACAGCTCAGGCGGGTTGTTGGCATGCCTAGGTCACACAGTCCTGGTAGAAATGGAACTTGAACCCATGACGTGTGTCAAAGTCGCGCATCTATTGTCCCTGTGTGGTATCCTGGATGCCGCTCTTGTGTCAGCACCATGTATAACCAGATTTAAAGGATGGGTAGGTTTTTATTAGATGGAAAAGAGAAGAGGGCATTTCAGGTGGAAGGACAAGCTTGATAAAAGTCAAGAAGTAGAAACTGGCATGTGTTTGGACACTATGCAAGAATAATCTGATTTGGGGCTTCCCTGGTGGTTGAGAATCTGCCTGCCAATGCAGGGGACATGGGTTCGAGCTCTGGTCTGGGAAGATCCCACATGCCATGGAGCAACTGGGCCCATGAGCCACAACTACTGAGCCTGCGCGTCTGGAGCCTGTGCTCTGCAACAAGAGAGGCCACGATAGTGAGAGGCCCGTGCACCGCGATGAAGAGTGGCCCCCTCTCGCCGCAACTAGAGAAAGCCCTCACACAGAAACGAAGACCCAACACAGCCAAAAAAAAACAATGAAATAAATCACATTTCAAAAAAAAAAAAAAAAAAGAATAATCCGATTTGACCAAATGGTAGCCATTAGGATATGCCAGGGATAGTTGTCAATAGACAGGTGTGTCTAATGGTCATAGGTCTTGAAGGGTCTTGCAGACTAGACAAAGGTGTTACAATTAAATGCAGTAGGTAATAGGGAGTCATAGTTGGTTCTTGAGCAGGGAAGTGGCATGCAGAATAATATTCTTGGGAGGCTAGTCTGCCGGCCTTTTGTAGGATGACACAGGTGAGGGGAGATGGAAGGCAGGAAGAGCCGCTTGGAGGGATGGTCCGGGCAGTAATGTGGGGCTTTGGGAAACACTGGGAGAAAGAGGATGGGTCTGTGGCAGGTTTGCTGTGGTCCTGCTGCCCCGCCAAGGCTGGTTAAGGAGTGAACATGTGATCCATTTCCTTCAGGGAGTTGTGGGAGCTTCCAGGAAAGCATCACATGCTCCTAGAAAGGGGAGATGCACAGACGAGGCTGTCCTTCTTCCACTGATGTCGTTGTCTAGAAACTGGAACTTCAAGGTCCATCTTTTGACCTCCAGGGGAGACTGAGGGCAAAGCCAAGACCCCACGGCTGGCAGAGTGCAGAAATGTAAAGAACCGTGTCTCAGAGAGAGAGAGAGTGGGCAGAGCTGAAAGACGCTGCTCTTGGAACGCAGGGCGAACAGGCGGCCCCTGGTCCCCAGTCCCAGTTCCGGAGGCGCAGCGTACGTCTTGTCCTTGGCGTCTTTGAGAGTCCTGTGCGTTCCTATGACAAACTCCCTTTTCACCTGAGCTGACGGGGGGTGGGCTTCTGCTCCTCCTTCGAAATCACTGTGACCAGAACACTTGGCACCAGACCTTGTGTTGTGCTTCCCGATGTCCCAGCACCCAAGATGGTGCCCAGCACAGAGTGTGGGGTGGATAAGTACAAAATGAACGATGGGTGAATGAACGATGGGTGAGGTGAGCCTTGGCCTTGGAGGAGAGGCAGAAAGGCAGGGTCTGACCATGGGTTACTATCCCCAACAGAAGCCACTACAGATGCCTCAGCTACAATAGTGTCAGCTGTGTCCTCTGTGTCCCTAGCCCTGTGTGGGATCTGAGGCCCTTATTCTTGAGGGGCTGGGTGTGGTCTAAGCTTCAGGGCCCGTGCCCATAGTTTCTGATTCTTAGTCTGGGCTGGGATTTTTCCATTTGTAACAAGTTCCCGGGTGATGTGATCCTGCTGGTCCAGAGACCCCACCTAGCAGTTGCGCTGCAAGAGGGTTATAAGACCTAGCGTCACCCAAGGCTCTCATCATCCAGCTGAGAAACAATGGGGAAAGGGAAGCTGGGGACAAGAGGCTGGCAGGTTTGGGCCAGGAGGGCATCCCTGTGTGGGTCCTTGACCCCAGACAGTCACGGGGCCAGTCCTCTTATGATTAATTCATTCACTCATCACTGGAGACCGAGGGTCAGCTAGGCTCTGGGATGCAGAAAATCAACGTCTGATGTAAGCCCGTTGCTCGCAGGCCTGTGGTTGACTTGAGATGAGGGCGTATATTCACTTCATGAAACATCCAAGTAGGAGGAGTGTCTGCGGCCGACAGTGGTTGTCCTTTTGGGTCCCTGAGGATTTGTGTGTTGCTTTCCTGGGCACTTCCGTTTCCAGTGACCGGTCTTTGGAGACTTGCCTTGAGATTAGCCGTGTGACGCCTGGGCAGGCCCGGAGATCCAGAAATACTTGGGAGTTTGCGTGCCCAGGACGGCCCCTGGCCAGAGGCAGGCGGGTGAGGGTTATGAAAGCCTGGCATCTCTTACCCCCAAGCCAGGAAAACATACGGGGTAACTTACCCCACAGGATTAGGTCAAAGCCACCCTCCCGGACTCCCCTGCAATCACACCTTCCTCAGCTCCCCCTGCCCGGGCCCGCTGCCCCATGTCCTTTTGGTCTCCCCTTAATGAATCCTGGCATCAGGCTCTGCTTCTGGGGAAGCTGACCTAAGACAGATGCCATTTGCAGGAGTTCTGAGGGGGACATGATGGGAATCGGGGTCAGTGCCCAGGGCCAGGTGCCCGGAAGAGGTGCTGGAAGGCATTTGGAGTCAGGATAGTTAACTTCTGGGAGTTGCAGGAGTGACTTTCTAGAGAGGTCTCCCTCCAGGCCCCTCAGAAACTTCTCCGCCCCCGGAAAGCAAGATCTCTGAGATGCAAAAGCAACATGGGCCCTTTATGAGATATTTAATAAGTTCTGTTATGGAGAAAGTTAACTGAGTTTGTTGTAGAGGTTTTGGCTTATAATGTTTACCAGAGATTTTTTTGTGGCTGCGCACAGCCTAGCAGACACGACGACGAGGCCGCAGGAGCACAGCCGTGGCTCTTGCGCCTGCGGGGAAGCTGTGCTGCCCCCAGGTTGTGTCCAGGAAAACCAGAGGGCCCGGGCTGGGGGCAGGGCTGTGCGGGACCTAACGGATGTCAGAGCTTTCGATGAAATGACATCCCGGCCTTGTCCTGTGTCCATTTAATGACTGGTGGAAAATCCACCCCTTTGCCGCCACAGAGGTGAGTGATGAGGGGGTGGGGGAAATACTCCAGAAATGAGACAGAGTCCTTCCTTGTCTTTACAGCTATAATTACCTGTTCAGGTGTTGCAGACACTTGCTCTGCGACTTGGGCAGAGAAAGGTGGGAGGAGCAGGGAGGGCCTTTCCAGGGCTGAAAAGATGAGCTCGATGTTCATAAAGGGTCCTTTGCATGAAAGTGCTCTTGCTTCGGCTGGATTCAGAGCCGGATCCTTTTCTTCGTCCATATCATTGATTCGATCATGATCACCTGGGGAAGAAACAGTTCCCCCATGGGCTTTGACAGTCACAATAGCTACCATTTCCTCTACGGGCCAAGTACTCAATATTTTTTGTTTCTTCGCCTCTCAAAACCACCCTGTGATGATCCACTGTACAAGTGAGAAAATCGGGGCTCAGAGTGGTTAACTAACTTACTCACAGTCACACAGCTGCTAAGTGGCAGGACTGAAATTCAAAGCCAGGCCTTCAAGTTGGGCAGGACTCGGTCCCTGCCACCCTGTCCGACTTTGTGCCCCCGCCCCTGAGCGGGTGTCAGCCCCACGGATGCCTTTCTGTGTCTTCAACCCAGAAAGCGACTTTCTCCCTCCAGGCCTTTTTGTCAGTGCCTCTGCCTGGAGCGCTGTTCACAGTCACCTCTTGTCCTTCCATCTCCCACTTACTGGTCATGTCTGGAGTCTGCAGGAGTCTTCCCCGCTCTCCCCATCTACGTGGGTGCCCCCACTCCTTATCTCCTCTATATGCTTTCCTTCACAACTGGTTATAATTACGTATTTATTTACCTGTTGATCTTATAGTCCCCGTCTTTCCCAAGAGGGCAAGAACCATCTACTTTTTTGTATCTCACTCTGTTCCCGGAGCCAAACCCTGCTTGGTACATGGTAGGAGCTCAAATGGATCGAAGGAGGGAGAGAGACCTGCGTCCTTACAGCCTACTTGGAGGGTGCTTTGTGATAAACAAAACGCTCTGCATACCTCAGGGGTTGTACTCATTTATAATTTTTGTTGTCACGCCAGCACAGGCTGAGGTGTGTTCTCTTTGGTTTATCCCTTCCCCTGTGCTGAGGGCAGAGGAGGCTGTGTTCAATCCTGTTACACCCACGGGCCTCATCCAGGATCATCTTTTCGTCAGAAACCTCCCACAAATGAAGCGTCCTCCTCCCCAAGTCCCCAGTCATATCCGTAGGATTCTTATTGTGGAGTAACCAACTGTCCTGGTTTGCTCGGGACTGAGGGGTTACAGAGCTAAAGCTGGGACAATCCCAGGGAAACCAGGACGCTTAGTCACTTTACTAATTTGGCTGCTACGAACAGAAGCCTGTTAGAGGGCCTTAAAGCAATGCAGGGTTTATTTATCTCTTACATAAAAGAAAAAAAATCCAGGGCTGGATGGTGACTCCATAATGTCATCAGGGACCCAAGCTCCTTGCTTTCTGTCCTGCCGTCCTAACAGCATAGTTTTTAGCCTCAAGGTTGCCTCATGGTCCCAAGATGGAGGTTGAAGCTCCAGTCATCATATCCACATCCCAGGCATGGAGATGCAGGGAGATGGAGGGTTTAAAAGGGCTGGTACCTATTGAATTAGTCGCCTTTAAAGAGCTTCCCCAGAAGCCCTATTTGGGACCTCTACTCACATTTCACTGACCAGAAATGTACCACATGACCATCCCTAACTGCAAGGGAAATATAGTTTTTTAGCGTATGCCTCGTTGCCCTGATTAAAATGTGTTTTTGCTTGTTTGGAAGAAAGCAAGAATTTGTATTTGATAGTTGAGTTGGCCAACTTGTCCAGGTTTGCCCAGAAGTTTCTCAGTTTTAGTACTCAAAGTCTTGAATTCCAGGAAGCCCTTGGTTCCAGCAACAGGATGGTTGGTCACCTTATGGGTAAGAAACCTCCATCCTCTGACATACCAGCAGCCTTCCTTGGCTGTGCCCTAGCAACAGGGTGTTGGATGTTTGTCTAATACCTTGACATCTGGGCGTAAATCAAACATCAAACAGCCCAGGTGATACATTAAAAAATAATTTCACCAAAGCCCAGGTGCTGAATTACAGCAGTTGAGCTGTAATTATTTGATACCTATCTAGGTGGCTGAGAAAACTCTGCCTCAATTAGGAATGAAGTTAGGCTTCCAAATTTTCTCTGCACACCTCTCTCTTTCAGGGAAACATTTCCCTCCTTTTCCCAAGTTCAGATTTTAAAAAAAATACTAAAACTCTAGTTTCTAATGTTCACTAAAAAGACACGATATTGGGCTTGGCACAGTCTCCAGATACAGAGGAAAGATGTAGGAGTGGGAAATGGAAAGCACCCGCCTTTAGGATAACAGACATGTCTTATAACGGAGCCTGAATACTGCCAGGGGCCTCTTCGCTCACGCAATGGGGCGGCCAGGAAGAACCCATGACCAGCATAAAAAAATCGCCGGCAAATATTTATCAGCCACTTCCCGTGTCAGGCGCTCGGCTAACTTACACCTTCAGCTTGGTGCATCTCCATGATTCTTCTGCTCCATTTTGCAGCTAAAGACACTGAAGCTTCCAGAGGCTGAATAGTTTGCTAAGTCCACACAGCTAGAAAGTGGATGGTGATGCTGGGATCCGAACCCACGTCTGGCTAATTCCAGAGTCTGGTTATATATACTGCCTCTTGGAAAGAGCTGGTTTTAGCCAAGCTATTACATAGGTTTGTAGGAAAAAAGAAAAAGAAGAAGGATGTCTGACTGCACCCAGATCTGTCTTAGCAGCATCCTTCAGGTTGAATGAAGGAAAGCAGTTTGTAACTCCCGGAAATTTATGTTTCCCAATGCATCGGGCGCTTCAAAATGCCCCACGTTGTTAAGATAACAAATGCCATCGTATTTTTTTTAATATTTATTTATTTATTTTGGTTGCACCGGGTCTTAGTTGCAGCAGGCAGGCTCCTTGGTTGCAGCACATGGGCTCCTCCGTTGTGACATGTGAACTCTTAGTTGCAGCATGCATGTAGGATCTAGTTCCCTGACCAGGGATCGAACCTGGACCAGCTGCGTTGGGAGCGCAGAATCCTATCCACTGTGCCACCAGGGAAGTCCCATATTTCTGCTTACTTCTTGAGATTGCTTGGCACCTGGCCTCTCTGTAACTGCCCAGTTTTCTAGGGCCAATTTCACAGATTAGAAGTTGCAAGGCAGGTTTTGCACCTTATAAAGAGACCCCGGTGACTTCCCAGGTGGAGGGTCCCAAAATCCTGGTCTAGGTGACAGTGGAGATTCTTCCTGGAGGCCCGGTGCCTGTCCGAGCACGGTGACCCTCTGCCGGTACTCCAGGCTGCTGAGTGTATGAGGCTTCTGGGGTCAGCTCTGGTCCAGTGGATGCTGTGCTGGTCCTCATTGAGAACCGCACATCCTCTGAGGCCAGCAGGGTGGACAGTCCCCACTGGTTCCTGAGTCCCAGCTGGGTCTGAGGCTTCCAAGTGTGATGCTGAGTCTTGGTTCCTTCCTCTGGGGATTGGTCACAAAGGCTCCCACCTCCCAGGGCTGTTGGGGCGATGGATGGAGATAGTGGCAGTCAAGTGCCTGACGTGGTACCTGGCATATATGAGGCTCGCTAGACCTCGGCCTGAAGAGTGATGGTGAGGAGAGGAGAGAGAGGAAGAGGAGAAGAAAGAGATCATAAGCCTCAGTTTCTTTGGTTATAAAGTGAGAACAATAATGAAACCTCTTTCATAAAACTGTAGAAAAGATCAATTGATAGGATGTCTGTTAATTATGCTCAGTGCATACTAAGTGTTGGATAAATCTTAGCAATTGATACAGTCTTTAGAGCTTCAACAAAATGGGGGTAAGAAGCCACCTTCCTCATATGAGATTGTAGTGAAAATTTAGCAAGGTAATGGTTTTTTTTTTTTGCGGTACACGGGCCTCTCACTGTTGTGGCCTCTCCCTTTGCGGAGCACAGGCTCCGGACGCGCAGGCTTAGCGGCCACGGCTCACGGGCCCAGCCGCTCTGCGGCATGTGGCATCTTCCCGGACCGGGGCACGAACCCGTGTCCCCTGCATCGGCAGGCGGACTCTCAACCACTGTGCCACCAGGGAAGCCCTAGCAAGGTAATGATTTTGAAGTGACCAAAAAGTGCTTGGGACTGCTTAGACCTCAGTGCATAATTATTATTATTCAAACAGAGGTGAGGAAATCGTTCTGCCCCACTGGTGTCTGATCTTGTGGCCTCGAGGGGATGAGAATCTTCGGGAGAGAACCAAATGGAACGGTTGTGCAGCACGTGGGCTCTCCCAGGTGAAATGGATCACAGGGGCAACGTCCGGCAGCTGGTGGCACTGACCTGAGTGGCTTCGATCTTCACGTCAGACCTGTCCTGGTGGCTGGTGTCACTCTCCATGTCCTTCAGTTCTCTCGCCAAAGGCCAGGGAAACAACACGGTGACCGGGGCCCGGCCAGTGTGAGCGCTGCCCCTGGGTGGTCTCGGCGCCTGTGCTCGGCTGCCCTGGCCCGCTTTGACATCTGCCTTCTGTGGAGCACATGTTGTCACCAGTTGACACTTACACAAGCCAGAAGCGGGCTGGCCCACACTCATCGCCGTAATAAACACATGTGGCAGTTTTTGAGAGCCGAGCTGTCCCATCCATCAATCCACGTGACACCCAAAGAGTCCCCATGGGGAGGAAGGCAGCACTTCAAAGCGCAGAGCCTCGCAGCCAGGTGTGCACACCAGGCACGCAGGGTGCCCTGGGCTGTGGCCTACAGGGGTAGGCGAGCTGCGGGGGTCTGTGTGTGTGCGTGCGGGCATGTGCGTATCTGTGAGTGGATGTGAACGTGTGTACCTATGTGTATGTGTATGTGTGTCTGCATGTCTGTGCACATGTGTATATGTGCACGTATTCATGTGTAGATGTGTGTGTTGGTGCTTGTGTGTATGTGCATGTGTGTGTGTGCATGCAAGCACATTAGATCAAGAGCTCCAAATTCCAACACCTTCAGGGGCTGGCAGGGTTGTGAAAATGGAACAGGCCAGATGGAAACGGACTTTGGTCCTCAGAATTTAGGGTAGAATAGAGAGGGGTCGGGACTGTAGCAAACAGGAAGCCCACGTCCACCTGAAGGAGGAGGATGCGACTCAGTTCTCAGCACCTGCTGCCTGTCGGATGCAGGTGCAGTGATACCAGACGGTCCCATCTTCAAGAGAAGCCAGGAAGTTGGATTTTTCTGTGAAATATCTTGATTTTTCGTTTTTAAATTTTTATTTTTTTTTAGTGTTTCTCTTTTTTTTTTTTTTTTTTCCCGCTGTACGCGGGCCTCTCACTGTTGTGGCCTCTCCCGCTGTGGAGCACAGGCTCTGGACGCGCAGGCCCAGCGGCCATGGCTCACGGGCCCAGCCGCTCCGCGGCATGTGGGATCTTCCCGGACTGGGGCACGAACCCGTGTCCCCTGCATCGGCAGGCGGACTCCCAACCACTGCGCCACCAGGGAAACCCAGTGTTTCTCTTTTTAATTTTACTTTTTAAATTGAAGTATAATTGATTTACAATGTTGTATTACTTTCAGGTGTACAGCAAAGTGATTCAGTTATATATATATATATATATATATATATATGTATGTATTATATATGTATATTATCTATCTATCTATCTATCTATCTATATAATTATTTTTCAGATTCTTTTCCCTTATAGGTTATTACAAAATATTGAGTATAGCTCCCTGTGCTATAAGTAGGTCCTTGTTGGTAATCTTCTTTGTGTACAGTAGGGTGTATATGGAATGTCCTGATTTTTAAGACTATTGTCAGCTCATCAAGAAGATTTAAAATGTCCCCTGGCTCAAACAAAACATACTCAAGGCTGGAATTTGGCCTGTGGACCCCAGTGGAGTGTAGTTATTTCTCCCTGGTGGGGAAGGGACTGCTCTACCCAGCTGGGCTGTTCCCAGAAGACCCTTATTGACCTGGAACAGTGGTTCTCAATGGAGTGAGCTTGTCCCCGAAGCGACACTTGGAAACATCTGGAGACATTTTCCATTATCGAAACTGGCTGGTGGTGATGGCGGGTCGTGGAGGGCGGTTGTTACTGGTAGCTGGTGGGTAGAGGCCAGGGATGCTGCTAAACATCTACAACGCACAAGACAGCTCCCCCCATAATAAAGAATTGTCTGGCTCCAAATGTCAATAGTGAGAAATCGGAACGAGAATCATCCCGAAGATGATTTGGGAGGCCCGGCTTCGGGCTGCCCAAAGTCCTAACTCTTGAGCAATGGCCTTTAGCGGTCAGTTGTGTGACCAATTGAAAATCCCATCCAAGAGATGGATTTCTGGCCGAGAGGCCTGCCCCGTGTGCCTTCCCAACAGGGCAGCCTTGGGTTAGTGTTTCACATGCCTGAAATCACCAAACTCCCACACCCCATGATTAACACCACTTTTATCGTCATTCCACAGATTAGGAGATGGAAGCAGAGTCACACACACACACACACACACACACCCCAGAAAGTTGGCAGAGCCCGAATGTAACTCAGGACAGACTTGCTCCCAAGCCTGCCCCCTTAATGACAGGGCAACACTGTGAGAAAATATGGACCGAACTGATTTTACATCTCTCGCACATCTGAGAGTTTGAATCTACTACTTCCTCTGCCTGGAGTTATCCTCTCTTGGAAAACTCTCACTCATCTTCCCAGGCTGAGCTTGAAAATTGTCTTCTCCAGGAAGCTTCTTCCCCTGGCCGTTGAGCCTGCGTCAGGCCCCAAGTCTGGGGTCCCTCCACCAACCAGGTGTTTCCCCTTCACGGATCATCTCCCCTTTACTGTGACTGCTTCAGTTTCTGTCTTAATATTTAATGAGCATCTATCATGACTCTACTAATGCCTGGCACATACTAGGCACTGACTAAGTATGTGTTGAATGAACAGATCTGTGAATGGTGGGCGTATCCTAGCTTCCCTTTGTAGCTTTATTTCTGAACTTTGGAGTGCGTTGTTGAACCTTCATGACGAACCAGGCACTGTTCTCAGTACTTTACGTGTATTAACTTGTTTCATGCTGCAGCAGTCCCATGAGGTAGGTATTTATACTGTCCTCATTTATCCTCATTTTCTCAACTTGCCAGGCAAAGAGAAGTTCAACTACATGGCCAAAGTGACACAGCTCGTAAGTGGCAGGAACTTCCTCAGTGGCTGCTAGGAGTGCACTGTCTGCAGGCTGGGGACAGAGCTGAGTTCTGTGCTTTTCCTCACTCTTTGCCTCCCCTGGTTAGGGCTTAGTGAGCTATGATTATTTGACTCAGGACAGGTTCAGACAACAAACAACCATTATACTGAACATCTACGATGTGGCAGGCACCAAACTAAATGAGGTGGTTATAATTTCATGTTTGTTGTTTGCATTTCTTGTTTAGATATGTGCCTGTTTATATTGTATCAGTATATTGAGCTTTTTTCTTCTTGATTACCAATTACTCTTTATAGATTAAGGTCTATGCCATACATTTGTCACTTTTTACGTATTTTCCTTAATTTCACCGATTTTGTTATTTCTCAACTTGTTTATAACGTTTTAGTTGCCGTTCATAGTTTTTAATTTTAATTTTTAGGTAGTCAAAATTGTTCTTTATAATTTCACTCTTTGGTGCCATACCTCAAAAGAGTATTTCCAAGATTATAAAATATTAATTCATACCTATTTCTCTAGTCCTTTTAGATTTATTATTTAATTTATTCATTTGCCCACTACCTTACTTAACATTAATCTTTGGTTCACAGGAATAATTTTAGCATATGGTGTGAGGCAGGGATCTCACTTTATTTACTTTTTAAATAAATTTATTTATTTTAATTTTTTGGCTGCGTTGGGTCTTTGTTGCTGCATGTGGGCTTTCTGTAGTTGCGGTGAGTGGGGGCTACTCTTAGTTGCGGTGTGCAGGCTTCTCATTGCGTTGGCTTCTCTTGTTGCGACGCACAGGCTCTAGGCACGTGGGCTTCAGTAGTTGTGGCACACGGGCTCAGTAGTTGTGGCTCGAGGGCTCTAGAGTAAAGGCTCAGTAGTTGTGGCGCACAGGCTTAGTTGTTCCGTGGCATGTGGGATCTTCCTGGACCAGGGCTCGAACCCATGTACCCGGCATTGGCAGATGGATTCTTAACTACTGCACCACCAGGGAAGTCCCGGGATCTCACTTTATTTTTTTTTCACTAGGTCTACTACATTCTTACGAAAAACTCCTTGAGAGCACCTTGACTAAAACAGGCTGCCACAGTCCTCACAGTATCCACTTGGGCAGCTCAGCCTGTAAACCAGTTGTCTTTCAGTTACCTAAGGTATAGATACAGCTTGCATATCTGTATCAATATCTATATAGATGTAGATATGTCTCATATACCTATATATATTCACCATTCAGTCAATGGATGTGTCCAGTGGATATGTCTGAATTTTTGAAAGATGAGTTTCTTAGGCATTTACTTCCTGGGGGTACAGTTATGCCAGCCTCTGTCACTTGACCATTCCACAGCTGTGACCACACTGGTCCCCCACCTTCCCATCCAGCAAATTACCGCTTTATTCACATGACTGGTAGAGATCCCTTGATACATACCAATTAAAATCATTGTCAGTCTTGGTGATCTGATTGGCAAAGATGAAAGAGATCTACAATTCCTGATGCTGGCAGACATAGAGGTAATAGGGCTGTCTTGATCCCTGCTGGTTTGAGCATGGAAATGGAGTGGTAAGGTGCTGCTAGAGGGCCATCTGGGTGTCACACCGATGCTGGGGACCAGTCACTGTGCTGTGGTTTTGCCTGAAGAGGTGGGAACTATTATTAAGTCAATTTCACAGACGAGGACACTAACATATGAGGTGAAGTAACCTGCCCAAGGTCAGGCATCTAGTAAGTGTAAACCAGACCACCTGCTTATCCCATCAGCTGCCTTGCAAAATGTTTAAAGTGAAAGCCTTCAAGGCACGCTTATTCATCCACCCAAAAAGTCCCTGTCTAGGAGCCGGTGCCAAGGAAAGTATTACAGATGGGCAAACAGACTTGGGACGGAAGTATTTTCACAGGATCGTTTTTAACCATGAAAAGACGTAAATAACCTAAAAGTCCATCAATGGAAAATCGGTGAATTCTGTTACAGTATTTGCATATCCTGGACTTTTATACAGCTTTTAAAGAATTATAGAATAATACTTATTTGATACATGTAATTTCCCATATATTATCGCATAGACAAAACAGGTTACAAATTATTGTATGATGTCATTTTCGTTATTTTTAAAAAATGGAAGTTAGAGCTGCATTTCTCAGACTTGGCACTGCTGACATTTTGGGCTGGATCACTTTTTGTTTTGGGGTATGTCTTGTGCAAGATGTTTAGCAGCATCCCTGGACTCTACCCACTAAACACCTGTGACATCTCTCTCATGCCCCTCACCCTCCCAGTTGTGACAACAAAAAGTATCTCCAATCATCGCCAGATGTCCCCTGGGGGACCATATTGCCTGGTTGAAAACTGCTGGGTCCCTCCCTCCCTTCCTCTCCTCCTCCCTCCCTCTCATCTCCCCTTTCTTCCTTCCGGTTTCTGCTCATGTCACCTCCTGAGTGCCCTCCTTGCCCACCTTGTCTAACACAACACCCTACTCCTATCTGATTACTTCTATCCCTCGTCCTCTTTTATTTTTCTTTACTGGACTTAGCACCCCTGCCGTCCCACTGCCTCTGTCTATTTCTTTTCTGTCTCCTGCACTGGACTGGAAGCTCCCTGAGGGCAACGACTTTGCTGAGTTCCCTTCCGTGTTTCTCGGCGGAGAACAGTGCTCAGCACACAGTAGGTGCTCAACAATGTATATGGAATTAATAAATACCGTAGACCAGAGCTAGCACTCTTGAGCCCCTACTGTGTGCCAGGCCTTGTTGTAAGCGCTTTACTTCTATTAACTGATGTAATCCTCCCAACAACCCTGGGAGGTGGGTTCTGTTATTACCCTGTTTTACAGGCAGGGAAATTGAGATCAAAAAGGTTATGTTTCTGGCCTAGGTCCCATCTTTTGAGGTGGCTGAGTGGGATTTGCTCTTTGAACACAACTAAGACGAACCTTCGAGATCGCATAGGCCCTTGCACGTCTGTGGGAGGAAAGCCCTTGAATAAATTCTGCGTCGTAGGGTCAAGTGGACACGCGTTGTAAACTTCAAGGGACGCCATCCAAGTGCTTTCCCTGAAGGCGTGTCAGTTTGCACTCCCTCCAACCGTGTCCTGAATTCATCTTATAAGCAGAAAAATGAAAACAAAACCAGAATGATGACACAGTGTTCCTTCTGAGAGTTCGTAGGCAGAGCACGGGGACCCTCTGTGTGGGAGGCGAGGAGGGGCTGTAGTCCAGCTGTGCTCTCTCGGAAGCACTTCCGATGGTTCGCTCCTTGCCCACCCAAGCATCCCCCACACCCCTCAGACAGTTGCCGCTGAATCACACAGAGATCGTAGGGGCCCACTGAGCTGAGTGCCTTCCCCCTGGGCTGGCCTGTTCAGCATCATTGTCAGAGCCGTGAGCTGTCCTCCTGAATGGCGGGTGGGGCTGTTTGTCCAACTACTGAGTAAAGGAGGAGCAGGAACCTCAGGGCCATGGTCCCCAGGTCCTGGTCCCCTACCTAGGACCTCCCTCATCCTTCAGGTCTTGGCCAAACTGTCCCCTCCTCTGAGAGCCCCCCCCCCTTTGGAACAATGCAGCTTCAGTGCGTTGAAAGGTACCTCCCAAAAGTGGTACCTGGAACCTCAGACTGGGACCTTGCTTGGAATAAGGGTCTTTGCAGTTGTAATTATGGTAAAAATCTCGAAATGAGATCATCCTGGATTGGAGTGGCCCTAAATCCGGTGATAGGTGTCCTTACCAGAGAGAGAAAAGAAGAAAAAGCAGAGAGACATGGAGGCAAAGGCCACGTGGTGATGGAGACAGAGATTGGAGTGATGTATCTATAAGTCCGGGAAGCCGGAACCACCAGAAGCTGGAGAGATGCATGGGATAAAGTCTCCCTCGAGACTCCAGAAAGAACCAGTCCTGCCGACACCTTGATTTTGAACTTCTGGCCTCCAGAACCGTGAGAGGATACATTTCTGTTGTTTAAAAACCACCAAGATTGCGGTAATTTGTTATGGCTGCCTCAGGAAATGAACAAAGCATTGCTGCTTCCACATTCCAGCTGATGGCTGCGGGCAATGTGGTTTGCACCCTGGTGGGTTACTTCTGCCCCTGAGCCTCTGCTTTCTCATCTGTGAAATGGGGATTCTAGTCACATCTATTTGAGGATTAAATAAAGTAACAAATGTAAGAACTCAGCTGGGGGCCTGCTCAATAAATGTTAATTATTTTTATTCTTTTATCAGTCTGGAAAGTGTCCCCAGAGGTCCCACGTTAGAATAAAAACTGAGGCCAAAAAACATTCCTCAGATTCTGTGCACAGAGATGTCCACGGGCCATTGCTCACAGCGCAACAATGAAAATATGGAAACAAACCAGTATTTGCCCAAAGGGTCAGAGTAACGTAAGATATGGTGGGAGGGAGATACGGTGAGAAGGAATGATGTGCAGCCACTAAGAGGACATTTAGGAAACATTTTTTATAATGTGGAAACATCCTGAGTGATAAGGTTAAGTGGCTAAAAGAAGAATGTAAAATTGTACGTGCAGAGTGATTACAATTATGTAGAAATAAATGGAGGAAAAGGACTGAAGCACCAAAAAAGGTCAGAGGAAAGCCATTTAAATCCATAAATGCAGGAAAGACGGAAAGGAAAAAGAGAGTGAGAAGGGTGGGCGGGAGAGAGGAAGGAAGGAGGACAGAGCAGGAGGGAGGGGGGTGTGGCCAGCACCGCATTCACTGAGGTGATATTAACCTATGGTGTATGTATAGCAAGTAATACCTTCAAAATACTTTACATCCTTTATCCCAATCCATTTGTCAGCTTTAATGTACTCTGAGCTCCACTTCCCTTCTCTGAAGTGCTTGAATCTCTACCTCCAGTCCTGGCCACCCTCTATCTTTGTGCTCATGGGCTTAGTCTCTAATGGCCTCAGTTTCCCGATCTATAAAGTGGGCATGATAAGTACACCTGTCTCACTGAGTTGGTGATAGCTCAGTATTGGGCCTGGCGCCTAGGAGCTGCTCACTAGACTCAAGCTGCTGTTCTTACCTTTGGGACAGGAGCCTGGTGGGTCGTTTCAGTGGAGACCCGATCCTCTGAGGCTGCCTTCCCACCCTCAGAGCTTCCCAAGGGTTGGGGAGGATTCCCTGGGACCCTGGCAGACCCCCAGGGCAGGAGGGCAGGTGGGAAGGTGGGAGGGGGCGCCCATTCTGCACTCAGCATTCCGTGGAGACAGGCTTGTTTCATCTTGGCACAAGACAGCTTCCTGGTTCAAAGACCAAAGGCCTTTAAAAAAAGAAGGGAAAAAACAGTTCTTGGACATCAAATGCTTCTTACAAACACTGTTTTGATGGTTTAAATGTAAACAAATCCGACCATGTGGATTAAATTTCTCCTGAAGGGTTTAAAAATTAAGGGGAAAAAAGGGAGTTGTCTTGGGCCAAACGCATGTTGATTTTTGCCAGTCTCCAGAATCTTCGGGAAATAATTGGAGACATGTCCTCACACCCCAGCCAGCGCTAAGCTGTACTTCTTTTTTTTAATTGCTGTTATGACTCACTGTTGAGTTGATGATTATTTTTATCCAGTTAATGAAGGTAATCTATAAATTACCACTGACCCAGATTCATGATTTAATAAGATTTAAATTACACACCCAGGCTCGCTCGGAAGCAGCGGGCTGGAGCCTCTGTCTGAATGGAACGCATGCATCTGTCTGTTCTCAAAAGTCCCAAAGCTCCAGTGTTCACCCACTGCCTCCCCTTCCCCCATCTGAGCTCATGACCTACCCAGTGTGACATTTGGGGCCACCTGGCCGGTTTCCAGGCCCTGTGACTGCCCAGGCTCTGTGGGCGCTAGCTTCGGACTCAGTGAAGAACCCCAAGTGGGGACCAGTAGGCAACTACCCTGCTCCCGCCCCTGTCACACTTGTGTGCCCTCAGTCCACGTTGGCCCTTCTCTGGGCCTCAGTTTCCCCCGTCTGACATGAGAGAGTATTGGTCTTTAAGGGGTTTCTTGGTACATCCCGGGTTTCCCGATGTGGACTCTGTGGAACCCTGGACCCTCAGTGTGCGCTGTGGAGAAGAGCAGTTGCAGACTCCACCAACTTGTCCATTCATGCAGCACGCTGGCAGGCTCAAGGTCAAAGTCAAGGTTACCACCACCTCTCACCCTACAAAAGCCACAGCCTCCAGGAAGAGCCGGTTTAAAAGCCAGCTCAAGTCCACACCCCTGAGCTAGCAAGACCCTGGGGATCTGTAGCCAGAGCTGGCTTCATGGACAAGCGACCTGGGCAGCAGCACAGGCCAGTGCTCGGACAGACCTCGTGCCTAATTTACATGCTCCTTTGCCTCCGTCTTGAAATTCTTAATAAGTTTTGCCCAAGGGCCCACATTTTAATTTTGCTCCGGATGACTTGAATCGTGTCGCCAGTCCCACCTGAACCTCAGCCTCGCCTTCGGCAGGACCGCCCTCTTTCTGTCCCCTCCTCCATCACAGGTCTCGTGCTGCTCCCCTGCCAGTTCAGGGTCCCGGCTCAGCCTCTGCGCTGCTGAGCCATGTGCCGGGAACACTGGCTCCTCCCCTCTTGCTTTAATTGGACCCATTCATCATCCTTCAGGTCTCAGCTCAAATGTCAGCTCCTCAGGGGGGCCCTTCTGTCCTAGATCACTGATTAAGGCACCCCCAGGGCCAGCCCCTCCCATCGTGTTCCCTTTTTGGCACTATTTGGAATCGCCTGGTTGGCCCCGTGGAGTGACAGGAGGGCAGGAGCTTGTTCTGCTTGTCGCTGATGCAGGCTGAGTGCGTGACACACACACACACACACACACACACACACACACACACACACACACACACACACACACACACACACACACACACACCCCCCCCCCCCCCCCCCCCTTGTCTTGGGAATGAAACCCACCCTGTTCATCCCGAAGGAAAAGATCCCCCTGCCCCCGACCCGGTGTGCGCCCCCGACCCCTGGAGTCCCACGGCTCAGTGACTGCCCAGGGCCCCCCGCCCCCCCTCCCTCCTGGTACTCCTGCCCCAGCTCTCTCGCCCCCCATCCCCCAGCCCTTCCAGTATCGTTGCTCCCAGGATCCTCTAGGGGTCCCTTTTTTCAGATCAATTTCCAGGACGTTTCATATGATCGTGGTTTCACGTTTCCCCCTCTCTGGACCCTTTCACTAGTGTCCTCACAGTGTGGGACGGCCACCCCGTGGGGAGGTGAGACAGTGGAGCTGCCGCACAGTTGCTCATTTTTTCATCTCTCTATTTTAATGAGCAAGGCTGAATTTATTAATGTTTAGAAGTGGGTTTAAAAGAGCTCTATTAGCAAGTAAAGGGAACAGGGGCCCAAGGCTGAGCAAAGATCGCAGATGTGGTTCTCACGATACTGGCACGTAGTTTCTCACACTGGAAATCGCTTCGGGCTGGGGGCTGGAAGCCCTTTGGGGTGTGTGGAGGAGGCAGGATGGGGACTGGTTTTAAGTCCCCTCTCTCTGGGGAAGGAACTCTGACCTTGAGGGAGTAGGGTGACAAGCTGTCCCAGTTTTCCTGGGGCTTTTCTGCCAGGTTTTGCATTCAAAATCTCGTCCTGGGAAGCCCACTAGTCCCAGGCAAACCCTAAAACGAGCCCAAACAAGCTCGTTCCCTGTGCTGCTCCCTCGGGCCCATCCCGAGGGCCTGACTTTCTCTAAGGGCCCCTCTCCCACCCTTCAACTCCCCTCCCCTCTCAGGGAGCAGGCTCCAGTGCCATCTCTAGACCCACACACACAGGGGGCTTCTTCTGCCCCCTGCAGATGTCACTGTGTCCTATTTCCCTTCTGGGGCCCCAGGCTGCCCACAGGAGGACAAAGAACCTCTGGTGGGGAAATCAGGGTTCATCCCAGGATCCCTACCTGCATCTGTATAAAGCTGCCAGGACAGAGTGCTGCCAGCCAGGGGTTTGCATCTGCTGGGAAGTTTGTTTTTGTTTGTAACTTTATTTTAATTTGTGGTAAAATACACAAAGCATAAAATCGACCATCTTGGCTGTTTTGAAGTGTAGAGTTCTGCAGTGTCGAGCACATTCACGATGTTGTGCAACCAATCTCTAGAACTTTTTTTTTTTCCTGCTTTTACTTTTATTTGCATTTATTTTTTGCAGCATTTATTCCTGGGCCATAAGTTTTTGTTTCTTCAATTTCTTCCGGGATATCTTTTTCTTCTGGGCAACCTCCTCTTCTGGTTTAGGAACAATCTGTTCTTTTTCAGTAAGGATCATCTCAGTGTGGCACGGAGAGCTCAGGTATGGGTTGATCCGACCGTGAGCTCTATAAGAACTCTTTTCATCTTGCAAAACTGAAACTCTGCCCCATTAAACAACAATTCCCCACCCCACCCAACCCAGGCCCTGGCACCCACCATTCCACTTTCTGTGTCTGTAAACTTGACTACTCTGGAACCTCGTCTAAGTGGAATTGTATAATATACGTCTCTTATCTCACATCTTATCTCTTACCTCACATCGCGTAATGTCCTCAGGGTTCATCCGTGTCGTAGCAGGTGTCGGAATTTCCTTCCTTTTCAAGGAATGAATAATATTCCATCGTATGGATGGACCCCATTTTGTTTATCCACTCATCCCTCCGTGGACACTTGGGTTGTTTCCACTGCAAATGTTTTTTTTGTTTTGTTTTGTTTTGTTTTTAAGACATACTTTGAGGCAGGAATAGAAAGGAAACACCAGGAGTGGGAAGTACCCTGGGAGCTGGGCTGTGATGGGCAGCCTGAGTCCTGGCTAAAAGAGAAAAGGAAGGTGAACATGTGCTGGAGGAGAGAAGAGGAATGAGGAAGAAGGAGAGGGGCTGAGAGTACTGTTTGTGCATTGGCCCCTTTTGAAGCTGGTAGTTGATTCCCTGTCAGAGGCTCTTGGGATAATATTTACTAAAGCCTCCCTGTTGATTGAGCACTTACTATGAGCCAGGCCCTGTCGAAGGGGTTGGTACGTGAAAATTCACTTCATTCTCGATGTAATTCTTGTAGGTGGATGCTGTTACCCCCACTTTACAGACAAGGAAACTGACCCACAGATGTGTCACTGGTCTACGAAATCTGGGTTGAAAACTAAAAAGCATTTAAAAGTATCGTAGACCGGGGGTCTCAGGCTTTTAGCCCACGTCCAAATCCCCCGCAGGGCTTGGTGACCTTGATGTGATTTCAGCCCGCCCCCGGGGGTTCTGATTCGGGAAGTGCCTCTGGGGCTGCATATGGTGCTCTGGCTTGGTGGAGTGTTCCTGTAGAAAGGGTGGCAAAGAGAACCCATCACGGGCTACCCCATGTGTTCAACATCAAGAGAATACTGCAGAAAAGGCCCCTCTTTCTCCAAACCTGTCGCTGAGAATCATGGACGGTGCTGGGCACTGGCAGAAATAGATCGACCTTCATTCAGCACAACACGGCACTTCTGTCCAGAGTCTGGGAGTCCTTGGCTGTAAAACGGGGTCAATGATACCTGCATTGTAAACTCTTGTGAAAGCTCCCTGGATCAGCTGGGTGGGGCATCACATGACATCTTAAGTGATTGGTTCTCCAGCATCGTTTCCATGGTAAGCAAAGCTCCTGTGGCCTTTGGATTTGTGACCTCAGTGGCAAAGCCTGGTTGTCACTGGGTCTGTGCCCCTCACAGCTGAAGTTGAAAGTGTTCCGGTTCTAACCCTGCCGACTACAGGAAGGAGACTAACCCCCTGGTACCCAACCGGGGACAACTTTTTTTGGCATTTCTTTCTTTCTTGTTGGCCAGAAGTGGTCCTTGGAGTATTCTGAAGAAGTCAGAGGAGATGGATTTATGTTAACGAGGAACTTTTTTCCCTTTTTCACAAAAAGTTATCGGTCTAGGAAATGCACATAATTAGACAGAAAGAACCAGCACCATCCGTAGCCCACCTGCCAGACATGGCAAGAGACAGTTGGGGTCTCTTGTTGAACCTGAGGCATAAACCCATAGAGGGGAGGAGAAATCCGCAGCGCAGAGTTTCCGCTGCTTGTCTGTGGTTTTGTCCCAAGAACTTTGGCAGCTGTGCCTGGTTTGGGAGGTTGAAGGAGAGGTGAGGTGTGAAGAGGTTAGAGGTTTTGTTTTTGTTTTTGTTTTTTGAGAACTTGGAGTTCCAAACAGATAAACGAGCAGTGCTAAAAGGAGTCCTAAAAGCATACTTGCCCCCCCCCACCCAAAACAGATTAGTTGTCATTTTTGATGTTTTTCAAGAGTATATACTTATTTTTTCTCAGGAAATTGACATGCTGGCAGTCAAATTGTGAATATTTTAATGGTTTTTGCAATGTTATTTTTCATTTGTTCTAGAACATGATTTCTCAACCTCAGCATGATTGACACATGGACCAGATAGTTCTTTTTTGTTTGTTTGTTTTTGTTTTTGCGGTACGCGGGCCTCTCACTGTTGGGGCCTCTCCCGTTGCGGAGCACAGGCTCACGGGCCCAGCCACTCCACGGCATGTGGGATCTTCCTGGCCCGGGGCACGAACCCGTGTCCCCTGCATCGGCAGGCGTACTCTCAGCCACTGCGCCACCAGGGAAGCCCCAGATAGTTCTTTGTTATGGGGCCACCTTGAGCATTGTTGGACGTTTAGCAGCATCCCTGGCCTCTACCCACGAGATGCCAGCAGAAACCTCTCCTCACCCCCCCTCCCAAACCCATGACAACCCAAATCATCTGCAGACAGATGTCCCTGTAGGACAAAATGACCACTGTTCTAGAAAGTTCCTGGAAGACACAACCTTGCATCTCCTCAAGCATAAACAGAGCCCAAAGTGTAGTTTATGATATTGGTCTATGTGATGATTCTTTTTTTTTTTAAGGGATTCCACTTAAGAAAATAGCTAATTAAGCAAGAGGATGAGAGCATTAATAATATAGCTAATGTTATATCCCATGTGGTTGGTGTTTGTGTGTGTGCGTACTTATGCTTTAATATCCATTACATTTAATTACAATTAGCATTGCATTACACTTACTATTACGTTACTAATTTCATTTAACCAAGAAAAGGGGGCTTTGGGGGTAATTTAAGCTTTTTATTTCTTTTTTTTTACATGACCAGCTTCCTGACTGAAGGATACTATTACATATCAGATATAAAGAGAGCTTTTCCAACAGACTTGAAAAATGGTTGTTGATGAACAGAAAATAGCTCTTTAAGAAGAATTGCCCCAGAACATTACAGATGGGGATACCCTACAGGAAATAGCAACTGCTTTTGAGACAGTTCACAAATAGGTATTTTATTCACTCAGTGGCCAACTGATTTTTATGAAACTGAACCATGTACAGGGAGTTTTTAGTAGGAGAAATTCTAATTTCCTACAAATGGAGAGGCGACCTCCTCTGAAGAACCAGGAGGCTTTTTATTCTTGAACTTGCCTTGGGAATCCATAAATGAAAAGACGTTTACTACAATTGGACAAATAAGATTTGTCTTGCAGAATCTCATTTGGTCAAGCTCAACAAATCATCTTGTGAAGAAGGCTTATTTACTATAGCGTGTGTGTGTGTGTGTGTGCGCGCGCACGTGTGTGTCCTTACATGTGCAAAACAGAGCCGTGGGCTATTTTATTTATAATTTCTCATTTTGCTCAAATTTTGTTAACAAAATTAACGTGAGGATCCTAAAGCGTGTTTTGTCGTCATAGGAATCAGTCCACCAGTATGGAAAAAAGAAAAGAGGACGAATGTATTGCCTCCATTTTCCAACTAAATATGCCATTTCATTATAAATATTGCATGTATCTTACAGAAAATTTGGTGAATGCAAAAGAAACTTAATATCATAACTAAGTTTGTCACTCCAAGGATATTGCTGTAAAAAGGTTGATATATTTCCTTCCAGTCTTTTATTTTTTGTGTGTGTATACATACGATTTTAAACAAATTAAGATGATACTTTTTTCAGTTCCATTTCACTTTCTGTTGTGTCCTGAGCATTTCCCCCAGGAAATACGATTTTCAGGGAAAAGTCGCTGATAGTGAGTGAGACACACAAACAAGGCTGCCATGGACGGTTGTGCAGGCCGTAAACCTGGTGCAAACCTGGGGGCTGCAGTGTGAACGGTCCTACCTGAAACATCATTCCCCCTTCACAGACTAGAGAACCAAGGCTCAGAGAGGGTCAGTCGCTTGCCTGAGGTCACTTCTCTGGCTTGGAGTCAGGCCCCACTAAGCTGTGACGTGCTCTCGCCCCGGAATGGGGTCTGCAGGACGGAAGCCCTGACGGTTGGGGCAATCCCCCCGCCCCACCCGCTTCCTGTCTTCCGAGACTGTCGTCTGCGAATCAGTCACTCCCGCCCTGCTTCCCAGCCTGGGTGGCAAACACTGAGCTGAAAAAAATGGATTGAGAAACAGCAATGCAGAGGGAGCCTGCTTCCCCTCCCACCCGCTTTCGGCTGCCCTTGATCTAAACATTGTGATGTGAACTGCTTACCACCAAGAGCAAAACCCCGAACAGGCTGCGCCTTTGGCCAACGTGCATTGGATGAGTTTGATTTATTGCCTGCGTCTGAAGGGATCCTCAAACAATGCAGAGCTTCTGGTGGCCTGTCTGGAAACAGGCTCACACAATCACCAAGCCCAGCTCTGAATCAGCCTCCAGATCTGCAGGAGAATCTTCAAAGTCCAGTCGGCTGGGTTTCCAGCAAGACGCGACTGCGGCCTGGGAACCAGCGCGGAAATATTGACTGAATGCTATTTTTGAATGTGGCAATGGTTTTGAGGACGATTTCCTCATGAGGAGTCCCTTTTGTATTTTTATTTTTCATTGTGTTGTCATTCCCTCGGAGCTCGTGTGAATTCAGGCTTCCGACATGCTCAGTAGAGGCTGTGAGAACCCGGGGCTTGCGGGCTGATTTCCATCGGTCTGTTGGCGGCCACGTCCAGTGAATGGACGGCTTTGGGGGGAAAGGGGCAGGACGGGGCGGACAGCCAGCCGCCCAGAGGAGGACAGCGTGCCTTCACAGCTGGACTTCTCTGCTCAGCCCGCTTCCTCCCCTTCCTCACAGGATGTGACAATCACCCAATCGATCAAATGCCCGATGCTCACACAGCACTATGTGCTCTTTATAAAAGGATCAAATAGACAAACCGTGGCACAGCTGGACGATGGAATATGACTCAGCAATAAAAAGAAATGAGCTCTCAAGCCACAAAAAACACAGTGAGGGATCTTACGTGCGTCTTGCAAAGTGAAAGAAGTCAGTCTGAAAAGCTTACGTGCTCTGTGATGCCAACTGTTGAGATTTCGGAAAAGGCAAATCGATAGAGACAAGATGAAAATCAGCGGTTGCCGGGGGTTGGGGGCAGGGGGGCGAGGCGGAGAATGAATGGGGGAGCAGGGGGAATGTTAAGGGGGAAGAAACTATTCTCTATGACACTGTAACTGTGGGTACATGTCATTATACATTGTACATCATACATTACACATGATACAGTATACAACACCAAGAGTGAGGCCTACTGGAAACTAGGATCGCGTTAATGACGTATCAGTATTGGTTCATCAGTTGTAACAAATGCACCACGCTATTGCAAGATGTTAATAATAGGGGAAACTAGAGCTGGGGGAAGTGAGCGTATATAGAACTTTTCTGTAGTTTTTGCTCAGTTTTACTGTAAACCTAAAACTGCTATTTTTGAAAATGAAGTCTATTAATTTATTAATTAATTTTTTTATGGCTGCGTTGGGTCTTCGTTGCTGCACGCGGACTTTCTCTAGTTGCAGCGAGCGGGGGCTACTCTTCGTTGCAGTGCGTGGGCTTCTCACTGCGGTGGCTTCTCTTGTTGCGGAGCACGGGCTGTAGGCGCACAGGCTTCAGTAGTTGTGGCATGTGGGCTCAGTAGTTGTGGCTTGCGTGCTCAGTTGCTCCGTGGCATGTGGGATCTTCCCGGACCAGGGCTCAAACCTGTGTCCCCTGCATTGGCAGGTGGATTCTTAACCACTACACCACCAGGGAAGCCCCAAAGTCTATTAATATATGATTTAAAAAAATCATCCCCAAGTCTATCAATGGCATCCTTTGACATTTGAAATAAAATCCCAAATCTTTGCCTCGTCTGGCCAAAGGCTGACATGGTCTGTGCCTGTCCACCCATCTGACCCCCCTTCTCCCCCGATGGTCCGTCCTTGCTGGCTTTTCTTTAGTCACGCTGACCTCCATCAGTCCCTCCAGCAGCTCTCAGGACATCTGCACGTGCTGGGCCTTCTGTCTCCTCCTATGGCTGGTTTCTCCCTTTTCCCAGGTCAAAACTTTATGTCAAAAAACCTCCCTAGCCACACCAACTAAAGGAGGTTTCTCTTAGAAATTTCTACCACTGAGCCTTTCTTGCTTCACCACTAATAGCTTCTGAAAGCAGTTGCTTTTTTGCATATATGCTTATTTGTTTTATTTGGTTACGTATTGCTCTACTATTCTCCCTCCCTCAAATGTAAGGCAGGAGATACTAATGAGGGCAGGGAGATTGGTCTGTTTGGTGACTGATGTATCTTAGTGCCTCCAATTGTGTCTGGTGCACAGTAGACGTTCAATAATTGACTGACTGTGCATTTACTGACACCTACTGTATTTCAGCGTAAGAAATAAGAGCCAGGGCTTCCCTGGTGGCGCAGTGGTTAAGAATCCGCCTGCCAATGCAGGGGACACGGGTTCGAGCCCTGGTCCAGGAAGATCACACATGCTGTGGAACAACTAAGCCCGTGCACCACAACTACTGAGCCTGCGCTCTAGAGCCTGTGAGCCACAACTTCTGAGCCCACGCGCCTCAACTACTGAAGCCCGTGTGCCCTAGAGCCCGTGCTCTGCAATGAAGAGCAGCCCCGCCCCCCCGCTGCAATTAGAGAAAGCCCACGCGCAGCAACGAAGACCCAACGCAGCCGGAAAAAAAAAAAAAGTCGCAAACTCCCACAGTATCTACGGTCACACAGGCCAGTTCAGTGTGAGAGGGATGACACAAAGGTGAGAATGCCAGGAGGCAAGGATTGCTCTACGCCATTCTGGAGGCATTCACCCCACCAGATGCACTGAGTTCATTTTCTCGCCAAGTGGGCCAGAATTGATGGATAACTCTGGTCAGTGACAAAATCCTGGGTGGTGTCCCCAGCCAAGAAGATCATGGCTTGTCTTTCGGTTTTGATCATTTTTACCTTATTTTTAACACCTCACGTGTCTTTTTCCTTGCGTGGTGGGAGGCCTTTGCTGTTCATACTTCACCCTCTGTGGGAGACGACCTGAGAGACCAACCCAAGCTGATTGAGTCCCCGAGACAACAAGCTAGGAATTTATAATTAGAGTGGGAAGTAAAGGAAATGAGTTTGTCTGGCAAAAGGCTATAAAATAATTCTACTGCCAGACACAGAATCTGCCATCGGAAAACAGATGGGAATATTATGGAAATATAACAAATGCCAAGAAGGATCAGGAAAGGCAACTTGTAGCTATTTAAATGGTTTTCTAAAACATTTGTTTAATCAGGGCTGTACAGAATGCCAAAACGAGTGATGGGAGTGTGAGGCATTCTGCCAGCCCCGTCTGCACGTGCAGACAGCCAAAGCAGAGGGTGACCCCTGGAATCATGTTTGGGGATCAGGCAACAGCCTCCCAACTGATGGGCACGGAAGGCGATTCCCGGAGCTTGGAGTACTTGGAGTCCCCCAACCCAGCGCTTCTTTGCTGTGTGAGGTTCTGCACGTGAACTTGGCTGGGTTTCAGCTGATGTTGTTGTTTCAACACCTTTGCAGAGGCCTTCGGAGGAGAAGTGGTCTGGAGTTTAGGACTGAAGATGAAGGAAGTAAATATAAATGAAAGAGATTTTACTCCCAGCAAACACGCCGTGGGTAATGAAGGCTGGGGTCAACATTGCAGCGTGGAAGGCAATGTCCCCAAGTGTATCGTATTTGTTATGCGCAATCATAGGAAGAAAGAAATGCTTAATTTGAGGAGCATGTCCCAAAACACTACAGTGTGCAGTGAGAAGTGATAATGATGACAAAATAGGAGCTAAATTTGGAATATTTATCATATGTAACCTCCATTAAGAGGTAACTCTCCAAACCTCCATTAAGAGGTAGCTCCCCATTCGACTCTGAAGGAGAAGGTAAGCGATGGTCAGAGTTATAAAAGGGGACCTTGACTTAGGCCAGAAGGGGTGGGAGTGGGAAGGCCTCCTGAGGAACCGCTATTTAAGCAAAACATGAGGAGTGAGTAGCGCTTGTAGGGGAAGGGGACAAGTCTTATTTTCCCCACTACAGGGTGGAGGAAAAGGAACCCACCCCCAGCTCTGACCTTGACGTGTGATTCCAGTCTTCCCCGGACACAGTTCTCCCCACATCAAGTCGGATTTACTTATTAACTATGCACATACGTCAGGAAACAAGTGCAAGTTAAAAGTGATAACGTGTGGCATGCCCAGTGCCTGACACATAATCCTAACAACAGTGACAACAATACAGTAATAATAAACAGCTGCTATTGGAGCCCGGCTCTGCCAAGAACCAGATCTCAGCCTCACCTGGACCAACTCATTTCCTCCTCTCCACCACCCCATGCAGCAGGTGGTGGCACTTTCCCATCTTACAGATGAGAAAACTGAGGCCCAGAAAGGCTAAGTAACCGGCCCAAAGTTGCATCAGCAGTATGTGGCAGAGCCAGGGCAGCTAATTTGAGAAGGGGGTTTGACTGTGCAGATACACAGCCCCTGCCTTTACCCTGCCCCATTTCAGTCCTTCTCTCTACTGGGTCCTACAAAGGCCTTACCTATCTTGACTACCCAAATAAAACTCCTTTAAAGAGGTACCTGCAGTATGGAGGTTCCTTAAAAAACTAAAAATAGAACTACCATATGACCCAGCAATCCCACTACTGGGCATATACCCAGAGAAAAACATAATTCAAAAAGACACATGCACCCCAATGTTCATTGCAGCACTGTTTACAATAGCCAGGTCATGGAAGCACCCTAAATGCCCATCAGCAGATGAATGGATAAAGAAGATGTGGTACATATATACAGTGGAATATTACTCAGCCATAAAAAGGAACAAAATTGGGTCATTTACAGAAACGTGGATGGACCTAGAGACTGTCATACAGAGTGAAGTAAGTCAGAAAGAGAAAAACAAATATTGTATATTAACGCATCTATGTAGAATCTAGAAAAATGGTCCAGATGAACCGGTTTGCAAGGCAGAAATAGAGACACAGATGTAGAGAACAAATGTACAGACACCAAGGGGGGAAAGCAGGGGTGGGTGGTGGTGGGATGAATTGGGAGATTGGGATTGACATGTATACACTAATATGTATAAAATAGATAACTACTAAGAACCTGCTGTATAAAAGATAATAATAAAAAAAAAAAAAAAAAGAGACGCCTGCTGTAGCTCTGTGGGAGCACGTGTCAGCATCTCTGGTGTGTAGTTCCGCGTTGTCTGTTTCCGAACCTATAGATCTCTGTGGGTATCTAGTGAATGCTTTTCTCGGGGGCCAGCAATAGTGCCCTTCAGATGTCCTTGGACACAGGTCTGACTGATCTATGTGCAAAGGTTATTCACAGCAGCCTGACTTTGGGTAGTGAGGGTATGGGAACAGCACAAATGTCCCTCAGTGTGCTTAAATTAGGTCATGCAGTTGATGGACATCTGCATGGCGTGATGCTAGACTGCTCTGAAAAGAGCGGGGATGTTCTGTATGTACCAATTCAGAAAGTATCCTGAGATAGAGCAAGTACAAAAGCAAGAGGCAAAACAGTGTGCAGGACACCCAACCCT